>NC_077234.1:184039229-184699229 GCF_027887165.1 Monodelphis domestica | reverse complement strand
AACTCCTCCTCTTAGCTACTGTTTGCCCCCACTTTCTAAACTCAGAACTTTGCTTCATCTCCTCATCTCACATCACTTAGATGCCTTCTCCTACTTCTTCCTCTTTCACCTATCTTCCAATGGTCCTCTCTGCCAAAGTAAACTTCACAAGCGACCTCATTTCATCCCATCTTCTCTAGCAAACTGCCCTTTTAACATTTATCATCATTCGTACTTTCTTACTTATTTTTGGTCCTTCTCTTTCTACTGGTTGCTCCCCTATAAACATTCCCAAGTTTCCCCCTGTCTCAAAAAGCCACCACTTGTTCTGTCATGATTAAACTATCATCCAAAACATCTTTAGCCATTTATACTTGATGCCTCCATTTCCTCTCCCCTCATTCTATTCTAAATCCTCTGCAGTTCAGCTTCTGACTTCATCATTCAACTTAAACCGCTCTTTCGAAAGTTTGGATTTCTATATCAGTGATATCTTAAAAAGAAAATTTAATGACCTTTTATTCATCCTCATTTTTCTTGACCTCTTCCATTGTTGTCACTAATAATTTCTCTTTTCTCAAAAGTTTTCATGAGGCTGTTATCTCTTGGTTCTTTTCCTTGGTTTCACCTTGCTTTTACCTGCTAAATTTTCTTCTAGATCATGCCTGCTAATCATAGCATTCCACAAGGCTCTGTTTGGGGCTCTCTTCTTATACCATTTCCCTTGATGATCTCATCAACTCCTTTGGTTTCAATTATCATCTCTATCCAAGTGATTTTTACATTTATTTATCCAGTCCTAGCTACTATTTCCAACTCTCATTTGGACATCTTGAACTGAATGTGCTATTGATATTTTAAACTCAATGTGTGCAAAACTGAACTCATTATGTTTTCCCCTCAAACTCTCTCCTCTTCCTAACTTCCTATAAATTTTTTAAACCCTTACTTTCTGTCTTGGTATTAATTCTAAGACAGAAGACTGGCAAGAGCTAGGCACTGAGGGTTAAGTGACTTGTCCAGGGTCATGCAGTTAGGAAGTATTTGAGGCCAGATTTGAATCCAGGTTCTTCTGAATCCAAGGCTGGTGCTCTATCAATTGTGCTACTTAGCTGTTCTACTTCCTATTACTACTGAGAGCATCCTCCCAGTCCCCAAGGCTCACAGCCTAGGTGTTATTCCTTGACAGCTTACTCTTACTTCTCATAACTACTTTGCCACCAAAGTTCTGTTGATTCTACCTTCTCATTGTCTCTCATATAAATGTCTCTCTGACTGCTCTCCCCTGATGCAATCCTGGTGCAAGCCTTCTCACTTCTCACCTCTAGACTATTACAGCTATCACTTGATTGGTCTCCTTACCATAAGTTGCTTCGCTTCAATCTACTCTATCTGTCAAAGTGATTGTGTTAAAATGTAGGTCTGACCATGCCACTCTCCATTCAGTAAATATGAGTGGTTTCCTATCACTTCCAGAATCAAATAAGATCTGCCTTTTTTTTTTTGGAGTTCTTTATAGCCAGATCCCTTCTTATCTTTTCAGTATTCTTATACTTTATGTATCTATGACCCAGGGACTCTAGCCTTCTCCTTATTGTTAATTCCATAAAACAATCCAACAATCAGCTCTGTATATTTTCATTGTTTTTTGAGATCTCTTCCCCAAAATGATTAATAAAGAAAAATGTTTTGCACAATTGCACATGTAAAATCAGTATCAGATTGCTTGCCATCAGTGAAGAAGGAAGGCATAAAGGAGATAAGGAAGATTCAGAAGGAGAGAATTTTGAACTCAAAACTTTAGGGGGAAAATTAAATATTAAAAAAAAGAGATTTCTCCAAGGTATACCCTGTATATGTATAAAATTATTTGGGTATAAAACTAGACAGATTTATTCTACTTCTCAAACAAAAATATTAGAATATATGAGTACTTCTAAAATGTTAAAAACTATATAACCTCCAGGTAAACAGCTATTTTCCAGAATATCAAAACTCTATCTAATGAGGTAGCTAAAGTCCCAGAGCCAGTAATTATGGAACAGTGTTTTGGGAAAATACAAGAAAGTTGGGTAATAGCATACACAGTGAAACTTGGGGTGGGAAGCAATTGGGTAGTCTCATGGTTCAGCTGATTAGCTACGGTGTCAAAAAATACATCAGTGAAAATGATGAATTGCTGAAACATGGAAGATTTCAATTCAAGAGGAAATGGCTAAAAGAAAGTACAGAGTTGAATCTATGTTGCTATATTCAACTCCCCACAGAGAAACTGGGCTATAATCCCTGTGGGAGTCAGCAGCAAAATGCCAGTTCAATAGTGTCTTCCTATTTGTGCCTCTGCTAGAAGCTGCAGAAACCAGAGATGAGAGCATAAAGATCCTATTAGTGATACGGACGTCTAGATGGTGGCAGCTTATTCTGTCTGACTCCACAGAAACCACTTAATGTGGCTCTCATGGCAGGGCTTCCTGGGAACAGAAATGGGCATCATCCTGCTAGATTAGAACAAAGGTGAGCTCAAAATATATAAGAACATGAGAGAAGGGAGCAAAGGTGAGAAAATAAGAAAAAAGTTATAGTAAATAACTTTTCTTTCAAAAGGAAGAAAAGAAGTCATAGAACAAAGAACAAAAGAGAAAAAGGGAAGAAAAACAACAGAAAATTCAGGCACAAAATATGAACTAAAAAATAAACTGAGAAGGTAGATCAGAATTATAACCTTGTTATGAACTCCATTATAGCTAATTTAAATTTTACTTATGTTAATAAGAGAGCATGTCTTGGGTTGGTATATATTCTTAGTTTTCTGAAGAATATTAAGAAAGTACATCATTTCAGTAATTCATTATGGTTATAAAGACTTAATTGTTTCCTGATCCACTTTTCATGGATTTCAACAATTCAACTCTAAATTATTAATGATTTCTGCTTTACCCTTTATAGCATCTATTCTACTACTCTCTCCCCATTTTCATCCTTTTCCATAAACATGATCATTTATATATGTATATGTGTGTACATGTTTATATATACACATATATATATCTATATAAACATCTGCTTTTATATAGGATCAGAAGGCAAATTTGGGGCAGTATTGTATTAAATTCATTTAACATTTCCAAATGACTCGATTTTACCTAATAATCCCTTCTTAACCCACATTACTTGTAATTCTATAAAAGGAAAAGAGAATTCATACAAATATTGCTATAAATTTTCAACAAAATGGTGAAGCCTTGTCAATTATTCCTACAGCCTTTTCTTCTCAATTCACACTCAGACTAACTCAACACAGTCTTAAAGTCTCAGTTTACATCTATAAAATAAAGTTGGAAAAGTCACACCTAACTTTTTTTTTTTAAACCCTTACCTTCTATTGCCTTAGAATCAATAATGTATATTGGTTCCAAGGCAGAAGACTGGGCTGGACAAAGAGGGTTAAGTGACTTGCCCAGAGTCATGTAGCTAAGGAAGTGTGAGAGGCCACTTTTGAACCCAGGACTTTCCATCTCTGAGCCTGGCTCTCAATCCACCGAATTACCTAGCTGACTTCACAGCTAACTTCTTTGTATATCACTGTTGTCATTCGCTAAAGAACAGGAGTCAGGGGATCTCTAAGGTTATTCTTAAATCCTATGATCCTGGGATTTCTCAGCTTAGCATCACCACTTTTTTCAATGGGAGTTGCAGGAAGCAAAGGAAGTATTGGAGGTGGGAAGAGATGGAAAAAGGCTTTTGGATTAAATAACGTCTGTTTCATAGGGATCCAACTCCACTTTGTCCTAAATAGGGATCTTTCTAATTTGGCACCTTAACTCAAGATCTTGCTTCCCTTAAAAACTTCTCTAGGAACGAAAGAAAGAAAAGCATTTACCCAGCACGGACTCTGTGCCAAACACAATGCTAAGCTCCGGGGCTATGGTTACAGAAAATGAGGCAGTTCTTGACCTAAAGAGGCACATTCTAACGCGGCAGAGGGACCCATAAGGGAGAGTGGCTGCCAAAGAAGAGAGTTCAGAGTTCACAAAGATGTGAAAAGGAGGACAACTGACCAATACCTTCCACAGGCAATGGTGGGCATGATGTGATTATAGTTCTCAGCAAAACAGCAGAGCTGTGGAAACAGAGCTAGTCTCAGACACAGAAGAACCTGGGTCCCAGTCAGATCTTGGACATACAAAGACCGTGGTATCCTGAGAGCAAATCACTTGACCTTGCAGCACTCACAGAAGGTGCTGCTCGACAGTGGCAAATATGGAACGAGTGATGAGATTTTTCTAAGTCATTATACAATACTCAGTTCTGAAGACTTAATGATTCTACCTGAAAGTTCTTGGCTTTAAAACAACCTATTGACAAAGTGAAAGAGTGCAAAGTTTCAGTTATCCAATTCAAAGAAGGAAAAGCATTGGGAAATTGAGAAGGACAGACATTCTGCCTCCTACACCGAGGCCACCTCCTATTTCACATGACAGGAAAAACCCGCTCCGCGTCAGAGCCACAGTCCTGCTGACCTAGATAGGTGGCAGGGAAGGATGCCCAGGGTACCAGATTGAGGGAATCACAGTTCTGGGAAACCACATGTAAGTAACTGAGAATCAACTGTTTAAAGTTTGTGTTGCTACTGAAAAGTCAAGTGTTCTGGCCGATGAGTCCTGGATCCATTTCATACTAGAATGCCAACCAAACCACAACAAAACTGTGGATATGAAAGATTCACAACTTGCACTACTACAGCTGGTACCCTCATTCATCCAATCACGTTAAAGGGGCCATTTGCTTTTCTAAAATGTGAAAAGAGGGCTCAGGTCAGTCATTGTTCGTGGCTGGCTCTTGGTAACCCCATGTGGGGTTTTCTTGGCAAAGATACCGGACAGTTTTCTGTTTCTTTCTCCAGCTCACTGTATAGATGAGAAAACTGAGGTAAACAGGCTTCAGTGATTTGCCAACAGTCACATAATTAGCAAGTAGGTGAGGCCATATTCGAACTCAAGAAGAGGAGTTTGCCCCATGCCTCCTAGCTGCTAATTCCAAGAGATTCTGCCTAAGGAAAAACAAGGGAAGGAAAATCTGCATGGTTTGTTTTGAGAATACTATTCTTTGTGATTCTTTCGAGATGCTGTAACTTGAAGATGAGCTGTTGGGCTGGGTCTGGATAAAAGCATTGTGAGGGGATACTCGGGGGCTTTGTCGGATCAGTATTATCCTACTATCTTTCATACCTTCTCATAGAGGTAGGCTGAAAACTAACCAGTTAACATTCAGGTGACATTTTGAATTTTTTTAGAAAACAAAAGCCCTCTAGATTTATAAATATAAAAGATATTATTGTTTTGAGCAGCTGGCTGCTACCAAATACTGCTACTGATCTTTCGTCTCAAAAGCCCATTTGTTCAGTGTATCTGATGCAGATCTGACCTGGGTGTTTAAATTACTTAAGAGTACCTCCTAAGATTTCAATACAGTTCTATCAGTACCTAGGTAGGACAGTAATATTGTAACATCTTTAAATTTATAGAGTTCTTCCTATTTGAAGGACTCTAAGGAATAATAGTCCAGAGGAAACAATAGGGCCCCAGTAGTCAGAAGATATGGGCCCTGACTCAGTCCTTCTTTATCTGGCCCTGGTAAAGTCACTGAAAATCTCTGAGGTTCAATTTCTTTAGGTATAAAATGGAAGGGTTGAAGGATAGATTTCCTCACAAGTACTTTCTAAATCTAACCTTCTATGACACAGATCAAGAAAATGTGTCACATTCTGTTCCCACATCACAGGATTTTGGGATAAAGAGGAGGAAGGAGTCTGTAGATATTTATTTCAGGCAAAAGCCGGAATCAGGCAGTAAAAACTTAATAAAATAATATCTTCTGCTATAACCTTTGAAAATGTTTCTTATTTCCTCCATACAATCTTTGTAAAGTAGACTTTTTTAGAAAAAGGTATGAAGATATACCAATTGAAACTCAAGTGAGCTGAGTGGATGATGATTTTTTTTCCTTTTCCAAATTGTTTAGACTTTTCTCTAGCTCTCATCACATGCTACCTTTGAACAATCTTAGCTTTTATTCCTCTTTCATTATACTTCAATCAATTACCAAAATATTATCCCCTCTCTTCTTGCTTTCATATTTTTATAAAAAAAGGTACTTTGCAAACTCAAGTGATACAATGACCGCATTATAGCTATTTGAAGAGCTACCATGGGAAAAGATGGCGCTCATGTCAAGTGGTCCCAATTTCTTCAGTAAAGTGTATGAGTCAAGGTCCTCAGCTGAGAGGATGAGAAGAGGAGATGTGAAGGGGTAGGAGAAGGTCTGCAATAACCACTGTGGTGAGTGGGGAAGAAAATCAGTCAGGGAGGCATAAAAAGTGCCTTACTGTAGGGAGGCCCAATTGAGACAATGGAAAATAGATTTGTAAGAGGACCAACTTCAGCACATTTTCACGACTTTCTCAAGTCCCACTGAAGAGCACATGGTGGGAGTAATCCAAGCCTAAAACTCAGAAAGGTATGATGGGTGTGTGAGTGTGTACATGTGTGTGTGTGCATGCACGTGTGTGTGTTAATGACAAGATCTTTGGTGTAGCTGAAGTGGTGTGTAGGAGCAGGTCATGGGAAATGAAAAATTAAGTAATTAAAATGAAAGTATTTGAGGAAGTATCCATGTGTGTACCAAAGAAGGAAGGTAGAGTGAAGAGAAAGACTGTGAGCTAGACATTGAACTCACTAAGAAAGGAGATCTTTTTCTTCCTTCTCCCACATTACTCCAATGTCTTTGCTCCTCTCTCTCCTCTTTCACTCCATCTCACACTTACAAGGAGCCCTTCTTGTCAAAGCACCGCCCCCCCACCTTAAACTCCTTAAACTCATCTCCAACTGACTTTTGCAGCCAACTGCCTTTCTGATGTCTTTCCCATCCTCTGCTCTTCTGTGAGAAGCCAGTACAAGGCTGCTGTCTCCTCTTCTCTTCTCCTCTGGGGGTTAAGAATGAAAAGAGTAATGGTCAGACCACAACAATACTCCTTAATAAACTATAAAACCCTGATGACAGGGGCTTACTGATTAACAGGAGAATGTAATTGTTCTTGGGGAAGCAAAGGCTATTAATTACCCAAAGGTTAAAAAGGCTTCTGAGGCCAATATACCTTTTACTCGGCTCTACTTACTTACAGTTTTCCACGTAGAAAACTCATCAACAGAAAATCTTTCTGTCAAGCAATCTAGCTAAATGCCTTTTTAAAACCCCTTTATGTTGTTCTGATAAACACACCCCTGGAAGACAATGATATCAAGAGGAAGGCTCTGCGTGCCCAGGCTGAGACAAGCAGATAACAGCACTCAGAGCTGCCAGCGGTTGCCCTGATCAAGCAATACCTTGCAAGGTTATTTAATACGTGCCTCTGTAGCATGTTTATACTCAACAACCAATACACTGTACAAACAAATTGTACCAGGGAGCTCTTATCTGGAGATGTATTGGGGTATTTGGAGTAAGCAAAGTTTCACACTTTTGATGATAAAAATAGATTCCCCTTGTAGAATGCTCACCAAGCCTGAGCTTAGATAATCAACTCTATGCTCCTTGGTCCATTCCCTTCCACCCCCATCCAAATCCAGCTATTTTCTAATTGGGACTTGTAATTTCATTGGTTTACTTCTTCCTGGTGAGGATGATTTTCTCTGCCACTACAATATTTCATATATATGTATGTGTATATATATACACATTTATTAACATATGTAAGTAAATATTACATATAACATGTATAACCCCTTACTTTCTATCCTAGTAACAACTCTTAAGACTGAAAGGCAAGGGCTAGGCAAATAGTGACCTGCGAAGGGTCACATAGCTAGGAAATGTCTGAAGTCACATTTGAACCCAGTTCCTCCTGACTCACAGATCTATGCCACTGAAATATAATCTTAAAGAGCTGTTAGGGATGCTGAGAGGATGAAAGACTTCATAGAGACTCACAGTCAGAATGTGTCAGAGGCAGACTTCCTTGAAATAAAGTTTTCCTTATGGTGAGGCCATCTATTCACTAGAATTCAGCCTTGCTTCTTGCTCTAATTCTCTTCCTTCCATTGTTTCTCATTGTGTTCATCGCAATGTTTCCTAACCTCTTTCATTCAATGACTAATCCAGTGGCATACATGGAATCTTCAGAATGAGAAGGGGGAAGGGGAGTGTCATTCTTCTCCCTTCTCAATAATCCATCCCCAGAGCCTAGCACTCCAAAGGCTCATGTATAAAAATACAACCCTATACTCCAGCCGCCCTGTTTCTATCTTCCCCAGAATAAACACCAATTTCACACACTAGGTCCTTTTTCAATCAAAAAACTAGAAAATGGATTAAAAAAACATTAAACAATTAAAAATTAAGGATTTCTTTCCTACATAACAAATGCATAAAAAAGATTCTCTGGCTAAAATTTAGGAGAACCTTCCTTAAGGAAGTTAACTTAAGGAGAAACTTCCAAAGTCATCTCTTCTTTTTTGAGAATGTCAAGGAAGAAATGAGAAAGTGACTGGAAGGGAGGGCAAGAGAAGAAAAAGAGAAGAAAAGCCACTAAGAATTTACTTGTTGTTGAGTTGTTTCAGCTATGTCTGAATCTTTGTGACCTCATTTGGGGCTTTCCTGGCAAAGATAGTGGAGTGATTTGCCATTTGTTTCTTTCATTTATTTGACAGATAAGGAAATTGAAGGAAAGAGGGCTAAGTGATTTGTCAAGGGTCACATAGCTAGTATGCAGCTGAGACCACATTTGAACTCAGATCCTTTTGACTTTGGGCTTGTTGGGACACCTAGATGGCACAGTGGATAGAATTCAAGGCCTTGAGTCAGGAAGACTCATCTTCCTCAGTTCAAATCTGGCCTTAGATACTTAATAGCTGTGTGACTGTAGGCAAGTCACTTAAACCTGTTGACCTCAGTTTCCTTATCTATCAAATGAGCTAGAAAAGGAAATGACAAACCACTCTAGTATCTCTGCCAAGAAAACCCCAAATGGGGGCACAAAGTTACATATAATGAACAACAACCACTTAGATTATAACCATGAAGAGGAGCTGAATAAGTATTAATTGTTAGATAAATTGACAAAATTTTTTTAAAAAGAATTCAAACTGTTGAGCACATGGAAATAAATCTCAAATATTGTGGGCAAAAATTAAAAATACTGAATATTATATTTGCACCTTCTAGCTTCAAGGGCTTCAGTGACCAGAAATACCACTGGCAATAGCATGATTGAATCATCTGTCCAATAACATTTTTTAATAGAGCATTGAAGAAGATTATACTTTGGCTTAGCTATCTAAGTCTTTTCTCCATCTACTGTATTCCTGCTGTAATCTAAAAACATAAGAACTTCCTTAAAATCAGATATACTCACAGACATGCTACTAACAGGATTTTCATTCATTCAAACATTTATTGAGCTCCTATGATGTTCATTTTTTTCCTTAGGTTCACAAGTATACTGCTCTCTTCTCATTATGCATTACATCTGGTTGACCTGCTCTAGTTTTTTTTAGGCCATGAGTCAATGTTTTCTTTTTTCTAACTGGACTGAGATAGGATGATATGATCTCAGAAGAATCAAAATTGCAAGTAACCCAAAGGGCATTAAGAAGATTACATACATGGAAGGTGTAAGTAGGTTACAGTATAAGAGTAAAAATAGGCATGGTCCAAGTAGTGGCATAAGGTATATCACACCAAGAAAAGAAGCTAAGCTAGTCTTGTGGGAGAGAAGGGATGAGAACTGGACAGCCCAAGTGATGTGCTATTCCCTACAATTATTAAAAAGAACCAGGGGTCAAATGAATGGCTCAATGTGTTGAGAGTCAGGCCTGGGGACTGGAGGTCTTGGGTTCAAATGTGGCCTCAGATATTTTCTAGCTATATGATCCTGAAAAACTCACTTAATGCCCATTGCCTAGTCCTTACCACCCCTCTGCCTTGGAACTAATACATGGTAATGATTTTAAGACAGATGGTAAGGTTTAAAAGAAAAAAAAAGAACCAGGGGAGAGATTTTAAGCATAATGGGAAGATGCTCTGATGGAATTTTTATGCAAAGACCTGGGTACAAAGAATCATCAAGGATGAAAAGGCACAGGGAGATCATTTTTTGTGCTCATAGGCATGACAGTATATAGAGAGTACAAATGCATCTAAGTATCAAAATAGAAAGATCATTTAGAACTTTAAAAATGAGTCGTCATCACAGTAGAGAGAAGTAAAATTTGAGACAACTTCCAAAGTGGAGAACATATTGACTAGAGATGCAAAGATGCAAGCAAAGTTAACTCTTGCTAATAACATCTCAACTTAATAAATGAATGAATGAATGAATGAATGAATGAATGAATGAATGAATATGCTTTTCCCCTTGAGATTCAAAGGTATTCTGTTTTAGGAAGGCTATTTATTGGTGGGCTTATAGCTAGAGATGGGAGAGGATTAGAAGACTTTATTTAAAATATTCTTGTTTTTTATAACAGTAGACAAATCCATTAAAACTATATTAAGTAAAAATTAAATAATCCAGTTTATTTTGTTTGTAAAGCAATCATTTCAAACTCTAGAAAGGCTAAGAAAAAGGAAGACTGCTTAAATACAATGAAGAAGTATTAGTCAAGGAGAAGCTGCAACTTCTAAGAAAACACTGGCTCTGCTGTCAATGAACCTAGGTTCAAATACTACCTCAGACATTTACTATCTGATCTCACATAATCTCTTCCAGTTTCCTCATGTATAAAATGAAAAAGGAGTACCTCGATGACCTTCCAGTTTTAGATCAAGGTACCTGTTCTCCTTCCACTTCTTTGCCTGCCTTCCATCTCTCCCTGTTTGCTAATCCATGTTTAATCATCTATGACACAACTTGACATAAAAACTCATTTCTTTAAGAAAGACTTCCCTGCTAAGACCATCTTATTTGGACTATTCTTTTACAGTACATCCCTATAGCACTTTCATACTTACCTTGCAATGGTTACCATGGAGTATCATCCCGACAAAAAACTTTTGTAGCAAGAGTCCAAATCCTTTTTTTAAATTAGGTTTTTCTCAATTAGATGTAGATAGTTTTTAAAAATACATTTTATTTTTTTCCTTATGACACAAACCCTGTTTTTTTCCTAGATGAGAAACTGAAACCAGAGGTTTCTCACCCGAGGTTTCTGGGGAGCAAGGATAAAGAACCCTGGTTCTTGGCCTGTTGCTATTTTTAAAAAATCATTTTATAACAGCAATTCTGTCTCTCCCAGTAAAGTATAATCTCCTTAAGGACAATGACTAGATCTTCTAGTTCTTTTATCATATCCCTCATAGTGCCAAATATCATTTTATGCTCACTGTCAGCACTTGACAATTGTCAGACTTGGGGGGGTCAGCAGAGACTTTTACATTTGTATTTCTATGGTTCCTTCTGAGCAAATTCTCCTGGTTAAGCTAATATTTCTGAAAGCTGTGTATGATAGTGAATTTCTGCAGTATTCTTATCAAATGGATCAAAATCCAAAAATTCATATTTTTCCTTTCTCCTTTTCTTGCTAGGAAAGGGAAGGAGGGGAAGGGAGGGAAGGGAAGAGGGAACGGAAGGAAAGATAGGGGAAGAGGTGAGCAGCTATGTAATGGTCAGATTTCATCCCTTCGTCCTATTCATAAGCCAGCAAGCAGCACATCCCTCCCTCCAGCATCAAGATAATCATTTGGTTGTGCAACAAATTACATACTCAAAGCTCCACCCTACTGCTCCCACACAAAGGTGATGTCTGGAATGTGGATATATAAAGGTCAAGTACATAGGAGAAAAATGGGAACAGACAAAACAAGAAGTGAGGAAAGTACTCTAAAAGCATACCTGAGGCGAATTCTCAAGGTATTTCTAAGTTTCCTACACTTATGAATTTAGAGTGAAGAAACGAAATTAAGGAGAGAAGCTGCATTACGTTATGGGAAGAACACTGGCTTGAGAGTCAGAACTCTTCCCATCTGCATAATTTTGGAAAGTAGGGGCTTCATTCTTGGCTCCACTGGCCTCATCTTTAAAATGAGTTAGACTAAATTAACTTGACAGTAACTTCCCAACCCTGTGAAATTTCTTCAATAAGTACTCAGCATATAATAAATATTCAGATACTTGTTGCATGTCCTTCCTTTGTGAGATCCTGATTATATAATGTTTTATCCCAAACCAAGAATCCCAGATCTTATTCCAACCAAGTGGATCGGAGTCTCTTCTTCTAAATATAGACAAGTGTGCTGATACCAATAGAAAGCTAATTTTTACATAATGTTCCAGAGTTACAAAGTCCTTTTACATTGCAGTCATTTTTCAGTCATATCAATTTTCCATGACCTGATTGGGGTTTTCTTGGCAAAGATACTGGAATGGTTTTGCCAATTCCTTTTCCAGCTTGTTTGACAGATAAGTAAACCGAGACTAACAGGGTTAAATGACTTGCCCAGGGTCACAGAGCTAGTGTCTGTTGAACTCAGGAAAAGGAATTTTCTTGACTTTAGGGGTGGCACTCTATTCACTGCACCACCTAGCTGCCTCATCTTTTTTGCCTACATTATCTTCTTTACTTCTCACAACATTATTCCATTTTATAGATGGAACTATGAGATAGGAGCATGGGCACTTAGCTCATGGAGATACGAGCTGAGCATGGGCACTTAGCTCAAGAAATTTCACAGAACCAAAGCTAACTATAGTTACATGAAAAAAAAATGTTCTAAATCACTCTTAATTATAGAGAAATACAAATTTAAACAACTGAGGTACCACCTCACACCCATCAAATATGAAAGAAAATAAAAATGATAAATGTTGTCAAGATGTGAGAAAATTATGACATTAATACACTTCTAGAGGAGTTATGAACAGATCCAACCATTCTGGAGAGCATTTTAGAACCATGCTCAAATGACTCTAAAATTGTACATAACATTTCTGGGTCTGTATTGTAAACCTCAAAATTTCTTAGACTTATAAATGTTGGAAATTTCACCATTGGGAAATTTCATACTTGAAAAATTTCCTATTGATAGTGGGTCTTGACTATTGGAATGTGAACCCCATTGGCATGGGAGGTTCCTTCTCTTTCCTTCTTAAGATTACTTTAGGACAGAAACCTTTTGCTGAACAATGGAAAGGACTTTGACCTATGCTTAAGCATAGAACAGGAATTTCTTTGAGTCATGATTGATTTTAGAATTGATACAATGGAGATACTTGGAATCAATCTCCACCCTATTCAGTCCTAACAGGATTGAGTAAGGACTGCAGCCTAGATCAAAATTTAATTATTCCAATCTCTACCCTACTCAGGTTAACAGGATTTAGAAAGGGCTGTAGCAAAGGATCAAAGATTTAATTATTTGAAAATATGACCTTCAACAGACATGTGCAAAGCCAGACCTCTGGGCGGTCCTGGGTTAAGCTAGAGCCTCCATTGGCACAGGGAAATTGATGGACACGTGATTGGTAGATGTGAGGACTGAGGGGAGGGAACTTGGATGGTTTCCTGAAGGATAGGGGGGTCTGAAGACTCGAGGTGAGTGGTTGAGAAGTTGGTCGGTGTGGTTGGTGTGTGCTCTGAGAAGCTTGCTCTGAAGGAAGCTGAAGGTGGGGGCCTCTGAGACTGTTTCTCCATTTTGGTCACGTGAGTAATAGGGACTGATCTCTTTTCTTTGCCCCAGCTATCTAAGGGCTTGGGCCTTTTGGCCCAGCCTAAACAAAAGGGGTATTTAAGCCCTATTCCCTTCTCTCCCTTTTTCTCTCTCTCTATCTCTAATTCCTTTCTTCCTCCTATTGTAATTAAACTCCATAAAAGATTGACTGCTGACTTGAGTTTTCATTTAGGAATTACTTAGCTGAATTCCTTGGCGACCTTAAATTAATATATATCAGTCTTTTAAAAGTGATTTCCTTGTCACAGTATCCAAAAGAAATTTTTTTTAAAAAGGAAAAGGGCCTATTTGTACAAAAATATTTATTGCAGCCCTTTTTGTGATAGCAAAGAACTGGAAACTGAGAGATTGGTCATCAATTAGGGAATGGCTGAACAAGTTGTGATATTATGATGGAAGTGTATGATAGTGATGGAATACTATTATGCTATAAGAAATGAAAAGCAAGATGATTTCAGAAAAATTTGGAATGACTTACATGAACTGACGCAAAGTTGAAGCGAGAAGAACCAGAAGAACATTATACACAGTGACAGCATTATTTATTGATGAACAATTATGAATGACCTAGTTATTCTCAGCAACACAGTGAACCAAGACAGTCTGAGATTCATAATGAAAAATGCCACTTCTTCTCTGTACAAATGCTCAACTGCCACTCAACTTTTTCCAGTCCTCCTCTTCAGAATTCTAAATCTCCGTCCCCATCCTTACACCTCCAAGGAAGAACTGATGGAGTTTGAATGTAGACTGAAACATACTATATTCCACTTCCTTCTTTTTTTTCATTTGAGATCTCTTCCATAAAATGGATAATATGGAAAAATGTTTTGAATGAATACACATATAAAATTGATATTAGATTGCTTACCATCTCAGGGAGGGGGGGCAGGCAGAAAGAGAGGGATAAAGGGAGGGTGAGAAGAAGGGAATGAATTTTGAACTCAAAACTAAGAAAAAAAATGAATATCACACATTTCACAGGATTTGATTTGGAAATTACTGTCAAGTTGATCTAGCCCAACTCTCCCTTATTTTAAAGATGAATAATGTAAGGCCCATAAAGATAAAGCAACTTAAGTGTTCTGATAATATTACTTTTCTCTCTTAATTTAATTTACTAATTCATAGATGTATGAAATTTAGAAATACCTCAAGTATCTTCCTCCTCATCTAATCTATCTTAAATTCAAAGTTAAATGTCCTGTCAGTAGGCACAGAGCAATGAAGTAGAAGGACCAGGAATAGAAGCCAAGTCTTCTCACCCCAATCTAATAGGTCTCAGTCAATAACATTCATTTTTACTATGGCACTACACTAAATTGCACAAAGGAAAGGCTACATCTATACATCTTACCTATAGGGTTCACTAAACAGACCCTTCAAATGCACTAATGAAACCTTTGTGACCCTGTTCTCTTAAGTCAACTTGGATGATCAAATGTTGGAGACACAGATTTGTGTAATAACTACTTACTGAAGGAAGAAAAAATTCTGTCGATTAGAAGACTGTACTACTACATCTCCTGCTGATATGCAGCAGTGCTTTCAAAAATGAAAACCCTACAAGGAGAGAGAGACCTTTCTTGCCCTCTATACTTCTTATTTTTCAAATAAGAGATGGTAATATCAAAAAATGGTTCTTCAACTTTAGAAATTGATTCTCAAACTCAAAACATCCAGGTTAAACAAGGATTGCTCTTAAATGTTAAAATATAATTCAAAAAGTATTTTTAATATACTTACATGTCCAGCACTGTGCTAGGGCCTGAGGATATAAAGACAAAAAATGAAAATAGCCCAAAGCTCTCATTCTTCTGAACTTATTATAAAAGCAAATCTAAGTACAAAAAGTGAAAAGGTGGGGGAAAGAAAGAAGAAAGTACATCAATCATGCATTTTAATTTAAGTCAATTGCACCCCATGGCACAAAGCAGTGGGGAAATGTCAAATTTTAGAAAAGCTTTATTTCCTTCTCTCTAGGAATTTACAATATGATAGAGGACCACAGGTAACTATAACATGGAAAGCACTTCATGGAGAAATGGGTAAATTTTCAAAGTTGAGGGGCTTTGTCTTTCAATTTTACTTTTACTTTGCACTGGAATTTAGGTCACAAAATTATAAATCTAGAGTTAAAAGGGACTTCACCTAGTCCCAATTCCCTCATTTTTACACTTGAAGAAAAAGAGATGCAGAGACATTAAGGGGCTCTTCTAAGATTAAATGGGCAGTGAGTGAGTGAGTGAGTGAGTGAGTGGCAAAACTAATTGAATTATTATGTCTTTGATACCAAATCCAGCAAATTCTTTCTACTCCACTGTACTGCCTCCCAAGATTATAATTCATTTTGAATCCCAATGATTTTTGTTTTCTCACAGATGGTGCCTGAATAAATCATCCCAGCTTTCAGTTTATTAGAGACAAATTAGAATTCAATAGATGCCTGTTTTTCAGAAATAACATTCTGATTTATATTACTGGATAATCAGGCTAAATGATTAGGTTTGCTATTTCTCTTTCACTCAGAAGTGGGTTATGGTGGAAAGAAATTCCATAAATTCAAGATGGCGGTGAATACAGTATTAAATTAGAATGCAAATAGGCACTGCTCTAGACGCTATGTTAAGTTCAGCTAGTGTTAGTTCACTGAGCCTCATCACCTGAAGGGTTAGCCATAGCCAAGGCTATCTATGAATGCAAAGAATTATGGCTGGTACTGGTGGAAGCAGTCACTCTTTGGAAAACACTATCAGCAGCCACATAGACCCCTTAAGTATTAACATTGGGAAACTAAATGTCATGTCTTCTACAGCAGTTCTACATTAAGCCTAAAGTCTGTCAAACCAATAAACACTTATTATGTCAGTAGTCCTAAAATGAATCTTTCTCAAGTTCTATCTTCAAGTCAATATAATTTAATATGCTGGTATTCTCTTTAGCAGAGTGAGAAAAGCCAAGAATATTCAACCTTTTAATGCTGTAATTAATATCTGCTATACTTCAAAGAACAGTGATCTCAGGTGTTCTGGAAAGCCCCTTATTTAGCAGATAGTTTTCAAGAACTAATGGAAAGAGCAGGTAGGTAACACAGTCTGGGGTCAGGAGGGCCTGAATTCAAATATGGCCTCAGACATTTCCTAGTTGTGTGACCCTGGGCAAGTCACTTAACTCCAATCACCTAGCCCTTACTGCTCTTTTGCCTTGAAACCAATACTTGATTCTAAGATAGAGGGAAAGGGTTTAAAACAAACAAACAGACAGACAAAAGACGAATGTAGCCAAAATATCTATCACGTTGGGGCAAAGCTAGTGACAAACTTCTCTGACCTCATGTAGGCTAGTGCCTGGACAACATACACTTGTATTCAGAGTTCCCAGTACGGTAGAATTTATACCATAACCGGCACAACTGAGTCTCTGCAACCACACCCATGCCATGTTGAGATACCAGAGTGGTGCATTTAATATTTGTGTTAATTAATGATCAGAGAAGTGTTCAAATAATTAACCAAAGGTTAAAACATTTTAAAAGACAATCATAAAATGAATGAATAAGTTAACCTAATAACCTACTTGTAATGTTCACATACTCCAGAATTTAATTACTGTAGGATACTATGTGTAGATATTTCTGACATGAACTTGTGGTAAAATAACATTACGTGACTCAACAGATGCAAGTGTTACAAATTATTCTAAGACAAGGAACTGATGATTTCTCATCTTCATCTTTTCCTTATTAAAATTTTGCAAACATGTAGCCAAGCAAATAGGAGAAAAGTTAACTTAATTCCTACTACTTTATGAGTTGTGTGCAACTGATTAATGAATCGAAGTTTCGTGCTCTGATCATAAAACAAAATGTAAACATGTCTCGGAACAGATGATGCATCTCTCCCTTAATACCACAGAACGATTTTCCTCCTTTTTTCTGCAAACTGTTTGAGGTGTTTTTGTCACTGTAGGAACATTCTGGCCAGTAACTTACTTTACTCCTTAGCAAGTTTAATTAGTGCAGAATATTGACAGCTCAGAGTTCTGTCTTATGTTGTACACATTTTTGTTTTTTTAGCTTAGGAGGCAAAGCACATAATTTATGATGTAATGAATACAATGTAGGCCTTGGAGTCAGGAAGACCTGTTATCAAATTCTGTTTTTGTATCTGCATTAAATGGGTGACTTGGATAAGACCCAACCTCTTTCAGTTCATCATGTAAAACTGGTATAAAATGGAGCATCTATCTCACAGGGTTGTTATGAAGATCAAATAATTTGACAAACTGCAAAGTGCTTTGAAAATCTTAAAACATCACATAAACATTAGCTGTCATTATTGTTGCAATTCAACAGCTTTCATAAGTCTTCTACAAGGTCTCTTTTTTAATTAATTTATCATCATTAAAATAAAATTGTGCCTTTCTAAACTGACTTCACTTTCTCTTGTTTAGAGCCAAAGAGAAAACTGAAACAAAGTCAGCATTTAAAAAAAAAACAACAAACAAAAAACAACTGGTCCTGCAATACAGATATCGAAACAAAAGGAGCTTTTAGGGAGTAGCTAAGTGGCTCAGGGGGTAGAAACTTGAGGCTTGAAGTCAGGAGGTCCTGAGTTCAACTCTAGTTTTATACAACCTCCTAGCTGTGTGACCCTGGGCAAATCACTTAACTCCCTTTGCCAAGCCCTTACCCTTTTCTCTTCGATTTGTTACTAATACAGAATATGTAAGGATTATTTTTAAAAGTTGCTTCTGAACCCATTGCTTCCACTTGAACCCATTGCAAACAAGGGATAAGAATGCATTTTATACTTGTACAATATTAACAGGAAGTAATTCTCCTGAGATACTCATGAGTATAAATAAATTTTAAAGGCAATTAGGTACACTGAACTTATTAAACAGTATGGTCAGTTTGGACTTTCCAATCACACAGATCATATCAACATGAAACCATAGCATGTACATACCTGTATGTATAGCTCTCCATGGATAGTCATGATACAAACAAAACCCCCTTTTTATGAATATCGCCATAATTTGATGTGGATATAACAAATTTTATTGACTGAAGAATCCCATATATTAAAGAATCCCTATTTATGTAACTACAATGTTTAATGAAAATGTTTCTTTGGTGTTATATTTATTTGGTAATTTTATCTGAAGACCTAAAGGGTGTTGAATGGTCTTAATAAAATTTTGTATATTAAAAAAACATGAAATCATAGCATATATGCAGTTACCAAGAAACAAATGCCATTATATACTGGCTTTAAGAAGAATATACAGAGAAGTAGACACAAGATTAGTATTTGTTCTCCCATTTTCTCCTTCAAAAGCTCATATAATTGAAGAGGTATTCAAGTTATAAAGGTAAAGCTAAACTGACCAAGTAGCAAGAGCATTTCTATGATCTAAAACATATTTAGAAGGTAATATGCTTACTGGATCATTCCACTCCACCATTTTGTCTCAATCAGTGGTTCCAACTGACATTTTACAGAAGGGCAAGACTGTCTGCTTTGACTTTAAGTTCAAAGGCTAGGCCCCCACACTTGCCCTTGATGTTTTGCTGTGTGTATAGAAATACTCTTTCATGGTTTTCTAGGTTCTGGCTATGTCAGCTCCTATCTTCCCAGTCTCAAAGGAGGCTGGACCTTCCTGATCCATTGTCAATAACAATTCTCCCACCTCAATGGACATTTGAGTTGGCCCCTGGACAATGAGTAATTAATGTTAGCAGTACCATGAACTTTAGCTTATCCAAGAGTAACCCAGATATTACAGAAAATTTTTCTTTGCACTGAGTGAGGATGACTTGCATATGCACATGTAGCAGAAGAAGCCAGGAAGAGCAGAACATGACTACCAATCTTCTGTATTGTTGTAGTTTTTCAGGCATGTCCAACTCTGTGACACCATGCACCATAGCATGCCAGATCCTTCTATCTTCCACTATATCCTGAGATGTGTCCACAGCATTCTCTTATCTACTGTAATCCCCTTCTACTTTTGCTTTTAGGATTTTTTCCAATTAGCCCAGGCTTCTCATTATGTGGCCAAACTATTTAAACTTCAACTTCAGTATTTGTCCTTCCAGTGAACAGTCTGAATTAATTTCTTTAAGTATTGACTGATTGATCTCCTTGTAGTCCATGGGAAACTCAAGTCTTCTCCAGCACCATGATTCAAAGTGTTGGATATGTGGTGCTTAGCTTTTATTATAATCCAATTCTCATAGTCACACGTACACGTTGCTCCTGAAAACCCCAAAGATTTGACTACAGAGACATTTAGTTTTAGCTTCTTTTAGTTTCATGGCTGCAGTCACAGACTGTGGTCTTTGAGCTCAGGAATATAAAATCTGACACTGCTTCCATTTCTTCTCATTCTATTTGCAAGAAAGCTATGGGACCATTCAGATATAGAAGAACAGAGTTTGTAACTGTTTCTTCCATTCACAAAACTTTTCCATTTATGTGCTTTCCATGACTTGATATTGAAGTTAAACACACCATAATTCCATTTAGCTAGTCACAAGCAAACAAGGTATTCGTACCTATAACCTGGGGAGTTGAAGCTTCCCAACTTGACTCTTTGAGAACAACTAATAATTTCACTTGGAACTTTACCAAATACTCAAAAAGCTTCCATGCCCTGCCTTTCCAATCCATTTCATTCAAGATTCCTAACATCTCCCCAGGAGTTAGAGACCACAGAAACTCAAAGAATCCACTGATTCTTTCTAAATCAAAAACCTCAAGACAGTCTGAAAAAGTATATTTGATTCATCAAGCATAAGGTCTACTAATTTCTTCAATATTTAAATGGGATGGACCCAAAAGGAAGAGTCACTGGATCTAGACTTTGTCAGAGTCTCACAATTCTAATGACTGTGTCAGGGAAATATCCCAGCAAGTTAATGTAGCGCCAGTTTTATTTGTGCTTACATAGGTCTCTAAGACCCACACAAAAAGCCCAGAGGAACTGTACTGAAAACTCATCAGGTAACTATTTTGGTTCACCATTAGAAAGAGAATACCTCAGAATGCTCCTGGGTATTCCCACAGCATTAACAGAGGCATCCATGGGAGAAACATAAAGGTGACAGGGCCAATTATACAGTTCTCATGGCACTGATCATATTAGAGCTGATCAGGGTTCTTCGACAGAACAAGTCTCACTTCTTTAACAGATTACCTTAATGCACTGTATTGCAGGTGGATTTCTTACACAACTGAAATGAAAAATGAAGGAAGTATAAAATCTCTATATTTTCAAAAGAAAAGAAAACTCTGTTTTATTTGTCTCCCCCAAAGTTCTGTAGCCACAACTAGGATTCTCCTTAGTTCTAACTTCTTCACTATGCCCTTTGGCTGTTTCTCAGCAGACATCATCATTCTTAGATTTCAACACTTGAAAAACAAATTGAGATTTAAATTTTTTTTTAAAATATGCCCTTTTACTTTTGCTCTCTGGTATTTCTATTCTTCATTTCACAATAAAGATTTGTGGAGATGATGAGAAATGTAATCTCACACTATTAGATGCCAAATGAAAAAAGAAAAAATCAGCATGCTATGGAGGAAAGAGTATTGAATCTGGAATCAAAAGACCTGGGATTCACTCATAGCTCCCTATCTGTGTGATCCTCTGGCAAATCATGTAACTTCTCTGAGCCTTAGTTTCTTCATCTCTAAGATGGTGCTAGTAATGCCTACATTATCTAATCTCACATGACTGTTCACTGAATCAAATGACATTGTGAATATGGTTTTGTAACCATGTAATTTCAATTCATCTAGTGCCAACTATATAAAAGATGTTACGGACAAATAAACAAAGAGTAACTGTCCCCCAAAACCTTACTTTCTATTGATGGAGGTGAAGAAAAGAGAAGTACGTGGAGAAGTAAAAATAACATACATAATATGGATACAGAATATCCACACACAAAAAGTAATTTTGGGAGGCATACCAACAACTGAAAGTACTCTCGGATGTGAGTCTTGAAGGGTCTTAGATATGGCGATAAGGACAAAGAACATTCTAGGTACAAGGTGTAGTCTGTGAGAAATCAAGATGGGGGATTGAATGTCTACAGGGCAAGTAGTCCACTCTGGCTGGACTAGACATGCCAAATATAGGAGATAAAATAAGGAAGAATCTATCTGGAAAGATAGTTCAGAGCCTTTAATGCCACAGTGCTACGTATAGTTTATCCTCGTTGAAATGAAGCTTCTTGAGTAAAGGAATGACATGATTAGACCTAGACATTGCAAATATCAATTTAGAAGCAATATATATGAACTAGAGTGAGGAGAGCCTTATGGCAGGGAGACTAATTAGAGATTATTGCAATAATCTAGGTCAGGGGTCCCTAAACTTTTTACACAGAGGGCCAGTTCACTGTCCCTCAGACCGTTGGAGGGCTGGACTCTAAAAACCTAACCCTAACTAGGCGGCTTCCCTTCCCCTTCCCCAGATCGCTGCTCCCCATGCTGACGTCTTCCATTGTGCAGCCACATAATCCTTTGTGCACACCTCCTTCTAAGGCACCACACAAAGGATTATGTCACTGGAAGTAGTACTGTACCACAGTGCTCTTCTCACTGACCACTAATAAAAGAGGTGCCCCTTCTGGAAGGGCGGTGGCCTCAGGGGGCCGTAGTTTGGGGACCCCTGATCAAGGTAATAGACAAGGGAGGGTCTAAACTAGGGTGTGGGTCATTTCAGTGGATAGACAGGGGCACAGCCAAAGAATGCTAAGGATGTAGAATCAACCAATTAGATAAAGAGTGGAGAGGGGAAGAGTTTAGGATAATACTGAGATTTCAAAGCTAATGACTCTTGGAGGATGAAGGTATCCTTACTAGAAATCAGTAACTTGGAGGGGCTGGGATAAAAGAAGGACAATCAAATTTGATTTGGGGCAGGTCAATATTAAAACATCTAATGCAGCTAGAATCATACAGCAGGTAAAGATCTGGAGAGATGTGGGTATTAACTGCAAAGAAATAAGTCACTGAGCCCATTAGAGCTGATGCAATCACTATGGGAAACAGAAAAAATAAACATTTATTTTTCAACTCAACTGTAACATTCCTTAAGTGCCTACTATGTATGTGCATGGTAAAATGCTAGATGTAATGTCTCCCTTCCCCAACCCCAAACCTCTTCTCTCCTTCGAGTCATCCAGATTCCAAAGTCAGTGTCCCATGGAGAACATATTATGATAAAAAATGAGTCAGAATTCTGTAGTGGTTACATAATTTTTTTTAAAAAGGAGCTGCAGCCTTACCCTAGTTAAAAATAATTTTCTTGACTTTTTCTCAACTATTAGGTCCAAGTTACTGAGGAAGCTTTTACTCCAAAACTTTTTCTTCTTTAAAACTTTTTTCCTCTATCCTTTATAAATAAGCTCTTGGTTTATTCAGAATTTCTTTTGACAGTGGTTGGTTTTTTAATTTGGATACATGTCTCAACACAAATGTTTCTTCTATATTTTCAAGGTCACTGAAAGAATATTGCTGCTTGGGATCCTGGTTATGCTAACATCCTTTCAATACAAAAGGAAAAAAAAAACCTAAATCTGCCACTAATTAGTTTTTTACAAAATTAACTGAGCTTGTGAGGAAAAGATGATGAGCTCTGGTGAGGAGTTCATGAATAACTCAAGTTGTAAGAATATGGAAAATTAAAAAATAATGTCCTCTTTGGCCCCAACCAGGTATCAAGGCTTAAATTCACTGCAAAATTCAACTTCCAGTTCCTCCCCAGGTAAACTGTTTTGGAACTTCCTTTCTTTTGTTAAGATAAAAGGATTAAGGGCAGAGCTGACCAGTCATAGTGAACCCTGACTCACTTGAAAGATTAAGAGTGGGCTGAGGAGCCATGTTGAACTCACTTCCATCCAGGTAGAATAGAATATGCTGGCACCTTCCTGGACTTAGCAAAGACCCAACACTGCTGTGATAAATGATGAGGGAGGAGTTGAGGTTCCTAAAGCCACCTCCTCTTTAAATATCCACTAATTAGGAACTGCCTAAGGTTTAGCTAAAAGGCCAATCACAAAGAGGACACGACTCCCTTTATAAGCAAGAGACAGGACTCTCTTGCCTCTTTTTCACTTAGGACATGTACATCTGTTAATAAACAATGTCATTCGCAGAGAAAAGGCCTCATGTTCTTTATTGGTTTAAATCCAAATACTGTAGACACCATCTAGACCCAACCACTTCATTTTAAACCAAAGCTCAGAGCAGCTAAGCCCTTTGCCCAAGGTCACATAGGTAGTAAAGGTCAGAGAAGGGATTTGAACCCAGGTCTTCTGACTCCAGAGGACTCTTTCCATGGTATACTATTAGATTTGAATGCACCTTGGCTGCCTCCAATCATACTTACAGATTTTTCTTCTAGTTGAACTGTAACATTCTGAATCGCCTCCAACATATTGCTAGTTTTAATATTAATGATTTTCTAACCAACATATCTTTTTTTCCTCATGAATTCTCAGAAAGGCGAATATCATTCTATAACTCCTCAGATGAACACTCTTAACCTTAGGTTAATAATTCTAAAAGAAGAATGTCAATTATTTACTGGGTTTTGAGCTAGGTTACCTTTATGTGAATTGTGAAATAAAAGTACATGAGTCTCAGGAAGTTGGTTGAGAACTAGTTTCTTTACTTAAACAAAAAATCTTTTCCTGCTCTTTTAGTATCAATTCTAAGACAAAAGAAAGGCAAGGGCTAGGCAATTGGGGTTAAATGACTTGCCCAGGATCACAGGGCTAGAGAATGTCTAAAACCAGATTTGAATACAGATCCTCCCAACTCTAGCCATGGCACTTGACCCACTGTGCTACCTATCTGCCCCTAGTTTGTTTATTATTTTTTTAAAAAGTATGTTGACTGTATTTCTTTTTTAAACCTAAGGGAAGATGTGTTCCAAACTGCAAAGGCAGTACAGGTAGTAAGTATAGCCTAGTGAATACAGGGTAGGGCTTGAAGTCAGGAAGACTCTACATCATCAGTTCAAATCCAGCCTCAGCTGGGCCTGTCACTGGGCAAGTCACTTAACCCTGTTTGCCTAAAAAAGAAAACAAGCAGACTGCAAAAGTATTGTGTTAACTTGTACCTTCTTAGTCTGACTTGAAATCATTAGCCAGGAATCAACAGAATGTAGGAAGCTCATTTTAGCAGGCAGGGAGGCAAAGATGGTTTTGTTTGCTTTGGTCTTTGTATTCCTACTATAACAGTACTTAGAGTAGTGTCTGGAATATATGGTGAGTACTAAATGAATGCTTGTTGATTTAAAGGCTAAAACACAGAAGGAGCCAACAATGTAAAGACATTGCATGACGGATCAGGAGGTCATTCTTATTGCATCTACTGTCAGGCACTTAGTTATGGTCGTAGGTAGTCCCCCTCCATCCAAGACAGCTACAGATTCCCACTTAAACATTAACAGTGCAACATAAATCTGCTGGAAAAACCATAGGATGCTCTTGCTTCACAGAATAGTGACACTTAGAAATCTTAGCTGATGATACTGAAACTAAAGCCTCCGAGTGATTTTTCAATTAGGTACCTGGTCACTGTTAAACCGAGCTGCACTGGAATCTTTCCATGGTGTTGCTCGTTCCCCAACATCTTCAGCATCTCATTTCAGAAGGTAACAGTTTATCTAAAGGCTAAGACTTTCAGCCACTATATGGAAACAACGGCAACCTCCCTTGACCAAACTTACTCAGTGCAACTCTTCCGAGCTATCCAGATCCTTATGCCCAGGAATGAGAACATCAATGACCTGAACAATGTCTGATGGTCACTTTAGCAATCCTGTGGTAGCTCTCTCAAGAAGCCCTTCAGAATATGGATACAGAAGGAAAACCTGGTAGCTGCTGATAGCCATGGAAAGATATTTCTTGTGATTGCAGAAGAAACTTCTGCACACACACAAAATGTGGAATTCTTCTCTCTCCTCTCCGAAAGAAGGTAAAGGTAATAAATCACTTAAACAGGGCCTGTGGAAACATGCCCAAGTATATGCCTTCTGGAAGAGACTTTCTATGGAATTAGGAAACAGAACATCTTAAAGAGCATTCCTTAGAAAATGGAATAAGAACTTCTTTGGTCCCAGAAAAGACATGAGAAAATGTACTCCCATCTGGACCCGGCATCAGGAGGAACTCTTGTGTAGGGAATGCAACATATACTGTTGGGCTTGGTGGATGTGTTGATTACTTTTGCTGAGATGCCTTTATTTTTCTCCTTTGTTTTAACCTTTGCTACAAAACATGGCATATTGGATAGTAGGGGGAAAAGGGATATATTTGGAAATAAAGATGACATAAAATCAAAAAGTATCAACTAAAAAATTAAAAATAAATTAAAATGGGATATCAAGACCACATACTGCAACAGTTACTTCAATCTATAAGCACAGTAAATCTAGATGCATATTAAATATGGAACCTCCTACTTTACTTTAAGGCAATATGTCCTGGAGCCACAAGAACAACTAAGCTAAGATCAAAGGGATAAGTTCACTAGGAAAAAGAGAGAATAAGAAATCAAATTACAGACTATAGAAGTAAGGAAAGTAAAAGAAGGTGGGTAGAGATATTTGGCTCTATGATTCTCTCCTGAATGATCAAAGAGAGCAAGATGATGGACAATATAATATGTTCTGAAAGAAAGAAATTGAAAGTTGCAATAGATATTGGAGAGAAAAACCAGGAGACAATGTCAAATGTCAAGTCATTAGCTTTCAGTTTAAGGTTTATATTTGGAAGAGATCATCTAGTATGGCTTGTTTTAGAGGTGAAGAAACTGATGGAGATTAAATGATTTAAGAAAACTAGACAATGGCTACTGAATGTTGAAGGAAAGAAGAGTGAAATTATAAAGAAGCTATGATGGTTCAAATCTGGCCTCAGACATTTCCTAGCCATGTGCCTTGGGCAAGTCACTTAATCTCAATTATCTAGCCTGTACTGCTTTTCTGCCTTGGAACAATTACCTATTATCAATTCTAAAACAGGAGACAAGGGTTTAAAAAAATACATACATTAAGGAAGTATTATTAGAAAGAAGGTAGCTGTAGAAATTAAAGAAAAGGGAAAATCTTGTGATTGACAGGAAAACATAAGAGTATCAAGGAAAAGAAGAAAGCTTCACTTTGACATGACTAATAATCTTTGGTTATTTCAATGGGAGTTATCTCCATATCTCTAAGGCAGACCTTTGGGGAAAAGATTAAGGCAAAAGTAGAGCCAATGAGTGGATGTAACAGGGAAGGAGATTTCATCTCAAGATGAGGCAAACTTCCTATCAAATGCTTTTCAAATGCAGTGGGATGAGTGGTAATGACTCTTGTGTATTTTGAATTTTAAAAAAGTAAGCAGCACTTAAAGGACCAGGTGGTTTTTAAGTTGAAATTATTTTTTTAAATGATCAAGCATTTATTTTATACTTTTTATTTATATGTTATATTATATTTTTTCTCACCTATCTCTCTCCCATGCAATTCTCACTTTCTATCCTCTAAAAAAGAAAGGGTTTGGGAGAAGCTCTTGTAGCAAATAGAGTCCATAACCATATTAGCCATGTCCAAAAATATGTCTCATTCTGACTATTACCTCTTTGTCAGGAGGAGGACAGCATCTTTCATGATTAATTCTGCTGAAAAACACTGGTCCATATTTGGAATTAAATCAAGAAATAAACTAATAAAAAAATAAACTAATCAGGAAATAAAGTGTGTCAATTAAAGAAAGCCCTCACTTTTTAGGAGTCTATAAAAGAACAATGGGGTGGAAGTCAAAAGATCTGGGTTCACATCTTGCCACTGAAGCTTACTACTTGTGTCACTTTGGAAAGTTCACAACATTCCAAAGATCTCTGTTTCTTCATCTATAAAATGAGTAGGCTGGACTGAATGGTCTCCTATTTCTATATTCATGTTATGGTGATTGTTCAGAAACTTCACCTAATTAAACAGTTTTCTATACAGCAAAAGGTGTATATTGTTTGGAGGGACTCCTTTTCCTCCCTTCAGTTTCTGTATTGAAAATCAGTGTTTTCCACTTTATTTGATAACACAGAGCAACCAAGAATAGAAACACTGCCCTTTCCCCCCCTAGAATGGTGGTTTCTTTTGTACTCTTATTTTTAACATGAATAATAATTTTATGCATAAAATTTATAGTTATGAAAGTGATTTTAAATAGCTAAAATCTCACATAATTAATTTTCTTCTTAAATTTCCATGTTTTCCCAAATAAGGTGAAATAGATCCTTTATCCTCCAACTTTAAAAATTTTAGGTCATTGATGACATCATATAAAAAGCTGGTTTTCCCCAGGACACATGAGGCTACAAACCTTGCTCCCAATATTTATAAGTTTTCTTCCTGCTGAATACTGCCTCCAGCTCTCACTCCTCTCTATAGTATGTTGTTATTGTGGAACTGGAAAGCAGCCAAATTGCCATCACTAGAGCAACTTTTTTGTGCTTAAGCTGGACATTATAATTGTACTGTGCCAGCAGTTGGTGAAAATTGAGATGTTCCAAATTATGCAATTTACATGAAATCTTCTCTTTAGCAATTCAGACATTATGTGTTGCCTCCCAGAACATTAAGCAGAGTAACTTGGTAATGATGGGGAAAATTCCAGCAGCCAACATTAGTAGCTAAAGTGTCCTCAACAAGAAATTTAACACATTAGCTTGTAATGTTTAGTACAACACCTACCAAGCAATAAATATTTGCATCTAAAAGGTAATTGTTAGCTTTTTTCCTTTCACATCAACCATTGTCCACAATTAACATTACCTTTAAAGAGATATTTCTTGACTTCTAGAACTTTATTTGAGTTATTCTATGTCTATGGGAAGAAATATTCTAGTCAGCAGAAAAGGTATGTGTGGATATATAGCTTCCTCCTGATGAAATGGAAAGAAAATTGAAAGTAGAGGCACAAAACCTAAACTTTATGGTCTTATACTAGCTCAGAACCATCTTGATTCAAAACTCAGTCATGAATTTACTATCATTTTCCAATAGACATCTTATCATTAACCCAGAAAAATATTCAACTCTATTCACCACAATATCTCAATTCTTTTGGAATTTCCCCTCATGTAATAAATTCTAAAAAATGTGGTATAAATAAGATATAGCAAACAAAAAGCCAGGGTTTGCTAAACTGTGTTTGCTGGATCAGTTGGACTTCAACAAAGATTTCATCACTAGCCATGTTTTCTTCATGTTTCTTCTAACACTCTGACTTCAATCTCCATGAAATTAATTCAACCTATTAGTGCCAATGCGAAGAACATTTGGCTGAATTAACTTAACTCAGTTCAAGGAACATATATTAAGGCCCTACTGTGTGCAAGGCACTGTGCTATGCACTGGGGACACAAAAACTAAAAAGGAAATAAGAAGGAATACCTGTCTATGGGGACCTTAAAGAGTTTACCTTTTTCAGTAGTTGTTGAGTCATCAAGACAAAAAAAAAATTCAAAATATATACAAAATCATTTGACAAGGGAGGATACTTGTTAAATGAGCATATGATAGGAATTATATAGAGGAACTATAACTTCCCTAAGTCCTGAACACTATGCCTCTCAATGCAGCCCAAGATTACATTTGGTTTTTTGGCTGTCATATCACATTTTCAATTCATATATATGTCGTAGGCCATTAAAATACCTCCAGATGGTTTTCAGACAAATTACTTTAGAACCTTATCTCCCCCATTTTGTGCTTATGAAGTTGATTTTTTTAACCCAAGATTTTAACCTTAGATTTTACCTTTCTATTTATTAAATGTCATCTTAGATGCAGCCCAGCATTCTAGCTTGTCAAGATCTGTTGCGTCACTGATTTTGTGAATTAGCATATTAAGTCTTTTCAACTTTATGTCATAGACAAATTTGCTAATCACTCCATTGATGCTTTACCTAAATCACTATGAAAATAAATGTCAAACAGTATAGAGCTGGAACCAAAATGGAAGCAGTAGGAAGAAGTACAAGTGGGTTTTCTCCACATGTATACAAAATATGTCCAAATATATGGTAAAAATCCAGATAGGAAAATCCAAGAAAAAGTCACAGACATTTTTATAGCCTAGATCAGCATAGATAGGCAGAGAGATCTGCCGAAAGTGGAAATGAAGTCTGGCCAGAGGACCTTTCAGAGTACACAGAGAGAAGCTGGGTGCCCAAGCAAGGTAAGATCTCAGACTCTCAGCAGAGTATACCATAGGATGCAGAAATGAGAGTCAATTGGAAGCTCTCATACTCTTATCTAGTTCTGGATCACAGATCCAGTAAAGACTGAAGAAAGGTCCTGTACCCAGGGTGGCATTATGGAGTAAGTCACAGTTAAGATCCAGCAATGAGGAAGTTTAAAAGCAAGCAGCAAAAGGATAGCTCCCAGAATGGAGTCTCAGTTCTGACTTGTAGTCAGTCCAATATGAAGCCTACAGAGGAATAACCAAATCAGAAATTCCAGACTAAAGGAAAACCTATAGCTTTGTCACTGATGCAGCAAAACTTTCCAGATGGTCAATGGGAGACGAATCCAGCAGCTGTCTACTGTTACTCGACAACCTGTACCCTGGTCAGGAACTTGCAGAGTTCATAAGAAGTGGTACTGATCAGACTTTGCCCTGACAACATCACTTTAGGAGCACAGAAAGCTTGCAAATCTCCAGCCTAAGCTATCCTTAATATCCTGGAATAACGTAAAATTCAGTATCCCATAAAAACACCAATAGGACCAGTCCACAATCCTTCGAATCGAATCGAATCGAATACAAACAGATCTTAATATTAAGTCTGAAGTCAGAAGGTGGGTTGGAAGAATGAGCAAACAAAACAAGAATTCCATTATATGATAACAACCCAGAAAAAGAGAATGATTCTAAAATATCTACAAATATAGCCTTAAAAGTATTGCTTTGGCAGAAATTCAACTAAAATTACTGTTAAAGATGAAGCAAGAGTTTAAAAAATGTTTTTAATCAATGCAATGAGAATACTAGAGGAAACAATTGGAAAAGAAATGAGTTATAGAAGAAAGAATTGGAATGGGAATTATACCAGCTTGGCACGAAAGGGACAAAACTTTGCCCAAGCAATAGACTACTTGAAAATGAGAATCAACCAAAGAGAAAGCAATATTTCCATGATAAATATTGAAAAAAAGACAAATGATAGAGAAAAAAGAAGACAATATAAATTGTTCCATAGCAAAAATAACTGACTTGGAAAAGAAATTAAGAAGAAAAAAAATTAAGAATCGATGGACTCTGTGAACACCATAACCAAAAAAGAGCCAGGCATCACATTTTAAAAGAAAACTTTACCAGATCTCTTTAATCCAGAGGGTCAACTAGAAATAGAAACAATCTTCTGGTCATCACCTGGAAGAATCCCCAAATGAAAACTCCTCAAAACATTATAGCCAAAATCCAGCACTGCCACAACAAAGAAAACATACAAAAAACAACTAGAAAGAAATAATTAAAGGACCAGGGAGCCACAGTCAGAATCACACATTATTTAGTAGCTATCATTATAAAGAAATAGCGAACTCAGAAAATGTTATTTCAAAAAGCAAATAATAGGCTTATAACCAAAAATAATTTGTCCTGGTAAATCTGAGTGTTATTCTATCAGGGGAAAAAGAATCAACATTTAAGGAAATCAAGGACTTATAAGCATTCCCGATGTCAAAGTCAGGAGGTTAAAAGAAACAAAAAAAGTAAAAATGAATGACAAGGGATCAAACAAAGTTAAATTGCTTACATTCTAACAGGATGAGATAACACAGATACACCCTTAGAATCCAATCATTAAGTTTATGCAAACAAGGAGGAAAGGATGGAGGAAACATATGAGACTTGAAACCTTATTCTCATCTGAACTGGTCAAAGGAGGGAAGATCCCACCCATGGAAAAGAACAACCCAGCCTTTAACACAGCACCCATTATCACAGGTCTGTCTCCTCTCCCTGCCCAAGAGAAGTGGTTCTATTGCTCATTTGATCAGCCCCTTTTCTCCAATGTAGCTGACTATCAATAAAGAGAATTGATTTGTAGGCTGAGTTTGAAGAAGCATCAGAATGCCTAAGGTGAATGTGAGGAAGAAGTGAGTGAGTGCCAGGCTAAGAGAATGTGTTTGGAGATAGGAAGCAGAATGTTGGAGGGAGGCTGGAGCTAGAATCAATAGGCTTTAGAGACACAACAGAGGAATGTATTCACACTTATTCACACACATTTCTACCACATAGTGGTAGAAGAAGGTCCTCTGCCTGTGTTTCCTGAGTATTACTTCCGGACCTATGTGGAAGAAAGACTGAGAGAAGAGGACTAAGGAGGGTAGCTACATGGACAAGTCACTTATTCCTCATTTCTTAGCCCTTTCCACTCTTCTGCCTGGGAAGCAGTATATGGATTGATTCTAAGATGGGAGGTAAGGGTTTAAAAAAAAGAAAGGAAGAAAGAAAGAAGCCTAAGAAGTCAGACAGGTAGTAGGAAAAACAAGAAAGAATGCTGGAATGCTGTCACTGAACCAGTGAGGAGAGTGTCTAAGTGGAAAGTTTGCATTAGTGTCAAATGTTGCTGAGAGGTCAAGAAGGATAAGGGCTGGAAAAAGAAGCTATCAGATTTCAACTGAATCTTGAGGAATGGAAAAGATCTGCATGGGCAAAGAGAAGACGTTTCAGAAAGGAAAGAGGAAAAGAATTTAAATGACAACTTAATATTTTAACTTCAATGCCCTCTACAGAGAGGGTATACAGAAAATATAGGCACATATGAGTGAAATAAAAATTCATTTTTTGATCTTCTCAATAGCCCTGATAATTCTCAGAATCACCTAGAATAAACTCCATTAAAGTCTTTGCGTGGAGAATTGTGCTTAGAAAATTCCTGGAAATTCTGTCTACTGCATTGACTGACATCACATTTTTCAAAGCAATTATAAGATGGTAAGAAACACATTGTGGTTTTCTCTTATGGAAAGTAAGTTGCTGGCATTCTATTGCTAGTCAAGGCTATTAAGCTACATTAGGGTATTTTGCTTTGTAGCTATGTGTGGTTTATTCCATCTAGAAGGCAATCAAATCTGTATGTTCAGAGGATCTCTGAGTAAAATTCTTCATTAATTCCTCACCAAGAAGCCGATATCCTGCCACAATGATGAGCAGATTTAATGCTGGAAGTAAAAAATAAATAGGCAATGAGAAAGGTTGCTACATTCTAAACACAGATCTGTAGTGGTTCATAGAATAAATCCCAAGAACTGCAACACATCCCAGAATCTCCAATTATATCTTTACAGATGAAAAGCAACAAAAGTTATTACAAAAACATTTTAGGATCTGCAAAGTAGGGAAAGCAGAAACAATAAACATAACTATATTTAAAGGAGAAACAAAGTGCTACTGAAATGATTAACTATAAAATTAGCATTAATATTAGTTTTGAGAACATTTTCTCAAACACAGAATAAGCAGAGAATCCTAGCAATGGAAATAACTACAAAGGCCATTTGCTACAAACCATACCATATTAAGAGCTGTAACATGCCAGGAAAATGTTCAGCAGGCCCACTGCTTAAATCCCTTCAAGGAAAGGGAACACTTTCTTCACACAACTATTATACTCTTCTATTTCCCACTTACAACTTAGCCCATCCTATCTCTAGACAGTTCTTTCTGATCAATAAGAATTTTCCTCCCTTTATTTTCAGGTGCCTTCCATCCATTGGTCTTAATTCTCATTTGATGCTCTAAATCTTTTAATGCAACAGTATTACACGATTTACAATCATTTACCATTCTGCAGCTCCCAAAGATACAAAAAGTGGTCTAAAAAACAAAGGCTTTTTAACTTTCTCAATCACTGTCAATCCAGTCCAAAATTCAGCAAATATTCTATTTAGCACAGACAATGGTACAAAGTGGATGCTGGGAATGGCAAAAGCAAACTGGCATCTCCTGATTTGAAGAAATTTGTCTTTAAATTCTTTTGAATGAATTGAGGATCACTGAATTTTGAAACCAGGAGGGCAAACTGATATAACAAGTTAGTAGTAGAGGAGGAAATCTTCATCTCCTGCCTCTTAGTCTCACGCAGCCTCTCAACAATGTTCCATGAGGCTACAATCAGAGCCATAGCAAACGTGGTTACATGCCCCTCCCCATCCCCACTCCCCACTTCACTCTTCCACTAGAAGAAGTTAAAAGCAATAAGACTGACCCTTAGAATAAGCAAGAGAGAAAGGTTTAAAGGTAAATAACCTTGGTGACATAAAATCAGTGAGTCACATTTAAAGCTTTATTTACAACAATCTTGTGAGGAAGTAGTGAATGACAATATCTTCATCCGACATCAGTGTGATACTGAAATTGATCCAAAAGAAAAAATGAGTGATAGGAGCTGCAATCAGTGACCAACCAATCTTTACTTCAGGACATAGTGGTGAAGCATGTCTCCCCTTCTTCCCACAGAGTAGTAGACAGCAACAGGTGGAGAAAGAGGCACACGTTTTCAGGCAGTCAATGTAATAGAGCAATTTGTTTTGCTTAATGCTACTTCTTTGTTATAAGGAGGATTCTATGAGTAGTGTGATGGACAGTCATTAAGAACTAGAAGTGATCTTCAGAAAAAAAAAAGGAGCATCATTTTTTAAAAACCTGTCTTGAGAGTAGGTTTTGAAAAGAGAAAGGGAAAAGTAGTTCCCAGGAGCTGAATGGTATAGAAAACGCATAGCAGATAGAGCACCAGGCCAGGAGCCATGAAAATTCATCTTCCGGAGTTAAAATCTAGCCTCATATACTTGCTAGCTGTGTGACCCTGGGTAAGTCACTTAATCTGATTTGTAAAAATGAGCTGGAGAAGGAAATGGCAAACCACTCTAGTAACTCTGCCAAGAAAACACCAATATGACTGAAAAACAACAAAAAAGGCACTGAATACAATTTTAGTTTGTAATATAGAGCCTGGAAGGAAAAATAGATGATGTATGGAGTTGGATCTTATCTTCTCATTAGGAGACAGTGATGGCTCAGGAGACTTGGTTTGTAACTAACTATATACCATTACTGTTTTTACAAACTGGGATTACAAATTTAGCATGTTAAATGAAAGCTAGGTCATAGCATTGCACTAACATGATCTTGTGTTCTGTTTACCCTTATAACCAGGGCAAACCTCTACTGAACACTACTGGGCCACATATGAGAAATTTAGAGGTACAGACAATGAGTGTTCTTTGAAATGCATCTAATATTTGCTGGATTCTAAAAATATAAATTCACTCTTCAGATCTCCAGCAAAGAAACACAGAATTATTATTAACCTTCAGGGTACAGCAGAAAAGAGTGCTGGATTTGAATCTTGCTCCCCCCCCCACTAGCTATGTAACCATTACCTCTCCAGGTCTCCGTTTACATATATAAAAAGGGAGGGGACTATATGACCTCTAAGTTTCATAGTTAAGATCTTATGATGATTCTAACAGAATAAACAAAAGTTAAATACACTTCCAGGAAAACATAGGGTATACAATGGATATGGGAACTCTTTAAATATTTTCTTTTCCAGTTTCTGTCCATGAATATTTTATAAGTTCATGTCTTCTTCAATTTTTTGTCATATCTACTTAAGGATAGTAAGTATTTTACTGTTTTGCTTTTTTAAATTTTTTTCAGAAAGGCATAAAAGAGTTGTCCAATATGGATGTGATGCACTCTCTAAGAAAAAGGCTGATTCTTTGAAACACTGCCAAAAAAACTCTTTTGCCTTGCCTTTGCTACTACTGTCTTGGCACTATTCACCTCTGAGACTTCTTTCCTCAAGAAGTGAGGAGATATGAATCTTTATCAATCAATGTGACTGAACTCTGTGAAGGCTGCATTAGTCTACAAAACTTGGAATGGAACAGACTGTCCAAGTGTTTGCTTTGGCTCAAAAAAGGTAGCAGGTCCACTCAGTAAAATAAGTAGCAAACTATAAAGATAAATAGATAAAATTGGAGATCTTGGCCATCATTTGAGTCATTCTCTGTATCCTAGACACTCTAAGAAGCTTTAATGCTAAATGCCTTTCAACTGCTGGTTATCTCCAAAATATATTCTGTATGTAGCAGTTTGCATGTCATCTCCCTCATTAGACAAGGCAGGAAAAGCCTAATACGTGTATAATAAATGTTTACTGACCAATTTTTTCCTTTCTAAGATAATCTTCCATCATTGGATACTTACATTTTTCATCTTCATTCTCTGCCTTTTTCATGTGACTCATCAGCTGTCTAAATACATACTCTCGGCCCTCCTCTATTTAAAAAGAGTCTTTGCTCGCTCAACTCTGCTCCCCCCCAAACTACATTCTTCTATTCTCTTAGCAGCCAACATTTTCAAAATAGTACAGCAGCTGCCCCCACTCAGTTATTCTTTTAATCCACTGCAATCTTACTTCCCCTTTCACCAGGCTCAGGAAACCACTCTCAAGACCACAGTTTCTTCATTTTTGTGAGTATTATGGACCCTTTCTTAGAATAATGATTTTTTAATGTCTAAAATGCACAAGATTGCAAATGGAACAAAATATACTTAAATACTATACAAAATACTAAAATAAAATGGTGACTTTTTTTTTTCTTAGAACCTTTACCTTCCATCTTAGAATCAATACTGTGTATTGGCTAGGCAATAGGGGTTAAGTGACTTGCCCAGGGTCACACAGCTAGGAAGTGTCTGAGGCCAGATTTGAACCCAAGACCACCCCCCACCCCCCAATCTCTAGGCCTGGCTCTCAATCCACTGAGCTACCCAGCTGCCCCGAAATGGTGACTTTAAAAAACCAAGTTCATGGGTTCCTACGTTAAGTGTTCTAGATGGTAGCCAATGAAAACCTAATCACCAAAACCAAGAGCTTTTTCTGTTTTCCTTCTCTTTGATATTCTGCTACAATGGACACTATTGATCATTCCTTCTTTCCTAAAAAATTTGCCACCTCTGGATTTCTGTAACACTCTATTCTCCTATCTTTCTAACTATACCGCCTCCTACCTCTTTCACAAGTCCACCCCCACCCAACCCACCCTTCCTTCTCTAGACCCATTGGGCACTCACTTCAAAGTTCTTTTCTCAGATTTTTCTCCTTTCCTTAATCTCAGTGTCTTCATTTAAGACATGGTAGATGACCAATGAGAGAAAAATATATTTCCTCATGGTCAAAAAATAGTACCAGCATCAGGTGTCAAGCCCAGGACTTTTGAGAACAATTGATTTTAAAGTGACACCATAAATCCATTGTAAATAATGCAGCTCAAATGGACGCTAGGGTCCCTTCCAATGTTGTGATTCTTTGATTCTATAATGCTATGACTTTGAATGAAACACATGGTTGACTGACTATAGAATTCAAGTTATCAAGTCAATTTAGTAAGGCATTTTGAAAATACCTGTACACTAGAATCACTGCTATCTCTGGGCTGACAATACAAAGACAAAAAAAGGAAAGAATTCCTGCCTAGTATTCCATTGACCAGTATATGGTCAAAGGAGTTAGGTTTTGGGGAGACAAAGGACACATACTATTATTGGTTGAAAGAGGAACAAGAGTGGCAAGCTTGACAAAATTAGCCCTGTGGCCCACAAACGAAGCCAATTTTAAAATGTCACAGGAACTGTAGTTGGGTCCCTTCATATTTCAATCCTTTTCACACTAGATGGCTGAATGTCAGAAATCAAATCCACCCCAGAATCACAACACCTACCTCTTTTCTGTGGGCCTCTAACAAGGCAATTATTTCTTCCCTCTCCAGAATTCATGTTTTAGCAATAGCTAAAATAAAATCTAATGCCTCAGGTTGAAATCCCACACAACGAGACCTTCTTGTATCCCTTCTGCCTACCATGAGTTGGTGGAGGGATGCAGATTAAGCATGCTTCACATACTCAGAGAGGTGGGGCATAGCATAATATTCAAATAACAATAATCTTAATTCTGTAGAATTTCACGAAATGGTGGTTATTATCTCTTCACAATCATAACTTCTTATTCTCCTGCTATCAGCATTTTTCTTTACTTTCATAATAATTATAATTTTGAACCATCTCCACTATAACTCAGTTCTGAATACTTTAATCCTAATTACATGATTGATAGTTAAGTGGCACCATGGATGGTGTATAGGGTTTCAAGTCAGGCAAACTTCCCCAAGTTCTATCTAGCCTTAGACACTTATTGGCTTGTGACCTGGGGACAAGTCACTTACCTTTGTTCATTTCAGTTTCTTGATCTGTAAAATGAGCCAGAGAAGGAAATAGCAAAGTACTCCAATATCCTTGCCAAGAAAACCCCAAATGGAGCCACAACAATTAGGGGAACATATTTTATTTCATTTCATGGCATTCTGAATTTATGCTGTATCATAGGCTACAAATAACACCTACCTTAGAGATCCCCACTAAACCAATTACCAACATCATGTTAGCATTAAACCTTTGCTATAAGAAGATTTTAGATGCATTTATCAATGAATAATAACTTTTTGTCCTACTATACATGAAATACAGGAGTGAATATGAAAATCAGAAGTTCTATGAAGCTCATTTTCAATACATTAATTCTAAAGCCATCCTCCTTGTTTGCCTGCCTCTCTAAACTTCTTTCTCTTCTATGCATTTATTTTACAATGATTTTTAAAAATCCATTTGGGGAACTTAAAAAAAAAAGCTAAATCAAGGAGTTTGATAACTTGTAAAATTGGCTCCTGTCCCTACAAATTCTTTCTTGGGACACTGCATCATTTTACCTTGCAATTTTTCCTTCCCTTTTATTCAAAGTCACATATGTGGACTGTGTAAACTGTAGATAGAAGAGAAGACTTTTGAGAAGGAAGTAAAGATAAGGATCACACCCTTCTGAGTTTCCCCTCAATGAAAGAAAAACCCCTCATTTAACAAGGATGAAAGGATTCTGACCGTCCCAGTTGCCCTTATTGACCTTGACCTAATTGTTCTGCTACAATAATTCAAGCATTCCCTCTTTTGGGGGGGGATAGGAGAAATGGCACCCAAATTCATCACCTTTGCAGATCTATTTTTAACTGCAGATAGGCTGCATAGTTTATATAGGGACAAATGAAGATTATTGACAAAGATGCTAGCACTATATTTCATATATCTAGATAGAGTCCTCAACAAAATCCTAATGGAATCGTCTGAGGTCTAAATAAACCAGGATAGTGGTTGGTCGTGCTGAACTATTTTTAGACTCTGCTGTAAGAAATTCCATGACCTCAGCAGATAAATATCCTCTTGATTTTCTTAAAACAAATGTTTAACTTAAAACTACATAGATACAATTTGAGTCCATCATTACTTAGCCTCTCTACAGTGATCATTTTGTTGTTGTTCTTCAGTCATTTTTTAGTCGTGACTGACTTTTTGTGACCCCACTGGCAAAGACACTGGAGTGGTTTCCAATTCCTTCTCCAGCTCAATTTGCAGATAAAAAAAACTGAGGTAAACAGAATTAAGTGACTTGGCCAAGGTCATACAACTCATAAGAATGTGAGGCTGGATTTGAACTTGGGAAGATGAGTCTTCCTGACACACCTGGCCCAGGGCTCTATCCACTGTATCCCTTACCTTCCTAAAGTGGTCACAGAATGAGTTATTTCCTACAAAACAAACCTTTGCCTATTTGTGGACTGTTTTCACTTTCTATATTACCCTACTTAAACTTTAAAGTATACTTGAATTTATTTTTGAAGATTTATGATTTCATCTATGAGGAAAACTCCCTGTGTGGAAGCTCCTTCTACTTCTGTTTATTAGTCTTAACAAGAAGCCTAGGGAATTAGGTTAATATGGCCTGAACATGGAAACATAGCTCTTACGTTTCTGAAGCAGGCCCTAAATGCTGGTCTTCCTGACTCCAAAGATGGGTCTCTAGTCGATGTCTCATCCTACCCAACCCACAAGCCCACTTTTAATCTAAGAATCGGTTAAAAATAAGGGAGGGGAAAAGTCATTTCAGGTACCTTTTTTCCCAGGCTGAAGCAGATTTGTTTTTTGAAGACATTAATTATTTTAGAGACAGGAAATTGTCCCGATTCCACCAAATAATACTATATAAGAAACAAAGTATATGAAGCCTGGATATATGTCTAGCTTTGACATGGTTACAATAAGAAAAAAATTTACAATTAAGTTAACTTGACACACATTTAATGGGAGCACAATTACTATGTTACACCATAATCAGGCATAAATGTAAACAGTTCAAGTAAATGATCACAATAGTCTTCTATAGTCCAGATTTTTTAGTTTTTACCTTTCTCATTCTTAGTTCTCTAGTAGTTTTTTATTTTCTAAAAATATTCTCTAGTATATATTCTAGTATTGTCAACATCAGCATTTTTCCTGACTTTATGCATACTTTTATCATTATCATCATCCCCCTCTAATAGCAATGTCATCCCGCTCTAATAAAATGAACACAACAGCAATCATTGGAGCCCTTCTGCTAGCTATATATTCCCACATTCTGCCTCTACTCTTATGTCCTACTCATCCTTCAATCTTCCTCTGCCAAGGAAAGGAAAAGACTGAGAGAGAATAAGAGACCAGTCCAAACATACTATAAGAGTCCTTTCAACACACACTTGACTAAAACAGTTTTACCTTAATTAAGGACATGGAAAAGGAATTGTTACTTGCAGCCCTTCCCAACATAAGCCAGCTGAAACTTTAATGAGGGTTAATTTCCCCAAAATTAAAGATTAAAAATTTAAAGAAACTGTAAAAAATAGACTCGAATACAGGACTACAATTCCCCCAAGCCTTTGCTCCACTCCCCCAAAATGCTTTGTAATCTCATGGGAATTCTGAGGTGGGCCGAGATCGAGGAAGGATTTAAGCCGGTGGCAAAGGTTTTTTTTGGGACTTCTGTTTTGGAGCAGAGGCGTCTCTTCCACGATGTGAGGTTATTTTGTCTAGGCCTCTGGCCTAGGCACATGTTTCTTACTTGTATATTCTTTAATCCTTAATAAACCTCTAAAAAATATAATACTCCTTGCAGAGAGAAACTAATTTCTACCTGCCTCAGTCTCCCCTAAATTTTAACTGTTACAAAACACACATACACAAATAAGGCTGTCAAAGTTAAAATATCTATGTTTGAGTGTTTCTTTCAAGACATCAATTATATCAGTTTTTTCTCCCCTAGTTTTCCTTGGTGGAAGGAGCCAGGGTCCTTGAATGGAGAGAATGGAATCCCACCAAAGACTTCTGAATAAAGGAGACATGATTAAAATAATACATCAGAAAGATTCATCAGAAATGAGAGATAGTAGACTTGTAGCAAAAAGAAACTGAAAGTGTGGAGAGAGCAGATCCTACAATAGAAGGCATTCTTCTTCCTTTGGTATCACACAAAAGTAATGTTGGCACAATGGCTCCTTTTGTAGCTGCTGGATTAAAAAAACAAACCAAAAGGTAATATGCCATCGCTTTGTAGAGGCAAAACAAAAGGTAGAAACCAGAGGTGACCTTACTAATAAACAAAGTGAACAATTTCATCTGCATAATTTCAGGAACTTCAGAAAAATTTCCCCCTCTTCCTCCCATGAACGTTCTATCCTCAATTGTTCAACCCCAAATTTCTAAAGTAGGAGATGAATCTGTTCATTCCAAGACCAACTTTAATAATTATGATGCAAATTTACGTACAGTGACCAGTATAAAGCTAGGTAAGTTTGTCCAAAAGGCAGGTAACACAAAGTATCTACTAATTTCAGGTTGGTCTCCTCTCTAGAAGATATGGTGTTTTTTTTTTGGGGGGGGGGGGAATGGCTGGATGAATGTCTTTGGCTTTCTGGGTTTGTTCATATATCAATGGCAAAATGACAACATGCTTTATTACCCCCCAAAACCACCTAGGTTGGAGGAATACTGAAGATGGTGAATCAGCCATATATTATCGCATTTGACTCTCAAAAAAACTGGTTTTGGTAGATTAGGACAAGCATCATTCCCATTTTACACATAAATAAAACTGAGGTTCAGAGAAATACGGTGCTTCATCCAAGGTCATTAAGAGGCAGATACAGGACTTGAACTAAACCTTGTCTATCTGGTTCAGTATTCTCTCCACTATACCATATCAAGTCCTCAGGAAATTATTACATTTTTTCAAACTAATTGTCTTTCCTGAGGTAGCAAGGAGGAATGGTGGATAAAGCACTGGGGCTAGAATAAGAATGACCTGAGATAAATCTGGCCTGAGATACTTTCCAGCTGTGTGGCTGTGGGCAAGACATTTAACCATTTGCCTCAATTTCCTCATTTGTAAAATTATCTTGAGAAGGAAATGGCAAACCACTCTAGTATCTTTGTCAAGAAAACTCCAAATGGGATCATGAAGAGTCAGACATGATTAAAGCTACTGAACACCACCACCAAAATCGACAAATTGTCTTCCCAAGTTTGTGTCAATCGTACTTTGAAATCTCAAAAGAGAGCATTCCTTCTCAACTGGACATAATATAAACATGCAGGTCAAAAAGGGACATTTAGCCTTGCTATCCCCTTAACTTGTCCCAATTCAAAACTGTATATTATGGGGAAGCTCGGTGATTCAGTAGATAGAGCACCAATCCTGGGAACAGAAGGTCCCAACTTCAAATCTGGCCTTAGGTACTGCCTAGCTGTGTTCCTGGACAAGTCACTTAACCTCAATCATCTAGGCCTTACTGCTCTTCTGCCTTGGAACTGATACTTGGTATAAATTCTAAGACAGAAAGTAAGAGTCTTTAGAAAAAAATTACACTGAAGTTCTGTAGAAATAGATATTTTAAGAAAAAACTTAGAAGGCAACATAAGGATGTCAGCTTTTGAATTTCCTGCCTGGTATGGGCAATGTCATTCACAAGATAATTAATTTAATATAACTTGATAGTCTAATAGGTAATAAAATTGAATGCCTCCAAGGTTCTTTGGATTCTGTGACTCTTAATAAGTAGAGACGTACAAAATCAGGACCCTGGAGGCATCAAGTCCAATCTTATTCAACAGCTCACCATTTGATAAGAACTGGCATGTGTGTGAATATCTTTTAAAATGAAGCTACATATGTATATATATATATATATATATTTCCTTTCAGTCTCTTTTTTACATCTATATAGAATAGAGACCAGTCTTCCTCTTCAGCTTCATAAGGATGAAAGGAAGCATCATTCTCTTATCAAACCAAGAAGCAGAAAAGAGAGAGGCTGCTTATTTTATCCTTCCACAGTCAGTCAAAAAAGCATTTATTAAGCACCTACTATGTGCCAGGTACTGTGTTCTGTGTTTTGGAAAGTTAAAAATGAAAAAATAAAGAAAGGCAGTCCTTTCCCTCAAGATCTCATAATCTAATGGGAAAGTCAATGAATTAAATAGGTAAAAATAAGCTATATCAGAAAAAAAAGGGAAAATTAAAAGAAGAGCAGCACCAGAATTAAGAAGGGTTGGGAAAGGCTTTCTGTTGAAGATAGGATTTTAGTTGGAACTTGTAAGAAAACAGGAAGCAGGGATGAGAAGAGAGAGAAAGCATTCCAGGCATGGGGGTCAGCTAAAGAAAATGCCTAAAACCAGGCAGCCTGGTGGCTCAGTGGATAGAGAACCCATGCCTGGAGATAAGAGGTCCGGGGTTTAAATCTGACCTCAGATACTTCCTAGCTGTGTGACCTTGGGCAAGTCTCTTAGCTGTAAGATATTAAGTAAATCAAGCCCTTATTGGTCTTCTGCATTGACACCTATCCTTAATATTGATTCTGAGACAAAAGGTAAAGGTTTCAAAAAGAAAATGCCTAGAGCCAAGAGACAGTGTCTTGTTCATGGAACAGCAAGGAGGCAAGTATCTCTTATCAAATATTATATGGTGGAAAAGTGAAACTGCAAAGGTAGGAGGATCTCCAACTCCAGAAAGCACACTGCTAAATAAAAATATAATAAGTGCTAAATTGTATTTAAAACTTGATTTCCTCTTAACAATGCTCAAAGCAAGACAAGGTAAGCAGCAGCAATGGGGACTATTTCATATATCAGCTGATCCCAACAGTACAGAGCCTCCAAATTATTTAAGGCTCAGAACAGCAAACAAACAATTTTGTATTTGATTTTTGAGGCAATAATTTGTTGAATGGTAGGACCTCCACTTTAGGAAAGTCACTTTGGCTGTTGAATGATGGACGGATTAGAGTGGGGAAGAGACTTGAGGCAGGCGGGTCACCCCACCACCAGGCTTTTGCAGTAACCCAGCTGTGAGGCAATGAGGGCTACACTAAAGTGGTGGCAGTGTCAGAGAGGAAAAGAGGACATGTTTGAAGGATGCTACAAAGGTGAAATCAACAGGCCTTTGGATCATATTGGATGTGGGGCTGAAAGAGAGTGAGGAATCCAGGCTGACTCCTAGGTTGTGCACCTGGGGGACTGGGAAGATTGGTAGTGCCCTCAACAGTAATTGAGAAGTTTGGAGGAGGAGGAAAGACCTTTTAGGAGGAAAGATAATGAGTTCTGTTCTGGACATACTGAGTTTCAAATGTGTATTGGGCATCCACTTCTATGTCTGAAAGACAACTGGAGATGAGATCCTGGAGGTCAGCAAAGAGATCAAGGAAGACTAGGTAGATTTGAGAATCATCAGTATAGAGATAGTAATTAAATCCATGGAAGCTGATATTACCAGGTAAAACAGAACAGAGGGAGAAGAGAATAGATCCAGGACAGGACCCTGAGGGACTTCAATGATTAGAAGGTGTGATCAGAAGGAGGATTCAGCAAAGGATAGATAGAAGTAGGATCACAGATGTAGAGTTAAAAGTTATCTAGTTATTTAGGTTTAAGAGTCATTCAGCAGTCAATAAGTATTATCCTCTTCTTATACAGATAAGGAAAATGAGGCCTTCAGAGGTGAATTAGCCACAAAGAACCACTCTGTTCCCATTAAAGTTATGCTCTTGACTTCACATTGACAGAGAAATCCTTTATTAATTGTTAAAAGTCAGCCAGTAAAAAGGCAGAATTTGGACAGTGTAAGAAGGAAAGGATTGGAAATGCTGCAATGGATCTTTCTCCAACTTCTCAACCAAGCCATTCACAGGTTCAGGCATGTGCTAGGGATCGGCCAATCAACAAAATAGTTATAGAAACCCTAATATGTTAATTTAGTCCTCTATTAGAATATAAAGAAATAACAAACAATTGTTTATACAGCATTAAATGCTGTATGAGAAATAGAGGAGTGGGGGCACCTGGGTGGCTCAGTGGATTGAGAGCCAGGCCTAGAGATGGGAGGTCCTAGGTTTAACTCTGGCCTCAGACACTTCCCAGCTGTGTGACCCTGGGCAAGTCACTTAACCCCCATTGCCTAGCCCTCTTCTGCCTTGGAGCCAATACACAGTATTGACTCCAAGACGGAAGGTGAGGGTTAAAAAAAAAAAGCAATAGAAGAGTTGTAAGTCATGGTCTTTGCCCACTTAAAAGATCACAATCCATTTGATAAGAGAAGGTTAACACAAATGAAATGATGAAAGATAATATAAAGTATTAATTGTGCATTTCTGAAAAATGGTATAGTTTATAGGAGGCACAATCTGGAAAGAGGTCACGGAGTAAGGTAACCTGGCCTCTTATCCTGAATTGGTTGCTAACCAGCTGGGAGACCTTCAGTAAATCATTTCACCTCTTGCCCTCATTTTCATTGCCTGCAAACCAATGAGGTTGGACCGAATGATCTCTCATATCCCTTACCTATCAGTAACTTGCATGTCCCGTATGGCCTCAATTCTTCATTTCACATGAATTTTAAATGCTTCAAATTATAAATGCTTTTGGCAGATAATTTTTAAATGTTTTCTACGTTCAAAAATCATTGAACTACATACATCAACACACACAAATATTCATCAAGCTTCACACATTTGTCTTATTTATCTTTGCTTTCCTTTGTCTTAAATCCCCCCTCCCCCAGCTCCAGAAAGCACACCACTAAAAAAACCCCAAACCACATTTCAGAATGTTCACAGTTAATATGACCTAAGTAACAGCAATAAAGATTATTCAATATAATACACGAGGTGAACCCAACAATAAAATGCCTTCATCAATAAAACTGTTTTCTCTTTCACAACTAAAAAGTTGCTCAGGTTCCTAGCAAATAACATAATAAAAGATAAATCCATAACATATATTGACTCTTTGAGGCAGTAAAAATCTATACAATAGCCTAGCTGCACTGAAAAATAAGTGCCCTGGCAAACAAATCATGCCCTATGAACGATTATATAAATCCACTTCTCTTTATAAACTTTATTACAGATGCCTGCAGCACCTTGCAGTTCAAAGGCACCTTCTGATGCCATTAGAATATGAATGCCACTGTCATGTTAAGGCTGAACAGTTTTACGTCAGCCATGGAGCCAGTGATAATACATGGTTGTACGTTCAGGTCACCTGACAATAAGAGAACTTAGTAAATTTCACAAAGCTTGTAAATGACTTCCATTTGTCCGCAAACCTGCTTTACCATGATAAAGGCGAAGTAATCATTAAAATCCAAATGTACGTTTTTGTACCTAACTGCAGACTTATTCACAGATGATGGAATGGAGCTATTTGAACAAGGGAATGTGATAACTAGTCTGATCTGAAGGCCATCCTCAGGCAAAGTTGCCACCTTCCCTCTGGAATTCCAAGCACTTTGATGAAGACTGAGTGAATCCCCACCTTTTTGAAACAATCTTCTTCTTCTGCATATGCTTTAAGTAGGAAGATGATGCAGAATAACATCAATTATGACCACCTCCAGGTCTACATTGCACTATGGACTAAAAAAGAGCATTGATCTTCAGTCAATGTGATCTATCTTATTGTCTTACATTTTCACAGCACCTCTGATGACCTTATGAAGACTGCAGAGTCAGTTAGCATTCTATTTTATTGATGAAATGATATAGTATAAAGTCGCTCAGCTAATTGGTGAAAGTACCCGGGTCCAGGCACCTTTCCACTAAACTGTACCGTACTAAAGAAAACTTCCCCAAAGATTATGGCTAAGGTTTCCATAGGATACCCATCCGAATACCTACTTAAATGCCAAAAAAAATAAATCTTTGATCTATCCCTATGGAACTCACCTAGGAATCAACAGTAGATGCTCTAAAGCTGGCTTAACCTATTGTGTTGGCCAGGTTCTGAGACAACTAGCACTCCCAGTATTTTGTCCCAACATTGTTTCCATCTTCTCTAAACATTTTAAATCTTTGACAACTGCTTCCAGGCCTGTTTGTTCTAAGATGGCTTTTTGGGAACCACTTGTGATACCATTGCTGGAATTGAGTTCCACCAAAGGAGAGTGAACGGCAGTAGAAAATACATACAATGTGGCAGGCAGTGACACAGCTTCTTGGAATAGATGAGTTCCCACTTCAGGAATATATGCTGAATGGATTAATTTGGTCAATGAATCCATCTTTATAATACACGAGTTATCCTTGGTGCCTCCAGAGAGGGGAGACAAGCTTAAAAAGAAATGAGTGCTTTTGTTGAAGCCATGTAACCCCCTTGGCATTCTCCCCACTGAGATACATAGAGAACAGCAACTGTATAATGCAATTCTTCCTAACCGTTTACAGTAAGATCTCACATCAAGCCCAAAAGAGCTACAACTTCCAGTGAGGGCCTGGCCTCTGACCCAGCTTCCTACCCTTATGCCCTTGTTCATCTGGGCTATGTGTACAAGCCACAATTTATCTACTGCTCTGCTCCTAGACAAAATTTTGGCAACCCCACCAGACCATAGTTATCTAAACCCTGGTTCTTTAAACTGATAACTTACCAAGAGTCAGACAGCCCAGAGAGATCAGTGCTGCCAGTCTGTCTGGTTCTGCCTCCCTCCAACACACATTTCTACTCCAATTTCTGTATCTACTTCATGATGCCAGGATGGTGAACCTTTCGATTCCTAGTACATGACACTAGCCTGGAATGGTAACTGATCCTCCTCTGACTATCAAGTTCCCTGCAAGTATATCTTTTCAAGTGTCAGGGAAGCCTGATGGCACCCTGGCTCAGATTGTAACATTAATGCCCTCTTGATTAGGCAAATATATTAATGATCTCCTCAATGACAAAGTTCCCAGTGATGGTGCAAATTATAATCCATCCATACCTGCCCACTCCATGCAATTCTTGTTTTTGTTTCCCAAAAGTGTGCTGGGGTGGTCTGCCCACCATGCTGAAGGCCTTCCTATCTTTCTTCCTGATACCATGAGGACTACAGCAAAGGAATCCATCTAGCTGCCCATCTCTATCATTCACATTCTTGCCACGTCATCAACATACAATTTCTTGACTATATTTTTTTTTATTCTTATCCTTCGGTAGAGTTCCTTATTAGTTACATTACACAGTCACTTATTCATACACCCCTTGGGCCTCTCCACTGCCCTCTCTATGATAGCCATGTTTATTTCTTTGCAGGGAGTTGTAGAATGTTAGTATTCCAAAGGTAGACCTGGGAACGGGCAGGAAAAAGGGAAAAAATCTTCAACAGTAAAGGAGCTATGTACTTTCCTGAAAGCAATCCAGACCACTGTCTTCTTCCTGTTCAACTCTGGGTCTCAGTGTCCACCTGTATTGTCTGTCCTATACAGACATCCTGTTGCATGTTGGAACCTGGGCAAGATATACCCTTTCCCTACTTGGTCTTTCCAGAGTGGACAGACCAGCCAAATATTACTACCACATTTGACTACAGATGGTAATATCCAGTTTAGTCGATATGATGGGGAAGAGGGAAGGAGAAATAACTCATAAATGGAATTTCCAGTTACCTAGAGTTTAAGCATAATGATGATGATATAATAGAAAAGGAGTGCTCCACCTGGAGGCAGGAAGACTTGAATTCAAATCCAGCCTCAGATACTTACTAGCTGTGTGACCTGGAGCAAGTCACTTCAACCTGTTTGCCTCAGTTTTCTAATCTTTATGATGATCTGGAGAAGGAAATGGCAAACCACTTCAGGATCTGTGACAAGAAGACCCCAAATGGGGTCACAAAGTCAGACATGATTGATATGAGGGAACAACAATAACAGCAATATCATAAAAAGCACTGGACCAGAAAGGAGGAAGTTTGAGTTTGAAGACTACCTCTTCACTAGCCATACTGACCCTTAGACAAGTTAATCAGAGACTCAGTTTCCTTATATAGAGGCTGTTGTTTAGAAACTACAAATGAGAACCATTATGTGTTGAATCTTTTTTCCTAAAGAAATCTTAAAATTGATTGCCTAATTCCCTGCTTTCTCAAACAGAGGAATACCCAACATAATTTAACATTCGCTTGCTCAGGGCCATCATTATCAACCATAATTACTGTAGCAGTCTGCGATGTACGCAGAGCAGTTTGCTTTATAGCTGGGGATTTTGTTGCCCTTGAGGTCTCCTCCCTCACGATTAATTGTCAGCTCTCAGTGTTTCACTTTCTAGTAGTCCCTGCCCCAATCCTGTTCTTCTAAATCCTTCTCCGAAGTTTTTTTTTTTTAATTATCAGCCTAGTTACAAGATAATTCTGAGCCCTGCTTTGGCCTATTCCTGAAGAGCAAAGTGAGGGAGCTTTGTAACTTTCCATGCCATTGAGAGGCTTCCGGGAGGCTTACTTTTGGAGTCCCAGATGTGTTGCAGATGGTTGATGATGTTGCTCCCCAACTGAGAGCAATGTTGCCAGGCAGGCATTACTCATCGGGTGTTCGCCCTACATTTCACAAATGAAGAAAATTGAGGTAAAGAGGCAGAGTGCACATGTGTATGGATACACACGGGATGAGTAGCAATGCTCCTAGTGCCTGTTTTACTACTGAGAGGCAGAGCATCTGATTTTCTCAATTCAGTCATTATTGAAAATTTATAATGTGTAGGTATATGGAAATCAGAAGATTTTAGAGTGCAAAGAAACCTCAGAGAACACAGAATTCAGCTGCCTCACATCCTCCTAAGCCAATGAGTACACACATGATATAAAGTGGTAGGGCTGGGATTTGAACTTAAATCCTTTGGTTCCAAGGACAATAGTTAATAGCTAGGCAGCACAATGGAGAAAGCATTAGGCCTGGAGTCAGAAAGACTCATCTTTTTGAGATCAGATTTGATCTCAGACACTTACTGGCTGTGTGACATTGGACAGGTCATTTAACCCTGTTTGCCTCATTTTCCTCATCTGTAAAATAAAGTAGAGAAGGAAATGGAAAACTATTCCAGTACTTTGCCAAGAAAACCCAAAATGGGGTGTGAAGAGTCTGCATGACTAAAAATAACTCAACAAACACCACCACCAACATACCATTCTGACTCCCATTTGAGAATCCATGGAGAAGAGAAGAGATTAAATAAGGAGGGGTCCTTGCCTTCAAAAATTATATACTTCCCCACAAATCTCTGTTGGCTGCAAAACCCTTGATTCCCAAACCTCCTAATCATTATATTGACTTCATGAAAATCTTTCTGATCCCTTCCTCCACGATAACCTAAGTCACAATACATTATAAAATTAAAGGAACAAACAATCTTGTTGTGAGATTTTCTACAACTCCCTTGAGATGAACACACTTGGGTACCATAAAAGCCAAGCCTGGAAACACTGTAGTAAATAAACACTGCAAAAGAATAATTCTAGGGTCCATTTATACAACTTTGTATAAAAAAGAAGAAAATCGAATGCTTTCAGTGGTCAATAAAAGAGGGAAAAGTTCTAAGAGAGTCTACCTTATTACTAAATTTGGGGGCTCTTCCTTATGTAAAGGAAAGGCCCTATCCTATACCTGATCCATCTTATTTAAACAGAGAAAAACTTAAGGCGTGCTTTGTCATCTTCAAGCAAGAAGCATAAAAGAATCAAATCATTGTTGCTGCTGAAGCAAGCAAAGTGTTAAAAGAATCCTGTAGATGGGCCAAGCTCATTCCAATGTGATGTCAGAGGACTTAAGAGAAACAAAAAGACCATCTTATTCATTTGTAAAAGGAAAGTACTATAATCTTAAGACTGATGTCATAAAGCCTGGTTAGTTCAGTCAGGTGCCTGCCACACCAAAGAATCTCTGACCCAGCAAACCTAATAATGCCCTGCAATAAATACATTGTAGGGAGTAGCTGACCTTCACTATTCTCTTACAAAAGTCATCTGGTAAAAATCAAAGCAAACATGAGGACTCTGCGATGACAGCTTATCTGCAATATTTGCAGTTATCAATACATCTTTCTGCTGATGATCACTGTAAAAAGTCATTTACAAGTAGCAGTTAGATGCCTCAGTTAGATAGAGAGCCAGTTCTGGTTCAAATCTGACCTCAGATACTTCCTAGCTGTGTGACCCTGGGCAAGTCACTTAACCCCTATTGTCTAGCTCTTCTGCTCTTCTGCTATGGAACCAATATTTAGTATCATTTTGAAGACAGAAGGTAAGGGTTGAAAAATAAAGTTATTTATGAGTTTGAAATACAATCACTTTCCTCCTTTCTAATAACGTTTCTTTCATTCATGGTATGGCTCTCCAGTCCTGGAACATAAAAGGCAAATTGAAAAGACAGAAAACTGAAAAGATTCAATCATTACATGGAAAGATATAATGCTAGGAGAAAGTATCTTAAAACCAGTTCTAAATGTGTCTATTATTAAAGCATCCTGAACATGAGCACTAAAAATAAATCAAGCTAAGGACAATTTTAAACTGTTCAATGGAATCATCTGTGATGAAACTTTGTATCACATCCCAAACAAAATCCTCCAGAGACTAGTTCGTGTATCCATTGCCACGAGAAAGGATAAATAAAAAGGAAGCTCAAGAAGATAACATATCCTAAAGGACACCGACTGTGGTCCATTGGTTAAAGCTGGCAGAGAAAAAATGTTACAAATGCCCTTCTATTGCCTTGCCACTCACTGGGTGGCTGAAACATTATTATTATTGTAATTAATCATTTCAAAAGCTCTAGTGACCAAAGGAATGGACCTAAACCAAAATGACTAAATCTTACTTCAAATTCAGCCAACTACTAAGTGCCAGTCCCTGAAACATAATAAGTATTTAATAAATGTTTATTGACTAATTTCAGCCCAAGTTCAGTAAAAAGGAAGATGGCACCAACAAGCCATCACATGAACAGTTTTCCTGGCACATAATCACAGCCGCTCATTTTTATCTTTGCCAGTATTTTCAGCTTATACATGATCCAACAAAATTGCCTCTTAACAAAGTGAATGTCCAATTTTAAGGTAAGGTATAACTTAATTGGGAAGCAGTTAGGTGGCTCAGTGGAAAGAGCATTTGGTCTGGAGTCAAAGAGCCCTGAGTTCAAAACCAGCCCAAGATACTTACCAGCTATGTAACCCTGGACAAGAAACTTAACTTGTTTGCTTTAATTCATAAGAGAAGGACATGGCAATCTACTCCAGCACCTTTGCCAAGAAAATCTCATGGAGAGTATGATCCAGGGAGTCTAGAAGAGTTGAACATAACTACACAACTGCACAACAATTGCTACAAAAGGATTCTTTTCTGTTCCTATTGTAGCTGAAAGTCTAGCAGCTACAAATAAACTGAGTGCTACTAATTCACATCCCAAAATCCTATAGGTTACCACACCACGTAAGTGTTCTCTTCATTTCAATCAATACCTCAAAGTTCCAGGGATTTACCAAAATAGCTAAGAGCGACTATTTTGGTATATTCTGGGCTTGTAATTTTTCCTTTATTAGGGTGGTGCTTACAGTGCCTTATTATAAATTTTGGGTCAAATATGCATTTCTGAATTTCTAAACTTTTTTTGAGACATCTGCTGGCTTTTGCATGACTTCTGTAGCTTCCACAAAACTCCAAAATTCTCATTTAATTTCTTACACTGACGCACAATATATTGTAACTGTAATGGGGAAAGTTGTGATGTGGAAAGAATAACCATATGTATGTATGTGTATAAGTATGTATGTATGTGTATATGTATACATGCACATAAACATATACATATGTGTGTACATGCACATTTATTTATTTATCTCTTATACATAAGCCTCTTGGATTTTTTCAAGCCAAGGATCTTCTCCTTCCCATTCCGAGCTCTACATGCAAATCATATTTGCCTTTCAAAATCTAACACTTCCTTTATGAAGCCTTCTCTGATCACAGTTTACAATTCTTACTCCTCGTGTGAACTCATAGAAGTTCCCTTAAGCACTTGCTACACCCTTATCTGTGCTCTATTTATTCACGTATGTGACATTTCATTATTTCTCCTAGATTATAAGCGGTTGGAGGGTAAGGACTAAGTCTTAGTCATCCTTTCCATCCCATACCTATCACTTATGTTGAGTGGGCCTCTGTTTCTTTATAAAATGAGGTGGTTAGACTAGATGGGATCTAAACTCCCTAGATCTTTCTCTTCAAGAAAAAAAATTAATACAATAAATTTATTAGATTTAAGAGACAAGACCCATCACTTCATTAAAAATGAAGCTCCCGTGTGAGAAAACTACCTTTACCAATCTATATAAGATTGCTTGTCATCTCAAAGTGAGAGGAGGAGAGAATTGGAGGCTCAACATTCTTTGAAAAGTATTGGAAACTGTACATGTAACATGTAACTGGAGAAAAAATGAAATTATGTTTTAAAAAACTCCCTTTACCAATTCAGATTGATACCTTTTCTTTACCAGTTGCCTACATCACTGTGAAGCGATTTGCTCAGTGTCACACAGCCAGTATTGTGTCAAAGACAGGTCTTAAAATTTAAGGTTTACAAATCCTTTCCACACACAAAACTGAGGGGAAGGCACTAGTATTTCCTCTATTTCTGAAAACATGAAACTAAGGCTAGAGGAAGATTACAAAGCTAATAACTGTCACAGCAAGGACGGAAATCTGGCTCTTCTAACTCCATTCTTCTTTTCACTATACAGGCTTACGTCATTTTATTGCTCCTTGTTAGTATGCTTTCCAGAATTTTTTAAAAACAAAATGAAGTTTTGCAGCAAGGATGAGTTGAACCAGCCTATCGGTGCCATTTTTCCAACAGCACATTCTCATATTGTGTCTGTGTCCCATTTTGATAATTCTTTCAATATTTCAAATTTGTCATTGTTATTATATATGTTATGGTAATCTGTGATATTACTATTGTTGACCATTTGGGGGCACCACAAACTGTGTCCATATAAGAATACAAACTTAAATCAATAAATGTAGCATGTGTTCCTACTCCATCAACTGGCCATCCCTCCCTCCCCTTGGGCTTCCCTATTCCATGAGACACAAGGATATTAAAATGAGGCCAATTCATAGCCCTATAATGGCCCCAAAGTGTTCAAGTGAAAGAAAGAGTCAATAGCTATGGCAAACTTCACTCTTGTCTTATTTTAAGAAATTGTCCCAGTCAGCCCAGCTCTGATCTGCTCAGCAGCCATCGGCATCAAGGCAAGACCTTACAGAAGCAAAAGACATTGAGTGACTAAAAGCTTAGATGATTGCTAGCATTTTTTAGCAATAAAGTATTTTTAAACCCTTACCTTCTTAGTATCAATTCCCAGACAGAGGAGCAGCAAGGCCTAGGCAATTGTATAGGATCATAGAGGCAGGAAGTGTCCAAGTTCAGATTTGAACACAGAACCTCCTGACTCCAGCCCTGGCAATCTATCCACTGTGCTGTGTAACTGCCCCAAAGTATTTTTAATTTAAGGTTTAAAATCTTAAATTAAGTTATGTATATTGCTTTTATTTTTAGACATAATATTATTGTACACTTAAACTACAGTGTAAAAAAAACTAGGAAACCAAAAAATGCGTGTGACTTGCTTTATTGTAATATTTGCTTTATTGTGATGGTGTGGTAGGTTAAAATTCTAACAGGTCTTTAAAAAGTCAGTAATATTGATGGATGAAGTTCACATTTCCTTTATTTCTATCACCTGTTTATAGTTGTGGACTAAAGCCAGAACATTTACTTTCTAAAGATTATTTTCACCTCAATATGTATTTTGACAGAAAATGACATGGTCTGATAAAAATAGTATATATAATTAGTAAAACTTGCAAAACCACTTAAGTTGCAAGATTCTAACTGGGATACCCAAAGGTTTTCTGAAAACACTACTACAGAAATGAAGAATTCTTTAGAAAGAGAGTCCCAAATAAAACCTCTACATTAATAAGGCAAACATAAATCATAGATTTCACAAAAATCAAACACCAACGCTTGCTTGATCTAAGTGTAAAAATCTCTAAATTTTTCTCATGTGGCAAGTCTCCTGGGGGAAGGAAAGGCCTTAAAAAAAAAAAGCTGCAGATTCTTCACAGTTGAGGCAAACCCAGGATTTGAATCCTTTTACAGGAGGCATATCTTGACTTGCCATTAGTAACTGGTTCTATTAGTGAAAATGAGACATCAGGCAGCAGCCCCTGTGCCCAAGTAATAGTGTTGTGAGATTGGATAAAAGACAACATGGAATAGAATAAGTTTTACAACTAACTCTACAGTGGGTTATAATGCAAAATAAAATTGTTTGAGACAACCCTATTAAACAGTATACTTATAGTCTTTCTCAAACCTTTTACCTAAGTGTCCTAAAGCTACTCCCCTCCCCCTCTCCACCATGCCTAATGACATTATTTCACATCTCCTGCCCCTCTGCCCAGCAGCCCAATGGGAGTGCCCAGGGGGTAAGGTGGACAGTTCACAGGCAGCAGAGCTGGAGGGGAGTGGAGCTCTCCAGGAACTTCCCTCTCTACAAGTGCTGAGGACATTCACCCGGCCTTCCGCCAAGCAGCCTAATGGGATTGCTTTCTTCCCTCCCCTCTGTTGGGTAAGGGGGGTGGGGTAGGGCATGGCACAAGGTCTCTGGGGGGCAGGGCTCGAGCATGAGCACAGTCTCTAAAAGATTCACCATCATTGACCTAGAATGTAGAGATTGGGTATCCCCAATTCACCTACTTTTGGAAGACAAATACTGCTAAAACATGGTGATAGCTGCTTTGGATGGAGAAGGAAGGGTAATGTTAAATAACAGTTCAATTACATGTCAACAGAGATTGCTCTCTCTCTCCCTCTTTCCCCCAACCCCACTCCCACCAACATAGGAGATTTCTGCATTCCAGAGGCTCTAAGTCTAAATCTGTCTCTCACAATGCACACACACACACACACACACACACACACACACACACACACAGATTTCTGTACTCCAGTAGCACAGAGAGATACTTTTGACTTGATGCATTAAAAAGGCAATAAAACTTAAGCCTAATATAAAGAGAGAGGGAGAGAGAGACCCACAGAGACAAAGAAACAATATTTTCTAGCCAAATGTACAAGCCCAAGGTGAGTTTCCATTGCTCTACCTTAGGCCAACCCTCCAATCCCTTTTGATGGGATAAGAAATTGGTGCTCAGTGTCATCACAGAGTTAGTCAGGAAAAACTGTCATCTGTAGTGTGGAAACAATGAAGGACCATAATCATGAGCCACTCCTAGTCAGCCTGGCATGGTTCTGGCTGGACCTACCAAGAAGCTATTCTTTACATAACCATTATAAAACTCATGGGGGTTACTTACTTCCCATGTTTATGTATGTAAGAATTATTTAATTAAGCAGGTGCTTCTACAAGAATCAATAATCTTGACTGGAACTATCTGAGAAATCAAATCCACTTTAAAAACCTCAGCTGCATGTTGATTTCTTTCTATATTTTGAATAATTGTTTTTTTGACTCTGGTTAAATATCTGCATCTTTAATTCTGTTTGACAAATGCACAAAATTAGAAATATTTCTAGTGGCTACTTAATTCTACATAAGACAAGAAGGCATGTTTATATGACCAGAAAGGCATGGGCCAGTCATGTATCAAGAATAAAGGATTAAGAGGTAAGATGAACTAAATGCTGAGCTGGTAGTAATATAATGTAAAAGATGTAGAAGAAGGCATATGAAGTAAATTCTCTTAAGGAGAATCACTGAAAGGACATGGACAAAGATAACGAACCCAGGCTGAGAAGGCATAAATGGGCTACAATGCATACCAATAGAGTACCCCTAACAATGAGATCATGTAGCAGTACTGTCTCAAGTATGAGTACTTTCACAATAACATTCAAATAAATACACTGGCCTGTTCTTTTTAATCTATATCTTTGAGGTACCTTTGGGCTATGATCGTTTTACACATTAAAAAACTGATGCTCTGAATCATTTGGTGATTCGCTACTTCCATGAAGAACCCCCAGAGTGTCTCATTCCTCATCCACAGCACACTCTTCTAAATATTTGAAAATTTCCTTATACCCACAAATCTTTCCTTTTATATACTGACCATCCCTTTTTCCCTTCATCTGTTTTTCATAACACATGATTTCCCGACTTCTGATTTCCTTGGATGCTCTCCTCTGGACAAGGTCCAATTTTTCAATGATGCTCTTAAGTTTTAATTCCTAGAGTATTCTGCTGCAGGTTTGGTCTCACCAAAAAAAGAGCATAGAATGGGACTACTTTATCTGGACACAACATTTCCCCCAAGAATTCATTCACTTTTTTTAAACCCTTAGCTTTCGTCTTAGAATCAATACAATATATTGATTCCACGGCAGAAGAACAGTAAGGGCCAGGCAATGGAGATTAAGTGACTTGGCCAATGTCGCCCACCTAGGAAATGTCTGAGGTCACATTTGAACCCAGGACCTCCCATTTCTAGGCCTGGCTCTCAATTCATGGAGCCACCATTCACTTTTCTAGGAGTCATATCACATTGTTAATTATGTTAAGATTTCATTCAACAAAAGATTCCCAGATCTTTTCATTTGAATTGCCAACACACATTATTATACTTACAAGTAAATCTTTTTTTTTAACTATGTAGGTTTTTACCTTTATCCCTATTAAATTTCATCTTGTTCATTTCTGCCAGCTGTCAAGGTTCTTCTAACCCGTCAAGACCTTGAAATATTCTGACTCTGTCATCCAACATGTCAGTTATTCTTCCCCAACTTTATGTTATCTGAAAAAAATTTGATAAGCTTGCTTCTAAGTCTTCATTTAAGGCACAGATTTGTAAAATGAGGGATTGGATTAAATAAAAACGCAGAGTTTAGTATGGAGCATAGCATCTAATAAATGTTTATTGACTGATTGGCAAATGATCTCTGAGGTCACTTCCAACTCCAAAACCATGACCTAACTAAAATGATTAAACACAAAAAGCACTGAATTGAGAGAAATGTCACTGAAGATTTCCCTTCCAGTTGACACTGACTTGTTAATTAAATACCCCTTTGGGGTATGGTAGCTCAACCAGATCTAAACTTACTGTCATCCAGCCAACCCTTCTCCCTTACTTAGCAGGAGTACTTCTGCCACTGTCATACTGAAAAGGAGATATTTAGATTTTTAGCTTCAAGAGGTGATGATTAAAGCAATCTCACTCGTCAGTCTAATAATTCTATAAAAATGGGCTGAAGTTAGTTTGGCGTATTGTCTTCTTAACAAACCCAAGCCGTACTCTAGTTTTTACCTGTTAGTCAACTACTCTCAAAAAGTTTTGATCACAAGCCTGCTATGTACCAGGCACTATATTAGGCACTAAGGATCCAAAGTACGTCAGAACACCTAGTTCATGCTGCATTCCACAGTTTTGTTGAAGAACAAAAAGACGTCTTCAGTTTACAGACTCCATTTTCATTCTCTTGGGTTGATTAAAGTAAAATCTGCATGTGCCTACATTCTGTTTTCATGGCTGATTACTCATTATAATGCTGTTCACAGGACAACCCCTTCTGCATCTTCTAGGAGAATGTAGCTCCTTGAGGGAAGACACCTTTTTCTACAGCACAGAGCCCTGACTATCATATTTTTTAACCTTTACATTCCATCTTAGAAACAATACTAGGTATTGGTTCCAAAGCAGAAGAAAAGAGTGATAAGGGCTAAGCAATGGGGGTCAAGTGACTTGCCCAGGATCATACAATTAGGAAGTGTTTGATGCCAAATTTGAACCCAGGACCTCCCTTCTCCAGACTGGGCTCCCAATCCACTGAGCAACCCAGCTGCCCCCTATCATATATACTTAACAGACAATTAATGAACTGAACTGAAAATGACATTTAGGGGTCAGCTAGGTGGCTCAATGTTATGGAGAGCCAGGTGTAGAAATGAGAGGTTCTGGATTCAAACATGACCTCAGACATTTCTTAGCTGTGTTACCCTGGGCAAATCACTTTACCTCCATTGCCTAGCCCTAATTGTTCTTCTGCCTTGGATTTTAAAAAAGCATATCTACCCTTTTTTCATTCTTGTGGCATGATTTCTGTTTTGAACAATTCTTTAAAAGCAGTTCCTTGGTCACATTTGAAAATTCTTTCATTATCCTGAGGAAGAGTCGTCTGGTCCTGAAAAGGACCATATTGTATGTACCCTCTTATTTGATTTGTTTTGGGGCTTCAGTTCCTGCTTAGGGCACATTCATTCTCCTTAAGGAAAAAAGAAACAGATACTGAATAGTGCCTCTCTGTGTAATCCATTAACATCATGCCACCGGTCTCCAAGCTAAGCATCTATTCCTTCCTTGTTCTCTTTACTATAAAGGTCCCTGAATTTCTAAGCATTTTTCCATGTCTCATTTTACTCTAGGTCTTAGCTTTCCTGAAGAAAATTTCATGGTTTTTTTTTTTCCTTTCTTATACTATTTCCCATACATCTTTTATTCCTGATACCCTTCTCTCTACCTATTATGAAATATCAGCTTTCTTTAAAACCAAAACCCCAACTTATTCTTCTCAGAATAACCAGAAAATAAAGACATCATTTCCAAATAGTAAGTTCTCAATAAATACATGAGACACAGATGTTATTATACCATAAGATTTTTAGATTTTATTTTTATACCTTGCCAGCAGCTACGTGCTATATAAACTTTATATCAGTAAAGTCCTTTTTATAAAAAAAAAAACTCTTACTTTCTGTTTTAGAATTGATATCAGTTCCAAGAGTGATATGAGCTAGGCAATTAGGGTTAAGTGACTTGCCCAGGGTTACACATCTAGGAAGTATCTGAAGCCATATATGAACTCTATCCACTGAGCCACCCAGCTGTCCCTGAGTCAAGCCCTTTTTAAGCAAGAAATAGGCCAGGTATTTTTCAGAAGTTTTGGAACAGCAATAAATCTGGCATAATGAAACTAGAGTATTACATTTCCTTTTGGTCAATTGATAATTAATGAATTATCCAATATGAGGCAGACAGGGAAATTTTCCTGCTAAATAGGAGGAAAAAACTACCCATCTGACCTACTCTGTTGCTTATTATTCACGCATGTATGTGTTATAATTTCCCAACTACATTTTAATTTCCTTGCGGATGGGGCCAATCTATATCTAACTCTTTTCAATGTCATAGCATGTAGCCCAATGACTGTGCACACCTTTGATATTTTTCAAAGGATGACCCAAGAATCTTGGCAAGGTTTTAAATTAGCTTGACTTTTGTGGCACCTGTATCTGACAGAGGAAAAAAACCAAAACCAAAATAAAACAAAACAACAGTTCTTAAGACAGGCTCTCCTCTTTTGTGAGTCTAGACTTTACAGATATTTCCTGAGATTGATTTTTAAATACCAGTACACTAACCTGAACTCTTTTTTAAAATAAGCTTTGGAGAAAAAGAATCCCAAATGCTGTCCATGGCCTCATGAAGCCTGTTTAGTTTGTCCACACTCTTACCCACTACAAGACAATCGCCAAAGATGGTTTATTTCCACCTGTGCTTGATTGGTTCCATTAGTTCATGAGGCAATCCATTCTGTTGTCGGGCACTGTTCCTTACAAGGAACTGACATCTACTTCCTACCCTCCCCATCTATTATTCTTCTCTGTTGTCCTGGAAGCCACTAGTGGTTTAATTAGATTTTTTAAAGCATTTAGATACAGTGATGGATAGAGATAGAGATAGACTGCAGTGTTATCGACTTCCTAAGTATAGAACTATCTGTCAAATTATAGACATATGCAATTGGAAAAGAATTTGTCAGATCATATAGTCCATCATCCTATTGCTTACAAATTCTTCATGCTCTTTTGGTAGGTGGGGTGAGATGAGGCAGCTATTAGGACGAGCAACATGTACGTGGTTTTAATGAAAAGAAGAGAACAGTATAGTATGTAATAAATCTAGCATTGTGCTGCTAGGGACTCCAGTACACACAAGTGGATACTAAAGGGGAAAAAATTAAAAAAAAAAACAACACACAACATTTTTGAGTTGGTAAATTAATAAGCATTTATTAAGTGCCTACTGTTTGCCAGGCACTGTGCTATAAGTAATAAGGATACAAAGAAAAGCAGAAGGACAATCTCTGTTCTCAAGGAAATCAGACCCTATTGGAAGAAAGAATGCCAACAGCAACTAGGTACAAAGAAGATACAGACAGGACGAACTGGAAACATTCTAGGAGGGAAGGAACTAACATTATAATAAGGGGAATCAATTACTTGTCAAAAGTAAGATTTTAGCTGGGATTTGAAGGAATCAAGTGGTAAAGGTGAGCAGTAAGAGTGAGAGAATTCCAGGCACAGTGAACAGGCAGGAGGCAGAATCAGCCAAATTAGCTAAAAGTTAACCAAGAATTGTGATCTAGGCACTAGAAATCCACTCTAAAGTAACAGTAAAATATCTGTCTTCTTTGATGGTGAATTTAGAGGAAGGTAAGTGCATTATCTTTTTGTGTAGAGGACTAGAGTCTCCAAGAGTTTTTTAAGACAATGATTACTATGGGAGAAAGATGAATATAAAATTCCTTAGACATTAATACTCAAATCTCAAAGAATAGCACTGTATGCCCCACACTGGATTCCAGTACTGCTTTTTGTTTTATTTTGAAGTTTTTGAAATAATTAATAATGTAAATATATTTTTAATTTTAATAACAGCGTGGCCCTATTTCAACTGTTCTGGAATATAAGGAGGAATTTTCAAAAGTGCCCCAAAGATTCATGTGGGTACTCAACACCACTATTTGAGTAATAGGTTTCACAGCACATGTTATTCATAGAGATGGGGTCCATGGGAAGAAATATGTGACCTTAAATTGCATGTAAGCCTATATCCTGTGACTGGAATTCGTGACTGAAAATGAAAACTCCTATGATCATGCTGCTCTCATTTAGTCATTCCCTTCCATTTATTTTGTGTCTCAGAGCCTTTTAGTTTCCTTATAGGCAGGCTTGTTTACAAGACAGGCAGTATAAGCTTATGGAAAAATACCCATCTGGAATTCTGAGGAGCACCTTCATTAACTACTAAAACTCTGCTCAGGTCATTTAATCTCTCTGTAATCTAGTTTCCTTCTCTTGAAAATGCAATAAATGATATTTGCCCTCAGAGGGCATTCCATTATGAGAAGAATAGAAGACTTCAGGTATGAAGTTTGGAGGTGCTATTGAAATGCAAGTGGTCATTAATGATATTTCAACTTTATTACTCTAAACCAATACATACACACTGTGCATCATTACTTCTAAAGCCATAGGCAATGGACTGGGGGAGGTACAAAAGGAAAAAAAAGAGAGAAAGAAAAAATGGGAACAGACCTTGCTCTCATAGACCTTACTGTGGAGCTAGTGAAATAAGGTATATGCATAAAAAGATGACTATATGCAACACAGGACATAACCGTAAGACAAAGGACATTGGAGTTGATTGAAGATGATCTGTACCTGAAGAGAAATAGAGACTAACATGGTGGCTCTGAGTAGGCTTTAACACAATATCAACAGGGAATTAATTATGAATAAAAAGTGGTATAAAAGTTGCAATCCAAGAAATGAATGAATAAAAAATGGTTAATTGATAAAAGATCAGTCAATCTTGGAATCCATACTAATTATTGGTTTCAAGGCAGAAGAGCAGTAAGGGCTAGGCAATGGGGGTTAAGTGACTTGGCCAATGTCACACCATTAGGAAGGGCCTGAAGTCAAATTTGAACCCAAGACCTCCTATATTGAACCCATACTCCTATATGGCTCTCTATTGCCTGAGCCACCTAGATGTCCCTCAATCAGCATTTATTAAGCACCTACTACAAACAGGCCAGGCACTGTGCTAGGTTCTAAAGATATAAGTAAAGTAATTCTTATTCTCATGAATCTTATATTCTCTTGGAGATAACTATGGGCAGTTTGGGGCATTCACTAATATCCTCTTCACAGTATAAAGATAAAGTAAGAAAGGCCCCCAGCATGCTGGGTAGACACTCTATGACAAACTATAAAAGACATGGCCAGCACAGAATGTAAGCAAGGATGGGTTGTAGTCTTTATTACTGGAGGTAACACACAGTCTTTATTACTGGAGGTAACACACACCAATAAAGTAACAGCTATCTTTGAGTTTTTAGAATGCAAAAAATATAACTGCCTAATGAGTGATACAAACAAGAAGTGGTAGGAGTTCTAATGGGGAAGAAAGAAATCAGTGAAATTTGAAGTCACTAGGAAAGGTTTCATGGAGGAAGTAGGGCTGAAGTCAAACCTGAAAGGGCAAAATAATTAAAAAAAAAATAAAGAACATTAGAGGTATGGAGGAGGATGATATGAGTGTGAAAATTTAACACTAGCCTTTACCTCTGTCTTTGGCACCTTAAGACAACCTTGGAATTTTAAAACAAGAAAGGTTTGATCTTCCTTCCCCCACCTTTTTCTTTTATTATTATCTTTTAATTTAAATATTTTTCCATGGTTACATGATTCATGTTCTTTCCCTCCCCTATTCCTTTCTCCCTCCAAGAGCTGACAAACATTCCACTGGGATATACATGTATTATCACTCAATATATTTTTCCATATCTTAATTTTTGTAATAGAATAATCTTTTAAAAACCAAAACCCCACATCCTGTACAATATAAACAAATGATAGATCAAATATTTTCCTTCTACACTTCTTCCTCAACAGTTTTTCCTCTCTATGTGAATAGCATTCTTTCTCCTAAGTCCCTCAGGACTGCCTGGATCCTTGCATTGCTATTAATTGCAAAGTTGATTACATACGATCTTCCCATAACGTTTCAGTTTCTGTCTTGATTTTGCTCATTTTGCTCTGCATCACTTTGTGGAAGTCTTTCCAGGTCTTAAGGAAATCAAGTAGTTTGTTGTTCTTTTTAGCACAATAGTATTCCATCACCACCATATGCCACAATTTGTTCAGCCATTCCCCAATTGAAGGGCATCCCCTCGTTTTCCAAGTTTTGGCCACCACAAAGAGCGCAGCTATGAATATTCTTGTACAAGTCTTTTTCCTTATTATCTCTTTGGAGTACAAATCTTGTAGTGGTATGGCTGGATCAAAGGACATGCATTCTTTTAAAGTCCTTTGGACAAAATTCCAAATTGCCTTCCAGAATGGTTGGATCAATTCACAACTCCACTAGCAGTGTCCCAATTTTGCCATATCCCCTCCAATATTTATTATTTTCCTTTGCTGCCATATTGGCCAATCTACTAGGTGTGAGGTGGTACCTCAGAGTTGTTTGGATTTGCATTTCTCTACTCAGGAAGGATTTAGAGCACTTTCAATGTGATTATTGATAGTTTTTATTTCTTAATCTAAAAACTGCCTGTTTATATCCTTTGACCATTTGTCAATTAGGGAATGGCTTGATTTCTTGTACAGTTGACTTAGTTCCTTATATATTTGGGAAATTATTCCCCCTCCTTTTTGCTGAATAAGAATGGAGGCAAAGCTTGTTCTTTATATGTAAACAAGACTCTAAAGAATAAGGGATAGAAGAAAAGAGAGTGTGGCATTGAGAGGTCTAGACATGCCCACTGTGCAGCCATTCTGGGAGGTCTCTGTCTGGAAGACCCACCTCTTGTCCAGAGTGAAGTCCACCAGGTGCTCCAGACAGAGGGGCTTGGGAAAGGACATCACAAAGAACATAAATTGGACTACTGGAAGGAAGGGGCAGGGGGTCTTTGTCCTGGGAATCCAGAGCTAATAGGTATGGGTCAGCCTGGCTCTTGGAAAGGAAGGCAAGGTGGCTGACCACAATTGGCTGATGCCTTCTTTTTTCTCTGGCCTACTTTATGTTATTTAGTAAATTATCATAATTATTATACAGTCTCCAGAGAGTTCTAATCATAACATGAGCAGAGGGACAGGGTAAATACAAAAACAGCAGTTTGACTCAAAAGGTGTATAGAAGACAGTAGAGTGTCACAAGATTTGAGAGGCAAGTTGAGGCTAGCTTGTAGATGACCTTGAAAAGTTAGCCTTGAAAAAGCTTAAATCTCTTAATTTTATTATGTAGACAAGGAAAACCTGTCAAGAATTTTTTTTAGGAGACCCAGGAAAGAATATATGAAGAAAGAAGGGTTTTTAGAAAATTCACCTAACTTTTTAATGTGGGATAGACTAAGGGCAGGGGCCCTAATCTTATAATAATTCAAGTTTCAGTGATAAGAAGATGGACAGTACTATAAATATAAAGTAAAAGGACGGGAGAAGAACAACATGAAAGAACAAGCCATAGTCCTTGGTTCATGATTAGATGCAAGGGGCAAGGGGGATGGAAGAGTCAAAGATGACTACAAAGTTTGAATTTCATCTCGAATTTAATTTAAGCACTGGATTGGGGTAGCTTAGGTGGTTCAGCTGGTTGAAAGTCAGGCCCAGAGATGAGAAGTCCTGGACTCAAATATGGCTTCAGATCCTTCCTAGCTGTGTGACCATAGACAAGTCATTTAGCTCCCTAACCCTTCCCACTCTTCTGCCTCAGAAAAGTGATTGTACAACAGAAGGTAAGTTTTGTTTTGTTTTGTTTTAAGCACTGGATCTGGAATCAAAGGAGAGAGGTCTTAATTCTTGCTCTAAGTCTTGATACCTGCGTGACTTTGGACAACTTGTTTAACCTCTCCCAGTTTCAATTTCTCGAAAATGTGGGAGTAGGACTAAACGCCTGAAGTCCAGCTCTAGATCTATGATGCTGGGAATTTTGACAAGGGTGAAGTTGTAAGGGGTGGGAATGAGGGAAAAGAGGTGGTAGTAAAATAATACTGGGTTTGAAATGACAGCAAAAGGTCCAAGTGAAAATGTCCACAAGTCAGCTAGAGAAACAGGAATGGATTTCAAGAGCAAAGTCAAACCTGGATATATTGATTTGGGATCCACCTAAGTACAGTTGATAGTTGAAGCCAAGAGTCGATAAGCTCTTTGAAGGAGATATGAGAGAGAAGAGAGAGCTGATAATCCTTGGAGTACACTCTAGCTATTCTGAGGCTAGAGGAAGATGAAAAACCAATGAAGGAGACAAAATGGAATAGTCACAAAGGCAGAACCATGAAAGTGGAATGCCATCAAGTCCAAAGAGAAGAGGTTTTTCAAGAAGGAAGATGCCCTTTTTCTTCAATGACAAATGCTAAAAAAAAGGGTCAAGGAGGATGAGGGACTAAGAAGTTATAAGGTCTGATGGTTAGAGGCATCACTGATATCATCCTCCTCAAAAGAGAACCATTTCGATAAAATCAAGCTAGGGGAGAAGTTGCTCACAGAAATTCAAGAATGAGTGGCCAGGTCAGGAAGGAAGGATTTGATAAGATGCAAAATAAAAGAAATGAAAGAAGATACAGTAGTGGCAATAATGGGGGGGGGGGGGAGAGAATCCTGGGACAGTTAGTGGCTCAGTGGATAGAGAGCCAGGCCTGAAGGTGGGAGGTACCCAGTTCGAATTTGACTTTAGTCACTTCCTAGCTGTGCTACCCTGGACCCCAACTGCTTATCCTTTATGCCTCTTCTTCCTTGAAACCAATAGTTAGTATTGACTCTAAAACAGGAAGTAAGGGTTTTACATTTTTTAAAAAAAGAATCTAACAAAGGCTGGGCTTTATTGTGGCTTTTAATTTAATTGTTACTTTAATTTAAGGCCTTTGGGAGATGGACAGGTTTATAGACAGAAGGGAAGGAAATGGTGGAAAAGGAAAATATTGACGCCACATATAAAAGTGACTACCCCTTCTTTGTCAAAGAGGGGATTACAAATGTAGAATACTGCTTAACAATGTGGGACTCAACTGATGTGCTTGGTCATTGGTTTTGCTGAATTTCTTTTTTTCCCCTTAATTTTTAATTCTTTGTTACAGGGGATGGAAGGAAGGTTAGAATGTACTCTGAAATAAAGGTCTTATATAAAAGCAACAATGTTTAAAATAAATAGATAAAAATAAAAGTGAAGCATTCAGGTACCCCCTTAAGGAGAGAGTACCTTGAGTACCCTGAGAGTTCTTTCCCAAGTAAAATATGCGAGTAATCTAGGCAATACTGGAAGGTCTCTAGGCCATAGACACTCCAGTGCCTACTGGTAAATATGGAATTACGAGGATGACGAAGAGACGTAATAAAGAGTGTCTGTGATGCAAATATCTGTTCTGTAAGGATTGGATAATTTGTACGTACCATTCAAAGAATCTTTCCGATTTTATACATAATTTATACTCTTCCCAATCTCAACCCTAGAGTTAACCAGTTAAAACTACCCTGTCTTTTCTACTCTCAGATCTCTTGGCCCCTTGCGTTAATGCTCATTATCCCTTGTCATACTCCAACCCTGAACTATTGTTTTTATTACTATTAGCTAACATTGATATAGCACTCTCAAGTTCACAAATCACTGTACATATTTCATTTAATCTTGACAACCCTATAAGTGCTGAGGTTACAAGAGGTTAAAGCACCGAGCTAGGAAGTGTCTGAGTTTTGTTGTTGTTGTTCAGGCATTTCAAACACATTGTGTTATCATTTGAGGCTTTCTTGGCAAAGATAATGAAATAGTTGGCCATTTCCTTCTCCAGCTCATTTTACAGATGAGGAAACTGTGGCAAACAGGGCTAAGTGACTTGGCCAGAGTCACACAACTAGTCATATCTGAACTCAGCCTTCTCCTAACTCCAGGCCTGATTTCTACCCTGTGCCAGCTAGGTTCTTCCAGTGTCTGGGAAGGAGTTCAAATCCAGATCTTCCAGTATTTTATCCGTTTATACCACCTAGCTGGCCAGCCAGCTCCCACCAGCTACCTTATTCACTCTTACATGCTGCTGAACAAAGCTGTTGGAAATCACACAAGGAGGCTGGCTGGGAACAGTACAGTTTCATATCATCTATCTTCAACTTAACCCACACGGCATCAAGGCAATCCTTTTATATCTCCCTCATTAATTCCCTATTCCATTCCTCAGATTTCTAACCCGAGTCATCCATAACTCCTCTTTTTCCCTCACTCTAGTGAGGTAGGTACTATTATTATTATTATTATCCCATTTGAAACAGATGGGGAGAGACTAAATATAACTTGGCAGGGGCAACTAGATATCCAGACCCAGAGACAAAAGTTCCTGGGTTCAAATTTATCCTCATACCCTTCCTAGCTCCGTGACCGAGTCATTTAACCACCATTACCTAACCCTTGTCATTCTTCTGTAATACATAATATTAATTCTAAGGCATAAAGTAAGGGTTTAAAAAATGACTTGGCCAGGGTCTAATACTATTTAGTGATCCTTTTGAGAGATCTAAACTAATCTCTCTGGGGGGGGAGGGGGTTCCAGCAACAATTTATCTACTCCAACACTACAAAGAATCAAACTGAGCTAGTTTCATCCAGATTAGTTACATCATCAAGGGTCACCTTGTTGTCTGATCAGTAAAGGGGAAGCATCCTTTCCAGGAAGTTACCTTACCCCATCACTTTTAAGTGGTTTAAAATTTTAATTAGCATGCTTTCTCTCTATGTCATTGGGTCCTTTTAACAGTCTGCCTTTACCTTCTGGCACCCCCTGGCACAGAGGTTTCTGTGCCAGGGCACCTCAAGCCCAGCAAAGCTGTAGTTGACCAGATTTCCCTCTTATCTGCTGCCTCTGTGTGCTATCAGCAGAGCCCAGTCTACCATAGCAGTGATCATGCAAAGACTAGAACTGTCTTGAAATGTGTGCGTGTGAAAAGTCTCAGCCATAGGCCACTGCCCACTGCTAATTCCTGCTTCTGGTTCATTTGCTACAGAGCTCCCAATCTTCTGGGAAAGAACACTCAGAAGCTCGATTATGCCATTTCCTCACCCTGCATGCCTCCCCATCCCTGCAGGCATGCTGTTTGCTCCCCTAGCCTTTTCCCAGAACAGACATATTGGCTTCCCTGGGTGTGGGGCAATCATTTCCTCAAAGACTTTTCCCATCCCCTTTCTTTTTAGGGATGCACTATTAACTTCCAAGGCCTACCATCAGATTTGTCGCCTGGGGAGTGGGAGAAAACGAAAAAGCTTGGCGTACAGAAATACATAGGAGCTCACTCCTGCAGATCTCTCTTTCCTTCCAGCCCCTCCCATTTCCCTTGGCAGCTGAGGTCACTTATCACTCACCACAGCAACTGGAAGAGCGGTGAAGTGAAGAGAAGGAGCCTTCTGGGAACCTCTGACTTGTTCCCCTCTCTCCTGTTCCTTTACTCCAGCTCCCTAAACCATAAACCCTTCCCCAAATCCTCACGCCCCTCACCACAGTCCATTTACGCGCTGGCCCACCTCAGCCACTGTCCCTTCAGCATCCCATATGGATGGAGATTCAGCCTTTTCTGAAAGTCCTTGCAGGGATGAAAGATTTCACAACCTCCCTCAAAGGTGCATTTCACAGCCCTCAGAACTCTATTAAAAGTCTGTCTGTTTTTGAAAGTCCATTTCTTCCTGGGTTGGCTCTTTTGTGTGTCCTTATTTATATTCTACCCAGTTCACCAGGTTCTTGCAAAGGAAGTACTTTACATATCTCTAGGTACTCTAGCTATATAAAAGTGAACACTTCTTATTTTAGGAAAGAAAAAAAAAGGAAATTATCCTACCCCTGGCTATACATGTTCACTCATGTTATTACTTCCTCATTCACTCCCCACCAAGACTATCCTGGTCCCCATCCAGCTATTCAAGGTCCACCCACTTGCCTCCCACCCTCAAATGCTTAGATGACATATCAAAACAGGATGCAATTTTTTGCATAATGTCCTTTTACAGACATGTTAGCGTCATCTCCTGACCTACATCATAAGCTCCTCAAAGGCAAGACCGTCTACACTCCACAGTACTTAAAAAGCCATGTGATAAGAGCAAAAAGAGGACTAAAATTTAGGTCAAGAACAACTAGATTCGATTCTCAGTTCTGACTGTTACTATGTGGCCTTGGGCAAGTCACTAAAGCCTCAATTTCCTCACCCGTAAAACTGTGAATAATAAAACTATTATCCTATCTCACAGGACTGCTATTAGGTTCATAAAGGATCAAGTCTATAAAGTTCATTCACTGTAACCAAAAAGCCCTAAAGAAGTGTAAGCTGCTATTATGTCACATAACCCTAGCCTATTGACTAAGCGTACATACAATTCTTAAAACCAAGAAAACAAATACTTGCCACAAATATGATGAAGGCAAAACTCCCTTTGGCTCCCATACTATTTGACTCACAGAATGTTGAAAGGAGTAGGCAGCAAAGTTTTTCCCCCCTAAGATGGGCCTTGCAGTGGCAAGTTTTTTTCTTTTCTTTCCTTCCTCCTTTCTCTTCCCTTCTTTCCCTCTTTCTTCCATTTCTTCCTTTTCTTCTCTCCTTTCCTCCTTCCCTTTGTTCCTTCCTTCCTTTTAAAAAGCATTACTTTCAGTCTGGCAAGAGTTAGACAAATGGGGTTAAGTGAGTTGTTTAAGGTCACACAGCTAGGAAGTGTCTGAGGCCACATTTGAACCCAGGACCTCCCTGGCTCTCTATCTACTGTGTCTACTAGTTGCCTCTGGTAAAGGTTTTTCTGAGAAGCCCCTATTTAAGTGTCATCAACTTTTCAGGGAACTTCTCCTGCAAGTTCAAAGTCTTACCCCCTTATTCTGCCACCACTATCCATCAGTGAGCGCTCACTGGGGCCAGATGCACTCAGTAGAAACACAAAATGTCAGTGCTGGAAAGTACTGTACTCATCAGCTAGTTGAAACCCTCATTTACAGGCCAGGGAAGTAAAATTGTTTGCCCAAGATCACAGTGTCAGGATTAAAATTCAGATTTACCAACTCTCGGGCCAACAGCTGTTTCCCTACCTCACCTTACCGCTGCCCACATAAACAAACACCCTAACAACAATAGCACTACGGTGAGCCTGGGTAGACTTTCAACCCCTCATCTAGCAGGCAAACAATAAGATCATGGAGTTACACTAGTCGGGAATACGTTCTTGTGTAAGGATTTTAATTACCTCTGCTCTGACTGGTTTTTCTGCATGGTTGTACAGCACCAGAAGCCAGAAGGGAGCCAGGATGAAATCTGCTCCTGCCACCCAAGTTGGGTAACCATGAGCAAGTCACCTAATTTCTCTAAATCTTAGTTCTTCTGCTATAAATTGAGATAAAAATAAAAGTCCTCCCTCTCAGGACTGTTGTGAGAAGTGAAATAAGAGAACATATGTCAAGCACTCTGTCAACCTTCAAGTGAGCTCTGATTATGACCAGCCTTTTCACATTCTCTACATGTTAATTTTGCCCAAAGCAGCTCAAATGGTTTGATGTGCCATGCACACAACTTTTGTTCTAAAAGAAGACTGCTTCTTAAAGTTAGGAGCCCCCCCCCCCCCCACCAATTAGGAACCATATCAAACACTAGGACCTGACTTTTTACTTTAACAGAGTTCTATAGTATGACACTATAAACCTGATTAATATTTACTGTTTCCATTTCTTTTAAAGGACCAACATTATTTTTAAAACCCTTGCCTTCTGTCTTAGAATCTACATTAAGTATCTGTTCCAAGACAGAAGAGTGGTAAGAGCTAGGCAGTTGGAGTGAAGTGACTGGAGCAGGGTCACAGAAAGTACTGGGGACCATATCTGCTTCAAGTTCTCCTGACTCTAGGTCTAGTATTCTATCTACTGAATCATCTAGCTACCTCCTAATGTTATTTTAAGTGTCAATTAGTTCATATTTCAGAGAATTACCCTATAGCAACCCTCTTTGTAGAGAGTAATATGGATTGGGGTCCAAAATCCTTGACTAAAAGTTCATAGCTAAGTTGATGATATAAATGTCTTCCTTCCAGGACAATCATAGTCTTGGCACAAAATCAAATCAAATCACTCTGACCTTCTTGTGTCTCAGTTTAGAAAGTTAATATATAGAGATGTTTGAGTTTGATTAAAAGAAAAATAACAGTATAGCAGACAAAATACTAAGACAATAGATTCGCTCTTTCATTCTTTCATTTTCAGTTGTGACAAACATACACAGGAAACTCAAATAGTATGGAAAATACAATTTGAGTAACTCCCATTAATTTATAAACTTCATCACCTAATGATTATACATTAAAAATCACCGTAGAGTGCACTACTTCCTTAAAACTATAAATCACAGCAGTGGTCTTACAGTTATGCATTTACATTTCCAGAGCTATAATCACTAAAAAGGCAGATGGAAATTCACAATAAAGTACTAAAATTGCCACTGACTTTTTACCTAACCAGAACCAAAACTAAGAAGTAAAACTATACAGAAAAAAACCCAGAATAGACATTGTCCAGATTCAGGGAAGATTTGAAATCTTAGTATTCAGTCAGTTCAATTTGTTTATCTGTAAATTTCCACTGAAGAAGTATAAAAACAATGCTAATTAGACTAAATATTTTTAAGACACAGCAGTTTCATACCATGACTAAGTACCAAACCATTGGGAAATGACAACCAGTATTCTGTTCAACATTTCATGTGCAATTTAAACCCTTAGGAAAAAAGCACTGTTCTGTTATTTAGCCAAATCTTTGCGGATTTACCAGAAGAATTATTTCCAAAATGATGATAATGATGGAGAGGTGACAAAAGTTTCATTCTGGATTCCCTATTTTAGTATTCAGGAGAGCAAGCAGGTTGGGGAACAGTCTCAACTTCATGCCAAATAAGGGTGGACTGAAGGAATTCTGGGAATGTTTAAGCTTGGAGAAAAGAAGACGAAGACAAGATAGCTATCTTCAAAGCATCTGAAGGACCAGCATGTGGAAGACTTGTTCTCCTTGGTCTCACATGGTAAAGCCAGGAAAAAAATGGATGGAAGCTGTAATTATTTGAGGCTTGAAGGAAAAACTCCCTTACAGCATAAATTGACTGCCTCAGTAGGTAGTGAGTTCACCCTCAGGGGAAGTTTCAAACAATGGTTACTTATTTTGTATTTTGCAAAAGTGATTATTGTTCAAATATGGGTCTGACTTAGATGGTTACTTAAATCTTTTGTGAGATTAATGAAATACAACTGAAACTGAACTAATATGTAATCATTTAAAATTATTCCTTGAGTCATAAGCAGTTTTGATTAACGGTCTATCTCAAATATTACATAGAATTCTGGAAAGAATATGTGTTTATAGGATATATCAAATCAGTTTTGACTTAATAGAAAGAAATCTTTGATTAAAAATGTGACTATATTTTCATATTCAAAGTCTAAAAGGGTGCTATTTTCTTTGTGATAATGTCACAAAACAGAGTTCTGAGCAACTATTTTTAAATTACTTAAACTAGGTTTCCTTTGTGAAAACGTCTACCAGAAAACTTCAGAATGTGTTTGTTTTAAAGGAGTAGAAGATAAGGACAAAGAGTTCAATAATTACTGATAGTTATATCATAAATCAGAGAAATAAAGTTCCAGAGAGAAGACATCACCCCAGAACTTCAAAGATATAAATTAATGGAACTGATACCACAAATAAGAGTATACTGAATTACTGATATTTTAGGAATGTTCTAATTCTTTTAGAACAGAGGACCACAAAGGGCTGAAGGCACCTTCAAGGTCAAATAGCCATTTTGCAGAATGAGAAAATTGAGGCCCAGACTTGCCTAAGGTCATATAGTTGAGACTGGAAAACCTGAAATTTGAACTTGGATCCTCTATGACTTCTAGCCCAGTGTTCTTGCTACTGTTCCATGTGGCCTTTCATGTTTATTCTTTATGATGGAATGATGATGATGGAATGATGGAAAGATGATGATACCAACCTGTTACAGAGATTTTAGCTTAGTGGAATTTTAAGAATCACTACTTGATAGAACAAGGGCAATATAGGAGATTCATCCATTTTGTAAAAATAAAATTTCTGAAAGTTTCTAGACCAGGAAAACAACTTAGATACCAAGCAAAATAATTAGGAAAATAATTTAAAGAAAAATCATAAGCAGTCTGATTTTTCCTCAATACCCACTTAAAATGTTCATAAACCTGAAATGCAATATTTTAATGGATCTGTGCTCTCACCCTCAGAAGCATTCCATTCAACATGCATATCACACATCTTCATATTTTATGTTACTCTTCTCCAGGACCTATAACCACCCCATGTTGCTTGGGACTTCTTTATTTCTTGATAATACCAGAATACCATTGGAGCACATAGGCTGTCCCTCTGTTACCCTTAGCTCTCATTACATGACCAGCTGATCTCTTTTTTTTTTGCAAGATTATCTCTTCAATGATGTTATTTTGTTGTATTTGGGGTATGCAATTCCTTCCTGATAATATGCTGGCATTTAATGCCCACTGCCATCACGTATCTCCATTGCTCATTAGGTGACCTACAACTTCAATTTATCAGAGATTTTTGTCCATCCATTAATCATAGTCAAATAGCATCAGTAGAAAAATTTTTAAAGACACTTTTTTCAAAGAAAGAAGAAAGAAGCTTGAGATTATTAAAGGTGACACAGAATTTACCAAATGCAATAATTCAGGCTACATCTCTGTGCTACATCATTCTCAATTTATGATGTGTCCAAGAACCATTGAATGATGAACTGTTCCTATGAGTTGTCTTTTTGCTTGAAAGCAGCCTAATTTTAGTAAATTGCTGGGCCAGATTACCACTCTAGTGAGTGTCTGAGACTAATGTCATTCAATGGAATTTGAACATAACATTTTTCATACATCAGTACATTGTCAACTGGAAAAATACCCACTCTTGGACATAAACACCTTGAAGTTTCTCCCATGCTTCCTACTATACAATATATTCTAGGATAAAGGATTCATTAAGTGCTTACTATATGCTCAAACACTATGCTAAGCACCAGAGGTACAAATATAAGTAAATGAGACAGCCCTTTCCCCTTAGATTAAAGTCTAATGATGACATTGGACTAACTGACAAAATGACCCAAGATATCTTTTCCCTAGACCCCCCTAAAAAGATTTAAAATTCTTTTTGACAAATTCACACACACACACACACACACACACACACACACACACACACATATATGTATACACCCACCCACACCCATGCACATATAGAGTACTTGGATTTTGAAAATCAGAAGAAAAGCACAGGACTTTCCACCTAGTCTGTCCTCTTTCTCAATGAAAAGCATTTCACAGTCAATACCTGCCTAACCCATATTCATTAGAATTGATCATGGAGTTTCACAAAGAATCATGCTGGTTGTCTAAGTCTTGGAGTAGTACAGAGTATAATTATGTCCTTATCTCTCCCTAAGCATCAAAAAGAAAGAGAAATCTAGTATCAAATTATCACTAGATTGTTAGTTCTATGAAGGAAGCAACCCTTATCTTATTTGAAATTTTTATCTTTCCCCACATATAACAAACAGCATTCTGCAAAGGCTAGCTATGAATTGTAGGACCATAATTCAGAAAATACCTAGAATGTCCCCACTAAAAATTATCTATAGATGTTAATCAAACTACCAAAAATAAAAATAAGCTCACATTTACTTCCAATAAATGTTTCTTTTTCTCTAAAAAGGGCACACAATAATAACTAAATCTCCAGCCCCCCAAATTAAATCTGAATCAAAAATGTCCATGAAATAGAGAAAATTGACAGATCTTTCAATGAACACACAACACAAAAATATCCTTTCATCAGTCTCAGCTTTAGGTTATTTTGCCTTTTATAATTTGTAGACTTCAGAGCAGCATCTTGAATCCCTATGACTTTAGAGCCCTAATTATATGATGTTTAATTCCATTCTCTTATGTTGAATTGCAGGTGATTTTTGATCAATGATCTCAACTTCCTCTAACAGAATTTCACTATGTGGCATGTGGGACAATGGCTAATTTCTTCTTTGGGAATGAGTGAAACAGAAGGAGTATTGTTTGACAAGATGGATACAATTTTGATAGAAATCTCTAAACATCACCATGTTTATGACTGTGAGGTTCAAGTTTGCTCCTGAATCTGTTTTGACCGAGAATCTGTTTTGTTACCAAGAAAAACAGACCATTTACCCATTAAGTTCTCTATTTTATTTGTGTTCTTTTAAAAATCATACCAATAAAATTATTTCTTACATTAAAATATGTAAATGTTCTGCTTTATAAATTTGCTGCTGTCTTAAATCCCATTTATTTCTCATTTTATTTTGCTGTAGCACCCACAGAAGCAGAAATGTTCATCTCTCTTTTGTTCTCTGAACACAATTTCATTTCCTACCACCTGTTCCATTAAACACCTACTCAAAGTTTCTGCAGGATTATTGTCACCAAAAGCATTTATTACATACACTACTGTGAATGGTAGCACAGTGGTGTGCTTACATTTCATTGTTTGAGGATTTTACATGAGAAGTATATTTGTATTCCCTCATTTCTGGGAAATTTAAACCCAAAGTTCTGACTATGCCTCCCCCTTTCCTGGTTTATCATTGGCCTGATTCTTAAAGAACATGTTTCTAATACAATACATTTAGATAGTATTTTAAGGATGTGCAAAGTGGTTTGCATATAATTGCTTATTTTATCCTCACAATCAGCTGGTGAATTAAGCACTATTGATATTATTATACCCATTTTACAGGTAAGGAAACTAAAGCTGAGAAGTTTGCCTATGATCTCTTAGCTCAAGACAGATTTAAGTTATGAATTCAGATCTTCCTGAATTTAAGTCCAGGACAATGCCTATAACAAATACATACTACACTGCCTTTCAACATCAATGTAAAGCAAATCTCTGCTTCTGATGAAAAGAGCACCTGTTTCACCCTCTTGATAATAGGAATAATGCTGTGAGAGTAACCCACAAAAAACCCCTGCCCATTAATGCTGCTGTTTCAATAATTGTATCATTAATATATTTTAAGCAAATACTACTTGGTAAAATGTCATTTGGCCAATCACTCATTAAACGTTATTATCCTGATGGAACTAACAATCTATAGGAGCAATGATGATAACTTTAGAATATTTGCTTAAAATCATGTATCCAGAAAATTAAGACGAGTCACCAATGACAGGAGGGTATATCTCTACTGCACCAGAGTCAGCAATCATATATCCAACTTCTCCATCTCTATCATCTTACTCTTTCTTCTTCCCCTAAGCATTTGTTCATTTTTCTTTCCTTCTAGGACCATCCAGGCAAGTGATATAAAGACACGGCAGTCTTGATATTCTTCTCCTGTTTTCATCATCCCTCAGCTGCCACATAAAGTCTATATTCCTCTGGTCCCTTCAGAGAGCAGAGTCAATGAGAGACAGTTGGTGGGTGAGTTGTTATGACAGCTGAGAGAAGCTGGAGTCCAGCCTCCTCTTACCCCTTCAAATGAAAAAGCAGCACCTGCTGCTTGTCAGGATTTGGGAAACTAAACTACCAGGAGGAATCCCAGCAGAATGTGCAGAAATTCAAGTATCAAATCTGTTTCTTAAACATATTTGAGGATTGAATGAAGGAACTGGGGATGTTCAGCCTAGAGGGGTCCTAGAAAGGTAGGACACAAATAGCCATCTTCAAACAAAACTATTGTGTAGAAAGACTTGTAAGGGCAATAGCCCAGAGGAAGAAGCTTTCATCTCAAGTGAGGAAAGGCTTCCTAGCAATTAAACTGTTCCCAAATGGAATGTGCTGCCTTGAGGTAGTAATATATCCCTTCCATGGATGTTTTCAAGGGCTGGCTGGCAACTCTTTGTGAGAGATGTTGTAGGAAGATTCTCATTTGGGCATAGATGGATAGTTTCCAAAATTCCACTAGTAATGAAATTCTGTGATTCCCTCTAAAGCTTTCTTCCTACATGTTTGAAAAATCCAGAATCTGAGAGACACAAATCCCACAGTCAGAAGATAACTTGGTCCACACTGCTACTTCCCTATGGTTTTTTCATTAACAAGTTATAATTCATCTGAGCCTTAAAAGATTATCTAGTACTTTCCCAGCTGTATTTGTTCTATTCTTATATCATCTCTTCAGCTCTTCCCTTGACAGCAATTGTCTGAGAGTCAAGAGACCTCTCTCTACCACAAACTGTGTGAACTCTGACTCTGGCTATTTAAGTCTATTAGACCTGAAGCTCCAAACTATCACCTTGGCAAAAAGGGAAATGAACTTCATTTAGCATGAACTGTTCCTGATGAAGCTCTATCAGTTTATTGATGACTATTTCTCTTTCTAAATGGCCATAAACTAACCCTTTATTTAGCAGTACTCCCTGCAGAGAGCCAAGTCTCTGGGTAATGTTTCTGGAGCTATCTTATTTCTCACATTCACTACTGGCTTAGGCGTCCAGATATTGCCCTCCTTCCCACGTAGCCTGGCTTTATTAGAACTCACTGGACTGTTCATGAGCATCATTAAGTCTTTCCTTTGGACTGTGTGTAAGACAGAACATAAGACATTTAGGCACATGAAAAGAAAACAAGGATTTCTCATGTTACCTTTCAGGCATTTATTCAGATTATGAAATTTAGGACCATAGGAATGTATTCCATTCACTTTAAATATCATCCCTTTTTATTTGTGTTCATCAAATTCCCACAACTTTGACCTATTTAAAGCCTGGCAAATTCAGCAACTGCTTTGTGATACATCTAAGAGATTAACCATGATTACCTCTATACAATGAAGTGATAAAAAAATGTATAAATCTTCTAGAAAACTTTCCAGTGATTGAAGTCAAACTTAGGAGTTTACAGTTTGCAGAATACACCCCATTTCTCTTTTAGAAAATCAGGACAACATTCTCCTTTCTCAAGTACCTTGGAATCTCTCCTCCATTCCCTGAATGATCACTGAGAGCAGTAGCTCAACCTGAGTCATCATGAATTTGGGTTTGACGACATCATTTTAATAGCAGAACTGAATAGTGAAAAAAAGCTGTAGACTTGGTCTCCAGAAAGCTGGTTTTAAATGCCATCTCTGACACAGAATATCTATGTAAAAGTCACTTTAGCAGTTAGCAGCTCAGCCATTGACCCCAAACTCAAATTCACAGAGAACTGATCAATCTGCATCACTGAAAAGAGTTTCCACACTGACAAAATGATGGGTCTACACCCACCTAGGTCACAAGGGCATTATGAGGCTCAAATGAAGTAATGTATATGAGTCATTTACAAACCTTCAAGCACTACTAAAATGTTATTTATTGAAGATTTCCCCCCATAGAGCTAAAAGGGAAAAAAAGTACTTTTTTGGCCTAAGTATTATCAGCCTCAATTCATTCTGTTAAGTCATAAGATGCTTTGAAGCCTTTGAAATAATAAAAGAAAGTAGTATTTATAATGAACATCTAGATGGCACAGTGGTGGACCTGAACACAGGAAGACTTATCTTTCTCAATTCAAATCCAGCCTGGGCAAGGCCAGTGATCCTAGGCAAGTCACTTAATCTCATTTGCCTCAGTTCCTTCATCTGTAAAAATGAGCTCCAGAAGGAAATGACAAATCACTCCAATATCTTTGCTATGAAAATCCCAAAGGAGGTCACAGAATCAGACATGACTAGAGAAGAAATATTTATCATTTATTGCTTTAAGAGTTACAAAACATAGTTTTGAGTAGGTGCTATCATTCTCCTTATTTTGCAATTAGGAGACTGAATCTGGGAGAGGGAGTCTGAATTTGAGTTCAGGTCTTCCGACTCCTAAAACTAGCACGGTATCCAATATCCCTGCCCTAGGAAATCCCCTCTCCCAAAAGGCAAGATGCTCAACTGACTACAGTCAATTTCCTATCTTCCTCCATCACAAATTTCAAGATGGAGTGGTCAGTTATCTCCAGGTTCCCATGATTTCTACTTCAACACCAATCTTCCTCCTTGTTGAGAAGTTGGTCCCAGAATAGCAGTTTCCTTGGGTGCTTCTCCCCCCTGAAATGACCATTAAAGCTACTCAAGAATTTGTCAGTTCCTGTACTCTGGGCAGCTAAGAGGGCAATGGTTCTTCACTGAAGGTAAGTAATGGTCATTATACAATTCCTACTACCCTCCTCCCCTACCCCATTCTGTTCAGTCTAAGTTAAAGCTACCCATTTTGTGGAAATGTGGAAAGGTTCCAGTAAGAGAGAGGTAAGAGGGTCTAGCTAAAAGAGATTAGTGGTCAATGGTTTACCAGATTCTATATCAGTCATTAACACCATACCTAGAGTCACGTTATTTGTTTAAAATGCAATCAGGAAGGGGCAGCTAGGTAGCTCAGTGGTTGAGACAGAAAGTCCTGGTTTCAAATTTGGCTTCATATACCTCCTAGCTATGTGATGCTGAGCAAGCATCACCCTAATTGCTTAATCCCAATTGCTTCATCCTTACCATTCTTCTGTCTCAAACCAAAACTTAGTACTAATTCTAAGACAGGAGGTAAGTAGTTTTATTAGGAAAAATGCAATTAGAAAATGTTAACACTTGTGCCCTTCTTGCCCCGTCCTATCCATGTCCAATACAGCTTTTAAATCCTGCTGGAACACATTTCTTCCTGCAAGTCTCAACTGATAGATCCCACTTTGATTTTATACCTCTATTTTGGGACCCTCCAATGTGAACATGGTCAGTTTGCATTGAACTTAACAAATTGGGGCCCATGTTTTCTTGATGGGAATCCTCAAAGTTCATGCCAAGCCCCCCTAAAGAATGAGAGACTAATGATAAAAGAAGCAAAGAGAAGAACGCTCGGTAATGACTATTAGGGATCATAAGGTTCAATTAGGCTGGGGTGGGGAGGAAAACAGAAAACCAAAGAGAATTCAACTAGAATGAGAAACTGGAACCACAAAACTTTATTTCGCTAACCTCCAAGATGAGATCATAACATAACCTACTTCCCATAAAGAAACGAATTTATTTACCAGAGAAGTTTGAGTTTTGTTTTGTTTTTGACAAAGAGAACCAACTATTTCCTAAACAAGCTCGTTAAAAGGTGAAAGCGACTTTTGGTTTCCCCAAAAGACTTCTCTAGTTGGCCTTCATTTTCTCCTGGTTATTTTCCTATTTGTCACCATGTTTTCTTAAGCAGTTTGTGTTTCAGTTCATGGTTGATGTTCTTGGTCTGGCTCTTTTCTTCAGGTGTTCTCAAATAAACTAATATTGAGTTTCACCTTATCTTTAAAAAGCTACCCATCATTAGAGGGATCAAATAGCCTAAATGTGATACCCTCTCAAATCAAATGACTAACTAGAGTTTCAATTCTGCCTCAAACAACCAGTCTCTCAGAATTAAACAACAATTAAGAACCCATTAATAATAGCCTCTAGAAATACTATGCATTTATTATTTTCTCACTTTTCAATACATTGTTTTTTTAACATGATCAATTCTCTCTTACATCAATAAAAGACCATGAAATCTATAAAATCATGCAAAATGTACCCCTTTTATTAGACAATTTAAACAAGTCACAAAAAAAAGTGACCTGAACCTTTGGTCTTATTAATAACTCTAAGACAGAAGAGCGGCAAAGGCCAGGCAATTGAGGTTAAGTGACTTGCCCAGGATCACACAACCAGGAAGTGTCTTAAGTCAAATTTGAATCCAGTGCCTCCTGACTCCTGGTCTGGTGCTCTATCCTCTGTGCTATCTAACTACTCCAGTCGCTTACACTTAATGCTAATATTGTGAGGTTACTGAGACTGCCTGAGTTTGTATTCTAATCTAATGAGTCTATATAAATACAAGCTCAAGTGAAGTGAAATATACTATATAAGCCTTTTGTATAGACCGTGGAATTTTTTTGTTATAATAGGGCTATATTTACATATGGGTTTTGTTAATAATGAGCTTATATAAACACGGATTTTTAGAACAAAAACTATTTTTTTGTTCTAAACAAAAACCTTCCATTTTAAAATATAATAAACTAAAACTTCTCTTATGGTTTCAGCAACAATAATTTGTAGTTTCAATGAGCTTTGTGCTTAGAACTATAACTATGGCCAAACTTTAAAAAGTGACAAATACATATGTACAGGATATCCCCAAAATCTTAGCTTAAAAACTTAAAATTCCACTAAAACTTTGGGGACATCCTCTATATACAATGTTTGGTGCTAATAATATGTTAGCAGTCTAGTGATTTTGGCCTTCTCATACATATGTACCATATTCTTGCTGAACATTCAAAGATTTCAAAGTAAAGTTCACGAATAAAAGTCTTTAATTGTTTTAGATATAAAATTGTTTTAGACAAAATAATTTATTTGGCTTGACTCTACATATTTGTAATAGGGATTTTGTTTTTCACTTGTTTTCACATCTGGGAGGAGGGAAGGAGGGGGAAAAGGCAGATGTTTCTTTGAAAAAATAAAATTCATTTCATTATTAAAATGTCTTTTATAAGGCCTCAAGATAGCCTCTGGCTCACGGGGCAGATTGAGTTTTCTGTTTGATTTCTTTTCCTTCTTTTAAAAAATAGTATATAGGGGGCAGCTGGGTGGCTCAGTGGATTGAGAGCCAGGCCTAGAGATGGGAGGTCCTAGGTTCAAATCTGGCCTCAGACACTTCCCAGCTGTGTGACCCTGGGCAAGTCACTTGACCCCCATTGCCTAGCCCTTACCACTCTTCTGCCTTGGAGCCAATACACAGTATTGACTCCAAGACAGAAGGTAAGGGTTTAAAAAAATAGTATATAATAAACTTTATTTAATTCATACCAAGTATAAGTAAACAATTAAATTAATATAAGAAAAGTTAGCAACAGTACAGGAAGAAAAATTTAAAATATGTGACAACAGAGGACTTTAAACACTCCATAATCAGAAAATTACAAATTTTTAATTTTCAACCAGTCCACTAGATGATATTACCATATTCAGAGAGCTGCAAGCCCTAGAATACTTCCTCTACCCTTATCACTTTCTCTACCAAGGAAGATATTATGATGGAATCTTTCCCACTCAAATTGGAGCAAAAGTAATCAAAAGGGCTATGAACTCTAGTTGTAATCAGATTCAGAAAAGGCCCTGTTAAACAATGACAACAGAAAAGAAGCAGCAGAGAGTGCAATAAACAGGTTAACTTAACTAAAATAATCACTTCAGGACCAACTAGGATTCTCTCATTCTTTCCTCTATACGAAGGGATTTTTTTTTTTTTGGTATCATGGACCCCTTTTGGCAGTGTGGGATAGCCTATTGATGCCTTCTCAGAATAATGCTGTTAAGGGGATAAAATAAAATATAAAGACTATCGAGGATATGAAGTATACTGGAATAGTTATCAAAATATTTTTAAAAACTAAAAATAACATGTATACACTCCCCCCCGGAAATTTATTCACAAAATCTAGGTCTTAGACCTCAGATTAAGAGGTCCTCCTCTCTGGGTATGCTTCTTCCTCCTACACAAACTGTTTCTCTCCATCTGTGTACATAACCCTCCCCTTTTACTGGTAACAAAGTGGAACAAAAGCACATTGTAATATATTGGTATTGTGGTTGTCCTTTTTCCTTCTCCAACATCCACTATCATATCCCAGATTTAACAATTCAATTGCAGTGGATCTCATCTCCCTCTTGGCTCCATATAAAGGATCATAAGGGCACTTAGTCCCCTCTTTTTAGTATTAGGGAACTAAACTCTTCCCAAAAAGTATAATGAATATAGACAGTAGAGTCACAAGAATTAAGTGGTGTTGTTTTTTGTACTCATGTACAAAATAAATGTTTGTTGATTAATGTCCTCAAAGTTAATGGATTAATGACTCATATGTGTGACAAATTCAAATCTTATATTCCTTGTTATTAACTTTTTTGAGACTAGGTTTCCCTGTCTCCCAGGCTAAAAGTGCAAGGAAAACTCAAGGGCCCCAATTCCACTATTTATTGACTCAGGAGCTTTGACCTGCTCCATTTCCCACCAGGGCTCCCTAAAATCACCCCTTTTTAAATAAGTGGTACATATTCCCACTGTCTTCCCAAGGGAGCCTTACCAAGTTGAACAAAAGTCCATTAGGTGCTCAAAAACACCCAATTGGCATAGCCTACTGTAGTTCAGAACTCTTGTGCTCTTATGAATTTTAAAGCAGGTAAGTTAAATATTTGTATTTTCTAAGAAAAGGAGCAAGTTTTGAAGCAACAGTATAGACTTAATTAACATGCATTTATTAAGTGCTAATATTTGTCATTCTTTACCAGAAATACAAATAAAAAGATGAAATTATCCCTGCCCTCAAGGAATTTATACTTTCTTGGTGAGGAGGATGGAGAGCAAGGGAGGGTTTACCCTGTGTCATCCTAGGGAAATCGTGTAATATCTCTAAGCTTTAGTTTCCAAGGCTATAAAGTGTATACTGGCATTTTCAGAATTTTTCTAAAAGTCAAAGTGGATAACCAATGCAAACATTCTTTATAAATGAGGCACTATTAAGATGACAAATTTCTTATCATTATTATTATTGTGTGAATCCCTTGCCATATTTTTAATGGATTAGTGGTTCTTAATTTCCCAACCAATGGTTTAAAGAAATAAGTTCAGGAAAAAGCAGGAGAGTCAACATGAATTTCAAACTCACTACAATTTAGGCAGAAATAGAAAAAAAGGACTAGTTGATGAATTGTGGGTATGTTTTTAAGCATCTGAATTTTTAAAAAATCAATAGAAGTCCAGTATATTATATATTGGGCCAGTATTACTAGGAACCAGATATCCTGATTCCTAGTTCAGTGTTTTTTTCAATAGACAAATGATAAACCCTAGAGTAATGAAACCTACAATAATGAATCCTAGATTAAGCTGAATGTTAATTAAGGCTTTACTTCCAACAACCCTTTACTTATCTCTATTTTCCAGAAAGTGAGTCATCTTTAGTTTCCTTCAGATTATGGTAAGGGGGAAGGGAGAGACAGAAAGAAACACAAGCTTGTTTTCAATCTGTTTTATATCAACCAGAAATTAATTTTACCTCACGAACAACTTTCCACTTCAGAGATGTTAAAACTCTAAAGAATTTAGAAAACAAATTATTTCCTTCGACTCCTGAAACCCAGATCTACCATATTCCTGGAAAATGAAAGAATGAAAGCAAACAAGGAATCACCCAGTAACTTTTAATATTTTAACCTTTGAAATAAAAAAAAACCATAACCAAGTACTCACAGAACTTTATAACCCATATCAGTCTAAAAAGCTGAGCTTAAAGACTGACCTACTCTTATCTTTGACCTACTCTAAACTTCTAATGTGCTAGGAAGCAAAGTCAATTACTGTGACATTTCCTCTTGGATTCCTCAAATCTTCACTAAAAGAAAATTGTTTCCTTTAGCTTTTAATATAGAAAATTATCATACTGTTCCTTGAGTTCTAACTACATTAAGATTTATTACTCAATGACTTTCGAGTTAGTCTGTAAACTTCTAATCTCTTCTATCTCCAGTTCATGCTGAATATCACTCATCTTCTCATATACTATTTTAAGTTATGTCTTTCCTTTCCTCAAGAATCTACAATGGCTTTCTGTTGCTTCAAGAAAGGATCAAGTCCAAATTCAGAGGGACTTATGACAAAGAATGGTCTCCACCTCCAGAGAGAGAACTCTTGGGAATCAGAATGCAAAACAAAACATGTAATTTTTTATTTTAGTTTAGGGAGAGAAAATTTGCACTATCTAACTGTGGAAAACTTATGTGGAAATTTGTTATTACATGTAATTGGTAAAATATCTTCAGAATTAAAAAAAAATAAAGATTTAACTAGAACACACACACAGAATCAAGCCCAGAATCAAGACTTCTCTTTCAAGGCCCTCCACAGTCTGGATTAATTTTACTTACCTAGATTATCTCCCAAATACACCCCAACACAAGGACCCCATTCACAGAATCATTGATTCTCAGCTCTAGAAGGGACTTCTTAGGTTCCCTCTGCTTTAACCCATCCTCAGTATTATAGCTTTAAGGCTTCAAAGTACCTAATAATTCCATGAGACCACAAATGAGGAACTAAGGCTTTGGAAGGTTAAATGTAACCTGAGGTCATACAGGAAGTAAATGGAAATTCTAGGATTTGAACCCAGAACCTTTGATTCCAATTCCCTTACTCCTTTCACTGTTTCATGCTATCTCTCCTCCTTATGGAATAATAAGACCTTAGATTTAGAGCAGTTGATGGAGAACTTTTTAGAGACTGAGTACCCAAACTGCAACCCTCAAACCACATGTAAGCCCCTCCCCATCTTACCCCAGACAGGAGAGGGAGGAAGTGCTCCCATTGGGCTGCTGGGCAGAGGGGTGAGTGAAGTGAGAAATGTTGTCAGGTGTGGTGGAGAAAGAAAGGGGAGCAGCCCCCTCTGGTATTGCATAGGTTTGCCAACACAAATCTAGAGGTAGAAAGAAATTCAGAGTCCATCTTGTTCCACTAGATCATGAAGAGGATGAATTAGATGAATTCATCATACTCCTGCCCACATCAACTTGATCTCCACATTTTTTCAGATGATGTAAATGAAAGCTAGAGGGATTCCACAACCTACTGAAGACCAATAAACTATCAGACTAACTAGTCTCCCCACTATTCCCTGAACTACTCTCACTGTCACCTCTCAAAATCTTGGCTCATACAGTCCCTTCTGCCTTCCTTAAATCCAACTTATATCTCAAAAGTCATATCAAGCCCTCTCTTCCCCCAAACAAGTCCAACCTATGAAAAGGCTCCATGAAAAGAGATAGGATGCAGGAGGTGAGAAACAATAAGCTATATTATCCAGTGAGTCCAGACTGCACATAGAGTAAGTGAGCCAAGGGGGAGAAAAGTGTGATGAGCATGAACAGGCAGGTTCTAGCCAGGTCATGGTGACAGGCTTGAAATGGCAGAGAAGTTCCCATTTTCTTCTCAAAAAGTTGTTTGGGCAGGGAGTGACAGTCAGAGCTGTGCTTGAGAGGTGCCTCCACAAAGACTGAGTTCAACACTGGGGATACAACAGCAATAAATACTTAACAGCTGATCTCTATGGCCTTTAAAAACATTTAAATTCAGAGACACCTAGGTGGCTCAGTGGACTGAGTCAGTACTACAGATAGGAGGTGCTGGATTTAAATCTGGTCTCAGAAATTTCCTAGCTAGGTGACCCTGGGCAAGTCACTTAACCCCCATTGCTCAGTCCTTATCACTCTTCTGCCTTGGAGCCAATACACAGTATTGACTCCAAGACAGCAGGTAGGGGTTTTTAAGACAAACAAAAAAGTTTAAATTCAAAATTTTTTATCAATGGTATTATACTCAGCATCTGCTCAATAAAAGGGTCTGTTTGTCTTTAAATCTCAATGTTAGTTGGCTGAGAATATGACTCTTAACTTTCTGCCACTTTCCCTCCATACTGAAAATGCATAGAAATAGAAAGCTAAGCTGGAGTCAGTTTGTAAATGCTTTAGATGATAGAGGAATTTGTATGTGGCCCTAAGCCATTACTTCACCTTCAAGTTCTCTCTCTCTCTCTCTCTGTCTCTCTCTCTCTGTCTCTCTCTCTCTGTCTCTCTCTCTCTCTCTCTCTCTCTCCACAAACACACACACACACACACACACACACACACACACACACACACACACACACACACACAATGTAATAAAGTATCACAATTAAAGTTTCCTGCTTTTCTGCTGTCAATGAGTTTGAGAAGGAAAGGCCTTACTCAGTTTGAGTTGCACATATAAACATAATTTAAATATCCTTTTGCTTGGCTTATTTTCCTTTCTAAATTGCCAAAGCTGGTTTTAAGTGCTATTAGGGTTTCTTTTATTTCTTGGTTAATATATACATGAATCAGTAGGGTTATGTAACAGTCTCCATTAATAGGTAAATGCCACATAGCATGTCTGTCAAATTATAGTACATATGAGTGTGCAGTCCTACGACAGAATAATGAAACTGATTTTTATTTGTAGTTTGTGGCATAAATTTCATTACTATGCGGTCATACCTTATATACATGTCTACGTTCTGCTTTAATTGAACTTCATTGATTTTAACCAATTCTTAATACCCATCGTAGCAAGGTTATGTGTAGGAATTTATTTTTATTAATGCAGCCCCAGAAAGAGGTAGGAGGATTGTGGAAATATAAAGATCTAGAAAGTAGGGGGAGGAAAGTAGGGGTGCTAACTCTTCCTGAGTAGGATAGTGCACTTTGGAGAAGGCCAGGTTATGCCGTGAAGATAGTTGAACTTGGAATTGGAAGATATACAGATTTTAATTTGTTTATCTGCCACTTTCTACTTGTGTGACACCAACTGGGCAAGTCATTTATGCTCCCTTGGGTCTCAAGAGTCTTCATCTGTAAAATGAAGACCTTCAAGGACCCTTGAGCAATAAACTATGATTCTATGATCCCCAAAGCACTAGTGGCCTTCTTGTATGTCAAGTATGGCACTTGGCTACTCTCAGCAATGCAATGATCTGGGACAATCCTGAAAGACTTATGATAGGAAATGCTATCCCCACCTCCAGAGGAACAACTGTTGGAGTCAGGTGGTTGTGGATCAAAACATACTATCTTTCACATCCATTTATTTATGGTTTGGTATGAGTTTGCTCTTACAACAATGACCAATATGGAAGTGTGTTTTTGTATGATAATAAAAATAAAATTTTAAAAAAGTATGGCAAACAAAATCTGGCTCTGTTCCAACTTTGTTGAGTCATTAGATTTAGAACCAGAAGACCTGAGTTCAAATCCCAATTCCAGTCACCTCCTCTCTCTAGATCTCTCCTACATAGTGAGATGTCTAACAGATTGGTTGGTCACATGGTTTAAAGAGAAAGCACAATGGAAAGGCATCAGGAGACACAGTCTTAGCTCTGCCCATCTCTGGCTATGTAACCTTGGGTAATTTAGTCGTCCTTTTGGACCCCTGGTTACCTCATCAATAAAATGAATGTTCACAGGATCTATAGTTAGAAAGAACTTCAGAGATCATCCAACTGAACCTTTTAATTTTACAGATGAGGAATCTGAAGCACAGCATGGTTCAGAAACTTTCCCAAGATCACACAGATCATAAGCACTAGAGGTAGGATTTGAACACAAGTTCTAAGGTTCTAGATCCAGGGCTCTGGATGACTATAAGAAAAAACCATGATCCTACTGAATATGGGGTTATCCACATAATATATTTTTAAAAGTTTATAAAATATGCTCTTAAGAAGTGGAAAACAAAATAATGCATACCTTAAAAACTGATGCACTTTAACACCTAATAACATCAATGAAAACACTGAGATTAATACCACAGTCCTCATTTGTTTACTTTCTTCCTCACCCTACTATCAGCACAAGAGATTTCCTGCCAAATTAGGCCATCTGGTCAACGTATTGCTATAATTATGATAATTTATTATCCATACTATTTACCACAGAGATAATTTTTCAATTTTCTCTTTTACAATTAAGATTCAATCTTTTATTAACTAGAATAAATATAAATAGGTACTTAAATAGCTTTTATAAAAGCATATCTTCCTTTCAAAAGCTACAGAAAAATTTATGTACAAATCAAAGATAAATTAAAAGTAAAAAATAATTGAAAATTATTTACTATAAAATTATTTTTACAGAAAGATATATACCAAACAAAACTTTCAACTCTTTAGGCTACTGTTCATTAATATGTTTATTAACTATTTATAGTTTTCAATTATTTTATAATAAACATAACAACTAAAAAAAGGAATCCTATTCAAACCAATTCAAACAATTAACAGATAAAGATTCTCAAAGGAGATTTTTACGTGTAATTTTGAACTTAAGTAAAATTTATTATAGTCTTAAAAAACACAAATAGGACATATTCATGCCACATTAAACCACAATTAAACAACATTTTTTATATAAATGACATTATTTACGTTCAATATGAACTTGAATTTGAATTATAATGCTCCCTAGGTCTTCATAAAGAATATTACTATTTTCTCAGATCACAATCAAATACTGCCTTTCTTTAATCGTAGCAATCTGCTAGTTACTGTCAGGCAGGTATCTATATAGCCAAAAGGAAAAGTTCAAATATAGTGAGAGTAAGGTATTTAATATTTTTTTAATAGCAGAGAAATTGCCAGTGATAGAAATACAATTTTTACCTTGGTACATGCTTCATTAAAATTTAATTATACCTGGGTTTAAATAAACCTGCTCATGACCTATTAAAGTTCCTTTCATTAATAATGCAATGTGCTTTAAAAAAACCAAGTCTCTTTGTAAAATTAAATACAGATGCTATTGAGTCTGTCTCAGGAAGGTTACTGACCTTAAGAAACTGCAATAATTTGATGAACAAGTTTTTTTTAAAGTAAAAAGAGAAAACAGAACAAAACTTGAGTGAGCTAAGGAAATTCCAATAATTGAAAGGTTCAAATATTTGCATACATAAAATTTTAGTTAGCCTAGTCCCAAAGATCCAACTGGATCTGTGACCTCACCAAATAAAATGGTCCCTCCAAAAACACAGACTGAATTCAGTCCATGCCAGTATATCCTATGCAATTCTTGTCGATGTCCTCCCAAGTTTGTCATGGGGATTGGTTGGGGGAAAAGGGCAGAAGGAAGAAATGGCAGCATTCATCACATGTGCTAGAAGCCTTCCTTACTGTCTCTAAATTTAGGGAGGATACTAATGGTGCAATCAGGCTGTCTACCAATCATCTCTTGCTTTTTCTACATGTCAATCTAATTTTCTCTTCCTACCATACGCTTCCCTGATGACTTCTTATACTTCTGTTCTTCTTCTGCTAAGTATAGACAGGTTCATTGTTGGGTTGGCCAGACAATTAATTTTTTGACCATGGCACCCTCCGAAACAATAAAAAGTAAAAATGCCCTGCACTTCTATGTAGTCCTTTTGTATTTTTGAATAACAATATCAGTGGTGGAGAAAAGGGCAAAAGGAATTGAGAATCATATTGTTTTCAGAATACCTAACAAACTTTTATTTGTTTTATGAGAAGGGAGTTGCTGCTAAAGAATGGCACTCCAGTGGGGCAAACATCCAGGCATCTTGTGCTAATTTGCAAAAAAAAAAGACCAATGTGAACAAAATCGCAATTTATGCACCAACATCAGCTGCAAAAGAGGAAGTGTTAGAAAAAATCTATAGAAAACTCAGTAAGATCCTCCTAATTCAATCAACATATATTTTAATACTGGGTGACTTTGATGCAAAGGCCCGAACTAAGAAAGGATGGTGAGACCTGTTGGAAGCCAAAAGTCAGGAAAAATGAATATTAAGACAAATGCTTGTAGACCACAAAGAAGCCTCACACCTCTTAAAAAAAAAGGAATTGGACAGCTCTGGTCACAGTAGTGACCACAGCACACACAAAAATGGGATGAATGTATTTTAACAAATAGGAAAAGACTCATTAATATGGAGATCATAGAATTTAGACCTAGAGTTGGAAAGAACCTCAAAGGCAGCTTGTCTGAACCCCCCCCCCCTTATTTTCTATGTGAAGATACTTAGTGCAGAGGAATTAACTGAACTATCCAACATTACAAAGGCAGTAAAAGTGAGAAGTGAGATTTGACCCAGGTCCTCTGGTTCCAAAGCCAGTAGTTTTCCACACTGAATCATCTCAATGTGGAATGACCATAGGAGGAAAAGGGAAATGCTCAATAAATCAAGTGGAGCCTAAAAGAAATGAAGCAGAGAATTATTTCACTTCCATTTTCTGACTAGTTTTTATGAAATTATGTTTGCGAGAGAAGAGGTGAGTATCCTGCGTTTTCTCCAAGCAAATGCTTATATTCTGAGGGCCAGAAAGATAAAGTGAAGGCTCAGTCTAGGGAGTAACTTTAAAAAGTTACATAGTTTTAGAGTCTGTAGTTTTGATAGTTGCCTCTCAGGTTAACACTAAATAGATTTCCCATCAACTCTAGACCGTTGTTTTTAGGATACTGTAACTAAGCATTACTTTAAGTCAAGTTGCCAGGGGGATAGTAGCTGTTGCTAAGCCTTTTTATTAGAGTCGGAGTGAACATGAATTGTTGTTAACTTCTGAGAGGATACATTTAAACTATTTTCCCATTTGACCTCACCTAGCAATCTGGAATCACAGATTTATGGCCCAGTAATAATCATGCCAATTTTCAATTACTGCAACATACCAGTCATACTATCCATCTCCAAAAACAGATGTTTTTCCCCCATGTTCAAACAAATATACTTGTAAATTATATCGGGTACTGATAAAGGTCCCAAGGACATCTTGATATACATTACTGGAATGATGTTCATATTACTTCCTTCAAAGCTACAGGTTGTAAATGCATTGACTATCATTTTCTTATAGATGGAAGGAATTAGGTCAAATTAAGTCAGGAAGAGAATCTAGCTTCCCTGTCATAAAGGAGACATTCTCTATCCTCTAAGAGCTTTACATCTTTCCAATATGTTCACAAAATCAACGAGTCGTGGCTTTAGGACCAGAAGGGATTTTAGAAATCATCTAGTTCAATCCCCTCATTTGAAAGACGGTGAAACTGAAATCCACAGAGGTTAAGTGGTCACATAATAAAGGGCACTATTGGGATTTGAACTTGGGTATTCTCACTCCAAATGCAGCATTCTTTATACCACATTACATTATGCTATTTTCCCAAATTGATATCAATAGATAATTATAATCCCCAAATTATGAAGCAAAAATAGGATATAAATACTAATTTTAGTATATGATAAGGATTATAATTTTCTTTTGATATAAGTTTTTCAAATATCAAAGAATTATTGGTATTTATCTGAGTCAAAACAAAATATTTCAGATAAACCTTTAATAAAAAGGCAGTATCTATCTAGACAAATATGGGATGTTAGTAATACAGTAATAGCATTTGTCTACATATAAATATACCTGCTAGAAACTATTTTTATTCTCTCCTTGAAATGTAGCTTACACATTAGTAGTTATTCTCTGATCTGACCAATACTATATGACCTTGTTTTATTTAGAATATATGTTCCTCTGAGACTTTCTTGAAAAATCCAAGTGAGAAACTAGAAGATCTTCATTGTCCCTAATCTCCTCATTTAAAATAGGTTAGAGGAAATCCTCTTTCCTCTGAAGGAAGATTAGTCAGTGCCAATGGAAAAAAGAACTTTTCTATTTAGTCATTAGGTTTGTCCAGATACAGCAAAGGAAATGTATTAACCAGCTCTAACCATAGGGTGAGCAAATGGATGATGCACACAAATATATTACACACTTACATATATATATGCATATTCTCTCTCTCTGTCTCTCTCCCCTCTCTACCCCTCCCTCTCTCTTATCTCTCTCTCTCTCTCTCTCTCTCTCTCTCTCTCTCTCTCTCTCTCTCTCTCTCTCTATCTCTTCAAGTCTTCAATTGAGTAGTTGGAGTGATTCCCTCCTGCCCAGATCTTACATTAGGAACACAGATTGAAAGCTAGAAAGGTCCCTCAGAAGCCACCTACTTCAATCTCTTCTTTTTACTAATGAGGAAACTGAAGCCAATGAACATGAAGCAAATTGCCCAAAACCACAAAGGTTAATAATTGGCAAAACTGGTATTCACACTGAGACCCGCCTGCCTCCTTTCCCCATCCTATTTAAAGCAAGAGACAACAGGAATATTACTCAAAGGACCCAAATGTAACTTCAGTGGTTCACTGTAAAAGGAGAGAAAGCAAGAGAGAGAGAGGGAGGGGGAAGGAAGGAAGAAATGAAATGAAATGAAATGAAATGAAAAAGAAGAAAGGAAGAAAAGCATATTAAATTAACTAAAAGAATTAGATCAAGAGGCAGTAGAAACTCAACAATCAGAATCAAAGCTGACAACACTTTATGGGCCAGTAATAGTCATGCCAATCTTCAATTATTATTACATATCAATCACATTATCCATTTCCACATAGATAAAAGAGTTAAGAAGACCTCAGTTCAAATCCAGTCTTAGACACTCACTATCTCTGTGACTCTGGGCAATTCACTGAATCTCTGTCTACCTCAGTTTCCTTAACTATGAAATGGAGATAATAATAGCACCTGCCTCCCAGGGTTGTTTTGAAGATCAGAATGAAGTAATATTTATAAAAGTTCAGTACAGTGCCTGGCACATAGTAGGTGCTATATAAATACTTCTTCCCTTCTCCCTTCCCCCACTGGTTCACTCACCATTGACATGGTTCGATCCAGTTATGTGACATATAAGGTAACATCTGTCCTGTCAACACTCCTAGCTCTTTGTTCTTGGATTATCACACAAAAACAGGAAAAGGTCATGCTATATCTTGTTTTCAGCAGCCTAAAAAAGCATATACATACAATATGTTTAATGCTAACTAAATCTTACAGGCAGGCACTATTTATACATATTGAGTTTTAAAAGACAAATGATTTCTAATTTATTAAACTTATCCAAAGTAAATCTTTCTGGGGCCACCAGGTGGCTAAGTGGATAGAGAGCCAGCACTAGAAAAGAGAGATTGTGGGGTCAAGTCTAGCCTCAAACACTGTATAACTCTGGGCAAGTCACTTAATTCCAATTGCCTAGCTCTTACCACTCTTCTGCCTTCAAACTGATACTTAATACTGATTCTAAGGCAGAAGGTATTGGTTAAAAAAAAAAAAGACCAGCATATATGTCCATAACAGCTTTACAGTAAGGATTCTGATGAACCAGACCACTGCTCTGATCAAATGTAGGCATCTGACCCTGCAGTCAAGATTCATCTTAAGAGTCTGATAAACCTGGAGCAGCTAGGATAGAGCACCAGGCCTGGAGTCAGGAGGACCTGGGTTGAAATATGACCTCAGATACTTCCTAGCTGTGTGACCCTGGGCAGGTCACTTAATCCCATTTGCCCTTTTGTCTTAGTTTTGTTACTAGGACAGAAAGTAAGGGTTAAGCATTTTTTTGATATACCTTCATAGGCTCAAAAATTTGGAGTTTGAAGGGATGTTAGAAGTCATTTAGCCCAAGCCACTCACTTTACAGGTAAAGGTACCAAGGTCTAAAGCAGTGAAGTCACTTGTCCAAGGTCACACAGGTATTAAGTCCCATTGTCAAGGACTAACCCCCGCATCCCAGAGTTGAGTGCTGTATCCAGGGCACCATATAACCTCCCTTCAGAAAAGAGTTTCATAAATGCTTTTAAATGACGGAAACTTGGTTTTCCTGGATAACTCCCCCTTTCCGTTTCATAACTGCTTTCCCTCAATATTCCAACTAGTTCCTTAAAATTTATTTTAAAGGAACCCTCCCCCTCCACAAAATCCTATTCCCATGCTTCAATCTGGCATCAAGATGATCTTGGATTTTGTAAGGCTAAATCTGTGTAGTCCAAGCTCTGACTAGTCCTGGCTGGCTGTAAAGACTCCAAGGGTAGGTCCAATAGGCCTATATCTCAAAGTCAATCAATGAACGAATGCAGAGCGAAACAAGTCAAATCAAAAAAACAATATGCCCAAAGACTACAACATGTAATTGAAAATACTTTTCTCCTCCCAGAACAGACTTGTCCCCTGGGTGGATTGATTTAGCTTACCTGTTCTTTGTTGCAAAGGAGGCTTCAGTGTGTGTGCTAGGAGAGGAGGGAAAGAGTAGGAGGGTGGGATAGATTTGGGCATGACCAAGGATCAAAAACAAAAGGCATCAAAAGAGCAAAACAAAACAAAATACATCCAGGGAGCTGGTGGCAGACTTTCCGGGTCTCTTATCCATATACCAAGCTAAGTGTGAAGAGAAAGGTTCATCACAAGAAGTCTGGTCTCAAAGTAATGAAGGCCCTGGTCCTTAGAGCTCATCAGGAACATCTCCTAAAGGTTGGAGGGACAGTGAGCTGCATATAGAGAGAGCTATCCATTCCGATTAAATCAAAGATCTTTTTAATAACTAATAGTAATCACTTTTTAAAACTCAAGTAGACAGCATCCTCACCTATCAGGAACACAATTTAGAACCAGAAAGAACATAAGACAGACCATCTGAGCAACGGAAATAACTGTCACAAAGGCCAGGCACTGGAGCTCTTTGGTCTTCTTTGCTCTCAATGTGCACACAAGTTTAACAAGCTTGGTTATCAGATTTGTGAACCCAGAGGAGATTAGATATGTCCAATTAAAAAAGGAAACAAAACAATGGGAGACATGTGAACTTCAAAATGCCTCAGTGTGAATCATTCATTGTAGAGGCAAACAGCCCTCCACTGGGAACAGGCCCCAAGGACATCACCATATAAATCAGATCAGAGAATTGGATTCTCCATCATCCCCTCCCATATCCTTTTCCCTGGCCAAATCTTCAACTTCTCCATCCTTCTCTATTGCCTTCAAACATGCCAAAGATTCCTTAGTTTAAAAAAACAAACCAGCAGACCCTACCATTCCCTCAAATTAATATACTATACTTTTCCTTTCTTTGCCAGATCAACTACCAGAAAAACTTGCTGCCTCCACTTCCTCTCATCACTCATTTCCAAATCCTTTTTAGTCTGGCTTTTTATGTCAGAACTTGAGTGAAATTGCCTTCTCCAAAGTTACAATGACTTCATGACTGCCAAGTCTAATGGTCTTTCCCAGATCCTAATCCTTCTTGGCCTATATGCTACATATAATATTGCTGGTCACCCTCTCTTCCTGGACATTATTCTCCTCTCTGGTTTTTTGGGATACCATTCTCTCCTGGTTGGCCTACACTCGGTCTTTTTTGCTGGCTCATCATCAAGATCATAGCACCTAACAGTGGGTCACAGGGTAGCTAGATGGTGCAGTGGATGAAGCCCTGGGCTTAGAGTCAGCAAGTTTTGTTCAGTCATTTTTTCAGTCATATCCAACTCTTTGTCACCCCATTTGGGGTTTTCTTAGCAAAGACACTAGGGTGCCATTTCCTTCTCCAGCTCATTTTACAGAAGAAGGAACTGAGGCAGCCAGAATTAAATTATTTGCTCAGGGTCAAATGGCTAGTAAGTATCTAAGGCCAAATTTGAATTCAAGAAGATGGATCTACCTGACTCCAGGCTTGGCATTCTATCTACTGGGCCACCTAGCAGACTCAGGAAGACCTGAGTCCAAATCTAGTCTCAGACATGTTATTGGCTGTGTGGGCAAGTCACTTAAACTTTTTTGCCTCAGTTTCCTCATCTATAAAATGGACTTGAGAAAGAAAGGGCATCCTAACGTCTTTGCCAAGAAAACCCCAAAATGGGTGACAGAGTCAGAGGTGGCTGAAATAACTAAACAACAAACCATGGGTATTTACCAAAGTTCTGCCCTACCTAGGTCCTCTTCTCTTTTCCCTCTACACTCTCTGTTGATAACCTCATTAGCTCCCATGGGCTTAAGCACCATCTCTATGAAAATGACTCTCGGTTATATAACCAGTCTATCTCCTGAGATTTGGTTCCACATCAGCAATTGCCTTTTAGACATGTCTTTGCTTTTTTCAGCAGTAAGGACTAGGCAACAGGAGCAGGTGATTTGCCCAAGATCATATAGTTAGGAAGTGTCTAAGGACAGATTTGAACCCAGGAGTTCCCATCACTAGGGCTGGGTCTTAATCTAATGAGTCATCTAGCTGCCCCCTTCCTTTTGGACATTTCAAAGTCCTTCGCCCTCTTCCAGACTGTCTTCTTTCTGTTACCACCCTTTCAGTTGCCCAGATTCATAATATTGGCATTATCTTGGAACCTTTCATTTTCTTTCACCCACCAGTTTGCCACTTCTACTTTTAAAATAGCTCTTACCTTTAATACCTTCTCTCACTCACCATAGCTCTGGCCTTCATCACTTCTTGCTTGGAGTATACAACAGCCTCCTAAACTAGTCTCCCTAATTGGTCTCTCACCACTCACTCCATTCTACCCAGTAATACCAACATAATTTTCCTTAAGTCCAAATCTGATCATGTCACTCCCTTAATGGGCTGGTTCTAATGGATTACTCTTGCCTCTAAAATAAAAGTCCTCTGGGCAACTTTTAAAGCCCTATACAACCTACCAAATCACAAGAAACTCATAATCTATGCCACCTACTGTGAGTATATACTAGCAATTTTACATAGATACTTGAACTAGAGTTTGGGGTTTTTTGGATGAGAATTTAGTTCCCTGAATCTTATACTTCTCCCACCTAAAATGAAAATCCCTTTTTTTGCACATAATAACTTACATCCTCTTTTAACCCCTTCCTTCTTGACCCCCTCTCATCCAGATTTTTTGCCTTGGGAAAATCTTGTTTCAAAGAAACTTAAAATCTTTAAAGGACTTATATTAGACTGCAAGTTCTTTGATAGCAGGGACTGATTTTTGCTTTTTTTGTTGTTGTTCTGTTTTATAGTGCCTGGTACATAGTAGGTATTCAAAAAATTATTACTGACTGACTAAAGTCATGTAGCCCCCCCTTCCCTACTGTAAACATTTGTTCTTTCTATATCTTTTTTACTTCTTATATACCACTAGGTCCAAACCAAGCTCTAAATCCTATTCATTCTTCTTCCACAATGTCTCTCTCATTCATCCTTTCCATTACCACCATTCCAGTTCAGGCTGTTATCATCTCACACCTGACCAATTACAATAGTCTTCTACCTAGTCCCCGTCAATCTAGCCTGGCAAGGATTTTCTGAAGATATTTAGCCAAAAAATATCTGAAGCATGAATCCCTTCTACAAGCTCCCTGACAAGAAGTCATCCAATCTTGGTTTAAAAATCTACAGGTGGATCAGTTAGGTGACTCAATGGATAGAGAGCCAGGCCTAAACAGAGGAGGTCCTTGGTTCAAATGTGGCCTTAGAAACATCCTAGCTATGTGGCCCTGGGCAAATTCCTTAACCCCAGTTGCCTAGTCCTTACTACTCTTTTGCCTTGGAACTGATCATTTGTATCAATTCTAAGAGAAAAGGTAAAGGTTTAAAAAAGCATCTATAGGTACAGGGAACTCACTATAGTATAAGGGCATCCATTCTAATTATGGATAATTGTAATTATAAGGGAAAAATTTCTAATGTTAAGCTAAAAATGTGCTTCCCTATAACTCTCACTCATTGGTTTTTGTTCTCTGCTATAAGGTAATGAAATCTATCTAATCTCTTTCCCATATGACATCTCTCTAAAAATATGACAGAAGTGATGAAGTCTCCTTTTATTTAACTTAGCCTAAGCATTCTCAGTCCCTCCAAACAAGCATATATAGCATGATTTTCAGTCATTTCCCCATATAGTCACTATCTCAATATAGGCTTGGGTTGTGAATGTCTTTCCTAAAATTCAACTGGCAGAAATGGACATGATGTTCCATATATGGCCTAAACAGGGCAGAGTAAAATAGGTTCATCCCTTTCTCCCTTCTGTAGACTTTCTTAAGCCTAATCTATGATGTCAGTAATGCAGATATCAGCAATGCAGTCTAGATCACTCTCTAGGAATACTGAGAAATTAAGTGACTTAGCAATGATCCCAGAACTGGTATGTGCCAGAATGATGGATTAAACAACATCTCCTTGACTCCAAATTCATCTCCTTAACCCACTAAGCCCAAGTGCCTCTCATTCTGGATAGCATATTCAGGCTACCACCAACTGATATTACATGAATATTTTTTTAAGGTCACAAAATACTGTTAATCTGTAGGCATCCCTAAATCCATGCTGTTTTCATAACAGAAACTTAGTCATGCCTCTCCCCAATCTGTAATGCTATGGCAAATTTTTAAATCTAAATAGTATGTTTTTTAATCAAATATCATTTAAAACAAATTTTTATATGATCCTTGCTCATCAAAAATTTTTGGAGGACAATTTTATCATTCAACATGTTATCTATCATTCTCAGAATTGTGCATCCATAAATTTGACATGCACACTAATAATTAATCTAGATAATTAATAAATATCCAACAAAACAGGAATAAGGAAAGGATGGAACTTCAGGATGTCCCATCACACAGTCCCTTCTAGTTTGACAGCAATTCATTAATGCATAAATGACATCTTTGGGATCAGACAAATAATGAGTTTGCAATTCAACTTACTGAATCCTTTTAAAAAGAATATTTTGAAAGACTATCAACTGCATTCCTAAAATCAAGGTATATTATTTCTCTAGCATTTTTCTATCATACCAAATTAGCTACTCATTCAAAAAAAAAATTAGAATGGACAGCTAGGTGGCTCAGTGGATTACAAGCCAAGCCTAGAGACAGGAAATCTGGGTTCAAATATGGCCTCAGATAATTCCTAGATATATGATCCTGGGCAAGTCAACTAACACCCATTGCCTAGCCCTTACTGCTTTTCTGCCTTGGAATCAACACATAGTATTGATTCTAAGATGGAAGGTAAGGGATTTAATAAATAAATACATAAGGAAAAATTAGGTGAGTCTGCCATGACTTGTTCTTAATGCATCAATGCTAGTTTTCAGCAATGGTGGTTTCCCTAAGTGCTCATACACCATCCTTTTATGTTGTTGTGGGTAAGAGATACAGAGAAAGGGGAGAAGAGAGGATTGAGAGGGGAGAAGGAGAGAGAGAGAGAGAGAGAGAGAGAGAGAGAGAGAGAGAGAGAGAGAGAGAGAGAGAGAGAGAGAGAGAGAGAGAGAGAGAGAGACTGAGAAAGATGAGGAGAAATAGGCCTGTGATTTCTTTGGTGGGAAAATCTCCTAACAAGGAACTCCCTCTAGCAAAGACAACTGACACCTTCTCAACAATTTAATAGGTGTAGAAAGTTGCCTTAAATAGTGAGAATTATCAGGGATGGAATGGTTAAGTCAGCCTGGCTCTCTTTTTGAAACCACAAAAAGAAATCTTCCTCTATTTTTCAAATAGAAGATATCAAACAGTTCAAATCCACAGATTTTTTAAAACTAGCCCAAAGTAACAAAAATAAATGAGTTTGAAAAGTTACCAAAGTGAGATTTGTTAAAACTAAATATTAAATCTTTTTGCAGAGTAAGCATTTTGAGATAATTCATAATTAATATTATCTTGCTCATTTAAAATTTTACCAGGAACCAATGTCAAGTTCATTAGCTCCTATTTTGAAGAATTTACCCTTTTTAAAAAAAAATTCTCTCAAAATTCCATTTGGAAGACAAACATCCATCCTAAATTTATATGGCTATTTCTTGGGATAAACAAAGAATAAACTCTTTATTTCTTAAAAATATGCAAAAGAATAGCCCAAGCTGTTATCACGTAAGGTTTTTCTTAGATTTTAGAAGCCTTGGCTTTCAGATGGCTTTCAAATACTATGATGCAGGTCACTTGCTGATTAAGAATAACTACAGCTCTGTGATGTCAACTCAAAATAAAAAGATGTGAAACTAGCTTCTGAAAAGTTATATAAACTCTAAATGAGGTTTCTCTGAAATGCTGTGATCACTGTTCATTTCATTGCTGACCCTATATCTAATAGGATTTAGACTGAGAAAAGACCTTAGAGATCTAGCTCTGAGAATGAAGAATCTAGAACCAAAGAATTAAGTGATTTGCCTAAAATACAGAGATAGTACAGAGTCGATATTTGAATCCAGGTTACTTGACTTCAAATTCAAGGTTTTTTCCATTACACCATGCCACATCCAAGTAAAGGGTAAATTATTTGTGTTGAAAACAAAATTAGATCATCTAGAATAAAACTTCCATCGAGGGAAGCAAATTGGCCTATTCAAAAAGCTTTGGTCGTGGAGCTGGAAAACATTGGTTCAAATCTCTATTGGATACTTACTGGTTGTGTAAACTTAGAAAGGTAACAATTTCTCTAGCCCCCAGTTTCCTCATCAATAAATCAAATAGGTTGGAGTACGTGAACTCTGTGATATTCTATAATTCTGCAGTTAATCAAATAGCATACTAGAAAATTAGAATAGATAGACAGAAATAGATATCTCTGTCTATATAGATAGATGGCATGCTTTAATCACCAATTTTCAAAAAATTAAAATGAAGTAAAACATCAAGAAAACTATATAGAACTTAAATGCCACCTAACAATCAACGTATTTTAAGGGAATCATACTGAATTTAGAGTCAGAAGACCTGAATCTTATCCTAGTTCTATTACCAAATTGCTATACAACCCTGAAAGCAAATAGCTTAACTTCATGGAGACTCAACTTCTACATCTGTAAAATGAGGTAATTGGACTAGATAATCTCAAAAATACCTTCTTACCCTAGGAAACAATACTATATCAAGATATATAGAAAAACTAAGTTTCATGATTAAATTAAATAGACAAGCTACAGACCTCAATAAACTCAGTAAGATAACTAAGCCTCCATTTCTTTCTATTTTCTACTCCTCTAAATTAATTCCACCTTTTCTCTCTTTACATTCAAGCTAAATTTAAAACCTCAATTTTTGTTTTTTCAGTTGTTGAAATATGTGCTATTTTAATAGTATAGTATTTTTTTAAACTAAAAATGTAATAGTATTTCAATAACATTTAAATGGGCTGGGATGATTTTCACATCCTAACCTAGGAACTTTGCCACCACTTATAACATGGTTTCTATGGGAAAATGTGTTCTTGATTTCCAAAAAAGCTACTCACAAATGAACTCTTGGAAGACAACCCATTTCTAAGTTAAGGACTTCCTGTATCATCTGGTAGTCCCACATTTTTGGCAAGAGTTGCACTGTAGTTTTATGTAGTTACATTGTTCATCTCTCCAGCAAAGTGAATAACTGTAGAACTACAGAATTGTAGATTATATATACTAAACAATATATCTTTTCCTGGGTTATGAAATCCACCCTAAGATATGGCATAAATATCTCTGAAGAGCATTAGATCCTAACAGACATAAAACTGCTCCAAGCACATCAATCAGTTCAGTGCTGCGTCTTTCCTTTAAAGGTTAAATTGTACACTAACTCTCATTATTTTTAAATGCTGCATATAAACACATGCCCCCAGAAACAGGAAGGTACTTGTCACTTCACCTCATGTTGCTACCAAAGTTGCTGCTTTTAACAAATGTTTCCTAAATGTTGCCCTAGACTCAGATATAAACCCAAGACTGTAGCATGTCATACTTCTGTCCTGGATTCTCTTCCATGGGTCTTGATTATTGTAAATATCTATTATAAAGTGGTACAGAATGATTTCAGAAAAACCAGGAAAGACTTACATGAATTGATGCAAAGTGAAGTGAGTAAAACCAGGAGAACACTGCACACAGTAACCATTATACTGTATGATGATCAACTGTGAATGATTTAGCTAATCCTCAGCAATACACTGATCCAACACAATTCCAAAAACTCACGATGAAAAATGCTATCCACCACCTCTGGAGAAAGAACTGAAGGAGTCTGAATACTGAAAAAGGCATACTGTTTTTCACTTTATTTTTTCCTGTCTTTTTTTGGTTTGGGTTTTCTTTTGCAACACAACAAATATGGAAATACGTTTTGTATGACCATACATGTATAACCTATATCAAATTGCTTACCATCTCAGAGAGGGGATAAATGGAGGAGAGAATGGAGGAAGAGAATTTGGAATCCAAAATTTTAAAAAACAAATATCAAAACATTTTACATGCAATTGATTGATTTATTTATTTTTTAAAATATTTTTTATTTTTATTTTTAAAATAAATCTATTTTATTTTTATTTTTAAAATATTTTATTTTTAAAATATTTTTATTTTATTTTTAAAATAAATCTACATGATTCTACAGAATAGACTCCAAATATAGAATCAATGTATCCAATAAATGAAACAAATGCATTTCCAAAATTATAATCTAATGGAAACTTCTTAAAACTAAAAGGTCAATCTAATTCAATAAAATAGATGATGTCTTTAAAATAGTGACTTCACAGATCAACAATGATCTCATAAGCTACTAGCCTATTATCTAAAGAAAAACAAAACAAAAGTAGACACTGATGAATTTAAATTGTTGAGCTTTTCAAAGGTTTAAAAGCACTCTAATGTAACAGCCCTGGGAGTTCTCCAGGGACTGAGGATGTTTATAGATTCCCTTTACAAGAGAAAGATTTATCAAACAACACACATTGCTAAAACAAATATTCATGATGTCAACAAGGAAAATCTTCAGTTTTCCCAGGTTTTGGATCATGGAAGGCTAGTAAAGCTAGAAAGCAAGGGGCGTAAGAAGTATTTTTAATATATTGCATAATAAAAGAAAATTCATTGATGCACAATTACCAGCTTTATTAACATCATTAATAATCAAGTTTCCATTCTGTATAGCTATTACTAAGGCTCTGGACCAAACAGTTCTACCATAAGAGATAGTTGCTTATAACATAATGATTAGTGGCTGAAATTTCCCCTTTATAATTCTCTGCAGCTAGATGATCCAAAGATAAAGCCTAAGTCTTAAATATGGTTAGGATTCAGTTCAAATCCTGTCTCCTAACTTTAAGTAAGTCACTGAACCTCTCCTGGGTTATAGTTTCTTCAGCTGTAAAATGGGGAAGATAAGAGCACCTACCTCATAGAAACTTGTGAAAATCAAATGAGTTAACATGTGAAATACTTTGGAAATATTAAGGCACTATATAAACACTAAATACTCCAGGAAATTCCTCTTCCAATGGAAGCCAGAGATTTTCAGGACTTCTGGGTAAACATGGCAGCAGTCTAGATGGAGGATTCTTCCTCTCCTCACCACCTACCGATACAGACTACCTCAAAAAGCAAAAAAAAACAAAAACCAAAAAAAACCCAAATTCATATGAAGGAAGGGACTCTATAGTAGGGTGCAACACTGAAAATATGTGGGATCTGGGCATTTCCACACCATAAGGGGATGAAAAAGCTTCCACCAAAACATGAGCTGATCCACCCTCCCCCACCTCACCTACAGAGCCAGAGTCAGAGCCAGCGCGCGCCAGAATCAGTGAGTGAGCGAAGGGCACCTCTGGAGGGAGTGAGGGGCATCTCTGGGTGCTTAGCAGCTGACTTGAGAGCACTAAGGACCTACCCCTGAGAGCAGCTAGACCTGAGGCCCCAGCAGGCTGAGGATCCCAGACCATGGGTGCCTGTGCAGAGAGATAGCACAGAGAGGGGCAGCAAACAGTGGAAGCTGCAGAGACTCGAGAGCTGGCCTCAGCCAAAATCCTTGCTCCTTACCTTCATACACATAGAGCCTACCCATCTCACTCAGATTTCTGACTGGAAAGGGAAGGAAAAACCACCATAGTAATGGCAAACAGTGCCCAGGAAAAACAACTTCCCAACACCAAGAAAAACAAGAGGAAGGGGTTGACCCTGGATAATTTTTACAGAGGAAAAACCCAGGCTACAGAGGAAATAGAAGAGGAAATACAAATAAATGCACCAAAACCTTCCCAAAAAATGGAAATTGTCCACAAGCTCTTGAAGAATTTAAATTGGAACTTATCAAAAAGATGGAAGCCTTCTGGCAAGAAAAGTGGGAAATAGCTCAAAAAGAAAATAACAGTTTAAAGGGCAAGAACTCCCAATTGGAGAAAGAGCTGAAAGCCACAAAAAGCAGGATAGACCAAAATGAAAAGAAAAACCAGTCCTTAAAGACCAGAATTAGGCAATTGGAAGCCAATGATCTTGCAAAACAGCAAGAATTAATAAAGCAAAGTCAAAAGACTAACAAAAATAGAAGAAAACATAAAACATCTCACTGAAAAGATGTTGGATCAGGAAAACAGAGCACAAAGAGACAATTTGAGAATCATTGGTCTATCTGAAAATCCAGAAATAAACAGAAATTTTGACATCATATTACAAGGAATCATCCAAGAAAACTGCCCTGATGTTCTTGAACAAGGGGGCAAAATAGATAATGAAGGAGTTCATAGAACACCCTCTACACTAAATCCTCAAAAGACAACTCCCAGGAATGTAATTGCCAAATTCAAGAGCTTCTAAGCTAAGGAGAAAATTTTACAAGAAGCCCAAAAGAGACAATTCAGATATCAAGTAGCACCAATCAGGATCACACAAGATCCGGCAAGTTCCACACTAAAGGACTGCAAGACTTGGAGTATGATATTCAGAAAGGCAATAGAATTGGGTCTTCAACCAAAGATCATCTATCCATCAAAACTGACTATATACTTCCAGGGGAAAGTATGGGCATTCAACAAAATAGAACATTTCCAAGTATTTGTAAAGAAAAGACCAGAACTGAGTGTTTGATATCCAAACACAAAGATCAAGAGAAACATGTAAAGGTAAATAAGAGAGGGAAAAGGGGGGAAATGTTTTTTTATTCAAACTTCTTTAAGGGCTTCAATAAGATAAAATTATTTATATTAATATGTGGGGGAAATGTTATTTGTAACTGTCAAAAATTATATTCACTATTATAGTAATTAGAAGATTCATTCACAGGAAGAGATTAGGGTAATAAGTGCTATAAGATAATATGCAAAAAAAGAAAAAGGGAGGGGGAAATTGAAGATGGCACCAAGAGATATTTGAAGAAATAAAACAAATAGGATAATATTTATCACACAAAGATACACATGGGAATGAGAGGGGGAGAACACTCTTATAAGAAGCAGAGGAAGAGAGTGCTAATAGGTAATACTTAAACCTTACTCTCAGTGAAATCAATTCTGGGAGGGAAGAGCATCTAGATCCATTGGAGTAATGAATTCTATCTTACCCTACAGGGAAAGTAAGAAGGGAAAACTAAGGAGGGTAGGGGGCAGGGAGTACAAAAAGGGAGGGAAAGAGAGGGGGGGGAGGGAATTTAACAAACCCTAAAAAATAAGAAGGGAACAAAAAGGGAGGGAGAAGAAAGGGAAGCATATTAAAGGGGGGATAAGGGAGACTGATTAAAAGCAAACCACTGGTTTAAAAGGATATAGCAAAAGAAGAAAGGACAGAACTAGGAGAGGATATCAAAATGCTGGGGAATACACAAGTGACAATCATAACTTTGAATGTGAATGGATGAACTCACCCATAAAATGAAAACAAATAGGAAAGTGGATTAGAAATCAAAATCCTACCATATGTTGTCTACAAGAAACACACTTGAGGCGGGTAGACACTCACAAGGTTAGAATTAAAGGTTGGAGCAAAACTTATTGGGCCTCAACTGATAGAAAGAAGGCAGGAGTTGCAATCATGATATCTGACAAAGACAAAGTAAAAATAGATCTGATTAAAAGGGATATGAAAGGTAACTACATCCTGATAAAAGGCAGTATAGAAATGAGGAAATATCAATAATCAACATGTATGCACCAAATGGTATAGCATCCAAATTCCTAAAGGAGAAACTAGTGGAGTTGAAGGAGGAAATAGATAGTAAAACTATACTAGTGGGAGACCTGAACCTACCACTTTCAAATTTAGATAAATCAAATAAAAAATAAATAAGAAAGAGGTAAGAGATATGAATGAAATCTTAGAAAAATTAAGAGTTAATAGATATATGGAGAAAAAAAAGGGACAAAAAGGAATATACCTTCTTTTCAGCAGCACATGCTACATTCACAAAGATTGACCATGTATTAGGTCATAAAAACATTGCAAACGAGTGCAAAAGAGCAGAAATAATAAATGCAACTTTTTCAGATCACAATGCAATGAAAATAATTAGTAAGGGAACATGGAGAGGTAAATCAAAAAATGAATTGGAAATTAAACAATACAAATTTCCAAAACCAGTTAGTCAAAGAACAAATCATAGAAACAATCATTTCATTGAAGAAAATGACAATGGTGAGACATCCTTTCAAAACCGATGGGATGCAGTCAAAGCAGTACTCAGGGGGAAATTTATATCCTTGAGTTCATATATTAACAAATTAGGGAGGGCAGAGTCAATGAACTGGACATGCAAATAAAAAAACTTGAAAGTGAACAAATTAATAATCCCCAGATAAAAACTAAATTAGAGATCCTAAAAATTAAGGGAGAAATTAATAAAATTGAAAGTGAAAGAACTATTGAACTAATAAATAAGACTAAATGCTGGTATTTTGAAAAAAAAACAAACAAAAATAGATAAAGTACTGGTCAATCTAATGGAAGCCAGAATTCTAAATGGTTGCCAGTGAAATACAAGTTTTCCCAAATCTCACCCAAACTGGAAAAGGAGTAAGGAGAGCTCAACTGCATATTTGTTTTTCAAAGAACAGCCTCGTTAAGTCTGAAGAAGTTCATTACCATACTAGGCTGACAAATTTGGAGGCCATGACAATTCTCAATGACATCCTTGATTGTAGAGGGACAGCAATATAATATACCAAGTAAAGGAATTATAGATGGCTCAAATCACTGAAGTACAATTCTACAAGCAGAATTCCATAATCCCACTTGTGGCTATAGTATGGATAGGGTTGAAGTGTGTCCGGCGTCAATGAGGAATCTAGAAGCCCCCAGTTTATTTAGTTTGGAGGTAGAAACCCCAGGTTTTGACCTTGTCACAGGAGAGTTTTCTCCCTGAGGGAAGGTCCTACTTCACTGGTCTCTCAGGCTAATAATAGACCTTGAGTTATTTCTGAGTGGGTATGGCTAATCCCACCAGATACCTCTTTTTGCCTTATAAGATTCTCCCATTGTATCAAATCCCCCTTTCGAGGACTGAACTTGGGACCTTTGGCTTATGAGACTGATGTGCTACCTACTGCACTATAACTCAAGGTCTATTATTTGCCTGAGACAAGTAAAGTAGGACCTTCCCTCAGGGAGAAAACTCCTGTGACAAGGTCAAAACCTGGGGTTTCTACCTCCAAACTAAATAAACTGGGGGTTTCTAGATTCCGCGTTGACAACGGATACAGAGAGATAGAGAGCAAGGCACTATCAGAAGACAACTCAACAGTTAGCTGGGTTGCAAAAATACTTGTAAATAATTGTCCTAAAATTTGACCTTCCATCATGATTGGCACTCCCATCAATCTCATTATGAAAAAGGATCATGTCATTCTTCATACTTGAATCCCTGGCACCTACAATAATACCTTGCATGTAGTGGGTGCTTAATAAATACTCACTGATTAATTGGTCAACTGATCACTAAGTTAGAAAGAAGGAAAACATGTTAAAATACCCCAAACCTTGAGTGGTTTGAGCATGACAGCAATGGTAGACTCACTCCTTCAAAAACCTTTTCTGTTCTACCATAAAGGCAAGCAGACAAAATTAAGGATATACACCAGATGTAAACTATGAAATTATTTTGGGATTCTATTGATGCTTACAACATTTGAAAATAGGCAGGGATTAAAGGGGATTGAGGTGTTCATGTATGTGAGCATGTGTAGGTGTGAGTGGGTGAGTGTGAGAGATTTATTTCTATGGCCTAGATCAGTGTCTGGAACCAGACCCAGTATCTTTCTGCTGGAGCCAAGCAGAAGAACTTTGAGTTTATAAAACACTTTTAAAGATTATAAAGTGCTTTCTCCACAACAACTCTATAAAGGATTTGTATATTTACTATTACTCCTATTTTCCAGAGGAAGAAACCAAGTAGTCTTCAAGGGATGATAAGAACTCACCCCATTACACTGCTAAAACATTTCAAAACTGAGACTTGAACTTGATTCTCCTATCTCTAAAGCAGATAGTCTTTCCTCCATATCATGTGTAGATCAAGGGAGAGAACTGACTACACTGCAGCTCAGTCTTTCCTTATTTCTTACTTCTGGCTCCTGATATTAGCCTTGATTCATTGCTATGTCTCAGGGGGCTGAAATTCACTACTCAGTACTCAGAACTTCAAAGTCTACCCACTTACCTCAGGGCTAATAAGCAGGGAGGGTCATTCACACAGAAATTTCTCAACCACCCACCCTTTTCCAAGGAGGCTTTCCTATTCACCTGCTTTCTAATGATGTCCACTATGACTCCATGATAATTCTGCCCTAAGAAAGCAGTCAGGAGCCTACATACTTATCAAGCCATGAGATAATTTAACTACCTTGTGGTATTTTCAGAGAAATGCAAATACTTGGTGGGGTTATAAAATTTTCAGTGTGGTGGTCACTGCTTCTTCTGACCTCTGTGCCTACCAGTGGAGGCCCTTCTCTTTGCCCAACAAAAAGCATTCATACTTCAAATTTTACTACCCGAAGTAGCCAGTCTGGGCTCTTTCTGAGTTATCTTTTTTGTCTGACTACATCCATTTACTGTGGATCCACTGGCCCTGTGGCCAGTTTAGACCCCTTCTACCATCTTCAATGGGAACAAACATTAAGGAATAGGGGTCTGACATCCCTCATACGTAGTAGGGCAAGTATGTTAATTTAGTTGGAGCAGAATGTGTTCTGAGAGAGAGAAGAAGGTAGTAGGTACCACGAAGATTAAACCATCACCATTATCTCTACCATCTCCCCCAGACCTAGTAGGAGAAAGGCCAGAACCATGTGCTTGATTGCTCTGGGAATATTACTTCCTTCATTCAAGATGATGAAGAAGTCCTTCTTCCATTATACTACTGAAGCCATCAAGTGAAATAGCCCTTGTGGAGAATAGGTCTTCCATCTCTGCCACCACCATCACTTACTGCTGACCAACTACAAGAAGCAGTCAGATTAACCCAAGAGTCTTATGAATAGCAGAATTCCCTAGTCCATCGACTCTGCTTCCAGGCAAGCCTCTACATCCATTGTCCAGAGGATCAATCCTTGCAGAGTTTAATTCAGATGGTCTCTAACTTTATAGCCAAAGTTACTGAAGACTCGGAAAAGCCCTTGGCACTGTTATATGGTTCAACATTAGAAATAAATAGGATTTTACTAATGGAAATGGCACTAAAAAAGATGCATTACTTGCACCCTAAAGATGATGTGAATTTCCCATCTGTTATTGTTGTTCAATCATGCCCAACTCTTCTTGATCCCATTTTGGGATTTTCTTAGCAAAGATTCCTGGAGCAGTTTGCCATTTTCTTCTCCAGCTCATTTTACAGGTGAGGAAAATGAGGCAGAAGTGAAGTGACTTGCCCAGAGATGCATAGCTAGTATAGTATCTGGGCCAGATTTGAATACAAAAAGACTCTATATGCAGCATTCTGTCCACAGCACCACCTAGCAGTCCCTGACTTCCAGACTCCTTGTATTGCTTCTTCCTTTAGAATGTGAATTCCTTGAGAGCAGAGGCTTTCTTACTTTTCTACTCACTTTATCTTTAGCAATTAGCACAGTGCTTTGCATATCATAAACACTTAATGAATGCTTTCCCCCCATTCATTCATCCACCTGCTTTTTCTAAATTAGATTCCCCTCATCCCAACTCTAATAATCTAAGCTCTAATGCCCTGTAGTAACTGATCTGATATCTGGTCACTTTCCCCAGCCACAGACCTAATAGTGGCCTACAAGAGTCAACAATAACTGAATAGACTCCATATGATCCACCTTGTGGTTAAAAAACCAAAAAGGGTGCTTATACCTGGTTTGACTACCTGATTCTATAGCCTCCTTCTCTTCCACAAGGTCTGTAAAAGGGAGACAGCACAGGCTCTCTAGCTACTTCATACACATGTTATAAGAATAGGATGAATATACAAAAATGAGTCTATGTAGGCCAGCTTATTTTTGTAGGTGAGCACAGAATGTACCACTTTTAAACACAAAGTTCAAGTATATATAGATTTGTCCATTCATAATCTTATTAATATTTTCTTTTTTAAAAACTTATAGTTTAACAGTTGATTAAACAGTGGCTTATCCCTGATTTATTCTATTATTTTAAAACTCTTACTTTCCATATTAAAATCAATACTATCAGTTCCAAGACAGAAAAAATCTAAGGGCTAGGCAATTGGAATTGTGTAAACAAAGGCAACAAAAATATTAAGCGACTTACCAGGGTCATTTATATAAGTACCTAAGGCAGATTTTATTTTCATTTTATTGTTTTATTATTATTTTAGAATTCAAGTTTTTCTGTCATTTATCCACTAATCACAGAGCTGCCTCTTTCTATATCCATCACACACTAAGAAGTTAGTAAAATTTTTTAATCTTTATTGGTGCACGTGACAACTTAAAATTTTACAGTAGTAGTAGTAGTCAAAAAACTAAAGTTTTATTCATCTGATTTTTCAAATACCAGAAATTCTAGAAGTAAACCTAAGTCAATTTTTCTAGTATGTTCTGAGTAGGCATTAGCAGTAGCCCTCAATTTATCACTAAAGATGACTTGACTACATAGAAGTGGCACAAAAAATATCAATGAAACCTGAGTGACTAACAAAGTAGGAGGACATCTCAAGTCAAAGGAAGGAAGATTGAAAGACAAACACATCCTGCATTAGAACTTCTTATCCAAAAGGATCTGCCACCCTGTGGTCAAGCTGGAGGTGATAAGCATTTAGATATATTAAAAAAAAAATCTGGGTGTCTCAGAAAGCATCTGGATTAGCCAAACCCTATGAGATTTCTGGACCACTCTCAATCACTGGAAGCATATTAAAAGTTGTTCTGCTTTGGTATAATCTGCTAGACCCTGGACTATGAGAAAGGATAAAAAAGGTAAGAAGGTATTAAAATCTATACCTCCTATGAGGAAGAGTTCAGTTTTTTGTATAAAAGACATCTCTGACAGTTTAATTAAATCTATGGACTCCCTTCTCTTAGGTCTTTAAATGAATAAAATACATAATTACCAAAAAAATTATATTGAAATATGATTATCAAAATATTTTTAAAAGAACATACCTCAGATTGGGAACCACTTCCCTAGAGAGTATAATGAAAATAAAATAAAATATAAGCAAAATAGTTCATATAATAATAAAATATATAAAATAAAAAAAGTTATATTTAGTTTATATTAGTTTAGTATAGTAAAAGTAATAAATAAATGCTTTAAAATATTTTTAAACTTAATAAAACCAGAATGGAAGCCTAGGATAAAATACAAAGTTCTATGACATTGGGGATATAATTTGAACCTTAATTTTTATCTCCTGTACCCTAAAGGTTTGGTCAAAAAATCTACAAGGTGGAAAGTAAATTGTAACAAATGAAAATCACATAAAAAGTCACACACAGGTTAAGGCTGATACAGCTTAAAACATTGTAGTTCTGGAGAGAGTGAGTGAGGCAGAGAAAGAAAAGGCAAAAGCCAGAAGATAATGTGTATCTTCATTTTTAAAAAATAAGGAAGTAAGTTAGGAAAAGTGAGAGACATTGAATAAAGTGTGGGGGCTTTGAGGTAGCATGTGATGGGGGTGGGCTGGGAAAGGAGGGAGGTATTGACTTTGAATCCAACAAGTAAGAAAATATGAATTATTTTACATAAACCAAATTTCCATTTAATAATAAAATATTAGAGCCAAAAGGATCCTTGAAGATCATCCAGTCCAGCATCTTCATTTTATTTTTTTAAATGTATCTTTCCATATTCCCCCCTCCCAATTATATGTAAAAACAATTTAGTGACTTGCCCAAGACAAAATCAGTAGCATTTCTTGGGCTGGAATATCTGATCCTTCCCAGTCTAATTGCTGACCCCTAGAAAGATACCTGATTACTTATTATTCAAGTGCTGTTATGCATCTAATTAGTGCATACTGCCATATATCCAATGGGCAAATAGCAACAGGTGTCACAAAGCATATTTACTGCTTAAAAAATAATCTCTATTGCTAAATGACTTCCAGATATGGAACATCTCAGAGTCTGAAGAATTAAAATTACGAATCACACTGAAGACAAACAGAAAGGAGCATGGCAGGGGAGAACAGGTTGGAACATAAAATAAAAAAGAACTGAAGTGTTGTGGGGATATCATCAGGGAAACACATAATCAAAATAAGAGATGAACAGAGTGAGAAATAACAGGTAGATAGATCCAGGGCTCCAACAGTCTCTTTACTAAAGGAGAAATTGACTAGACCTTCATAACAAATTTATAGGAAGACAAGTGTGGCATAGGATAGGCAATTATAGACATCCAAATGGATGATATCATATTATTTGAATATTTGAGGCAAATGCAGCCGCTGCCATTCCTCTTGCCTCCACTAATCACTGATATATAGAATCTTAAGAGTTAGAAGGGATATCATAAGACATCTAGGCTAACCTCTACCCATATAATGATATTGATATATATATATATATATATATATATATAACTCCTTTCTAGTGCCTGTCCAGCTTCTCTGATCAAATATCTTCAGTGATTGGGGACCTCATTATTCTACTACTACCTGACAAGTAAAGCCTTAACTCTAGTCAGCCTGTTCCATTTGAAGGCACTTTAATTTTTAGAAAGTTGTTCTTTATGTTGCAGTAAAATCTCCTTCCAGGTAACTCCTACTCACTTCTAGTTCCAACCTTGAGGGCCACATCTCATCTCTTTCATTTGACAACTAAATTAATATATTTAAAGCAATATTCATCAAAATACCAAATTTCTTCATAAAACTAGACAAAATTTCACATAATCAAATTTGTATGTAAAAAAACAAGTGAGAAGGAATAGCAAGGATTACACCAAAAAGAAAAGATGATGAAAATGGTCTTGTACATCATGACTTTAAAATCTATCACATAGCAGTTATAACTGGGCAAGTGGCTAAACCTTTCTAGGCCTTATTTTCTTTATTTTAAAAATAAGATGATTGGACTCTGACCTCTAGCATCCCTTACAACTCTAAATATTCAAAGACTACTATCATGTTCCCCTATCTACTCCCCCTCCCCAACAAAAGTGTTTTCTTTTCCCTCTATGGTGTAAAGGATATCTATCCTATTGGGCTTGGGGTCAGGAAGCCCCATTTCTATCCTTACTGGTTTTATGATCAAGGCACAACCTTTGTTTCAATTCTTCATCTCTAGGATAGCGATGATGCCTGTAATACCTATCTCACAGGTCTGTTTCAAATAATGTATTGTTAAGTGCTTTGCAAACCTTAAAGCTATTAAAGTTTATAATTATCATTATTACTTAACCATTTATTTGGTTTCTATTTTTTTATGATCATCCTGGCTGCCTTTTTCTGCCTCACTGTAATTTGTCAATGCTCCCCTCAAATGTCACACTCAGACCTAAACAGGACATTCTAGATATTGTATGACCAGGGAAGAGTACAGTGAGATTACCACCTCCTTAGAGTAACAAGAAGCATCTTTCAAGATGATTTGTCCTTTATTTTTGTACAACTGGATCTAATTTTTAAAACAGACATCTAGAACAGCAAACAACTTCTTGTGTGTCCTCTAAAGAGTAATTTCCCTTTCTCTGTCCCTTGTTTTTCTCACCTGCCAACTGTAATGCTGAAACTAGATGAAGTCTAAAGACCCCTTCTAGTTCTATTATCCCTTGATTCTTTAGTTTCAGGTTACTGATATTACCTTTACTTTCTTTTTTTCTATAGAACCCAAGGAAGGTACAGTAATCTTTATTAGTGGACAGGCCCTGATTTACTTTTTTCCAGAATTAAAGGGAATAACTACCTTCATTCAAAACTTTTTTTAAAAGAGGCGCATCTTAGTTTCAGAAAACTAATAACCAAAATTTATAACACTTTCTTCTTACATAGCTTTTTTTCCTCATAGTTCTCTGACTTCAGTGTGTGTCACAAGGCTTAAAGACACATGATGGACTATGTACAGTATGAAGGAGGAAGATTGTCCTCAGGATTTGTTGTTTGGTCTCCTTATGTTGTGCTATATACTGCAGCTCAAATTAGTTACTATAGTCACACACAAAAAGACTGCGATCTTCCTACGAGTTTGAAGTAAAGCAAAGCTGACAGTTTTAAAAAGTGAGCTAAAAGTATCCTCTCTCCTCATCTCATCCATCGGTTCACTATAGAAGAAGGCTTGCTAATCTTCTGCTGGTGGCATTCCAAAGGAACCTGAGAACCCACTGGGCCTTTTATCTGATCAGTTCACTTTCAGAGAGAAAAGGCTCTTCTGAATCAGAAAAGAAAGTTGTTTGTTAGTTTCTTTGAAATCACTACATTTTTGTTATATTTTAACACCTTCACACACACCCTCCCAACACACAGACAGACAGACAGATAGACACACACACACACACACACACACACACACACACACACACACACACACAACTCCTTAAAGCCTTTTGGGAGAACCTAACACCCCGCTCCCCAACTCCAAACAGTTCCCTCCACTCTAATTCCTATTTAACAAGGTTCATTATGGAGGGGATGCACCTGCAAGGAGGGTTCAAGTCGTACCCCGATTTCCCTCCTACAGTCGATCTGTAAAATGGAAAAGAAGTTTTGGGGGGCTTTCTTTCTTTAAAAAAAATCTTCCAAACTACTATTTGCAGTGGGGAAACTAAAGGGGGCCGAGTGTGATATAGCTGTTTACAGAGCGCACAGAAAGGCAAAGAGAAGTCGCAAGAAAGGGATCAAAACGTTAAGGGAAGAACCCCTGGCCGAAACAGAATGAATGGGAGGTGGGGGTGGAGAACTCTGGCCAAGTTGAAATAGACAAATGGAAAGAACCCAAGGCCAAGATAAAATAGACAAATGGAAGGAAACCCTGGCCACGATGAAACAGAAATGGGGCGTGTGGGGTGTGGGGGAGAGGGAGCTTTCCCAATCACAGGGCCCAGTCTGGATCCCTAAGGAGGGTTGAGGAACCTCGAAGGCCCTCCCCTCCCTAACAACCTACTTTATCCCGAGTCCAGGGGTAAAGTGCCCGGCAAAGAAGCCAGCCTCCAGTCACATGATTACCCAATCCCACGTTCGAAACAATCGGGTCTTGGGGCCGGGCCCCAGGATGAGGAAGGGAGGGAGGAAAACACCCAGGGATTAGCCTCGTTACCTCCACGCGAGGATGCAGACTCCAGCACAGCACTTTCCCCTTTGCAAGGAAAGGGGTCCTGGTCCCTGGAAACGCAGGGTCCCGGGCTCAAAGATGCAAAAGGTGTTTGTTTCACTCTGCTCACTAAGCCCGAACTTTTATCTACTCCTTCCTTTCCCCACGCCCACCCCCCGCCGGGGTGGTGTACTCACGTATCGGTTGATGAGTGTCCGGATGAAGCTGCAGTCTACTGTTCCAGCCATCTCCCGGAGAAAGCGCCCGCGCCGGCGCAGCTCCTCTCGCTCCCCGAGGCGAGCTTCAACTCCGGGCCGCCTTACCTCCTCCGACTTCTCCTAGGCACGGCCATGGACTTGCTTCTACCTCGGTCTCGCGGCCACCCCTAGATTCCGAGACTGCGAGGAGGCGAGCGCCGGTGCCTAGTCCGGGGCCACCGGGGCTACCTCTGAGCCGTCAGGCTCCGCTGGGTTCTGCTTGGCTCTCTTGCCGGCCGCTCCCCTGCCTGCCTCCTTCGTTCTTCTCTCGGATCTCCCGCCCGTTGCCCGCCTCAATCACGCCCGCAGCAGCTCAGGCTGCCAGCCGGGGGGCACATGGGACACTCGCGGGGCGGCACCTCCTGGCTCATGCCCTTCTCCCCGGCCCTGTCCCAAGCCCTGGAGAGGGCGCAGCCACCTGGCTGCTCCTGAGGCACTACACGAAGTGGAGAAGCTCAGGAGAAGGAAGGATTTTGTTGGGGAAGGAGAAGTGGGTTTGCTGTTGGTGGTTGGCTCGTTCTCTTTCCACCCCCTCACCCTCCCAGAGCAGAAATCGGCTTTTCTCTCGGGAGGGTTGCAGGGAGGTGTCTTCTCGTGGCTCCTCGGGTGGCCCCCGTCTGTGCCCAGCTCTCGCCTCTCTCCTGAGCTCGCTGTGGCTATCGGCTTTGGCTCTTCAGCCCAGCCCGGGTTCTCCACTTACCTCCCCCCTCCGAGAGCTTGGGCTCTTTGATCCTTCGCGAGCAATTCAGGCAGCGAACGTCACGACCCGCGTGTGAGCATGCGCCCCAAAAGCTACACGCCTCCTCCCGCTCCCCCTGCCCCCAACACACATACACACACACACACACACACACACTCACACTCACTCACAGACTCTCTCTCTCTCTCTCTCTCTCTCTCTCTCTCTCTCTCTCTCTCTCTCTCTCTCTCTCTCTCTCTCTCTCTCTCTCTCTCTCTCTCTCTCTCTCTCTCTCTCGCTCTCTCTCAATTCAGGCGCGCGCTCGCGCGCTCACGAATAATCGGGTCTCCCCTTTTCCTCTTGGCTTCCTCTGAGGAAGCTCGTTATTTCGCAGCCCCCATCCCCCTGCGCCGCTCCAGTACCAGAAATTCCCAGCCAGTTTTTTCCAATGCCTCCCCTCCATTCTGCAGCCTCTTCTCTTAATTCACACGGAAATCTGGGAGTTTCCGCGTTGGGAAGAGGCAAAGTGGACGCGCAGAAGAGGGGTTAGCGCGGGAAGCCTGAGCGCAACCCCGGGCTCTGCGAGGCCATTGAGGAGAAAGAGGTGCAGAACCCTAACTAGGGAAGTCAACAGGCCCAAGTGCTCCCCGTGGAGAGGCCGTTTGACCCCGAAGATCTACGAAACTACAATCCATCCCTAACCCCCTTCCTGTTGCTTCTACCAGAAGCCTGGGGAAGGATAGGATTGACGAGAAAGCAGAAAGAGTTTTTTTTATTTGTTTGGAAGTTCTTAATCCCATCACACTTAAGGAGCTTGTTAGTTTACAAGCAAAGGTGATCCTGAGAGTATACACTCCCATGCGCGGCCTCCTATGAAATACCCCAACTGTTTCTGTGTCATAGCCAACAAGAGCATCTGAGCTCGCCTACGGGTAGATTCAGCCTTCCGTTGTAACCGCTGTGTCGTTCCTCTCAGGTTCTTTTGAAGAACTACAAAACCAGGGCACTTTTATTCCCTGGTTGGGGAATAAAATGGAAATGAAGGTAAATCTAGGTAAAGGGAAAGCTGTCCACCTGTGGTCATCTAAGCCTGTGACTGAAAACGGCAGACCTGCCGATAGCGAAGGAATGGATCCCCAGACGGGGCGCTGCTACTGCTGCTGCTGCTGCTGCTGCTGCTGCTCCTTTAGCAAGAGCTCTAATATCTCCTGGCGTCCTCCCTACCCCCCACTGCCCCCCCTCACAGCTATCTCCCTATAGAGCTCTCTCCGCAATCGCCCCACTCTGTGATTGTGTCTGAGACGATTTCGCAGCGTAGCGTAGCGGGCAGGCGGGGAATGGAACTTGCCACGGCTGCTGAGATCTGGAAAACAGCAAAGGGGACGCGTTGCCTAGGATCCCAGCCTGGTAGCTCGGCTTCTGGACTGCTTCTGCAATCCCCAGGATAAGGGGGCTCAAGGGGAGAGCCAAACCTGCCGCAGCTACCAGAAAGCCTAAGAGGGAAAAAGGAAAAGCTAACAGCTTGGGGCTTTTCTGTTCTTCAGTTCCTGCGTGATTGTTTGGTCTGGGAGAGCTATGCAGTGGTAAACATTGTCAGTAAGGAAATAAAGCACTTCAATGTAGTTGGAGATAGATTAAGGCCAAACGCCAATCCTTCTCACTTCACAGATGGGGAAACAGCAGTAGCTCTGGTCATAAAGTGACTCTCCCAAAGTAGTATACCTAATTAGCCGTAGTGTGAGAATGGGAAACCAGATTTCTTGACCCAGAATAAGCCCGTAGCTGATTTGTATCCCTTAGACCCAACTGGTTACCTGGAATCCCACACTCAGCCCTCAACCCCAGGCATTTGAGGATACTTTCCATTCTGTTTTCCGGGCGGTGGGGGGTAGGGGGGGGGTCGGGGTGGAGAAGGAAGAACGGTTTAGGAATAATCTTTTCCCAAAATTTCGACCCTACCCCTCAACACCTTGGGTAATCCTTCTACCCCACCCCATCCTCGTCCCCACAATTATGTGGCCACTCAGCGTAACTTGGCCCTCCAATCCAAAAGACAAGCCGCTAGATGGCGAAGACCCAAGTAGAGGACAAAAATCCTATCCATATGGTTCTGGAAACACATGTCCCCAGGAATGCAGGGCCGTGTGAGTCGGGGCAGAAGACAGGGAATGCGAGATTTCCCCGGATTTTACATTCCTGGCATGTACAATTTATAAGAGGGGTGGGGTGGGGAGTCTGCTATATGAGGAAGCTGTGCAGTGAAGCTGGGAAATCATGCTACCTGGACCCTGTACTCAACTATGCTTTTATGTTTTTGGGCCTCAGTTTCCTCATTTGTTAAAAATCAGAAGATTGTTGTAGGTGAATCCCCATGATCCCTTATAGCTCTAAAATTGTTCTATAAAATAGGATTATTTAAAGTTATCATTTCTGATTTCAATGGCTAAAGTCAGAGTGCAAAATATCTTATTCACCACAATTCAATCTTTATTTGTTTAAATTTTTTCTCCTTCTAGTTCTTACTAAAGGTTATTTGTAAAACATGAGAGAAAGGAGAGGGGCATTGCATTGTTTTTGTTGTTGTTGTTATTTATTTGCTATTTAAATGTCTTCAGCCAGAAATGCTTAACAGCAGGCTGGCAAACAAATCCTGCAATGCTGTTGTTGAATGTTTATTTTGTGATTTGCTGTCCTCTATCTTAACATGCTGAAAAAATCTTACTAATTTTAGAAGAGGTAAATCTGAATTAATGAGAAGACTATGGCTATTAGTTGATTTTGTTTTTAGCAGAAGTGCAATTTTTATTAGTTTCAAGAATGGACTACTTAAAACTAGCTTTATTGCTTATTAGGAGGTTAATGTAGGAACTTGCTTCAAGGAATAAATAAGAATGAATTATAATTAGCATCAATTATGGCTAAATAGGTTCTGCCTTTTGAGTTTGTGAAAAGACTTAATTAACTAAAGTATTTTAAACATTCCCAGTAAACTTGTCTACACTTGCCAAAGATAAACTGTAGTCCCTATTCAAACTATTGGCAATTCTGGATTGGGATCATTGAATTTTAGAGCTAAAGAGGCCCGGGATATCACTTAGTACATCTCCTTCACTTTACAGCTGAGAAAACTAACCCGGGAACTTGACCAAGGTTATAGCTAGCTAGTGGCAAAGGTAGCACCAATCTAAAGTGTGGCTCTTTCAGTGCCTTCTTTGAGAACATACTGTCTTGGACTATATGACAAAATAATTCGTTCTCCTCTGAACTGTCTGTATAAAAATGACCAACAATTAACACCTCATCATTATAGCTCATGTTTGCATAGAACCAGTTATGCAAAGCCTTTTACACAGGTTGTCTTTCCTAATAACAACCTGAAGGGAAAAGGTTGGGGGGGGGGGTAAAAATAATTTTAAATTTTTCTCCTCAAAGCCAGGTCTCTTGATTATTTTTTTTTTTTGAGAATTGATACTAAGTATATATTCCAAAGTAGAAGAGCCACAAAGGCTAGGCAGTTGGGGTTAAATGACTTGCCCAGAGTCACATAGCTAGGTAGTAATTGAGACCATATTTGAATCCAAGTCCTCCTAACTCCAGGCCCTGCTATCTATCCCCTGAGCCACCTAGCTGCCTCTCTTGATAAATTCTTACTGGAAACTCCCCATTATACTATATTGCCTCTCATATTTTGTCTTATTCTCTAATTATTTATGTGTATATTTCTGTCTCTTCAAATAGATTGTAAGCTTCTTTTTGGACATAGTCCATGATATTTACATCTACTATGTATATGATTTTTAAAAACATGAAATATTATTTCATCCTATAGGAAACTATAGGATGTGGAGACTCCAACAATACAGTTTAAATACTGTAGTCTTATAATTAGGGTTGCCTGTGGCATTGGGGGGTTAAGTACTTTCTTTTTATTTTTTAGGGGTCTATGGGGTGTTCAGGGAGGGGTAGTATCTCTGGTATGGAGGGCTTGTCGTGCCCTCCTAGGGCAGCTCTCCAGCCACTGACCCCCACCTGACACCCAGCTCTCACTTGTGGCTCCTAGTAGCTGCTAGCATGTGGCAGCGGCCACACCCCGGGCAACGGCTTTGACAGGCCGGCTAAACCTTGTGAGGGTAGCCATCGGGTCATCGCCGACCCCTGGTGAACCAGGGCTTTGCTCACCCAGCATGTGAAGACTGCTTCAGCAGAACAGACAGAAGAAACCAATAAGAAGGTTCAATGGCTGAGAGGGCGACACAGCAAAGCACTGTGGAGTGCTTAGGGCGTGTTGGAGCACAAAAGACAACACGGACATCCAATGCAGCTGAGGAAGTCTCCAGGTGTAACGACTTTTTGTGCCACTGGACCCAGGCTTCCAACGCCGAGAAAGTGGGACTGTCTCTGTGCATCGACTTTTCCACTTAAATCTCCATCACGCACAAGTGTTTTTGTGCACACTCATCTACATTACAGATGAAAGTGCACAAAGACAATCGTCCTCCTCAGTTACGGAGAGACTACTACTATTTTATTATTTAACTCCTCTTCTGTTTTAGAATCATTACTAAGTATTGGCTCCCAGGCAAAAGAGCAGTAAGAGCTAGGCAATGGGGGTTAAGTAACTTGTTCAGGGTCACAAACTGTTTCATTCTTATATTTATATATCCAGTCTTAGCATAGTGTCTAGCAACAAGTTGGTACTAAATTAAATGTTTGGGGGCAGGTAAGTAGCACAGTGAATTGAGCACCCAAACCTAGAATTTGGACGATATAGGTTCAAGTTTGGCCTCAGGAACACTTCTAGCTGTGTGACCCTGGGCAAGTCACTTAACCCCAATTACCTGGCCCCTTAATGCTTTTCTGTCTTGGAATCACTACAAATAAATATTTCTCTTTTTTTCAGCTTTTGTAATTTATTTATTTAGAATATTTTTACATGCTTACATGATTCATGATTTCCCCCTCCTCTACCCTCCACCTTCCCTGTGGTGACAAGCAATTCCATTGTATCATTAGATACATACAATACATGTATCATTGTTCAAAACCTATTTCCATGTTATTCATATTTGCAATAGAGTGATCTTTTAGCATCAAAATCCTAATCATATCCCTATCAAACCACACGATCGATTATATCTTTTTCTTCTGCGTCTTTTCAGTTCACACAGAATTCCTCCACTTTATTATTCCTTTGATCACAATAATATTCCATCACCAACATATACCACAATTTGTTCAGCCATTCCCCAATTGGAGGATATCCCCTCATTTTCCAATTTTTTGCCACCACAAAGAGCGCAGCTATGAATATTCTTGTACAAGTCTTTTTCCTTATTATCTCTTTGGGGTACAAACCCAGCAGTGCTATGGCTGGATCAAAGGGCAGACAGTCTTTTAGCATCCTTTGGGCATCATTCCAAATTTCCTTCCAGAATGGTTGGATCAATTGACCACTCCACCAGCAGTGTATTAGTGTCCCAATTTTGCCACATCCTCTCCAACATTAATCACTTTCCATTGCTGCCATATTGATCAATCCACTAGGTTTTTTATTTTAAACCCTTACCTTCCATTTTGGAATCAATACTGTATATTGGTTCCAAGACAGAAGAGTGGTAAGGGCTAGGCAATGAGGGTTAAGTGACTTGCCCAGGGTCACACAGCTGGGAAGTGTCTGAGGCCATATTTGAACCCAGGACCTCCTGACTCTCAATCCACTGAGCTGTTCAGCTGTCCCCTCCCCCCCCACCTGCTAGTTATAAGATGGCACCTCTGAGTTTTTTTGATTTGCATTTATCTAATTAGGAGGGATTTAGAACACTTTTTCATGTGACTATTGATAGTTTTTTATTTCTTCATCTGAGAACTGTTTATATCCTATTTATATTTCTTGATCATTTGTGGATTGGGGAACAGTTTGATTTAAAATAAATATTTCTTGACTGAGTTATATATGGAAAATCTCTTTGACAATTTAAATTGTTACATTTCAATTAGTGTAAATAATCAATCCTATGAAATTGTTATCATTTCTAGTTGAATGGAAATATGCAATGTGAATTTAAATGATTATACAGCCATTTTACAGAATTTGCTGTTCATACTAATCAGAACCTGGACAAAAATGTTTCAAAGAAGAAGAAGAAGCAGCAGCAGCAGCAGCAGCAAAAGAAGAAGAAGAAGAAGAAGAAGAAGAAGAAGAAGAAGAAGAAGAAGAAGAAGAAGAAGAAGAAGAAGAAGAAGAAGAAGAAGAAGAAGAAGAAGAAGAAGAAGAAGAAGAAGAAGAAGAAGAAGAAGAAGAAGAAGAAGAAGAAGAAGAAGAAGAAGAAGAAGAAGAAGAAGAAGAAGAAGAAGAAGAAGAAGAAGAAGAAGAAGAAGAAGAAGAAGAAGAAGAAGAAGAAGAAGAAGGAGCAGGAGGAGCAGGAGGAGGAGGAGGAGGAGGAGGAGGAGGAAGAGAAGAGGAAGGAGGAAGGAGCAGGAGGAAGAAAAAGGTAGGAGAATTACATTTTACAAAGTACTTTCAGTAAAGAAGATCAATTATAGCTCACCAAAGAAGCATTTCTAAAGTAATAGTGTGTCAGTCAAAAACTTAACTGAAAAGAGTGACTTTACTAGTGACTGCAATTCATCCCATCGTTTCTTGTGAAACAAATCATGACTAATCACTGGAATTTGCTTGCAAGGCCAATTAAGTTTCTTTAAAATAAAGTTCTTTGAATACAGACTTCATAGAAGAGCCACTCAATCCAATGGAGCAAATGACACCTTATTTCTATTCTTAACTCCACATATCTGAAAACTGAGATTAAACACTAAATGTTTACTCCTAAACAACAGGTGAAGTATGATTCTACCAACATTAACAGTGTTGGGTAGAGTTTTGCCACACCAACAATTAGAAAAAAACTCTTTTGCAAAAGTAGAAAGGCAATGGATGTATTATAATATTGCAAGTAACATCATATTTTTTAAGTTGGTTAGTTTTATTTTTTTCTCTTTCAATGTGCCCATTTCATTATTATAAGGGATGGCTCAGGGAGGGATACAGGGGGAAATGTAAGTGATGTAAAATAAAAATATATTAATAAAAATGTATTAGTATAAAGGAAGAAAAGAAAAAAATCTGAGAAAACTTGTTTCATGAGTCTATCATGTGGGCCAGTCTTTTTTATGTACTATTTTTACTTCTGCAGAAAATGCTAATGAATTCTTTGACTAGAGGCTTTGGGATTGCTTTTCCTTTGTCCATCTCATTATCTTCCATCTTTACAATTTTTTTCTTCCCTCAGGTATTCAGTCCCAGGTTGGGAATGAGTCACAGGAATGAGTCAGAAACTGCAAATGTTTTCCTAAAACAATACAATATTCATTATGTGAATAAGGCCTCAGGAAAACTATTTCTTCTAATTCACTCTTATGGATTATATCCCAAAATGAGTGTAGTCAGGATTTATTCTAGCTCTGGGCTTTTCCATTTCTTTAAAACTTTCTGTTCAGTGAGGAAACATTGGAGACAAATCATCCCCAAATCTTTTTTTCTTTCTTCTTTCTACCTTCTTTTTTTTTATACTCACCCTTTCTTGTCAAATCAGATCACTGTATTTGCTACAGTAATCCCATTACTTTATTTAAAAATCTTTTCTATTGTTTTATGACCCTTATCTTCTGCCTTAGAATCCTATTGGTTCCAAGGCAGAGGAACCGTAAGGGCTAGACAATGGGGGTTAAATGACTGTCACACAGGTAGGACCTCTGTCTGAGGCCAGATTTGAACCTTGGACCTCCTATCTCTGGGTCTGGCTCTCAATCCACTGAGTAACCCAGCTACCCCACCTAAAATTAACTTTTAAAAAAGTCCTTGTTGTCCCTTTCTCTGCCCCATTCCTATTATGTTAAAGTTCCAGAGACGGGAGGTCCCAGGTTCAAATCTGGCCTCAGACAATTCCCAGCTGTGTGACCCTGGGCAAGTCACTTGACCCCCATTGCCTAGCCCTTACCACTCTTCTGTCCTGGAGCCAAATACACAGTATTGACTCCAATTCCAGTTGCTTATCAGAAAAAAAAAATGTCTGAAGTTTTCTCCTCATGAGCCCACTGCTTATTTTGAATTGAAAATACATTTTTAGATACACTACTATTCCTTCTCTTGATAAGGGTTTTAAGATCTTGGTCTGATTATGTCACACAATTAATTTATCTTCTCTTTTAAATTTTGTGGCAACAAAGACAAACTTGTGTTATATATGTAAAGGGAGAGCAAAGCTCTTCATTCCCTTATTGTGGTTATAGTACTTCATCCTTCATGACTTGAACTGAATTTAGGTGGGACAGAATCCCACTCCATCTCTGAAGTGGGCTACATAAAGTTTGGGCTAACCAAAAGGCCCTGAACTGAGAGACCAGAGGTGTAATATGATGGAAGTTGAAAAGTCTATACTCACCCAAATATCAAGTATGCCTAGGAAAGTTCCCAGTGAGTGGGAAGGTAAGCAAAGAAGTAAAAAAAAAAATCCTACTTTGTATCAGGCACTGTACTAAGCATTAGGGATGCAAAAGGCAAAAGACAGAATCTATCTTCACAGACCTTACATTTGATAAAACAAACAAACAAACAAAAAAGAAGCAAACCAATATGTAAGAATAAGTTATAAGCAAAATACAAAGGAAATGATAATTAATAATTAAATAATGGCACCAGGATCATGTGGAGTTAGAAAAGGCTTCCTGATTAAAAAAAAAAAAGATCATTTTCATCAGAGGGACTTGGTGCTGTGCTGGCTAGGGTAGGGCTATGGAACTTAAACAAAAAAGGAGTTATAAATACCCTTTATGAGGAAGGAGCCAGGTAATAGCTTCAATTAAGTGAAGAAGCACCAAATAACAAAAGTTCACTAGAAAAACAACAAGTGATGATTCAGTAGAGGAAAAATACAACAGAGCTGACATAGCAAATGCAAACATTTATAAAGAAAAAGCCTGGAACAAATCTTTTGGGTGCTTTGGCTTTAATATGTTAGTAATGCATACAAAATCAATAGATCTGTAGACATTCCCAGTTTGGCCTGAGACCTCCCCCAACCCGAGCATCAGTATCAACTTGATTTTTATAGAGAAAAAGCTAATAATTACATAAGAAAAACAACAGATCAGGCAAGGAGGTAAAAAGAAATGGAGGAAAAACTTAAAAGAGACTCTATCACCTCATTCTGTTCTGTGTGTGTGTTTGTGTGTGTGTGTGTGTGTGTGTGTGTGTGTGTGTGTGTGTGTGTGGTGGCACTTGAACTATCCTTGGTTTCTTTTCAATTACTTCACAGTTCTTATGGTTATGATCAACCTCTGAGTTTTTTGTAATTGTCAACAGATTTCCAAAGCATTGAAAGGTGGGAAAGAAGAAAATAGGCACTCTAATATATGGCATTATTTTAAAAGTATTATTATGATTATATATTTTAGTGATTAGATTCAAATGATTATATATGTGTATATACATATTTATATATAGCTGGATTCTAAGTATTACTTATGGGGAACTCAGTTATTCGGTTTACTAATAGCTGGAACTATTTCTTATTACAGATCAGATTAATCAATCAACAGTTTCAACTTAAAGATAACTCAATCAAAAATCAAACTTAATACATAGTTCTAGTTCTACTTACTTCACCCTATATTAGTTCATACAAGTCCTCTCTTTTTTCTGAATCTATACTTTCCTCCTTTTGCCATTTCTTTATGGAGAAATAATCTTTATTTCTTGGCCCATTTTCCAAACCAGTTGTTTCAAAACCTTACATTTTCTTCTTTTGGCTTTGTTCTAATAATTTGATTGTCTTACAGATTCACTTGGTTGTTATTGCTCTATTATGTCCACTTCTTGGGTAGGCTTTCTACCTTCTGTTCTAAGCTACTTCTTCTAATTTTCTCCTCCATACCTTTATTTCAATTCTAATTTTACTTTTTATCTTTTGATTCATCTCAATCATCCTTCTTTGTAAACCATTTTATTTTCTCTGAGACTCTTGCCAGTAACTCAGTTGTTCTTGGTTTTATCTTTGGGTTTCTCTCAACCCACACATAGCGTTTCTTCACTGTGCTCATTGTTTTCTGTTGTTGACTCGTATGCCTTGTTTCCAGGCTCATTTATTGGATTGGAATGTTGTGGTTGGGTGGTACCTATTAGGTTCTGTCCCCTCTATAGTCTGGATGCCTCTGCTTCTACCATTCTGGATGCAGTGACTGGTACTAAGCTCCACCTTCTGTGCACTCTGGACTCAGTCTCTCACTGGTCCATTAGCTTTGCTGGCCTTGGCTCATGTCTATATCCAACAATTCTCTATTAAGAGCAAGTTCCATTCTGTGTTGCAACTCGAACAATCCCCAACTAAATTTTAGAGATTGTTCTGGTCTCAGGTCTCCTGAAGGCTCTCCCAGCAGGCACTGAGTTGGTCCTCTCTTCATTTGTGACTTGCAGTGCTGAAACGTTCCCAGGTTGACCCTTCTCCTTGCATAGCAGTGTGTTGTAGGGCTTCATCTCCTACTTTGTTGAGACAGAGCCAAAACTAGGACCTGAAACTAGGCTCTGACTGATTGAGGTCCTCCTGGAGCATCCTTGCTTAGAATGCCTGCTGGCTTCAACCCCATTTACTGGAACTCATATTGATTTCACAAATCATTTTTTAGTCCTTGAAGGCACTTACTTGGACTTGCCATAGATTACTTAGTGGAATCCCTTACGTAACCTCTACTAGATTAGGGCCATCATCTTATATGCTTCTGTATTAGGTGAAAGAACTTCTTTTTATCTGAGGTTTTCTTTATCATTGTTCTGCCTCAGGTCCTTTCTAGATATTCACTCAGAGGTGTGTGAGAGAACTAGGCTACTCTACAATCTGTCACAATGTCACTGGGTGTCCCCAGTGATGTCTTATTATCAGGGATGATGGCAGAATCACAATATTTGAATTCTATCATGTTAGCATCCAATGTATCATGTAAAGAAATAGCAGTGGAAAGTAAAAAAGATAAAACAGAGAAGAATAAATACAGAAATCTAGGTTGGAGCTGACACAATTTTAAAAGTGCTCTGACAAATGTTCAAAGTATCTAAAAAAAGCAAATAAAAAATTACCAAATGTAGCATAGTGTAGTAGAAGGAGCACTGAATATCAGTCCAATTACCTGATCTGGCACTTAATAATTATGTGACCTTTAGATGTCATTTAATCAAATAATAAACAATCAATCAATTTCCTATTTCCCCTTTATATAGCTTGTTCTGTATATATTTGATTTGTATGAAGGAAGTTATTGAGGGAACTTTGATCATGAAGATGGGGTTAGGGACAACTAGAAGAAGGCAGGCGAATGTCCCCTGAGCAGTCCCCTGGACATGCAGGTGAAGGAGAAAAGTTGTCGTTAGCTCAGGAGGTGATGTGTGAGAGTCAGGAGGTGGAGAGAAAGTTTGAGAAACTGAGGTCAGAGCACAGTCTCTCTTCTACTTCCATGTTGGAGCTCACTGAGGACTACAGGCAGTACTGCATTGAGTACAGTCCAAAAGTCAGTTAAATGGAGGTTATATATTAAGCCTTTCTTTAGGAATGATCAATTTCCTTGCTCTTCTCTCATCCTCTCCTTTCTGATTAATAAAATATTAAGATCTATGCACTCTCCCCATTTTTAATCTTTACATTTTGCATGTTGTCTTCCCCATAAGATTGTAAGCTTCTTGAGGACAGACACAGTCTTTTGTCTTTTGGGGGATTCCCAGTGCTTAATAGTATTTACTGATTCATTGATTCTATAAGATTCCCCTAAGAATGCTCTATGCCTGCCTGTACCTAGGGTATCTGTGTTGAAAACAGAGAAAGGGCAGGATTTCACATATAATTTTCTATTGCCAAACTCATCTTCACAATGACAAAATTGAGGGATATAAAGCATTTGAAATTTTATGAACATGATTAATTTGTTTAAAAAGTGCTTGACTTTGAAATGAAAACTATAATAGCATTAAAAGATCCTCTTAACCAAAAAGTCTTCCAAAATCAAGCAAGATTTTGAAAGATGTGGCAAAGAAGATAACTTTGATCAGTGATCCATTTAGCACCAACACCAAAAGAAACAAAAGATGTTGCCTTTGTTGTGGAGGCAGTCTTATGAAAAGTTCAACAGCTAAAATTTGGCAAATGATTCTATTTAAAGATAACATTGTCCTAATTGCACTGATTTTTGGAAGACAACAGTTCTTCCTCACAGAAATTTATAACCATACTGGGAAAGCAACTATTGTAGAGATTATGATTTGCAACTTGACAGAGAGCTCATTGAGTTACCCCACTAGTACATATGAACAAATGCATGAGGAGATGTTTTCCAAATTCAGTAGGAATCAAAACAAGACTCATCACATTTCTACACTCCCGTCACTGATCTAAAGTTGCTCCATGAAACAAAGGTCAATATCCTTCATGCCCCTATTCCCAAAACTCATGATGCTATATGGAACAACATGATCCCAAAACAATAAAAATTGTAGCTGTCCCCTAGAGGAATGTAAACACTGGTAATATTACATATTTCTAATGATGATCTGCATGCTTTAAATAGTATCAAAGACATCGTCAAGGAGATAAAGAGATCTAGGTAGATAGATTCAGATATATATGTATATAAACATATATATACATATATATATATATACATATACACATACATAATGGGAAAGTAAAAGGGTGGATCATATGGTAAGAAGAGGAGATAATGAATAGCTAAAATAAAAAGCTTAAACTTTTCTGTGAAATATTAGAGCCAGAAGAAGGCTTGTAGCATATTGGGTGGGTTCTCTTTGGGGAAATTATAGAAAGACATAGACAAAAATAATCCAGACTAAAACTGTATAGGTAGGTTGCAATCTGTTTTTCTCTAATTAAAATTTTTTTCAATTGAAAATCTGCTTTCTCTTCTTCCTACCTATCCTTCCCTAGCTAGAAAGCAAGAAAAACAAAACTCCTATTACAAATGTATAGAGTAAAATTATCATATTGGCCAAATCAAAAAAAAAATTTCAATCTGTATTCTGAGTTGCTCTAAGGAAGTAGATGGTTTATTTCATCATGCATACTCTGGAATCAATGTGTTGATAAGAATCCTTAAGTTTTTTCAAAGTCGTTTGTCTTAACAATATTTATACAAACAATTATATAAATTGTTTTTCTGGTTCTGCTCTTCTTAAGCTCACTTCAAAACACACAGGAAATAATTTATAATTTCCTGCCCTAGAGGAGACATTTATCTCCATGCATATACATTGGATGCAGTCTTAGAAAACAGGCCATTCTCTGAGGTCCCTCCTTAATGCCACTTCATTCCTTCCTTCCTTCCTTCCCTCCCTCCCTCCATAACCTCCTCCTTCCCTTCCTTCCTCCCTCCTTTTCACCATCCCTCACTCCATCCCTCCCCTTCTGTAATAGTATCAATTCTAAGGCAAAAAAAAAACCTCAAGAACTAGACAAATGAGGTTTAGTGACTTGCCTGGGGTCACAAGGCTAGGAGGTGTCTGAGGCTAGATTTGATCCCACTTCAGGTCAGGTGCTCTACCCACTGTGATACCTAACTTCCCCTAAAGTTACATTTCTTACTAAACTTTGAACTTAAGAATTTCATACAGGAATTCACCATATTTCCCTTAACTCCATGCTGATCTCTGTCAAATACACCAAGTAGAAGGATCGGAGAAAGCATGTTCCTCTTGTTCACCACCACTGGCATTCTAGGTTTCAGGAAAATGAAAGAAAGAGCACAGAAAAAACAACAACTGTCAAACCACATAAGAAAGTACCTATTGTCTTGATAATTCCTTTATGAGTATAGAGGACAAAACTACATAAGGAGAAAATCCCTTTTTTTAAGACAGACTTTCAGAAGCCAATATGTTTCTAGCTTGCTGATGGATTCAAATAGTTTCTGCCCCCCCCCCCCCAAATCTACAAAAGGTTTGTCACTTCACTAAAGTTTTCTTTCCTTTAACAATGCTTATAAAACTGCATACAATAATACTAATAGTAAATATTGGAGGGCATACAACCTAGAGGAAAAAATACATATTCTGTGGGTCATTGTTTCTACTTATTATAAAATGTCTTACTTCCTCCTATCTAGTGCCCATTTTTAAAAATTAAAATACAGGCTTATCTTTTTATGTTTACATCATACCAAGACTAGCCCTAATCAAAATTATGAAATATACAACTTGACTTTGGCATCCTGAAAATATTCTCCTGTGAAAGATTCTTTTTCTTTTTATTGACAACACTAATGATAAGATGTATTTCTAATATATTGAATTATTTCTATTCCTGAATTTTAAAAGAAGGCTCAGAATTGTCTCTCAGGACTCATTACTCAGAGCAAATTCAAGGAATGCCTGACCCTAAAAATATCTCCCATTGTAGGGTGACAGAAAACTGAGATGGGGGAAGCTAGGTGGCTCAGTGGATAGAAAGCCATGGAAACAGGAGTTTCAAATTTGGCTCAAATACTTCCTAGATGAATGAACTTGAGAAAGTCACTTCACCCCAGTTGCCTAACCCTTACCACTCATCTGCCTTGAAACCAATACTTAGTATTGGTTCTAAGACAGGTGGATTTAAAAAAAATAAGAAAAAAGAAAAGTGACATTATGGTTTCTATCTTTTCTGGTAAATAAAAATAAGTTTAGGCCAGATGTGTCTATAGCAGGACAGAATCCTTGAATCTCACATCAAAAAAAGTATTAAACAAAGTTACCCCTAACCCAACAGAACTTGATTTCTCCTTCTAAATGGTGAAATCATAGGCAGGATATGTGGTTTTCTGTTAATCAAAGAATCAGAGAAAGACTGAGAAAATGTCAGAGCATCTCTTCATTGACTATTCACCAGCTAGAGATGTCTTGGAATACTTAAGAGAAGGCTGAATAACAAGCTTCCAAAATTTCATTTAATGATGCATGTGGTAAAATTTCTTTGATTTTGATCATTGAAAGAGATAACAGATAAATTGGCTTTTTGGTTATTAGTTATCTAATCAATAAATTGATTTTCTATCCAGAATCCAGTCCCTTGGAATTTTTAATTGTCACACGAGCCACTTGGTTGGCCTAGACCCCTAAGGTAGTACTCTACTTGGACTTTTATGCAAAACAAAACAAAACAAAACAAAAAACTCAACCTTTCTCTCTAGGTTGGAATAATTTATATTCAAATTCAGTGAGGCATAGTAGAATCATGAGAGTACTGGTTTCAAATATTAGTGCTGAAACTTATTAGCTATATGATAATAGGCAAGCCATTTAACTTCTCTGTCTCCATTTTCTCATCTGCAGAGTAGATACACCTACTCCACAAAAATATTGTGAGGAGACTATCTTAAACCTCAAAGCTGTATTAAAAAAAGTATCGTTGTTATTGAGTCAACATTTAAAAATGCTCTTTCTCTAAATAAGAATTAAAAAATTAAAAAGAAGTAACAAAAATTATTTATAAAAATGCTCTTTCTGAAAAAATACAACAGAAGGTCATGTTTATCATTAGAAGATGCAAAGAGTTCTCTCTGTGACAGGAAAGAGCTTAAAGTTAGGTAACAGGAAAAGATAAAACATGGGGAAGATGAAACCCACTAATTTAGAAATAGGGAGAAGGGCCAGATGAAGGTAAAATTAGTGTAGTCACTGCAGACCAGGACTTGTAGTTTCAAAGACTTAGATGTTAGACGCCCTATGTCAAAGCTAGAAATACAAAGTAAAATGACATATAGGGCAAGCAAAAGAAAGAAAAGAAAGAAAAGAAATGGGAAAGATGCCAATTCCCAGATGGGGAACCAAATCTTAGCTAAGAGTTAAGAACCTGCCCTTACAACCTGGCCAGAAAATACTTTGGTATGGAATCTAGGACACATTGTAATTAGAGAAAGATGAGTACAGCTATTTTATAACATTGAAGTATCATTTTCCCCTTAGCTATAGTAAAAAGCTTTAAATATCACCCTCATTCATCAATTGCAGAATGGCTGAACAAATTGTTATTGCATTTCAAAAAATGACAACCATTATGGATTGATAGTAACCTTGGGAAGACTTGCATGAACTGGTATGGAATGAAGTGAGCAGAAACAGAAGAATATTTTAATATGACTACAACGGTATAAAAGACAACAATTGTGTGGTCATGCTTTCTATCTCTTGGCAGAGTAGTAAACTAGAGGTGCAAATTGAGGCATTCATTTTGGAATATGGCCAATGTGTGAATTTATTTTGCTTGACTACACTAGTTTGTTACAAGCTAGAGTTGTTTTGTTTTGTTTGGGGGAAAAGGAGGGGAAGGAAGAGTAGAGAAAGTGATGATACTGTAAAAGAAGAAAAGAAATAAAGAATGAATAGAAACAGCCTTTACCGGATGCTTACAAGGTTCAAAATGTTAATTCCTAAAGATACAAATAGAGGATTTCTCCTTCTAGATGGTAGAATAATAGGATCGGACAAGTGATTTTCCACCATTAGTCAAAGAATCAAGGAAGGATTGAGAAAATGATGGAGCATCTCTTCATTGGCCATTCACCAGTTAGAGATATCTTTGGATATTTAGGGGAAGGCTGAATAACAAGCTTCTAAAATTGCATTTAGTGATCCATGTGGTAGAGGTGGTTCCCATTCTCAAGGAGCTCATAGTGTACTAGTGGAAGACAACACGTACAAAAGGTTTAAATCTGCAAGTATTAATGATTCATTGATCATTATTGTACAGTGGCAAAGCAATGTATGGTAATGCATCTTCTTTAGTTTCCTCTCCTTTTCTTCTTTCTCAATAGTCACCATCAACCCAAGAAAGAAACTTCCCAGGACAAGTTCTCATTATTGGTGATTGCCTCTCCCCAATCACTATCTAAAGTTGACTAAAGCAAGAAGGTCCTGGAAGCATAGAACTTGGATCAGGTGTTCCCAGATATGCCAGCTCAAGTTGGGTTTGACACCTACATTGATGATGATAATGTTTGTTCTAGGGTGTGTCAGCTGACTTAGCCCATGTCCCATGTGTCCTGGGATATGGAAAAAAATATGTCCCGTGAGCTGAATTCTATAATAATCTCTGTCCTTTTCTTGTCACGATAATGCTTGAAACATTTTCTGATCTCAACTACTAAAATTGAGTTGTTCTGTGCCCTTTCACCAAAGCCTTGCTCTACTAAGGGGCAACAAATTAATTAATTAGAGAAACTAATTTTCATAAGGCATGCTTGACCTGTGATGTGGCGGTCTTTACTGGCTCCTTACTAGGTCCTGTTGCTCCTGGCCTTGGTTACTGTGTGAAATTCATATAAAAATGTAACCCTCTGCCCAAACATGGACATTAAGTCAGGACATCAACAAGTCATGTGATTAAAGGGCCAGATTGGCACTTGGAGTCCTAACTGATGGAAGGGGCTGGTAGAAACCCCCTGAGTAGCAGCTGAAGTGTCTGGAAGTCAAGACTCAGTACCCAGACTGTCCAATTGGAGAGCTCCAGGAAGAGCGATGTCATTGGCCTTGTAAAGAGAAGAGGGCAAGGCATTGTCTTGGGCATGGAGGTCTTCTTGAACACGACTCAACCTCTCCCTTTTCTCTGTAGAGCTTAATGCTTAATACTCTTTTGAAGTTTGGCTGGCTATCGGATTGGGGAAGCATAGAAATGGGTTTTTTAAAGTTAGGGTGACCTGCTGATTTTTGTTTCGCTCTCTCTCTCTCTCCAAATTTTACTAAGAAGTAATTATAAATTAATGGGAGGAGCAGGAATGTATGAGATGGTGGGCTATTCTCACAAACATCCAAAGTGGAGTCAAGGTAGGAAGAAGTCCCCATTTCCTCAAAAATAACATCAGCTCAGGCTAAGGAGTCCCAGACTGATAAGCTATCTCCATAAAAGGTTATGCAGATAGATAGGAGGGAAATAGTTTTTGTTTTGATTGGTTAAAAGCTGCTTGAATAATTAGGATCATTGGTCTTGTAAATTTCCCATTCTAATTAGTTAGCTTTCCCCAGATAAGATTGTAACTCTCAAGGAACCAGTCCAGGAGGAACTAAGGGAGGCTTCATCTTTTCATCAGGGACTAGGATAAAAGGGAGACTGTCTGCTTCCACACTTTGCACTTTTGGACATTGGTTTGTAAATTGCTCATTCTCCCTAGAATGAAATAAAAGTGCCTTTGACACTGATGCTGAGTTCCTCTCAATTAATATACAATCCAAGAAATTTAAACATTACAGTTGCTCTGTAGCTGCATAGTTAGTGTAAGATAGTGCTGGACAGACTCCTCGGTTACTGTTACTGAGCAATTGCTACTAGGCTGGGTTAGACATCTTAGTTTTTTTATAGCTTGTTCCCTATTGGACCAGGAAAGTTGCTTTGCTACTGGTAGGATACAGTGATAAAGTCCTTGGTTTAAAATCAGAAGTTGCTTCCCTTTAACTTCCTTAGGGCCCTGCCTCCATCAGATTAGCTTCCCTTCCCTCTTCTACTGCTATTTTCCCTCCCTCAAAACCCCATTTTCTCAGTAAGTCACTCCATTTTACTTTAGGGTGTTTAGGTTTAGTTCAACCATTTTCACTTCCCATACTCCTTTGGGAATCATATGTAGATGAGTAGTTAGAGACAAAGGTATGAATGCAGCCTAGACTCTAGAGGCAAGTTCATTGTCTTTCACACCTCTTCCTATACAAACAAGGCATTGCAGCATCCCACTTCTATTAGGGTGGTTAAAGAATGCATTCTCTTTTATATACATGCCTCTGTCTTAGCTTTAGCAGACCTTCAGCTTTTGTGGAAGATAGAGACTATTTTTAATTTGTTTTATTGGTGCCTTTTGTCTTTATATCACAGTTATTTCTAGTTTCTTCCTCTCCACCACCTAGATTGACTTTCCCTTGTCAGGAAGAAAAATAATTATGCAAAAAAAAAATCCATTGCAGTGACTGCATCTGACAATGTATAAATGGAACCAGGAGGTAATCAGGAGCTCAATTTGATAACTTGTCTCCCTCACAAATCAAGTGGATTCCACTCCTGAGTGATCCTAGCTACTGAAGCTGAAGCCCATTACCCTTCAGAGGTTGAGGCTGCCTCCGGAGTATTGGTTTACAGAAGCTCAGGAAGGGCTGCCTCCTTGGCTGGCTGTCTTCAAGAATGAGCTGTGAAATGTATTGCCCTTCTTCTGTCTTTCCCTAAGAATCTTAGATCAGACTGAAGGGATATTTCTTTCCCCTCTTCTCTCTTGCCCTCTACACCAAAAGCAGAAAGTGACAACCCGCAGAAATGTTTGCTTCCATGAGCCTGAGACGGCTGTTCCTGAACCTCCATTTCCTGGATGCTGCCTTCTTCTTTTCTGCTTCCTTTTCTGAGAAAAGATCAGGGATGAACAATTCTGAGTATGGAAATTTACAGCCTTGGGGATTACCTTGTCGATAATACTGAGTTTGAGAGTGTCCAAATTCTCTGATTCCCAAGAGATCCAGAATTGGATTTGGGGAATCAAGTAGCAGCCTCTTAGAAGAGGTTTCTTTAGTAGCATATAGTTTGGAAAATGAAGAGGATTGTCCTGCACACAGATGACTAAAGTCTTATCATGGAGTTCAGGAGATCGGGACCTTCCCAGCTCTCTATGACCTTGCTGGGAATTGCTTGGATAGTGCAAATCCAAAGTAAATGGAGACTATTTGTTCAGTAGCCCTACAAAGTGACCATGCCTTAGTGGATGCAGTCAGGGTATTACTTAATGTGCTCTGTGTTCAGAGAATCTTCTGACTGCATCAAATGCTGCCATCATGGGATGAGGCAAAGAAATTATGGCTGAATGTGAGTTTAGTCATCTTCCTTAGGACCCAATCACTACATATTTATTGACTCTAATTCTTATATTTGTCATGAACAGTGTTGAGCCCTTTGCATATTATGTTATGCATTTTCTGAGGTGGAGGAAATAAAGGCTATTCCATACCCAGCACCGGTATTATATCGCATACTTATGGGAGTCTCAGCACTACCTATTACCTGCTTTTGAGAAAGCAGGGAATCTACAGAGAGATAATGGCCAGTTTGGGGTCAGTTTCCTTACCTCCATCAAATTCCATTCATCTGAACCAAGAGTTCTGGGTTTCAAGGGCCCTGGGCCACAGGTGACCTCTATAATATAATATTAGTGCCCCTCTTTTCTGCCTAGCAAATATTCAATGTGATAGCTAACACAATTCATGCTAGAGTAAGGATCCAAGGAGAGCATGAAACCCTAGAATGTTGGGCCAAACCAAAGAAGATGAAACTTAGTAGGGATTAATAGAATTCTCTCATACAGGCTCAAAAAATCAGGATCACAAAAAAGAAAAGAGAGGAAGTAGGACTAGAAAGCAGTTCTTCAGAGAAGGCCTAGAGGTATGCAAGCTCAGTACAAATCAACAAGGACTGTGGCTGCAAAATGAGCTAATGCCATCTTTAGCTGTACTGAAAAACAAGGTATCCAAAACTGGGGAAGTGATCTATGTTCTACCTTGGTCAGACCACATCTGTAAACCTTGTGTTTGGTTAGATCCATCAGATTTTAGAAAGACTACTGATAAACTGGAGAACATACATGGGAAGATGAGAGATCACAATATGAACCATATGAAAACTGGTTGAACAAATTTAGGAAGAATAGAGGGAATAGAATTGTTATCTCTTAAGTGTTTAAGGGCTGAACTTTGAGGAAAGGGGTTAAACTTGTTTGGGTTAGTTTTCAAGAACAGAACTGGGATCAATGAATACAAAGAGGCAAATTTAGGCTGAATGTAAGAAAAAACTTAAAATGAGAGTGATCCAAAGTGTAATGGGCGGTTTCCCCTCCATAGAGTTCTTCAAGTAAGGTTAGGTGATCACTGGTTGGATCTATCATAGAGGGAATTTTTGTTTAGGTATGTCTTGGCTCCTAGGATTACTTCCATCTTTAAGAGTCTGTGATTCTTATTTGACAGTTAAAGGAAAGAAGGGAAATGTACAATGAAAATCACCTCTAATTGTATATGGAAATTGTATTTTATTGTATGTGGAAATTGCTGTCTTGTTAGAGTGTGCCTAAAATATTTATGAGCATTTAAAACCATATAATGGGATTGTAGAATGGACTACCCCCATCCCCACACACCCTAACAAGTTGGGTGCTTTAGGAAAAGGATAGAGAAGAAATCCAAAAATACAAGGAATTGTGGGAGAAACAAAGAAAGTTGGTGTTTTGTTTTGTTTTGTTGCTTTGTTCCCTCTCAGGTCTATCAACACAAGTGCTCCCAAGCTATAAACTAGGGCACTGTATGTGAGGAATGCAACAGGGAACTCAAAGTTTGGACTCAACCAAAGAAAATAATTGGATGGAAGTCTTAGCATTTTGAGTGAGCAATAACTTCTGCTAGGATGTGGAAGGGTGACAGATGTTAGTAATAGGTGAGGGGGCAGAGAAACACAGCTGGGACCCAACACTAAAGATGAGCTGCAGAAGTCCCACACTTGCTTCAGGGAAAATCTGATATTTGAGGTGGATTCAAATTACTTTTAGTGCTGGTATATAATTGTCAGATCAGTTGGCTTTTGTGAGTTCAACAATATAGAAGGTGGGAGCGCTTGAGGGGAAAAAGCCAAGTTAAATTCTGGGAAGCTTACAGCAAACTGAACTGGGCTTTCCTTCCTGCTTCTGTGTTCTTGTTTACAGCCTTTCTAGCACACATCTGTGTTCACTCATATGTCTGCATGTGGTCTACCATTGAAACTAGTGCAGCTCCAGAACCAGGACCCAGAATACATTAAATACAGAGAGAGAGAGAGAGAGAGAGAGAGAGAGAGAGAGAGAGAGAGAGAGAGAGAGAGAGAGAGAGAGAGAGAGACTGACAGAGACAGAGGCAGAGACAGAGAGACAGAGAGAGAGACAGAGACACAGAGAGAGAGAGAGAGAGAGAGAGAGAGAGAGAGAGAGAGAGAGAGAGAGAGAGAGAGAGAGAAGGGGGAGAGAGAGAAAAGGGGGATAGAGAGACAGAGAGACACAGAGAGAGAGAGATTAAGAGTAGAATAGCATAAAATTTGAGATGGAAGGAACCTTTGAGATAATTGTGTCTAGCTCTCTCATTCTGCATTTGGGATAACAGATCCAGAAAGAAATACTTGTACGTCTTCAAGTAAAGCCTCATTCCCAAATAGTATGTGGGAGAAATAAGATTTTAATCCAGGCCTGCTGATTGTGAATGCAGCACTTTCCACTATACTATTCTGTCTCCTCTCATACAATCGACATTCTTTCTTCCTTCTTGAAATTAAAGGATAGAAGAAGGTGATGGTATGCTCTTCAGATTATCTGAAAAATCACTCATCTGATTCTCCATGTCTGAGTTCACTCCCATCACCTGAAAATTTGCTGAGCAGGGGGCATCTTTTGTGACAAGACATACAAGGCAGAGCAGAAATGGAGCAACCTTTATTCCAATATGCTTCCTCCAATGTTTTCTTTTGCTTTTTGTTCCTGACTCTGCATATAACTGAAAATAGCTAGGACCAGAGCAGAAGGGGAGGGAATGTAACTAATTAAGAAAGTAGAGATTCTCCTGGCAGGAATAGAAGTTTCTCTTTACTACTGGCATTCAAAAGAGAGGTATTGCCTCTTTTCCAATTCCCCTGATGCTTGCATTATGAACTACTGAAACAACTAAAAACAGCTCAAAATATCAATCTATTCCTTTTATCAGAATCAGAACTAGGAGCAATAATGATAACTAGCAATTATATAGCACCACATATGTGACAGATACTGTACAAAGCACTTCAGAAATCTCATTTGATCTCCACAACAATCCTGGGAGGGAAATGCTATAATTATCCCATTTTTACACTTGAGAAAACTGAAGCAGAGGTTAAGTGACTTGCCCAAAGTCACACAGTTCTTAAATAAAAAAACCATGTCTGAATTTGCATTTGGGTGTTCTGACTCCAGGCTCAGGACTATATAGTATACCACCTGTCTCATGTGTTAGCTGCCTTTGGCAAAGTGGAAAATTGGAAAGCTGCAATATATTTCTACCTTCTGTCCTAGAATCATACCAAGTATCAGTTCCAATACAGAAGAATAATAAGGGCTAGGCAATTGGACTTAAGTGACTTGCTCAGGGTCACAAAGATAGGAAGTGTCTGAGGGCAGATTTGAGTCCAGCACCTCCCATCTCCAGGCCTGACTGTCCACTTAGCAATCTAGCTGCCTCTGAGACTCTAGCTTTCTTTAAAATGGCTTCAATTCCAGACAATTCTATTCCTGAGAACATTTTTCTAACAAGTCAAATCATATCTTCTAAGGAAGCTTCAAAGCCTCTAGTAGTCAGTGGCCCAAAGGAGGCCCAATTTTCGACCTTGCCTAAAGTTCACAAAAAAAAAAAGCTTTTCTGTCCTTGAGTTCTAAGGGGATGAGATGGAGGTAGAGCAAGACATGGGCTTTTGACTATTCCTTCTATCCTCGGGAGCAGGACTAAAGAAAGGATTTGCCATGAACTGAGTTTGGAGATCTCCCATAGCACTAGCTGTTTTTCTTTGAATTGAAAAGTGTGGAAAAGACCAGAAAAATAAATCCTCTGGGGCAGAATCCAGAAGCACTGAGCTAGTTGTGTAGTATCAGGAGTGTTATCAGAAATACAGGTTGTGGGTGGTAGCTCAGTGGATTGAGAGCCAGACTTAGAGACGGGAGGTCCTAGGTTCAAATCTGGCCTCAGACAATTCCCAGCTGTGTGACCCTGGGCAAGTCACTTGACCCCTTTTCCTAGCCCTTACCACTCTTCTGTCTTGGAACCAATACAGAGTAGGTGAGGGTTAAAAAAAAGAAATATTGCTTGTTAAACATTAGGAGGAGATCTGAGTCAGAAACATGGGTTAATACCAGAGCATTACAGAGTTAGTTCAAAGAATAGTTGAAAAGATATTGTGGCAGCTGGGTGGCTCAGTGGATTGAGAGCCAGGCCAAGAGATGGGAGGCCCTGGTTTCAAATATGACTTCAGACAGTTACTATCTGTGTGACCCTGGGGATGTCACTTAAGCTCCATTGCCTAGCCCTTACCATTCTTGTCCCTTAGAAATATACAGTATTGATTCCAAGATGGAATTTTCTTTTCTTTTCTTTTCTTTTCTTTTTTTAATTTTTATTTGGTCATTTCCAAACATTATTCATTGGAAAGAAAGATCATTTTCTTTTCTTCCCCCCCCCCTCCCACCTCTCCCATAGCCCACACGCAATTCCACTGGGTATCACATGTGCTTTTGATTCAAACCCATTTCCATGTTGTTGGTATTTGCATTAGAGTGTTCATGTAGAGTCTCTCCTCAGTCATATCCCCTCCACCCCTGTAGTCAGGCAGTTGCTTTTCATCAGTATTTTTACTCCCACAGTTTATCTTCTGCTTGTGGATAGTGTTTTTTAGATCCCTGCAGATTGTTCAGGGACATTGCATTGACACTAATGGAGAAGTCCATTACCTTCGATTGTACCACAGTGTATCAGTCTCTGTGTACAATGTTCTCCTGGTTCTGCTCCTTTCGCTCTGCATCACTTCCTGGAGGTTGTTCCAGTCTCCATGGAATTCCTCCACTTTATTATTCCTTTGAGCACAATAGTATTCCATCACCAACATATACCACAATTTCTTCAGCCATTCCCCAACTGAAGGGCATCCCTTCGTTTTCCAATTTTTTTTTTTGCCACCAGAAAGAGCACAGCTATGAATACTTTTGTATATGTCTTTTTCCTTATTATCTCTTTGGGGTACAAACCCAGCAATGCTATGGCTGGATCAAAGGGCAGACAGTCTTTTATCGCCCTTTGGGCATAGTTCCAAATTGCCCTCCAGAATGGTTGGATTAATTCACAACTCCACCAGCAATGAATTAGTGTCCCTACTTTGCCACATCCCCTCCAGCATTCATTTCTTAACATAGCTGTCATGTTAGCCAATCTGCTAGGTGTGAGGTGATACCTCAGAGTTATTTTGATTTGTATCTCTCTGATTATAAGAGATGTAGAGCACTTTTTTATGTGCTTATTAATAGTTTTGATTTCTTTGGCTGAGAACTGCCTGTTCATGTCCCTTGCCCATTTATCAATTGGAGAATGGCTTGATTTTTTGTACAATAGATTTAGCTCTTTATAAATTTGAGTAATTAAACCTTTGTCAGAGGTTTTTATGAAGATTGTTTCCCTTCTGATTTTAGTTACATTGGTTTTGTTTGTACAAAAACTATTTAATTTGATGTAGTCAAAATTATTTATTTTACATTTTGTGACTCTTTCTAAGTCTTGCTTGGTTTTAAAATCTTTCCCTTCCCAAAGGTCTGACAGGTATACTATTCTGTGTTCCCCTAATTTACTTATAGTTTCCTTCTTTATGTTCAAGTCATTCACCCATTCTGAATTTATCTTGGTGTAAGGTGTGAGGTGTTGATCCAAACCTAATCTCTCCCACATTGTCTTCCAATTTTCCCAGCAGTTTTTATCAAATAATGGATTTTTGTCCCAAAATCTGGGGTCTTTGGGTTTGTCATAAACTGTCTTGCTGAGATCATTTATGCCAAGTCTATTCCACTGATCCTCCTTTCTGTCTCTTAGCCAGTACCAAATTGTTTTGATAACCACTGCTTTATAGTATAGTTTGAGATCTGGGACTGCAAGTCCTCTTTCCTTTGCATTTTTTTTCATAATTTCCCTGGATATCCTTGATCTTTTGTTCTTCCAAATGAACTTAGTTATGGTATTTTCTAATTCAGTAAAGAAGTTTTTTGGTAGTTCAATGGGTATGGCACTAAATAAGTAAATTAATTTGGGTAGGATTGTCATTTTTATTATGTTAGCTCGTCCCACCCATGAGCAATCAATGTTTTTCCAATTGTTTAGATCTAGTTTTAGCTGTGTGGAAAGTGTTGTGTAGTTGTGTTCATATAGTTCCTGTGTTTGTCTCAGCAGATAGATTCCTAAGTATTTTATATTGTCTAGGGTGATTTTGAATGGTATTTCGCTTTCTAATTCTTGCTGCTGAAATGGGTTAGAGATATATAGAAATGTTGATGACTTATGTGGGTTTATTTTATCCTGCAACTTTGCTAAAGTTGTTGATTGTTTCAACTAGCTTTTTGGTTGAATCTCTAGGATTCTTTAAGTAGACCATCATGTCATCCGCAAAGTGACAGCTTGGTCTCCTCCTTGCCAATTTTAATACCTTCAATTTCTTTTTCTTCTCTAATTGCTACTGCTAGTGTTTCTAGTACAATGTTAAATAATAGAGGTGATAATGGGCATCCTTGTTTTACTCCTGATCTTACTGGAAAGGCTTCTAGTTTATCCCCATTGCAGATGATGCTTGCTGATGGTTTTAGATATATACTGTTTATTATTTTTAGGAAAGGCCCTTCTATTCCTATAGTTTCTAGTGTTTTCAATAGGAATGGGTGTTGTATTTTATCAAAGGCTTTTTCTGCATCTATTGAGATAATCATGTGATTTTTGTCAGGTTGTTTGTTAATATGGTCAATTATGTGGATGGTTTTCCTAATATTGAACCATCCTTGCATTCCTGGTATGAATCCTGCCTGGTCATAGTGGATGACCCTTGTGATGACTTGCTGGAGTCTTTTTGCTAGTATCCTATTTAAGATTTTTGCGTCTATATTCATTAGGGAGATTGGTCTATAGTTTTCTTTCTCTGTTTTTGACTTACATGGCTTTGGGATCAGTACCATGTTTGTGTCGTAAAATGAATTTGGTAGAACTCCTTCTTGGCCTATTCTGTCAAATAGTTTGTTTAATATTGGGATTAGTTGTTCTTTGAATGTTTGATAGAATTCATTTGTGAATCCATCTGGACCTGGGGATTTTTTCTTAGGGAGTTCTTTGATGGCTTAATTTCTTTTTCTGAAATGGGGCTGTTAAGGTAATTTATTTCTTCCTCTTTTAGTCTAGGCAATTTATATTTTTGTAAGTATTCATCCATATCACCTAGATTGCCATATTTGTTGCCATATAATTGGACATAGTAGGTTTTAATGATTGCCTTAATTTCCTCTTCAAGGGGTGAGGTCTCCTTTTTCATCTTGGATAATGTCAATTTGGTTTATTTCTTTCCTTTTTTTTAATTAGACTGACTAGTACTTTGTCTATTTTATTTGTTTTTTCAAAGTACCAGCTTCTAGTCTTATTTATTAAATCAATAGTTCTTTGACTTTCAATTTTATTAATTTCTCCTTTGAGTTTTAGGATCTCTAATTTAGTCTTCATCTGAGGATTTTTAATTTGTTCACTTTCTAATTCTTTAATTTGCATGCCCAATTCATTGACCTCTGTCCTTCTTAATTTGTTAATATATGAACTCAAGGATATACATTTCCCCCTGAGTACTGCTTTGGCTGCATCTCATAGGTTTTGAAAGGATGTCTCACCATTGTCATTTTCTTCAATGAAGTTACTAATTGTTTCTATGATTTGTTCTTTAACTAACTGGTTTTGGAGAATCGTATTATTTAATTTCCAATTCATTTTTTGATTTACCTCTCCATGTTCCCTTACTAATTATTATTTTCATTGCATTGTGATCTGAGAAAGTTGCATTTATTATTTCTGCTCTTTTGCACTCGTTTGCAATGTTTTTATGACCTAATACATGGTCAATTTTTGTAAATGTACCATGTGCTACAGAAAAGAAGGTATATTCCTTTTTGTTCCTATTTATTTTTCTCCACATGTCTACTAACTCTAATTTTTCTAAGATTTCATTCACTTCTCTTACCTCTTTCTTATTTATTTGATTTATCTAGTTCTGATAGAGGAAGGTTCAGGTCTCCCACTAGTATAGTTTTTCCATCTATTTCATCCTTGAGTTCCTCTAGTTTCTCCTTTAGAAATTTGGATGCTATGCCATTTGGTGCATACATGTTGAGTACAGATATTTCCTCACTGTCTATACTGCTTTTATCACGATGTAATTACCTTCCCTATCTCTTTTAACTAGATTTATTTTTACTTTGGCTTTGTCGGATATCATGATTGCAACTCTCCTGCCTTCTTTTTGTCAGTTGATGCCCAATAAATTTGGCTCCACCCTCTTACTTTCACCCTATATGTATCTACCTTTCTCATATGTGTTTCTTGTAGACAGCATATGGTAGGGTTTTGGACTCTAATCCACTCTGCTATTCGCTTGCGTTTTATGGGTGAGTTCATTCCATTCACATTCAGAATTATGATTACTAGCTGTGTATTTCCCAGCATTTTGTTTTCTGCTCCTTTTCCTGCCTTTTCTTCTTTCACTATTTCCTTCTACACCAATGTTTGCTTTTGAACAGTCCCCCTTGTTCCCACCCTTATTTTACTTCCCTTTCTACCCCCTCCCTATTTATCCCCCCCTTATTTTCCCTCTAGTCTTTCTAAAATTAAATCCCCCTCTCCCTCCCTCTCTTGTACTGCTTCCCTCCCCACCAGACTGTTTGTTACCCTTCTACTCTCCTATAGGGTGCAAATCTATTCTCTGTCCCCAATGGATTGGATTGTTGTTCCCTCTTTGAGTCCCTTTCAAAGCACGTAAAAGTTGAGTATTTCCTGTCTCTGACCTCTTTACCCTTCCAGTGTATTGATGTTCTCCCCCCTCCCACCATGAGCTTCTTTATGACATATAAATTTACCCCCATTTGTTTCTTTTCCCATTTCTTTTAATATTAACCTATTTTTAAGCTCTAGTTTTATATATATATATATATATATATATATATATGCATACTCATGCGTATGTATTTTTGCATGCATATATCTATGTACCTATTTATGTCTTGTCCTTTCATCCTATACAGTTTGTTGCTGTTCCCTCTACGTATACTTCTTTTGCTGCCCAGGTAATAACAGTTTTTAAGAGTTACCAATGACCTTTTTTCTTATAGGGATATATATTTTAACTTATTGAGTCTCTTAAAAATTTTTTTTGTTTTTCTTTTTTCCCCTCTTTTTTAATTACCTTTTGATGATTCTCTTGAGTTCTCTGCTTGGACATCAAATTTTTCTGTTCAGGTATGGTCTTTTCTTTACGAATTCTTGGAATTCTTCTATTTTGTTGAATGACCATACTTTCCCCTGTAAGAATATAGTCAGTTTTGCTGGGTAGTTGATTCTTGGTTGTAGACCTAGTTCCCTTGCTTTCCGGAATATCATATTCCATGCCATTCTTTTTTTCAGTGTGGATGCAGCCAGATCCTGAGTTATCCTCACTGTGGTTCCTTGGTATCTGAATGACTTCTTCTTAGCAGCTTGTAATATCTTTTCTTTGGTCTGATAGTTCTTGAATTTGACTATAACATTCCTGGGTGTTGTCAGTTGGGTATTAAGTACAGGAGGTGATCTGTGGATTCTATCAATCTCTACTTTTCCCTCTTGTTCAAGGATTTCAGGGCAGTTTTCTTTAATAATTTCCTGTAATATAATGTCCAGGATTTTTCTTTTGTCATGGTCTTCTGGTAGGCCAATAATTCTTAAATTGTCTCTCCTTGAATGATTTTCTAAATCTTCTGTTTTGTGAATGAGATGCTTCATATTTTCCTCAATTTTTTCATTCTTTTGGTTTTGTTTTATAGTGTCCTGCTGCCTTGTGAGGTCACTCGATTCTAGTTGTTGTATTCTGTTTCTTAAAGACTGGATTTCATCCTTAGTTTTTTGGTTGTCCTTTTCCTTTTGGTCGGATTTTCTTTGGAGATCATCTTTCATCTTCTTCACCTCATTTTTCATCTGCTTTGCCTCATCTTTCATCTCCTTTGCCTCATTTTCCAGCTGGTTGATTTTGGCTTTCAAGACACTATTTTCTGTTTCCTGATGACTTATCTTAGTTTTTAAGTTCTTTTCCCAATTGTCTTCAGCCTCTCTTAATTGTGTTTTGAATTGCATTTTGAGTTCTTCCAAAGCCTGTATCCAATTTGCTGGGATTTCTGATTTTTCCTTTGCTGGGTCCTCCCCCTCTGTTTCATTCACTCTTTGCTCATTACCTGTGCAGCAGCTGTCTATTGTAATTTCTTTCTTCTTTTTCTGTTGTTTGCTCGAGTTTACCCCTTCTTTGCTCCCCGTATTTGGCTGTGCTCTTGCTCCTCTTATTTTGTTTTGGTTTTGGGGATGTCAGTCTCCCCTCTTGGAGCTTTGTCAGATCTCTTGGTACAGTCTCTAAGGGAGGAATGTTAGCTTCCCTGTCCTCTGAGGCTTTTGATTGGATTGAGTTCAATTGGGTTGGGCTGTATGTGGTATGAAGCTCTGAGGCTCTGAAGACTCCTGGAAGGCTGGGCCACCCAGGCTCTCTCCATTTCTCTCTAGCTGCTTCTCCACTGTCTGCAAGTGCCTTTGCCCACCTCCCTAAACTCTGAGGAGTTCTGATGGGATTAAGTTTAACTGGATTGGTCTGGATGTGCCCCGAGGCTACAGTGAGACTGGAGTCTGATGGAGGGACCCAGCCATGGCCCAGTCTCTCCCTAGCTTCCCCCCAGCTGTCCAAGCTGGATGCTCTGAGCCCAGTGCCCTGTTGCTCACAAGGTAGACCCTGAAAACCAGCACCTTTGCCCGCTTATAGGTTCCTGCTGCTTCTGGGGCCTCAGCCCTCTAGGTTGTGGGGGAGGGGTCCTGGGACCTACCCTCTGCCTTCCCCTTAGCCCTGAGTATTCTCAGATTCCGGCTTTTGGAGTGGTGTACCTTTTGATTTGAGTCCAGAAGGAGGGTTCCCCGCTTCTGTCCTGTTGTTCAGATTGAATTTTGGTGCCCTAGAGCATTCAGTCTGCATCAGTTAAGGAAGGGTCTTCCAGGAGGTCTAACTTTTGCTGCTTGCTAAGCTGCCACAAGATGGAATTTTCTTAAAAAAAAATATATATATGGTTTTGGGGATCATCTAGGCAGCACTGTAGTGTTGGCTCTAGAGTCAGGAAGACCTGAGTTCAAATCTGGCCTCAGGTACTTTCTAATTGTGTGATGCTAGGAAGTTTTTGTTTGCCTTAAAAAAAGGCTATATTTAGACCAGGGGTTCTTCTCCTCTGGGCCAAGAAAAAGTTCATGGATAGATTTCAAAGGATCTATGAAGTTGGATAAGAGAAAAAATGGCATCTTTCTTTTCACTAAAATCCAACTAGTATTTTTACATTTCCTTCAATTATTCACAAAATATTTTTCTGAGAAGGGGTCCAAAGCTTTTTGAGACTGTGGTTAAGAACGAGCTCCAGGGGGCAGCTGAGTAGCTCAGTGGATTGAGAGCCAGGCCTAGAGATGGGATGTCCTGGGTTCAAATCTGGCATGAGACACTTCCTAGCTGTGTGACTCTGGGCAAGTCACTTGACCCCCATTGCCTAGCCTTTACCACTCTTCTGCCTTGGAGCCAATATACTGTATTGACTCCAAGACGGAAGGTGAGGGTTTTTAATAAAAAATAAAAATAAAAAATGAAATAAAAAGAATGAGCTCCAAAACCTTCAACCTACCAGAAAACTCATTTCCACCCTGAACTTGCTATATTTCATTGATCTCCCAGTGAACTAACTCCCATAATGAAGTTACTCTTCACAGAAAAAGACAGAATCTGTTCAACTATATACAGCATTTTGCGTTTGACATAAGAGTAATAGAGCTGTAATAATAAAGCCATATATAATAAAAACAATTACTGTATTCCATAGCTTCTCCCAAAACACAGACTGCCCCAGATCAAGGTGTTCTAAGAAAATCAGTGTTCACTTTGTTCAGCTTCACTCTAGCCTTCATTCTAGAATTGTAAAAAAGAATGCAGACCATACAATTCCCAATGGCTATTTTATTCCCCTGGTACATTGGTTGGCCATTGGGTGAAGCCTTGGGAACTCTGGACTGAGGACGCCATTGGAATTGGGACCAGAACAGACTGGAGCTTTCACATCTAATACTTTTCCATTTGGTATTCTGTCCCTAGCTGGGACCACCACATATTGCCTCAGCTAGTTCATTGCTCATGGAGCAGAGAGAATGGATTCCATGGCAGGCTTGAGACAAAAAGTCTACCACCATTCCAGCCTGCTGTCTCTCTGACTTTGAGAACATCAGTCCTCATTGCTGGTGGCAAAGAGATCTATGACATCTCTCAAACAGCCAAACTTAGTTGCTTCCTCCTCCTCTTCCTCCTTCTCCTTCCATAACTCTCTCCTGTAGTTATGAAAGGAATAATGGTAGAACTAGGATGTTAAATGCAAATTTTGTGGCAACAATTTTCTTTTTTTTTTTTATTACATTGAGACCTTAATTTTAACCAATCATTGCACACCCTTTATAAATCATAGAATTTTACAAAATAGCCTAAGATAGAAATTAAAATTAAAACTCGAATATCCATGTAGGAAAGGATGTAACATTTTCTTTGACAATAAAATCTTCAATTTAATTGCAATAAATCTTCCTAATACATTTAGATAAAACAATAAAGAAGATAACAGCTGACTAGTGGGAGCAGGAAGCTACAGGTCAACAAATCAACAAACATTTATCTAGTACTTAATATATATCTGGCACTGTGCTAAGACCGTTATAAATAATATTTCATTTGAGCTTCACTACAATTTTGTGGGGGGAGTGCTATTATTCTTCCCATTTTATAGATGAGGAAAATGAAGTAGACTTGCCCAGCATCACATAGCCAGTAATTATGAGGCCAAATTTGAACTCAGGTCTTCCTGCCTCCAGATTTAGCACTCTATCCATTGGTCCCCCTAGATGCTGGGCAGTAGAAAACAATTTGAATGTGATTAATCTTGTTTACAGTGAGTGAAAATTGAATCTTTGACTGTAGTTTATGAGTCATTTCCTTTCCTTTAGGGTGAATAGATGTCAGAGGCTGGGAGTACTCATGATCAGAGGTCATGGAAAACTTAAATTCTTGGTAGTGAGCCATTCCTCCAGGTGGTAACTGTTAAACGTGTATGGATGTGGAATGATACTGAACAATTTGATAATTAAGTTATGGATAAACTATGTAAGGGTGTAGGGCAAAATCTATTTTAAGTCTTTGTGATTTGATCTTCTAACATTATTCCACACTGCTGGGTCCCAGGGCCTGAGTCTCCCTTTATCCATGGTTTTGTTTCTAGCACTTTCGGTTACCTGTGATCAACCTTGAATTCCAGAGGAAGGAAGAAGGCAAGAAGGAGGCTGCTGCAAAATGAGGGAGGGGACCAGCACGTGGTTCAACGACAAAAGAGGTTAGGGACAGACACCAGTGCCTGGCAAAGACATAAGGATGGCAGACCTATGAGTAGTCAGAGTAGGGGAAAGGTCTCCTTTCTCTGGCAGGTGGTCCACCTGCTGCCACCAGTGGTCTCTCCATGGGTCAGTCCTTTTGCTTTCACTTGGAAGGTTCTTTTAAAAATGTGTTGTTGTTGTTGTTTTGTAGGGGATAGTGGGAGACCTTAAAGCACCAAGCCAAGAGGTAGGAGTAGGAAGAACAAATTACTATACAATAAAATTAATGAAGGTGTTAAAGGTTAAAGTGAGAATTATCTGTATGGCATTCATCACAGTTTCAGTCATCCATCATAAGTTTTGGAATGTATTCCCAAAGGACCCTTTTGTAGCGTTTCAAATAGAAGTTAAATGACTTGTCTAGAGCCACATAGCTAGTGCCTGAATCAGAATTTGAACTCAGGTCTCTCTGACTCTAAGCCCAGTTCTCTGTCCACTATGCCACCTAGGAGAACACCTTTGTTTTAAATTAATTGTGTAAATTAGCTAATGATTAGAACTAAATGCATCATGATGAGTGCTTGTGAACTATAGTTTTAGGAACACAGATCCACAGACTACTTTTTTTTTTTAAACCCTTACCTTCTGTCTTGGAGTCAATACTGTGTATTGGCTCCAAGGCAGAAGAGTGGTAAGGGCTAGGCAATGGGGGTCAAGTGACTTGCCCAGGGTCACACAGCTAGGAAGTAGCTGAGGTCAGATTTGAACCTAGGACCTCCCATTCTCTAGGCCTGGCTCTCAATCCACTGAGCTACCCAGCTGCCCCCCACAGACTACTTTTGACCCATGAAGTAGTACACCTGGAGGATCTAATCACTGAGTTCAAGTTGGGTGTATAGCCAAGATCAGGGGAGCTACACCTATATAATTTAATTTGACAAATATTTTTAAATGACTACCATATACCAGGTATTCTGCTAGAACCCTGAGAGAAAAAGAAAAACCAAAACAAAAATAGTCCCTGTTCTCAAATAACTTAACATTGTATGTTTGGGTTTGGGAGAGAATTGAAACATCTTGTCATTGGTTAGAAAGGCATAAAGTTGTTGTTCAGTTGTTTCAATCATGCCTGACTCTTTCTGACCCCATTATTGTTTGTTTTATGCAAAGATACTGGAGTGGTTTATCATTTCCATCTCCAGCTAATTTTTACAAATGAGTAAACTGAGGCAAACAGGGTTAAGTGACCTGTCCAGGGTCACATAGCTGAGTGTCTGAGGCCCAATTTGAACTCTGAAAGAGGAGACTTCCTCACTACAATCCTGGCACTCTAACCACTGCACCACAACATGCATTTAGACAATTAAATACAAAACAGTTATTCAAAGAGACTTGTGGGGAAAGGATATTAGCAACAGTAAGCTTCCTATGGGAAGATGGCACTTGAGCTGAGGTTTTAAGGAAGCTAGGCATTCTCTCAAATGGAGATGAGGAGGGAGTACATTTGGGGTATGGGGGTCACCTGTACAAAAGGCCTGGAGATGGAAAGTCATGTAGAAGGAACAGCAAACAAGCCAATGTAACACGAGAAATATGCCATTACACACATGATACACTTTGAAAGGTAAACTGTAGCCAGATCATGAATGGCTTTAAAATCCAGATGGAGAAGTCTGCATTTTTTTCTAGAGACACGAGGGAGCCACTGAAATTTCGTGAGAGTTAGCAAGATCATAATATTTCTGGCTAGGTGATCTATTTTTTGTAAAACAAAATCCCTGAAGATGCAAGAGAGTGCAAAGGAGAAGCTTTTCCCCAGTCCACTAAGAAACTGATGAAATGAATGATTGAATGGCCATCTTTAGCCAAAGCCCAACCTTCCCTAGCAAATGCCATGGTAGCCAGGCAGCCTGGCATGACTGCAGGCTTTGGAGATAAAAATAATCTCCTTTTGCCCCTTCAGTGGTAAAATTAGAAACTTAATTAAAATGTCATCGAGAATGGCCACAAATTCCAAGTAACCAATTTGAGACGTTATTAATAATAATAAAACCTTGGCACTTACATTAACTCCCATCTTCACAGTCTGTTATAAACACCAATTCTTCCTCACTCTTCAAAGGGGATGCTTATTAAGTAGGAAAGTTAAAGCCTCATAAAATAATTCTGAGGATTGTCTAACGATGATATTGGTATCTGTGTGACTTCCAGACTGTCCCTCTGCTGCCACCACTCAGCAAACCTTTCTTTTTTGGTGTTCAATCTGTCCATCTTTATCAGCCTTCTGCAATACTTTGTTGTAGTCATCTACCAACTTCCAGGTCATCCTTTTTACTTTCGCAAACTGTTCAGTGTTTGGCTTATAGTACTCATTCATAGGTGGCACAAAGGATAGAGCATCAGGATGGAAGTCGGGAAGACTCATCTTCCTGAATTCAAATCTGGCCTCAAACACTTTATTAGCCGTGTGACCCTCAGCAAGCCACTTAACCCTGTTTGCCTTAGTTTCTTCATCTGTCAAATGAGCTGGAGAAGGAAATGGCAAACCTCTTGCCAAGAAAACCCCACAAAGAGTCAGATACAACTGAAACCACTGAACAACTCTACCCAAATACTTGGAATCATCAATACAAATGCCAACATGCTTTCAAATACATGATCTCCTCAACTCTAAAGACATATATATTTATACTCTATGGCAGTCACATGAACATGGCTAAGATTTCACCATCACCCATAATTCTGCGACCTCTGTGATTTTGAACTCTGAAACCTTGTCCTCTAATCAGAATCACCAGTCTATCTCTCTCTCTCTGCCTCACTCCTGAGTCTATTCTTTATGCCTACCGCAACTTTCAGTTTCCAATCTCTTTCTTTGTTCTCCCAGTCCATCACTGGTACTCTGGTGTCACTGTCCTTCTCTTGACATTTCAACTATGCACAGTCCTCTGACTAGGAATCCTTCACCTTCTCCCACTCTTATCCCTCGTGCCTTGACAACTCCCAGTCCTAGGTTACTCCTAACCCTCTTCCTTCTCTACTTCTATTCAGACCAAGTTGTGAAGACATATATATGGAGAACAAAATAAGAACTGGGAGAACAATTTCTCATATTTAATATCTCTTTACATATTATGCCATTGAGTAGTGTAAACCTTAAAAATTCTCAGACCCTACTTCATAAGGTTGGATTGTGAACCTTATAAATTGCCCATTGGGTCCATTCACCATTTGGGCAGTGAAAGTAACTTAGATCAGGAATGTGAGAACTCTACTTTAACATACTTAAGCATGCCTTAGGGGAAGATAAAGTTGTAAACTCCTTGCTGAACAATGAAAGATACTTAAACCCATACTTGTAGTAGGACAAAAGTTCTTAAGCTGTGCCTATTTTGGGTTTATTGAATAATTGGGACAAAAGGGTGCTAAGTACCTATAAAGGTCAGACAACTTGTGAACTTACAAGGAGCAAAGAGGTGAAAACTTACTCAGAGATTCTAGTCTACTCAGGTGTGAATTACTCAAAAAAAATTAGTCTACTCAGATGTGTACTAAGAATGGTCTGTCCTTTGAAAAACATCTACTGTGATTGGTATATATAAGGACTTAGGGGAGGTAACATAGGAGAAAATGCCCTTTAAATAGGAGCTCAGATTCATTCAGAGGGGCATTCAGATTAAGGGTTGAGCTGGTGGAGGCAGCTGAGATGATGCTGGCCTGGTGTCACTAGAATCCTTGCTTGGACAGATCTTGTGGTGAGTGATTAAGGACTGACTGATCTTTCTCTTAAGGGCTTAGGCCTGGGTTGGCCAGGGCTGGCCTGGGCTGGCCTATCCTTTTCTCATTATTCCCCTTTTTCTCTCTTTCTCTCCTTTTCTTTAATTCCTCATTTGTACTAATTAAAATCTATATAAAACCCAGTTGACTTGGGTATATTTGAATAATTGGGAATATTTCCCTGGCGACCACCTTATATTTGATTTAAAAACAAAACACTGTAGTGAAAACATATTTCCTGCGGTCACAACATACGCATCCACTCTTATATCTATTACAATTTAAGTCTTCCACTATTTTAACTCACTACAGTTTATGACCTAAACCATTTTAATTATAACAGTAGTATGTTGTTGAAAGATACTAACAGCTGGCAGAGCAGGTCAAATTCCTTCCTTAGGGATCCTCCTTCCTCAGTGCCCTCAAAGCAGCAGCAGCAGCAGCATCTGGTGTGCCTAGATTTAGTTTGTGGTATTTACCAAAGGGTCAAAAATCCCATGGTTAAGACAGGGAGAGACACAGACAGACAGACAGACTGACAGACACACACACACACACACACACAGATTGGTATTAGTTGTTCTTTGAATGTTTGATAGAATTCATTTGTGAATCCATCTGGACCTGGAGATTTTTTCTTAGGGAGTTCTTTGATGGCTTGTTTAATTTCTTTTTCTGATATGGGATTGTTTAGGTAATCTATTTCTTCCTCTGTTAGTCTAGGCAATTTATGTTTTTGTAAATAATCATCCATATCATTTAGGTTGCCATATTTGTTGCCATATAATTGGGCATAATAGTTTTTAATGATTGCCTTAATTTACACTTCATTAGAGATGAGGTTTCCCTTTTCATCTTGGATACTGTCAATTTGGTTTTCTTCTTTCCTTTTTTTAATTAGACTGACCAGTACTTTGTCTATTTTATTTGTTTTTTCAAAGTACCAGCTTCTAGTCTTATTTATTAAATCATTAGTTCTTTGACTTTCAATTTTATTAATTTCTCCTTTGATTTTTAGGATCTCTAATTTAGTATTCATCTGAATATTTTTAATTTGTTCACTTTCTAGTTATTTAATTTGCATGCCCAATTCCTTGACCTCTGCTCTCCCTAATTTGTTAATATATGAATTTAAGGATATAAATTTCCCCCTGAGTACTGCTTTGACTGCATCCCATCGGTTTTGAAAGGATGTCTCATCATTGTCATTTTCTTCAATGAAATGATTAATTGTTTCTATGATCTGTTCTTTGACTAACTGGTTTTAGAAATTTGTATTGTTTAATTTCCAATTCGTTTTTTATTTACCTCTCCATGTTCCCTTACTAATTATTATTTTCATTGCATTGTGATCTGAGAAAGTTGCATTTATTATTTCTGCTCTTTTGCACTCATTTGCAATGTTTTTATGACCTAATACATGGTCAATTTTTGTGAATGTACCATGTGCTGCTGAAAAGAAGGTGTATTCGTTTTTGTCCCTATTTTTCTCCACATGTCTACTAACTCTAATTTTTCTAAGATTTCATTAACTTCTCTTACCTCTTTCTTATTTTTTTTTTGTTTGATTTATCTAGTTCAGTTAGAGGAAGGTTCAGGTCTCCCATTAGTATAGTTTTTCTATCTATTTCATCCTTGAGCTCCACTAGTTTCTCCTTTTGAAATTTGGATGCTATGCCATTTGGTGCATACATGTTGAGTACAGATATTTCCTCATTGTCTATACTGCCTTTTATCAGGATGTAATTACCTTCCCTATCTCTTTTAACTAGATTTAGTTTTACTTTGGCTTTGTCAGATATCATTGATTTGTCAGATATCATGATTGTGGCTCCTGCCTTCTTTTTATCACTTGATGCTCAATTGATTTGGCTCCATCCTCTTACTTTCACCCTATGCATATCTACCTTCCTCTTGTGTATTTCTTCTAGACAGCATATGGTAGGGTTTTGGACTCTAATCCACTCTGCGATTCACTTGCGGTTTATGGGTGAGCTCATTCCATTCACATTCAGAGTTATGATTACCAGCTGTGTATTTCCCAGCATTTTGATTTCTACTCCTAGTCCTGCCTTTTCTTCTTTCACTATTTCCTTCTATACCAATGTTTGTTTTTAATCAGTCCCCCTAGTTCCCACCCTTATTTTACTTCCCTTTCTACCCCCCTCCCTTCTTATTCCCCCCTTATTTTCTTTGCAGTCTTTATAAAACTATACCTCTATCCTTTCTTTCCCTTATACTGCTTCTCTCCCCACCAGTCCATTTGTTACCCTTCTACTCGCCTATAGGGCACGAATCTATTCTCTGCCACATTGGGTTGGATTGTTCTTCCCTCTTTGGGTCAGTTTCAATGCACATAAGAGATGAGTATTTCTTGTCTCCAACCTCTTTACCCTTACAGTGTATTGATGTTCTCTTCCCTCCTGCTATGAGCTTCTTTGTGACATATAAATTTACCCCCTTTTGTTTCTTTTCCCATTACTTTTAGTATTAACCTCTTTTTTAGCTCTAGTTGTATATATATATATACATATACATATGTATATATATACATAAACATGTATATGTATTTATACATACATATATCTATATATTTATTTATGTCTTGTTATTTCATCCTATACAGTTTGTCACTGTTCCCTCTAAGTGTAATTCTTCTAGCTGCCCAGGTGATAGCAACAGTTTTTCTTATAGGGATACATATCATTTTAACTTATTGAGTCTCTTGAAAAAAGTTTTTTATTTTGTTTTGTTTTGTTTTTCTCCCCCCCCCCTTTTTAATTACCTTTTGATGGTTCTCTTGAGTTCTGTACTTGGACATCAAATTTTCTGTTCAGATCTAGTCTTTTCTTTACAAATTCTTGGAATTCTTCTATTTTGCTGATTGACCATACTTTTCCCTGTAAGAATATAGTCAGTTTTGCTGGGTAGTTGATTCTTGGTTGTAGACCTAGGTCCCTTACTTTCTGAAATATCTTATTCCATGCCTTTCAGTCCTTCATTGTAGATGCAGCCAAATCCTGCGTTATCTTCACTGTGGTTCCTTGGTATCTGAATGACTTCTTCTTAGCAGCTTGTAATATTTTTTCTTTGGTCTGATAGTTCTTGAATTTGGCTATAAAATTCCTGGGTGTTGTCAGTTGGGGATTAAGTACAGGAGGTGATCTGTGGATTCTTTCAATCTCCACTTTTCCCTCTTGTTCTAGAATATTGGGGCAGTTTTATTGAATAATTTCCAGTAGTATTATGTTTAGGCTTTTTCTTTCATCATGGTCTTTTGGTAGACCAATGATTCTTAAATTTTCTCTCCTTGAATGATTTTCTAAATCTTCTGTTTTGTGAATGAGATGTTTCATATTTTCGTCAATTTTTTCATTCTTTTGGTTTTGTTTTATAGTGTCCTGCTGTCTTGTGAGGTCACTTAATTCTAGTTGTTATATTCTGGTTCTTAAAGACTGGATGTCATCCCTGGCTTTTTGGTCATCCTTCTCCTTCTGGTCTGATTTTCTTTGGAGGTCATCTTTCATCCTCTTTGCATTATCTCTCATCTCCTTTGCCTCATCTTTCATCTTCTTTGCCTCATCTTTCATCTGCCTTGCCTCATTTTCCAGCTGGTTGATTTTGGCTTTCAAGACACTATTTTCTGTTTCCTGATGACTTATCTTAGTTTTTAAGTTCTTTTCCCAATTGTCTTCAGCCTCTCTTAATTGTGTTTTGAATTGCATTTTGAGTTCTTCCAAAGCCTGTATCCAATTTGCTTGGATTTCTGATTTATTGTTTGCTGATCCCTCCTCCTCTGTTCCGTTTGCTCTTTGCTTGTTGCTTGTACAGAAGCTGTCTATTGTAATTTCTTTCTTCTTTTTCTGTTCTTTGCTCATATTTACCTCTTCTTTGCTCCCTGTATTTGTCTGTGCTCTTGCTCCTCTCATTTTTTTGGTTTTGTGGTTTTCTGTCAGTCTCCCCTCTTGGAGCTTTGACAAAAGATCTCTCCCTGCAGTGTGTCAGGGAAGGGTGTTGGAGTTTGAGCTTCCCTGTCCTCTGGAGGCTTTTGATTGGATTAAATTAAAGTCCAGCAGTCTGTGAGGGAGGGGTGTTAGAGTTTGGGCTTCCCTGAGTTCTGAAGACTTTTGATGGGATTAAGTTCAGCTGGGTTGGGTTGGATGTGCCCTGAGGCCAAAACCTCCTGGAAGACTGGAGAAATATGGAGGGTCTCAGCTGCTGTGACCAGGCTGTCTGCTCTTTGCTCCCTCTCCAACTCCTTTCCCACTGCCTGTGTTCAACACTCTGAGCCTGGCACAGCTCTGCCTGCAAGGTACTCCCTCCAGACCAGTGCCTTTGCCCACCCAGAGGTTTCTGTTGCCAGTGGAGGCTTAGCACTCTAGGTGGGGTGTGGGAGGGGTCCTTGGACCTTCCTTCTGCCTTCCACTTAAACCCGAGTGTTCTTGGATTCTGGCTTTTGCGAGGGACACCTTTTGGATTGAGTCCAGCAAGAGGGCTCCTTGGCTCTGTCCTGTTGTTAGGTTTGATTTTCAGTCCCCTAGGAGCATTCAGTTTGTGATCAGTAAGGAAGGGTTTTCAGAGTTCTGAACTTCTGTTGCTTCTAAGCCACCATCTTGACTCCACTTCCCCTATAACTACTTAATGGTAACTTTGTCAATAGCAATAGTGCAGTAAAGAAAAAATACAAAATTAGGCATCTGTAGTGATAGAGACAGTGACAGAAAATGTGTACAATGCGTGCTAAATGTATGCCAAAAATAATTTTGGTGACAGTTTTAGATTTTATAAACAATAACTTTGTTGTTTAGTTATTCAGTTGTATCCAACTCTCCATGACCTCATAACCACATGCCAAGCCTTCTTTTCTTCCCTATCTCCCTAAGTCTGTCCAAGTTCATGTTTGTTATTCCCATAATGCTATCTATCCACCTCATCCTTTGCATTCCTTTCTCCTTTTGCCTTCAAGCTTTTTCAACACCAGAGGCTTTTCCAATGAGTACCAGCTTTTCATTATTTGGTCAAAGTATTTAAGCTTCAACTTCAGTATTTGGCCTTTCAAAGAATAGCCTCAATTGAGTTCTTTAAGTATTGACTGATTTGATCTCCTTATTGTCCAAAGGACTTTCAAAATGCTTCTACAGCACCACATTATGAAAGTTTTCCTTATAGTTCTAATCTCACAGCCATACATTGCTACTTGGAAAAACCATAGCTTTGGACCTAGTAATTTAAATGTAAGGTCCTATTTATTGGTTCACTATATATGTTATAGAATTGTATCCATCTTAACATTCCTACTATAAATGAAAATAACAGACAAAAGAAAGTTATGAATAAATGGAAGGATGGTTCATGGATTCTCCCTAGAGAGAGTTTCTTTCTCCTTTGCCTCTCTAATGATGGAGATGATGAAATTGCCTTTTACTATGCATCCAAAGTAAAAGAAAAAAATATATCACATACATTTGGTCATTTCACATTACAAGGATTCATGATGACAATTTGAAAAATATGGTCTTGAAAAGAATTGGATTTTTTTAACCCTTGCCTTCTATCTTAGACTTGACATTAAAGTATTGGTTCCAAGGCAAAAGATTGGTATGGGCTAGGCAATTGGGGTTAAGTGACTTGCCCAGGTCATGCAGCTAGGAAGTGTCTGAAAACAGAATTGAACCCAGGACCTCCCATCTCCAGGCCTAGCACTCTATCCACTGGGCCAAGTAGCTGGCCCCAAACAATTGTTCTTTATGTGAAATGCTTTGTCAATAGCAACGAGCATGGTGAAGAAAAATATTGACTGAATGGAAAATGATGAGGTGGAGAAAGTCTATGCAGCATTTACTAAAATTACTACAAGACAAGTCTACTATTTAGTGACTTTCATGCAAAGAAAGACATAGTAGAAGATAGCAAAAATTATGTTGCAAAATATAGTTCTTATTAAAAATCAGGAGAGTTAGTTTGTAGATTATAGAGAACCCTCATTCCTCTAGGTCATAAGTAATTTGTTTATGTGAAGAGAATTTGTAGGCACTGAATATGGCTAGCAGCTAATAATACAGAAAACAAAATTGATTACATTTCAACAGATAGAAAAGGAATCTGCTATCTCTGTACAATCAGATCACTGATTTATTAGAGCAAAAATCAAAATCAATAAAAACTAGAATTATAAAAATGGGAAAAATGTGGCATGTAATTAAAACAACTTCATCTTACTTATTTATGTAAGATATTGATGCTGAATAATGGAAATGTATGTATAATAGTTGGTGGGCTTGTGAAAAGGCAGGCAGAGCTTAGACTCTTTACTCTCTAGCATTTGTGGCAGCAGAGCTCTTCCAGCTCTCACCCCCTTGTGGGATTCCCTTGTTCACCTCCCTTTCAGAATCAGGAATAGTATTATCTAATTCACCCCAGCCATTCACCATTGTATTAGTCATTTGTTTTAATATTAAGGGACAACCTGGGGAATCTATTCTTTCCATACAATAATCAATAAGTTCTCTCCTTTTCTTTGAATATAAGTTCCCAAACAGCGAACCCCAAAGACGCAGTGGTTTTAAAAAATAAGTTCCTTTATAAGTTCCCAATTGCCTACCCATAATGCAGCTTAACTGTGCTCTAAATAAAGGGAAATAGAGAAAACTTAAACATAGAATTTCCAAATCCCAGTGATTTAGTCAAATGAGAATTATTAATCCATGTGTCAAAAACTGTTAGAAGAATAATTTACAAATACTTTGAAACCATCATTTGTGAGGATTTGAAAAGGGAACAGGAAGGTTTGTAAACAATATTCTATATCTGACTACATCTTTACACTTTCCCAGTTGACTGAAAGATGTGTAAAGTACAAATCCTACTGAGCTTCCTTATTGTTGATTATAAAAAATATTGATTTGGTGGAGCAAAATGCTACCTTTAACTCGCTATTCCTCCAGGATGACTTCATAAATATGTCAAACTCATATAAGATTACTTGATAGATGTAACAAGCACATTTTCTTCAGCAACTTATCTGAATATTAATGACAAGTGAGGCATGAAGCAGGGAGACATTTCTTCACCAAAGTTATTTGCTACTATCTTGGAGGCTATGATATCTACCCAATCAACCAATAAATCAATAAGCACTCTGTAACAGGCCCAAGACACCATGCCTACAAAGATAAAAATCAAATGGTTCCTATTCACATAAAAATATGCACAAAATAAATAAAATAATATAGACCAAACATATATAGATAACATCCTCTTGAGTGTTACTGTTTGCAGATTATCTTGTGTTGACTGCATCAGAAGATTATGAATATAGAACTGAAAGGGACCTCAAAGGTCTTCCAGTCCAACCTCTCCATTTTACAGATGAAGAAATTGAGACCCAAGGAGGTTGTGATTTGCTTACGGTCACACAGATCCCATGACTCCAGGGTCAGCACCCTTTTCAGTGTACCTTGATCTATCAATTATTTCAGAGTCTCTTAAAGGAAATTCATATTCATTTAAAAACAGCAATGCTCTATGGATACAGAAATAGGTGAATGGAAAAATGACTATTGTGCAGGCAACAATGTGCACTTAGATTGATAACCCATACTTGTGAACTAAAATATGTATACACACATATATGAAATATACTCATATTATATTATATATGTACATATCTTTCATTCACATATTTAAATTCGTATTTCTTGGACACATACTGAACTGGACCAAAACTGAAGAAGAAGAGAATGAGCCTGTAACTCCTTTAGGGAACAGAGTAGTTCTTTCAAGCACCAAAATTCTTCTGGTGATGTCATGGAGCTTCAAGTAATAGAATTCCACTATTTCTGAATAACTGAGGTTTATACTCACCCCAAGGGCAATGGAGAAACACATGGTTGATAGGAACAAAGTGTAAAGTTACAAAGAAAGAATTGTACAGGTAATATGACACTAAATGCCCACTGGTCATTTCAAACTGAATGTGCTGACCATAACTCAAATTCGACTTTTCCCCAGCAGAACTCATTGCTCAATCTCTCTAAACTCATTCTTCTTCCAAAGTTATATATTTCTGTTGAACATACCATTATCCTTCTGGTCTCTTAGGTGTGTAACTTTATAGCATCATCATCTTAAAATTATAAATGTCTCACTCAACATGTGCAATCAATTGCCAGGTCTTAATGTTTGTATCTCCATAACATTTCTCACTTCTCAACTCCTCTTTTTTGGGGGGGGGTAGGGGGGGACACCAAGGTCTTGAGATCCCTTCTTTTTACCAAACTTCACTCCCTTTAAAAGGCACCCTTTGCAACAAATAAATATAGCCCAATATAATCTATTGGTCATTTTTGAAACTGAATTTGCAACTGAAAATGTATTTGCAACTGAAATCCATCATTTTTTTTTGTTGTTGTTAAGAGCTAAGAAGATTTTTATCATTAATTTTCATGGGATTGTGGTTGGTTACTGCTCAGATGCTTAACATTTTCAAGTTGTTTTTCTTTACAAAGTGATAGTCATTACAAATGTTCTCCTACTTTTGCTTACTTCATCCTGTGTCAGTTCATACAAGTCTTCCTAGATTTTTCTGAATCTATCACTTTCATCATTTCTTAAAGCACAAGAATATGTGATTATATTCATATACCATAATTTGTTCACTTTCTCCTAATTGATAACTCCTTAGTTTCCAGTTTCTTGCTATAATAAAAAGTATTCCAGTAAATACTTTTGTATACAGGGACTTTTCCTTTTTTTATTCCTTTGGAATATTTCTAGTAGTGAAATCACTGTGGTAAGAGGTACATAGTAGAGTGACTTTTGTAGATCCAAATTACTTTCCAGAATTGTTGGATCAATTTTCAGCTTCATCAATAGTGCATTTGCTGTGTCTCCTCTCTGCCAATTGTCACTCCTTCTTTGTTTCATCTTTGTTGATATGATATATATGAGGTAGAGTCTCAGAGCTGTTTTAATTTGCATTTCTCTCATTATTAGTGATTGTGATAATTTCCCCCCATATAGCTACAAAGAATTTGCATTCCTTTTTATGAAAATATTCTGATCATATCCTTTGACCATTTTTCTATTGGGCATCTAATCTCTTTTCTCTACTCAGATAATTACCACCTTAAATCAGGTCCTTACCACTTCTCAACTGGATTACTTTAATGGCCTAATTGGTCTCATTGCTTCGAATTTGTTTCCCCTCTATGCTGGGAACAGCTGCTGAACTACTTTCTTTAAGCGTAGCTCTTGCCATGTCAGTTCCTACTCAATGAACTCCAGTGACTCCCTATTGCCTCTAGGACAAAATACAAATTCTTCTGTTAAGCCTTTGAATCTTTCTCAACCTGAACCAAACCTGTTTTTGTTTTGGCACTGGACAGCTGCAAGATATTTAGTTAGGGAGAGGATTATGTGTATTAATGACAGAGTGAGAGTCAACAAGGCATAGGTAGACTTCACAGGCAGATAGGCTCAGTCAGGAAGGTCCCCATCCAAAACCTATCCTTTGTTCATATGTGCTGCATGACTAGATACATTATTTAACCTTTCATTGTCCCCCAGGAAACCCCAAGACTCAAAACTGCGCAATAGCTGCAGATCTGCATTGATAGGGAGGGAAGGAGGGAAGATATTGAGTAAACTAAATGATTGTATCTTAGAGGTAATTTCCTCACTGGGACTTCCTGCATAATTAATTCATTGTTTAGCCTCGTCCTCTCCCATTTCCTGAGGAAAAAAGTGGAAGAGTGACAAAGAATATATCTAGAGTTATAACACTGCCATGTAATCCATATGCATAAGGACTAACTTGGTGGGTGTGTCCTGAGAGGGAAATCTATTCTTGTTTGGAGTCCATTTGGATTTGTTTGTAGTGGGTGTTCCAGTCTTAAAAAGAATCATGATTTAACTAAACTACCTGGGGGGAATTTAGTTAATAATTAGAGCAGAGAGGCAGCTAGGTTTGCACAATGGTTAGAGCTCCCTGTCTGGAGTTGGAAGGACCTGGGTTCAAATGACCTCAGACACTTCCTAGCTGTATGATCCTATATGCCACTTAACTCTGATTGCCCATCCCTTGCCACTTTTATGTCCTAGAATTTAAGCATATGTATTTTTTCCCAGTTACATATAATAGCAATTTTAACACATTTTCCAAAATTTCAAAATCCAAATTGATTCACTCCCTTTCCTCTCCCCTTCCTGAGATGGTAAGCAATTTGATCAGGGTTATACATGCAAATCATATTTCCATATTGGTCATGTTATGAGAGAATACTCATATAAAACCAAAAAAACAAAATAAAAATACACAGATATAAAATAAAGTGAAAAATGGTATGTTTTGATTTGCACCCAGACTCTTATCAGTTCTTTCTCTGGAGGTGGATTGCATTTTTGTCATAAGTCCTTCAGAATTTTCTATAATTGTATTGCTGAGAAGAGTTAAGCCTTTCATATTTGATCATCCTACAATATTGATGTTCCTGTGTATAATTTTCCTGATTCTGCTTACTTCACTCTGCATTCCACTCTTCCAAATTTTAAGAAAATCATCCTGTTCATTTCTTATAGTGCAATTGTACTCCATCACAATCATATCCCACAATTTGTTTAGCCATTCTCCAATTGATGGAAATCCCCATAATTTCCAATTCTTTATGACCACAAAAAATTTGCTCTCAGTATTTTTATATGAATAGGTCCTGTCCCCTATTTTTTCTGTCTTAGAATTAAAATTATGGCAGAAAGTGAGAGTTTAAAAATTAATTAGAGATCACATGGTTTGATGGGGATATGATTGGGGACGTAGACTCTAAACGATCACCCTAGTGCAATTATCAATAATATGGAAATAGGTCTTAATCAATGACACAGATAAAACCCAGTGGAATTGTGTGTCAGCTATGGGGAGGAGGGGGAGGAAAGAACATGAATCATGTAACCATGGAAAAATATTCTAAATTAATTAACTAAACAAAAATTAATTAGAGTTTAAAGTTTCTGAACAATTCATTTCACACTAGTAAGTTTCAGTGATGGCCTGGGAAAGAATGGAGAGGCGAAGGGACTGGAGATCAGAGTGAGGACAAAGAGCAGAATTTGAGGGTTGCAAAGGTAGAGATCATTCCCCACTCCTTCCTCCAAGAAGCTATTGCTCAAGAAATGACAGTAGATTATGAGCAAATAAAGGAATTTCAGAGTTCTTGATATGAACATGAGTGATGGTAAGATTAAGGTTATTGTCATACCTGTATGTAGCTGTGGTGGACTGAAGGAGTAGTAAGTTATAGAAAATAAGAAAGTTAAGGAACTATGAAGAGAAAAAGTTTATGGGAATATTATTATTGATGTTGAATTACCTTTTTATGCAGACAAGTCTTAGAAGAGGTGAGCGAGGCATTGTACTCACTGAGGAAGGAAATAGCATCCTGCAGGTCAGTAGAAAACAGCTACTAGACTATCAATTGAATTTTAAATGTGAATTTATTAAATATGGGACCTCAAGCTATTTGTACAGGCAGTGCCTGGAAGTAGAGGTCAAAGGCAGAGAGTATTCTGGCTGACCCAACAAGACCAATGAGCTGGAAGGTATGAGGGGAATTGCCAGCAGTGCTGGTAAAGGGTGGCTAAGGAAACTATATCATCAAGAAGGAATTCTTGTATAGAGAATACAAGAAGGAAGAATGAAAATGGTTTAAGATGAAGGCAGATTTGCTACTTATGGAACAGGCATTATAGAGAGCACAGTGGAGGGGAGGATAGCTTTAGAGAGGGATCCTGGGTACAAGTTTGGGTTGAAGGGGATGGGAATTAAGAGACAAGACAGTAAGTGATGTAGAATAGGATTTGTATAATGATAGCTGGAGATTTCAAATCATTGGAATGAGAAGGGTATGATGGGATAGGGGTATGTTATTCACTGAAGAATGAATTCAGAGAAGTTACTAAGGTTAGAAGCAGGATTTGAACTTGATCCTCCTTCCTCTGAAGATGACCCTCTAATCACTATCCCATGATACTTCCCCGTGGACATGATGTGCTACTGTGTTTGTTTATATATTTCAATACATCAAGGATCTATTATTTTCTTAGTGTGGGAACTAACTCTACCTTGCATATTGCAACTTTTATAATATAGATGTCTTAGAATGTTATCTTAAGTTTGAAGAAGTGAATTAACTAATCCAACTTCACAGAGCTAACAAGTATCAGATATGAGATTTGAAGCCAGACATTTCTAACTCAAAGTTCAGCAAAATATCCACTACATTCTGCCTTTCAACATATTAATATCACCTTGAAAAGGTTATGACTTTCTACTAAGATTAAATGTGGGGGAAACATTTCATACATCTTCTTCCAGACTAATACAGCCCTCCAGCCAGCACAGAGCAAGGAAATTAAAAGGATCATAAATGATATAAGTGATTAAATTTAATCTTGGTTGAGTACATAAAAGAGAGGGTCAAATAGGCCATCAGCAAAATAACACAGGTTTGTTCTGACTGACAAAAGGTCAATGAATTGGTCTAGAATAATGGAGTGTGATGTGATGAGGAAAAATTATGTGGGAGGGGAGATAGTATATCGGTGAATTATCTGTCTGACATGTGAAGGGTAGATTTATTATGAAACAAACAGATTATCTCATTGTTATGCTTTGGCATATTTTGAGCCCTTCTTCCACTCCTTTTTAACTTTAGTCAGAAGTGTGAATCATGGTTTGAATGGAAATGCTACTCTGGGATTTAGAAATATTAACTTTGACACTTCTGTAGCAAAGTTTGTGAAGTAAGGAGCAGAAAGATGTTTTGAGATTGCAAGGGAAAGAAATTAGAATACTATGTGGTCACAGAATATAATTTCAAACTCTATAACTAATGTATTAAGTTCTAATTGGAATGAGCAGTATATGGATGATGCACTTTTTCCTCCAAGAAGTTAGCTGTGCAAGGAATGCCCTTTCTCTAGAAGGCTTGATCTCTGAATTTTTGAATTTAGGGTTCATTTTTTTAACTAAAATTTTTTCAGCAAAAATCTATTTTCTATCCTTCCCACCTTCCTATCCCCAAAACTAAGAAAGTAAAACAAGCCCTATTAAAGACATGTACAGATAAACAAAACATGTCTTCATTGACCATATCTTTTCCCTCACCTCCCCAAATATTTTTCATTCTTTATTCTGAGCCTTTCTCCTCCATTTTAGGAGGTGGATAGCATGTATCATCATTAGTTCTCTGGAATCATGGTTGGTCATTACACTTCTAAGAGTTTTTAAGTCTTTCAAAGCTATTTATCTTTAGAATATCATTGTATAATTTATTCAACTCTTTATTCTCATTTTACTTTCTATCAGTTCACAAAGTTGCTTGGATTTCTTGGGTACCATCCTTTTCAATATTTTTACTAGCATAATAGTATTCCATGACATCCCAATTCTTTGCCACTTCAAAAAGAGCTGTAAGTATTAATATACAGCTTTGGTTAGAGTTGTTTTGTTTAGGACTAATCCTTCCATTAATGTACCTTCCCTCTTATTCCCCTTTCTCCTTTCCCTCCTGTTTCTCTGTTGAATACAATTTTGCATCCAACTTTGTGTGCATATTCTTCCTTTCTTCAACCAGTTCAGATCACAGTGAGATTTAAGCATCAGTTGCACCCCTCCCCTATTCTTTACTCCTTGTTTGAATAGATGTTTACTTATATACCCTGGTTATATTAAATAATTTTTGCTAACCTTCCTCCCTTTTTTCCCACTCCTTGAGTATTCCTTTCTCTCTCCCATTCCATTCTTCTTTTGAGATTACCAAGATGTATTACAACCATTTCCATATCGTTGACAATGTTACAAAACAGAGGAAACATTTCATCTTACCATACTGAAATGTAAACAATTTATTCTTGTTTATTCTCTAATGATTATTCTTTCATGTTTATCTTTTTATGTTCCTCTTGATTCCTATGTTTATGTTTCAAAGTTTTTATATATTATTGGTCTTTTTATCAGGAATCCTTGAAAGTCTTCTATTTCATTAAAGATTTATTTCTCCCCCTAAGAGATTATACTGTTTCATAGGGTGAGTTATTTTTTGATTGATATCCTTTTCATTCCCTGAATTCTAAACTCTCTTCTTTATATTACTGTCTGCTAAATCGAAGGTCTGTGATCCTGAATGGTTTCTTGGTACTTGAATTCTTTCTTTCTGACTGTTCACGGTATTTTTTTTCAACCTGGAAGCCCTGGATTTTAGCTCTAATATTCCTGGGAGTTTTCATTTTGGATTTTTCTTCAGGAGGTAAGAGTGGATTCTTTCTATTTCTGTTTTCTGCTTTGGTTCCGAGGAGCTCTGGGCAGCTTTCTTTTAATAATTGTTAAAATAAAATGTTTATATATATATATATATATATATATATATATATATCCCCTTTTTGTTTTAAGGTTTTTTGGGGGAGGCCAATGATTCTTAAATTATTTCTCCTTGATCTGTTTTCCAAGTCAGTTATTTTTGCTCTTTGATACCTTATTTAGTTTTTTACTTTTTAATCTTTTGATGGAGACTTATCTCAGATAGTCATTGGTTTCTATTTGGTCTATTCTCATATTCAGTGAGTTTGTTGCTTGGGCAAAGTTTTGTGACTTATGACAAGCTATTAATTTCCTTTTAATTCTTTCTTCTATATTCATTTTCCCCATTTTTTTCTTTTAGGGCTCTTATGGAATAACATATGTACAGTGCATTGTAAACTTTAAAGGGCTACATAAATGTGAACTACTTTTGCATTTACAAAAATTAAATTCCCTTTTTAAAAACTCTTGCTTTAATTCTCCTAGGGATTCTAATTTAATCTATGCCCAAGCTATGTTTTTCTTTGAGGCTTTGCTTATAGATCTTTTGAATTCATTTTCTTCTTCTGGGCTGATATCTGAGAATCTCTGGCCTTGTAGTTGGGGGGGGGGGGGTTTGGTGGCATTATTTTCTTGTTTAGTCATTCTTTCAGCCTAGTTGCTGACTTTAGATTTTATATTAGGGTCAGGCTCCACACACTTTTGGAGGACATGTCTGGGTTGGTCCTACTGCTCTTTTCTTGGAATATTGGGATAATGTGCCATTCTGAGATTTCAGGGACAACTTAGACAGGGGACCTGTAATCATTTAGTGCTCCCAAAATGGTTTGATCTAGGTAATATCTGACTATTCTTCTTATCTGAGCTTTTCATGCTCCCAGCATGGGTTTGGGTCTGAGCAATAGATCTGTGAGAATGTCCTTATAAAGTTTCAGACATTTAGTAGACTTCTGCTGGCCTCAGTCACCATGAGCCAGCTGTAAAGCTCTACTGTTTTTGAATGACAGAACTGTAGATTTCCCTTTGTTCTGGGATTTCTGCCTAGGGCAGGAGATGGAAATGAGGACCTGCTCTGTTCCTAGGGTCTGAGCCACAGAGTTGCTGCTCACCATTGAACTTGCCCCTGGTTCTAGATATACATCCTAGGACCCATGACTACTCCCTATCCAGGAATGCCACCCCTAGGTAAAGGTCCCTTAATCAGTTAGCCTTGAATATAAGACCCAGAACTGGGTAGTAAGCAGTAGCGCTGCCAGGTGGCATTTGTTCCTGTACTCTAAACAAGTTTAGTCTGTTTGGGACCTCCTCTTGTCCTGTAGCATGGCACTCTGTGTCTGAGGCATATTCTTTGGCCAAATTCAGTCTCCAGTGTCCATTGACTTTTCTATCTCACTATACCAACCTGGGTTGGAAAATACCTCCCTGCAATTTTTCCTGGATTTCCTGATCAGGATTTGATCTGGTATGTTTTTTAGATCTGTTTGGAGGAACTTGGGCAGGAGGAACAGCTTGCTGTATTTCTTTTTGCTTTTGTATCATCTTGGCTCTGATTTCTTCCTGGGATTACTCCTGAGGTGAAATCCAAGGGTGATGCTTTCCAGAACTTCTTTTTTCTAAATAGTAGATCAGGTTTTAGAATCAGACTGCTAAGAAATTTAAAAATTCTCCTTCCTCTACACAATAGATGGGGGTTCAGGAACACTGTCTATGAATTACTTCTTATGATGTATGGAAAAACAAATAACTTTTATGCTCTTCTCCAGTGTAGCATACCAGGCATGTTGGCATCTAGGAAGTATGATTGATGTATTGATATTGTTTTACCAGATACATGGTCAGGCCTCTTGATGGTCATTGTGTGGAAAGGGATAGACTGAAGCACTAGCAAAGGACGGGCAAATTCATGAGCTGGGCCTTGGCCACACTGCCTCAGGGCCACGCTGCCTCAGCTTGGAGTACTTTTATTAACATAGCACATTCTATTAGGGCATTGCTCTGCTTGGATTACACTCATTTGCAAACCGCAGTTGGATTAATCCCCACCTCTTTTATCTCATCATTGTCAATTCAACCAATGTTAAAACCTATTTTATGTTAAGTATTTGTTGATCCACAGTCCTAAAACCTTCAATAAATACTAGGGGAACTAGCACAGAACTTTTTCTCTTTCAAACTCTTTCTTTCAAGCTCTCTTGCTAGCTCTCTCACTTTTACACTTCCTCTCTCCCTCTGTTCCCTCCTCTCCTCTTACTCTCTTGCTTCACTGTATCTCTTCCATAGTGACGTTGTCGCCCCCAGTGCATTGGCACCAGGAGTTGAGACTCCCCCTTTCCTAGTGACATGGTCACCCTCAAAGCAGACTCTCTTGTCTAGGAGTATCAAGGGGTTGATACTCCCCACCTATTCTCTTGTTCCTCTTATTTTCTTGGAGTTCATGTTACTCCCTATGTGTTTCTACTTCTGCCTTTGAGTCATTATTATTCTCCCATTTCCTTAGCCTCCTCTCCTCACCTCAGGATATTACCCACAGATAAATGTTGTTGCACTCCTGTGAGGGGTTGCTATATCCAGGATACTCCACAACTCTCTCAGTTGCTCCCATCTCCTGAGCTGGGAAAATCCATTCACAAGAATTCTTCTCTCAGGCCAAGACAAAATTGACCAAAAAACAGGCCAAGTGACAAAAGGCACAAGTGAACACAATGTGCTCCAAAGAAGCCATCAGTGGCTCTTGAAGAGGAAATTATGTGCAATCTCCAACACAGAGAAGATTAATAAGAGACTAAAGCCAAGACATCAAAACATGAGGCTGGGATTGGCATAACATGTGAACTTTGCTCCTCACTGTTTGTGTGGTACAATAGAAATAGCAATAAATTTGGAGTCACATGACTTGAGTTCAAATTCCAGACTTACCTTCATGATTGTGAGAAAATTACCAAACCTCTCTGGGTCTTTATTTTCTTGAATGTAAAATGAGAGAGTTGGACTAGATGACCCCCTAAGATCCCTTCCAGCTCTCAGTCTGTGATCCTATTATTCAGGCAGTACCCATCCAATGGTGTTGCCTGCCCAGCAGCCCCAGCGCATGGTTGCTTTCTGGAGGGAGTCCAAACCATATATTGGCACTATGAGTCTGGGCTGGGCTGGGTAAGAGCCATGGGAAACTTTGGGATTTCCCAGAATGGCAGGGTGTTGCCCCACTGACAAACCCAAGTTCTATTCCTTTAAAAAATCTAGTTTACACAAGCATCATTCCAATATTTATTAATGAGACAATCATTTAAATTTTGACCTGTGAGAGGTAAGGGACAGCTCAGTGGTGGAGGGGATAGTGCATGAGGCTTGGAGTCAGAAATACCTAAATTTGAATCTGGCTTCAGTCACTTTCTGACTACGTGACCTTGAATGTGTCACTGTTAATCTCAGTTTCTTCATCTAGAAAATAGGAAATGGCAAATCAATCCAGTATCTTTGAAAACCCCCAATGACATCATGAAGAGTCAGAGAAAATGCTATTCATAGAAAAATAACATTGATTATAGGTAGTGTTCAGACCTTATTCTAAAATTTTGGAGAAAAGTATTGGTTAAATATGAACTTTACATTAGTATTGGACTAGAATACAATATCTGAACTTACAAAGAACTTACCTTCCCACTGGATAGAATGAATGTCAATCAAAAATGAAAGCCACCAGATAATTAAAATGTCTTTGTTGAATACATAGATATTGACTTTTTTAAAAATTATTTTCAGAAGACGTAAAAATGTTGGATTGAATTGAATAGGCATAGATTAATTAAGGGGAACTCTGTTCTCTAGTTTGAGGGTCAATTAAGTCTTTGACATTTAACAATATGTCACAAATCACTCCCTTGTCATGATGAAGGGGCTCATATAAGTCAATGAAAATATGAGTTTTGCTCTGCAGGATTACCTGACAGACAGGTCATAGAGGAGAGTTCTGACAAAAGGTGATCCATTGGAAAAGGAAATGTTAAATCACTTCAATAGCTTTGCCAAGAAAACATGGAGAACAATATTGGGCCTGGCATGGAACAGTCCATAGAGTCAAGAAGAGTAAGGCACAACTGAACAACAACAATATATCACAATAGTATACCCATTTTTTTGGTAACTCCTTTTTGAAATACAAAAAATTTAGTCAATCAGATACATGGCTTGATTAGATCTATAGAATCCCTTATCATGTTTCAGATCTCCATTTTGATATATTGCTTTCAGAGTAGTAAGGCACATGACCATGGATCCACACATGGACATCTAGAAAGGCAGATATAACACAGGAACTTCTGAGCACCTTTCCCAGAGTTTCAACAGTCATGCCCACTCAGAGTAAATATTGAAGGAGAAGAGAAGGAACACCAAATACCTGTTAATGAGCTCCTTTTCTCAGCTTCCCTGGCTATTTTTTGCCACACTCTGACACACTGTACCAAGGATCATCCATAAAAGGTGATTTGGCCTGGCAATCATATATCAACAGTGCTTGCAGAACTCAGCTAGGACAGAGTTTAAATTGTTTTCTCTCCCTTGACCCAGGTAAGGCTAAAGCATGCAGAGTTAAAACCAGACATTTTGATACCTCAGTTACATTCTTACGCTGTTGTACCTGTTTTTAAATAATGGTAAGAGGATCTAGGAGTGGGAGGGAGAAAATATGAGACTATTTTAGAAACTACAATGAAAAAAAATTTGTTATTATTCTCCTTGATTCACAAATATCTGAGAATAGAGAAGTAGAAGCTAATTGGCCACTGGTCTGCTTCTTTTATAAATCTTCTAATCTCAGTGATAAGTAAGCTTTAAAAATGTTTAGTTCAATTCAAGAAACTTTTATTAAATATTCATGAAGTGTGAGGATCCATGATAGGTACTAGGAATATGGAGACAAAACCAAAACAGTTTCTGCCCTCAGTGAGCTTACATTCTACTGTGGAATATATCATAAGAAAATAAAAATACATATTCAAGTGAAAGAGTGCTAAAGCTTGGGAAGACAAAAAGTTTGCTATAGGAGGTAGCATTTAATCTATTTTTTGAAGTAAACTTGGGATTTTACAATTTGCAGATGAGGAAGAAATGCATTCCAGAGATCTAAGATCACTTTTCCAAAGGCACGGAAATAGAAAGGTGTGTCGGGATTAAATGAGAGAATGCAGGAAGGGCAATATTATGAAGTAAGACTAGAAAGATTAGGTGGGAAAAGCCTTGCTTTACATGTCAGGTTAATAAGTGGGAATTTTACTTAGGAATCTATCTGCCAAGACAAACACAGGAACTATTTGAACATAACTACAAAACACTTTCCATACAATTAAAACTAGATCTAAATAATTGGAAAAACATTAATTGCTCACGGGTAGGACAAGCTAACATAATAAAAATGATAATCGTACCCAAACTAACTTACTTATTTAGTGCTATACCCATCAAACTACCAAGAAACATTTTTACTGAATTAGAAAAAAAATTATAACAAAGTTCATTTGGAAGAACAAAAGATCAAGAATATCAAGGGAAATAATGAAAAAAATGTGAAGGAAGGTAGCCTAGCAGTACCAGATCTCAAACTATACTCAAACAAAAAATACCAGTTACTCAAACAAGCAGTGGTCATCAAAACAATTTGGTACTGGCTAAGAGACAGAAGGGAGGATCAGTGGAATAGACTTGGGGTAAGTGATTTCAACAAGACAGTCTATGATAAACCCAAATATCCCAGCTTTGGGGACCAAAATCTACTATTTGACAAAAACTGCCAGGAAAATTTGAAAGCAGTATGAGAGAGATAAGGTTTAGATCAACATCTAACACCCTACACCAAGGTAAACTCAGAATGGGTGATTGACTTGAATATAAAGAAGGAAACTATAAGTAAATTAGGTGAACACAGAATAGTATGCTTGTAAGATCTTTGGGAAAGGAAAGATTTTAAGACCAAGCAAGAGTTAGAAAAAATTACAAATTGTAAAATAAATAATTTTTATTACATTAGATTAAAAAGTTTTGTACAAATAAAACCAATGCAACCAAAATTAGAGGGGAAGCAACAAATTTTTTTTTGGGGGGGGGAATCTTTATAACAAAAAACTCTGACAAAGGTCTAATTACTCAAATTTATAAAAAGCTAAACCAATTGTACAAAAAATCAAGCCATTCCCCAAAGACAAAGGATGTGAATAGGCAATTTTCAGATAAATAAATCAAAACTATCAATAAACACATGCAAAAGTGTCCTTAATCTCTTGTAAACAGAGAAATGTAAATCAAAACAACTCTGGGGTACCACCTTATACTTAGCAGATTGACTAACATGACAGCAAAGGAAAGTAATAAATTTTAGAGGGGATTTGGCAAAATTGGGACATTAATACATTGCTGATGGGGTTGTGAATTGATCCAGTCATTGTGGAAGGCAATTTGGAAGTATGCCCAAAGGGCACCAAAAGACTGTCTGCCCTTTGATCCAGCCATACCACTGTTGGGGTTGTACCCTAAAGAGATCATAAGGAAAAAGACTGGTACCAAAATATTCATAGCTGCACTTTTTGTGGTGGCAAAAAAAAATGGAAAAGTAGGGGATGCCCTTCAATTGGGGAATGGCTGAATAAATTATGGTATCTATTGGTGAAGGAATATACTATTGTGCTGAAAGGAATAATGAACTGGAGGAATTCCATGTGAACTGAAATGACCTCCAAGAATTGATGCAGAGTGAAAAGAGCAGAACCAGGAGCACAATGTACACAGAGACAGATACACTGTGGTACAATCCAATGTAAATGGACTTCTCTACTAGCAGCAATGCAATGATCAAGGACAATTTGGAGGGACTTATAAGAAAGAATGATATCTACACTCAGAGGAAGAACTGTGGGAATAAAAACACAGAAGAAAAACAACTTCTTGATCACAAGGGCCGATGGGGATATGATTGGCTATCATGTCTGCCCCTGCTCTAGGCATCCCAGATTACAACAAGCCATTTACTTTATATGTGCATGAGTGAAGAGGAGTAGCCTCTGGCATGTTAACTCAGACTTTGGGACCTTCTCAGCGCCCAATTGCTTATTATTCTGCCCAACTAGACCCAGTAGCAGCAGGAGCACCACCATGCCTTAGAGGAGTAGCTGCTACAGCCGTACTAGTAACAAAAACCGTTGATTTAGTATTGGGATGTCCATTAACAATAATGTGCCCACATGAGATAGAAGCATTATTGATAAAACATAGAACACAGGCATTCTCGGATCAGAGAATTACAGGGTATGAAATAACCTTATTAAATAGTGAAAATATTACCTTGAAATGCTGTTCAACTCTTAACCCTGCCACCTTGCTTCCAGATTTACCTACTTCAGGAGAACCATTACACAATTGTGAAACATTAGTGTCCATGGCAGAAAAGCCTCGAGATAATCTCTTGGACACTCCCTTAGACAATGCAGATCTGATTTTATTTACCGATGGTTCCTCTTTTATGAGGGATGGCATACGTTACACTGGAGCTGCCGTAGTCTCAGAATTTGCCACTGAATGGTCAGCTTCACTACCTTCTAACATTAGCGCTCAAGGAGCAGAACTCATAGCTCTAAAACAAGCTTGTATAATTGCCAAGGATAAAAAGGCAACAATTTATACGGATTCTAGATATGCTTTTGGCATTTGTCACTCGGTCGGGATGCTATGGCTCCAGAGAGGATTTTTAACCTCAGCTGGAAAATCCATAGCTAATGCAGAAATTATTAATGAAGTTCTTTCTGCTCTCAAACTGCCTAAAACCCTAGGTGTAGTTCATTGCTCTGCCCATACAGGTGGCTCTGACCCTGTCTCTAGAGGAAATGACTGAGCAGATGCCACTGCAAAACTAGCAGCCATAGAAGGACCTGGATTAATTTTAACATTAACAACCACTGATAATTTAAATTTATCACTTTCCTATAATGAAAAGGAAGTGGAAAAATGGAAACAAAAATTTAAAGCAAAACAGATTAATGGAGTATGGGTGTCATCTGAAGGAAAACCCCTGCTCCCTAGAAGTTTCTATAACCAAATTTGCCAATCTATTCACAAAAATGGTCATTTTGGCACCCAGGGCATCGTGGACTCTGTCAAGAGAGTATGGATAGCCCCTGGTATAACTACTGTAGCCTCTAAAGTATGTTCAGCCTGCCCTATCTGCCAGGCATATAACCAACATGCATATCGTGGAAAAGCCTTTGGGGGATGTCCTCTGGCTTACACACCTTTTGAACATCTACAGATAGATTTCATAATGATGCCAAAGGCTGGACAATAGAAATTTTGTCTAGTAATTGTAGATCAACTAACCAGATGGCCGGAAGCATTTCCTATGACCCGAGCCACAGCAGATTTTGTTGCAAAGATACTTTTAAAGGAAATTATTCCTCATTTTGGCCTGCCAGCACGTATTGACTCCGATAGAGGGAGTCATTTTACCAATTCTGTCTTAAATCAAATATATTCTTGCTTGGGGATAACTCCAAAATTCCATGTTCCATATCACCCCCAGAGCTCAGGCCAAGTGGAGAGGATGAATAAAGAACTTAAGACTATGATTGGCAAATTATGCACTGAGACTCGTTTAAAATGGCCTGAAATTCTCCCTCTGGCCCTATTTTATCTTAGAAGCAGGCCTAGAGGAGACTTACATATTTCACCATTTGAGATGCTTTTTGGACATCTGCCTATACAGGCTAAGCCTTTCTCCCCGGCTTATACATTGCTATTAGGGGGAGATATTACTATTGCTTCCTATATACAAGAGTTACAGCACAAACTACGTGAACTTCATGAATCTGGAGCTGCAGTACAAGCTGGACCATTAGACTTTTCTCTGCATGACCTGAACCCAGGAGATAAAGTTTATATCAAGAATTTCAAGCGAACTGGAGCAACTCAACCTTCATGGGAAGGACCATTCCAAATATTATTAACTACTCCAACATCTATAAAGATTAGAGAAAGAGACTCTTGGATTCACTGCTCACATGTGAAGAAAGCATCTTCTGCTGAGACTGATTGACTCTATCCTATCATATGAATTATGACTATATCTTATATGAATTGGAGATAATAATCTATAGACAAATGGATGCTGTTTTTTCAAGAATATATTGAATTACTGATTTTTTTCTTATTTTTCTTATTTCTTTTCTTTTATTTTTTGATCAGAATATTTGAATTTTTTCTCAGTTTTTGTACTGAAGGTACACATAATTAATATTAATATTATTTTTTCCCTGCAGTAATACAAGTTAATATATATACTCTTGCTATAATATCAATATATGCCTAAAATCTTTAAACTATGGGAACCTGCCATTTATTGATAAAATATTATAGGACTGTGATTAATGTTTGTGTCTGATTCCAGGAAAAGGAATAAAAACAAGGAGCACAGACTAAACCTGAATAGTGCCAATAGAGCACACAAGAAATATTAAAGTGAGACTCGAGGTTGTGACGTTTAACTTATGTTTAAGTCGTAGGACTTCCTTGTATCTACACTCTTTGTGAAGTACTCAAACAAGTACAAAGCTTGACTATCATGCTGGCTCCCTATATCCCTGAGAATGACAAAAAAAAATCAGACGAGGGAACGACATTTCCCCATCAAAATAGAATTCTAATTCTTTTCTTCTTATATTATGGCAACTTCCTATAGTCTTGGCTACAAATGGCTAAGTGAAATATTACTGCAATCTGTCCTACATACTTGTGGGATAGAAATTACTTTAAACTGGACCTATACAAGGCCCATTTTGAATTTTTCTTATGTTTTTGATTATTTTTCTATTCTTTTGATAATTGACACATACAACCCCATAACTGAACATTGCATTCTGAGCTAAACTTGATATTTTTTTAATACTTACTTCAGGGGGGATTGTATTTTAATTTAAAATTTAAGAATTTTTTTATTTTTGAATTTTTTTTGTTTGAGATTGTATTTTTATAAAAATCCAAGAATTTTGATTTTTGTTTAAGATTTTACTGTTATAAAAAATCAAAGATTTTGATTCTGTTCGAGAAAAGATCTTCAAGAAAGAAGCTTGAAATTTTTATATCCAGAGAATGAACTGTTGCAGAAAGATGCCGAAAACCTACACTTCATCAAGAAGATCAAGAATGAACTTTGGATATGATTGATTGGACTAAACTTTTGATTGAACATTTATTGTAATTGTACACATTTATGCCAAAAGGGACTGCCCCTAATTTGGCTTTCTGTCAATGCGCCTAGCAAAACATTGGTTTTGCTTTCTTTTCTTTTCTATTTCCTCTCTCACTATTCTAATTTCTCTTAGAAAATTTAATATTGTGTATATCTATAGTTAGAAGTGCATTTAGAACTACAAAATGATTATTTTAAATGATCAATGGGGAGACTAGTCTCCCAATGATCATCGGGGGGGATTGTAAACCTTAAAATTTCTTAGACTTATGAATATTGGAAATTTCCCCATTGGGAAATTTCATACTGGAAAAAATTTCCTACTGATAGTAAGAACTCTATTGGAATGTGAAACCCCTTGGCATGGGAGGATCCTTCTCCTCTCTACTTAAGACTACTTTAGGACAGAAACCTTTTGCTAAACAATGGAAAGGGTTTTGACCTATGCTTAAGCATAGAACAGGAAGTTCTTTGAGTCATGATTGATTTTAGAATTGATACAATAGAGATACTTGGAATGACAAAACCAGGTCTTGGAAAATACAATCTCCACCCTACTTAGAGTAACAGGATTTAGGAAGGGCTGCAGCAAAGATCAAGATTTAATTATTTGAGAATATGACCTTCAACAGACATGTGCAAAGCCACAGACCTCTGGGCGGTCCTGGGTTAAACTAGAGCCACCATTGGCACAGGGGAGACATCAACAGTGATTGGTAGATGTGAGAACTGAGGGGAGGGAACTTAGATGGTTTCCTTAAAGATAGTGGGGTCTGAGGACAGAGGGAGAGAGTTTTTTGCTCTGAGGAGGTTTTGCTCTGAGCGAGGTGGCTCTGAAGGAGGACTGAGGAGGTTGCTCTGTTGGAGGACCAGGAGAGAAGGCTGGCTCTGAAGGAGGAGAATTCTCTGGAAACATTTCTTGAAAGGAGGCTCTCTTGAAGGTGGAGCCTGAGGTTGGCATGAGAAGCCTTACCTAGAGCGATCTTGGGTGAGTGATAAAACCAACTGACTGATTTATTCATTCTTATTCCTTTCTTACTTTCTCTCTTTTTCTATTGATTAATCAGTGTATTATAAATTAAATTTCTCTATAAAATCCAGTTGGCTTGGGCATATTCATAAATTGGGAATATATTCCCTGGCGACCATCTTATATTTATATAAAACCAAGACACAGTAGAAAACATATTTCAGCGGTCATAATTGTTATATATTTCCCTTGCTCCCAAACATTTTAATTATCACAGTTTATGGCTCCCACTCTCTTATCTACAACTAATTAACACTCAAAACTATTTTAGATCTAACAGGATATAGACTCTAAATGATCACCCTAGTGCAAACATCAATAATATGGAAATAAGTCTTGATCAATGACACATGTAAAACTCAGAAGAACTATGCATCAGCTATGAGAGTGGGGTAGGGAGAGAGCAGGGAAAAAAACATGAATCTTGTAACCATAGAAAAATACTCTAAATTAATTAAACAAAATTTTCAAATAAAAATAATCAGTAGGAATTTTATACTAGAGTTAATAGAGATCCACTGAAAAATCTATAGTAGCAGGGTGATTTGATCGTCTGTATTTTAAGATACATGTTTTATATGTTTTGAGAATATGAGTTTGGAAGTTGTGTAGAGGATGGATTGTTGAGAAGAGACCAGTTAGGAGGCTATTGCCATCGCAAGAGGTAGTGAGAGTTTAAACTAGGGAAGAAATGGTGAGGGTAGAAATAAGTAGATGAATATTAATTAAGTAAGAGATATTGTGGAGGTAGACTTGATAAGACATGGTTAGTTGCCACATGGGTATGATGGTTAAGGAAAAGGAAAAGCTAAAGATGACCAAAATTTCAAAACTGAACAGTTGAAAGGATGGTAGTGCCCTCCACACAGGTGGTAAAATTTGCAAGAGAGATTCATATTCATATTCATATTAACCCTCTGGTTAGTTCTGACTGTGAAACACAGTGAAACACTTGTAGGACACTCAACAGTTAACCAAGGAGGTTTTCTTAGCCATAGCATGAAAAGATACTCAATAAGAATGTAACACTTGGGTCAAGTAGAGCAGCAACCCATCCCCTAGAAATGGATTTGGCTAGCAGGATAGAATATGGTGTAGTGATTTGCAAAGTCTTGGGGTACAGGTCAAGTGTATGCTCTTGGATAGTCAGGAAGTTAGTTGTCCTGAGGTCAATAGGAAGCTGATTCAACAGCAAATGTGAATTGAACTCGAGTCTCTTGAACCAGTCAAATAGCAATTACAATTTCAATTTCTTTTAAGGAGAAACTAGCCAACTTTCAGGAATCTTGGGAAACTTTGGAACTAGAGACTGGTAGATAATATTTCTCTAACCATAGACAAGTTTCAGGGGGGAAATTACCTTTCTTTTGAACACTTAGGAATGTAGTGGAGCAAATAAATGATTAGTAGATCAACTTGAATCACCCTGAATTGTAAATTACATAAGAATTTTATCATACTTGCTCTAGGCAAATGCTCTATTCCTTGAGCAGCTTTTGAAACACTGTGCTCTTTCCTGTTAGTAAAGAGATAGGTCCCTACCTTCCTCCTCAGAATGTGTTTTAGTAGAACTGGGAGTATCGATGTATATGACTGGGGTTATACTTGTGTTGTAGGCCACCCAAGGTACTTGGCATTTGGATCATGCACAACTGAACATAATCAATCAACTAGTATTTATGTCATGCTCACATAGCTTCCAGGCTATATTTATTCATTTGTCAGTGAATATGATGCTTGCCCTCAAAAATAGGCTGAATTTATAATTTGCTAGCTATTTCTTTCTGAGATTTTATGCCTGCAATTCTGATAGATGCTTCCATATGGCAATGGTATTTGTTAAAATAGTCTCAGTCTGGATGATAGACGGTCCAGAGATAACTGTCTCAAAGATCATTCTTTTATTCATTGAATAAAATAATTTTTGGAGCTTACAATATGTTCATTTGGAGCTGAGAAAATGAGGCTTAGAAATATTTCCCTGGACATTAATAGCCATGCTGTCTCTGCTTGGACCATCACCTCTACTCTCCCCATTGGAAAATTGGATAGCCCCTAAAACCTTCTTGGACTTTGATAAGCCAGTTTGGACTTCAACTTGCTTCCAGGCCTTCAAAGTTGTATTCCTTTCCATTCCCTTCCTCTGTTAGTAATATCTAATCCCTTACTCCAATTTCCCACCCCAATCCTGCCTACCTACCAATCCAGTGACCCATTGTGCTCTCTGGAATGGCTCATGCATAATGAACAAACCTTCTTTTTCTATATACCCTTAATTTCTGCCTTAGTATCAATTCTAAAATAGAAGAGTGGCAAGATTTGTGCAATGGGGATTAAGTGATTTGCCTGGGGTTATACAACTAGGAAGTGGCTGAAGTCAGATATGAACCCAACTCTTTCCAACTCCAGGTCTAATGTTCTTTTTACTGTATTACCTAGCTGTCCCTCTTTCATGTAAAATTAAATTTTAAAAAATCTAACTACATGTAAAAACAATTGTTAACATTCTTTCTTTAAAAACATTTTGAATTCAGAATTCTCTTCTTTCTTCTGTCCCTCCCCTTTTCTTCTTCTGGAGATGGTAAACAAAATGAAAGAGATTTTACATAGCAATCATATAAAACATTTTCCCACATTAGTCATATTGTAGAAGAGACCTCAACAAAATAAAAAAGGAAAGAAAAAAGTGAAATATAGAATGTTTTGGTCTACGTTCAGACTCCATGAGTTCTTTCTCTGGAGTCAGTTGGCATTTGGAATTGTCTTGGATCACTCTATTGTTGAAAATAGTAAGATTATTCAGTTATTCATGATACAGTATTGCTGTTACTGCATCTTGCCCTCATTTTATTTCTTTCTCACTTCTTCCATGGTCAGATACTCATTGAGACCTCACTTCCTCCTGATAACACCATATCTCTAGCTATCCTGTTTAGTACTAGTTGCATTTCCATTGACCATTGTAAAGGAATTAAAATATTCCTTTCTTCTCCTTGCCACTTCTAGACTCATTCTCCCCCATAACTTAGTAACCTTTACTTATCTGAAGTTCATGCTCTTCAAACTTTTTATACAATCCAGATCCTAATGGCCATTACTTATGGACCCTATGGCATGCTCCTTTCTACTTCAGTGGGTTGATTATACTGCCTCACAATCTTTTTCTTCACCATGATTCTTACCTACATAGAAGGAGATTTCAGCATGTATATTTATACTCCTTCAAAAACTCTAAGCTTTCATGATCTCCATTTCATCTAAGTTATGTACAGAAATGATTATATCCTTAATCTTGCCATCTCCCCACAAATATTCCAATTTTATGTTCATGAAACTCTGAAATTCCTTTATCAGATCACAATCTTTCATTGTTCCATCTTTCTCTAGACCTATGCCTCCTAGTCCAGTTTTTTATTCTCACCATGTCCTCCATTTCCTCCATTTCTTTTTTTGCCCAGGCCATTACCTCTTTACTGGTTAGATTTTTCTCTTTTCCCTATATAAATATCTTGATGAATCAACTCAATTTTAATTTATCCTCTACACTCAAATCCCTCACCTCTCTGTCCTTTTATGGATCATGCCTTGCCAAACTTTAATCTTGGAGTGTTCCCACCATCTGTTGTCTTCACTTCTATTCACGTGTTGATGAATAGTGCTGGAGAAAATAATAAAATTGTGATGGCTGAGTCCACTATAAATTTATGTTTCCTAAAATCAGCTGGGGAGTCACTAAAGAAAGTCAATTCATTAATTCATTTATACTCTGCCTAATCAAGTCACTATCCCACTTGCCATAGTGACTGCCCCAACATTCTCATGTCTCCTCAACTTCCCCACCTGCTCAACTTCACCAAGTACTTCACTGAGAAAAAATAAGCCAGTGGTCAAGAGCTCGCTCTTCTCTCTTCCTCCTCATTTCATATCATCCACAAATTTTTCTTCATTATCCCCTCCTTGTAATCTGTCTCAAATGAAAAAGTAGTCCTCCTTGCTGAAGCAAATCTCTCAATATGCATGCTTAAACCTAAACCATCATGTGATCTGACCATTCCATTGCCTATCATCCTATTTCTTTCCTCGTCTTTGTGACTAGACTTGGGAAAGTCTTCGCTACTAGATTCTTACTCTTTTTCTCTTCTCTCTTCTTTGTACTATGTTTTCAGACATCATCATTTAGGTGAATCTACTTTCTCCAAAATTGCTAATAATCTCTTTATTTCCAAATCTAATAGCTTTTTCTCAGTCCACATTAAAAAAAATTATTTTGCTTTTGACTCAGTTGCTAAACCCTCTCTTGAGAGAGAGAAAGACATTAGAAAAAGCTGACTTATAGAGGAGCTGGCACTTCAAACATGTCAGCTTCTTCCCAGAGTCCATTCTCTCATATTAGGGATAGAAGGAACATCAGACAATATATGCCTTCTTCAAAACTAGAAACACTTGAAGACCAAAATCTTTCTTCTCTCCAACTCCCACCTACCACCCTGTCTTCACATCCTTGTCCCCAATGCAGGCATGGAGCACTAACCAATTAATTTCTTCTAATGAGGATATTCCCATGCAACTGACCCTTTGAGCTGGGGTTACTTTATCTTACCTCCCCAAACTCTCCTCTTTGAAAATTTTCCTATTGCTAGCAAGAGAACCATCATTCTGCTAGTCCCCAGGCTCACAACCTACGTGTCATCTTTAATTCCTCACTCTCAGTTACTGCACATATCCAAGAGTTGTCAAGTCTTTCTCATTTCTTCTTTCACAGCATCTCTTGTATACATCCCCTTTTCCCCGCTCACACAGTCACTACTGTGGTACAGACTCTCATTAACTTTTGCCTAGACTCTTGCACAGTCTTCTAGTTTTGCTTACAGCAGTCCTACTAAGTCCTTCCTTGTATTGAGGGAAGCCTGAGCTCGCATAAGTTATGCTAGTTTGATGTGCAAGCTTTGGTAGTTCTACCGAGTTGAAAAGAATTCTACCAAGCACCTACTGCTTTGCCATATGTCTGATATGGTACATCAATTGTATATATGTGTATATATATGCATGTATGTATTTATATATAACTATTTACACATTAATAAGCATAAATATGGTATTTACTATATAGAAAGATAAGAATTTCTGGAGTTTAAGTATTTTCCTGTAAAAATAGAATAGAAAAAGATGATTGCATATGCCGCTGTGAATCTATTCATGGTCTTATATATTTCTGTTAATTTCTTATCAGACGTTCATCAGATATTTATTGAAAAGACATTTCCCAATAGTTATTCCTCTTATCTAAATTGAATTGTTTTTTATTTCAAAAGTCTTTCAGTTTCATGTAATGAATGATTATCTCTTTTATCTTTAATGTTCATAAATCTAAAGGTAGAAGGGATCTTAGAGGACATGTAATCAAACCCCCTCATTTCACAGATGAAGGCCCAAGGTTAAATAGGTAGCAACTGTCAGAGGAGAGATTTGAAGCTACATTTCTTTTACTCTAGAGCTTTTTCTATTATAACATGTTTCCTTCCTCTTCCTTTGTTCCTTCCTTCCTTCATTTGTTCCTTTGTTTCTTCCTTCTTTTCTTCCTCACTCTCTCCTCTCCTTTCTTGATTTCCTTACTCCCTCCCTTCCTCCTTTCCTTCCTTTGTTCCTTTGTTCCTTTGTTCCTTCGTTCCTTCCTCCCTCCCTCCCTCCCTTCCTTCGTTCCTTCGTTCCTTCCTCCCTCCCTCCCTCCCTTCGTTCCTTCGTTACTTCATTCCTTCATTCCTTCGTTCCTTCGTTCCTTCCTTCCTTCCTTCATTCCTTCGTTCCTTCCTTCGTTCCTTCCTTCCTTCCTTCCTTCCTTCTTTCCTTCCTTCCTTCCTTCCTTGGCTCAGAGGTTTAAGGACTCTCTCCAAGATGTGGCCTTTTACATTCACATACTAAGTGCTTAATGAATGTTTGTTTATTGATTGATTGAATCAATCACATATATATCTTATAAACATTTTGATATATGGTGTAAGATGTTGGTCTATGCTTTTTTTTTTTTAAACCAAACACTTTCCAATTATCCTAGCCATGAATGAGAAGTTCTTCTCTTGGTAGTTTATGTTCTTGGGTTCAATAAACACTAGGCTGTTTGTTGCTGATTCTTGTTCATTGAGTGCTACCTTCTATATGAAGCCTTTCCTAATTCTCCATGTGATTGTGGAGATATCCCACAATCATCTTTCGATTAAGTTACATTTATTTTGTATGTGTTTTATATATATATATATATATATATATATATAGTCTTATGCAATAAATAAATTTCAAGAAAACAGAGACTATTTTGTTTGGGCCTTTTTTATATCTAGCCTCACACAACATCTTATGTGACATAAGCAACTTATAAATGTGTGTTAGTTGATTTATTTTTCCAATTATCTCTATTTTAAATTTATTTAATTTTTAATTTAAAAAATCCTTGCTTGCTGTCTTAGAATCAATACTAAGTATCAGTTCCAAGGCACAAGAGTGTTAGTGGCTAGGCAATTGGGATTAGAGACTTGCCCAAGGTCACATAGCTAGGAAATGTGTAAGGCCAGAGTTGAACCCATCTCTAGGCATGGTTCTCTAGCTACTGAGTTACCTACCTGCCCCTATCTTTATTTTTTTAAAACTGATTCCAAATAGTTTTGAGTTGGCTATTTTTTATCATATAATTTGAGACCTAGAAGAAATTTTATCAAAGAATTTGTGGCTATACTTTTATTTGTACTTTTTATGTATGATTTTTGTTGAGATTCTAAAACTTTTGTTTCTCCAAATGAATTTTGCTATTTTTTGTCTTCTGCAAAGTAACCTCATGCTAGCTTGGTACAATACTAAATCTGGAAATTAATTTAGGTAATATAATTTTTACTATATTGTCATAGGCTAAAAATGAGTGATTAATATTCTTCTGTTTGTCCTTCCCATTTTATTTTTTAAATTATTGAACTTAAAAAAATCAAAACACTCAAAAGCCACCTTCTTTCCACTTTCATAGAATATTCCTTTGTAACAACAATGTATTGTTGAAGGAAACAAGCCAAATAGTAGCCATGTTTAAGAATATATTCCTCATTCTTCATCTATAATCCACCACCATTTTATGAATCGAAAGTAATCTTGTTTTGTTACCAATTTTATGAAATCAAGACTAGTTATTGTATTGAATAGAATTCTATTATTTTTCAGTGTTGTATTACTTTACAATATTATGGTGCATTAGATAGAGTGTTGATGGACCTGGAATCAGGAAAACTCAGTTCAAATCTAGCCTCAGACTAGTTAGTTGTTTGACCTATAATTAGATAATTAGAAAACAGTTTGATCAAATAAATAAATCACTTAAATTTTGTCTGCCTCAATTTCCTCAAAATGGAAATCATATTAGCACCTATCTCACAAGGTTGTTGTGAAGATAAAATGATTTAACACCTCTAAGGTTGTAAGCACAATGATCAGCACATAGTAGGCACTTAACAAAAGCTTTTCCCCCTCTCACTCTTGGCAAAGTGCTTTACAGTGCTTTGTAAATACTTATGGTGATATATAAATGCTAACTATCATTATTATTGTGGCTAAGCTTATACTTTTAAAAATTGCTTCTATTAACTTTATTTTGTATAGGTTCAACCTTTCTAAGTTTCTCTGATTCTTCATATTCATCACTTCTTGTAGTGTAATAATATTCCATTATATTCATATACCACAATGTGGTAATGTACCCCCTAATCGATGAGCACCCACTTTGCTTCCAGTTTTTTGCTACCACAAAAAGCATTGCTGCTATAAATATTTTTGTACTTATGACTTTCCTTCTCTCTTTCCTCTCCTTGGGATATATGCCCAGTAGTGGTAACTCTGGGTCAAAAAGTGTATGTTCAGTTTATTGAATTTTCTACTATAATTCAAACTTTTCCAGAATGGTTGAGCTAATTCATAGCATCACTGATAGTTCATTAGGCCTTTCTATATAGACTCTTGGACTATTTTTGTCTTTTTTCATCTTTGTCAATCTAATTATTTTAAGAAAAGTGTTAAAAATCCATTTATTTAAGTCTTGTAGGTATCTTGGAAGATTGACTCTCAGATATTTTATGTATTAAAATGGGATTTTTTTTCTTTCTATCATGTCCTTCTGGTTACTGTTTAAAACACTGTGTTGTCTACAAATATAACTAATTTTGTCTCCTTTGACAAAGTTTAAACCTTTCTTTTGTCCATTCTATCACTAGTATTTCTTTTTTTTTTTTTTTTTTTTTTTTTTTTTATCACTAGTATTTCTTAAACTATATCAAATAATAAAGAGGAGAAAGTCTCATATCTGATAGCACAATTATATCTTCTGCTTTATTTGGAACTGTAAAATTCACAGTAGACTATTCCAATCTCTCATCTGATAGGTTTTCATTTTTAAAATTAGGAGTAGCAAATAAGTGAACAAATTATTGTAAGACCACTTGGTTTTCTCGTGATTTTTGTACATATTGGATTTGTTAACCAAAAAATAACATGTTATTCTTTATTATAACTGTAAACTATAATACCATGAAATCATTAAAATTTTAAATAAAACATTATAAGAGGATATTTCTGCCTGAGAGATGCTCTGGTGTTGTGCAACAAAACCAAAAGACTAATAAAACAATAAATAATTTAACTTTACAAAAACTGTGGTTAATTTTCAATTGAACACTAGAAAAAAATATTCAGAAAGCTTGAGAATGTTGAAAAAAATCTGTTTTTGTAAATTCCCTTCTAGAAAGATTCTAAGATCCATTTAATTCTTATATTGCCGAGATGGGAATTAGGATAACAATTTCTTAGTTTAGTGCACATCATGGCCTTGGGATGAGCCAAGCTGATGTCATGCTGCATTCCTTTGGCATCCACAAGTTAGAATGCATCACATGTTGGACTTGGAGTCAGGAAACCTGAATTCAAAATCTTCCTAAGACATTTACTAGCTGTTTAATCCAGGACATGTCACTTGACTTCTTTCAGACTCAGTTTTTCACATGTAAAGTGGGGATAATAATATTTGTGGACCTTGTCTAGGATTTAGAGAACAGCTTTAATAGTGTGGAATCTGAGTGGTTAGGTATTTCTGTTCTGGTTTGTAATGAAGCAGGAGAGTCAGAAGAAATGAGACTGGTCCAACTTCTATTAATCTCACCTACATTTGGTGGTGGGCAGGAAGAGTGCATTGGGGAGATTGTGGGAATAAAGGTCAAGTGAGCCTTGGAGAAGGGATTCCTCCGGAGCTTGTTGAGCCTTTAGAATTTGTTCTCCTTGAGTCTTAGTAGAGAATTATAAGTTTTTTAAGAGGAATCCTATATTGATGAGGAATAAGGATCCTAAGATTATGTGTGTGTATGTGTATTATTGTTGTTCAGTCACTTCAGTCATGCCTGGCTCTTCATGACCCCATTTGGGATTTTCTTGGCAAAGATATTGGAGTGGTTTGCCATTTCCTTCTCCACCTCATTTTATAGAGGAGGATATCGAGGCAAACAGGGTTAAGTGATTTGTCGAGGATCACACAACTGGTATATATGTATGTACATGTACACACACACACACACAGAATGGGGCTGAAAGGAACCTTAGATAGTATCTCATCCAACAACTTCATTTTTTAGATGAGCAAGCTGAGGTTCAAAGTAGTACACAGGACTTGACCAAAGTCATACAGATACAATTCTCCTTGCCTCATCCACACAGAGAATAAAGGTAGTCTGAAAGTTGTCTATAACTTCCTATAATGGAAGAAGAACTTGCCCTGTGAGAGTAGGAGGAAGAATGCCTGTGACCAAGATAATGTCAGCTAGAGTCACAGGCAGATGGCAAAAATTTTTGAAGGTCAACAAAGGAGAATTTGAATGGTGATTAGGTCTTGGATCATATGCTTATGCTATTCTGGAAAACCTAGACACGTTTTACAGAATAAATGAATGGATGAAGCACTTATTAAGGGATTACTATATGCAAATCATTATTATACTAAGAGCTATATAATTAGAAAAGTAAAAGAATTCCTGCTCTCAAGGGGTTCACCTCCTAACCAAGATGATACAAATGGAGGGCAGGTCAGACAGAAGGTCTCGTGGACCTTAGAGGTTCAGTTGTGCAGAGGATGATAATGTCTCTTCTTTAAGGTCATTCCCACTGATTAAATCACATCCATTTCTGATGCTGAACCATTTGGTGCTATGCTGAACCATTTAGCACCATTTAGATGGTGCTAAAAACTCTGGTGACAAAAGTGTTCTCTTCTACGTCTTCCATAGACCAGGCAGTACCTGCAGGAGTAGTTGTCAGCGTGCATCTCCCCTGTGGTTGCTAGCTGTGGGCACTGGAATGGATGCACGGCCACTACCAGAGTTCTTGGGTTTAGGATCCTGGGCTGTGTCCACCAGGGCCTGAGGGGAGCTAATGGTCAAGGGTGGGAGTGGTAGCTTGCCCTGCCTCCTGCCCCTCCCCCTGGCATGTCTTGTTCCTTCAACAAGGCTGACTCACCTGCCTTGAAGAAGAATAAAATCGAGAAGCTGGGGTTCAGATTTAACCTAGAGATACTTATCTGATTGTCTTTACCAAGGCTAGTCCTCCAGCCTGCCCAAAGGGAGATGTGCCCAGTCATGAGCACTAAGACATGAACATGAAAATGGAAACAGGTGGGAATAAAAGACAACTGCAGAAACATGGCTGGGAATAGAATGCCGAAAAGACTGGAGCAAAGAGCTTTGCAGAAATCCTCTTCTCTCCTCACTTCCAGGCTTCTCAAAGAGGGAAGGAAGGAAGGAAGGAGGGAAGGAAGGAAGGAAGGAAGGAAGGAAGGAAGGAAGGAAGGAAGGAAGGAAGGAAGGAAGGAAGGAAGGAAGGAAGGAAGGAAGGAAGGAAGGAAGGAAGGAAGGAAGGAAGGAAGGAAGGAAGAAACGAAGGAACGAAGGAACGAAGGAACGAAGGAAGGAACGAAGGAACGAAGGAACGAAGGAACGAAGGAAGGAGAAGAAGCATGCATGAGGCACTGTCTCTTTCACACACCGACCTTTTTATTCACTGAAAGGGAGAGAAAAGGACATCTGTATGAGGAACACAGATAAAAGCAACCCGAGAGGAACTGAACCCCTCGCACACACGTTTTTGAGGAGAGAGAGACCTAGATGATTTTTGGGGGGGACCTGAGTAACTGCGTGCCCCTCAAAGACATCTGTATATAATGAATGAAAGCAGAGATGGCCGCAAGATACTGCTGTTCCTCATCCAATTTGCAAATGATGTTTTCCGAGCTTTGAAGGACACAGCGAGAAATGACAAATCAAAGCATGTCGTGGGGACTATGAGAAAGCTGGACTGAGTTGTTGTGATTTGTGCTGTACCTGATAGCCCTGTGGGTTTGGGGTGGCTCAGCCTGACTTAGAACGGGACATTATTCACGCAGCTTTGAGGCATTCGGGCCATTGAGAAGTTAGATAGGATGCAATCGTCAAAGGAAGCAGAATGGGAAGAGATCAGAACCAAGGTGAAGTATAGCAAAAAGCTGAAGAGAGTAGCTGAAGACAGAGGTAGAGGCAGAACAGAGACGGTCCCCTGCCAGTGAAAAGCCCTCCCTCCCACTTGACTGCTTCTTCCCTCTGCTGCTCTTTCTGGCTAGAGGAAGAAACTTCTCAAAGCCCAGAGAGTATGTCTAAGGAAGGAACTCGCGAGTTCTCTGGCTTATGGAAACTGTTCGTCATTGAAACAGGCAAGGAGTGCTTCAGTGGCCAGCCAAGGGAGCAGACCTGGAAAGCTGCAGACCTTGGGCTTAGGGCGTTTTCACTACAAGTAGTGTGCTTCGATGGTCCAAGAGCAGTATAGATCAAGCTTAGTCCAGCAGGAGAGAGAAGAGGCTCAGCAGACAATGGAATGCAGGATACAGACGATTTCCTAAAATAGAATACTAATGGCCTGAGGTTCAGAGTCATGAGTTGCCTTGGGTTCATGGGTTTCCTTTTACATGTGACTCACCTCTAAATGTCTTCAAGTTTGTGCTCCCCACTACTAACAATGGAGGCATTCGTAGAAGAGTATTACCCAGATTTACTGGAGGATTTTTATTTTGGGGGATTTATGCTTTTTGTCTTTTATTCAGTACATTTTATTATTTTTTCTTTTGGTTTAATAAATATTTCATAACTAAGAGTTATTGATCAGGGGGCAGCTGCGTGGCTCAGTGGATTTAGAGTCAGGTCCAGAGATGGGAGGTCCTGGATTCAAGTCTGACCTCAGACATTTCCTAGCTATGTGCCCCTGGGCAAGTCACTGAACCCCTGTGGCCTAGCCCTTACTACTCTTCTACCTTGGAACCAACACACAGTATTGGTTCCAAGACAGAAGGTAAGGGTTTTAAAAAAAAAGAGTTATTCATCAAGACTGATTTGCGAAAATTGGGAAACATACCAGTGGGAGCTCAGGAGAAATAGTGATGAATGGGAGATCTCTGTATCTCTCTTTGCCATAGTTACCCCAGAACTCTGAGAGTAAGAATTAGTCCTATAGTTCCTCTCCTTCCCAGAAAGTTCTGTAGACCTGTGTAAAAATGGAGATTTGAACACCAGACTTCAATCCCCAGAAGTCCTTGGTACTTCCCAGAATTCCCTATAATCTCACCTGAGTCCCCACCTGGGTGAGAACACAAACTGTATTTAAACTGGCTGCAATACCTACTTGGGTCTCTTCTTCCGCTTCTAAGCACACGCAGCTCTCTACTTGGCAGGCAAGATGTAGTAAGGGAATTGTGAATGTGCTATTCAGCCCTAGGCACATGCTTTTCTTATTTTTTATTTTCTTATTTCCTTGATTTCTGATAATCTTAATAAACCTCATAAAATATAATACTTTTAGTAGAGAAACTAATTTAACTGTTGCACCTGACAACACGAATTCAGGTTGAGGTGAGTAAACCAACCCAGAGAGGAAGAAAGTATGGTACATATGCCATGTTGGACACTATGCATCAGGACATTTCCAGTGTGAATTGGTACCACATCTATGCTATACATATATAGTAGGAAAAGGAAGTGTGATGAGACACTGTAGAAATTACATCAAATTGACCTTACCTGAAGATCTTTGGACATCAGCTCAAGATCAAATCATCCAACCTGTGTTAGGAATGAGTTTTTGGTGAAGTGAAACAGAAATCTCTTCTTTCTCTCCTCCCTCCCCAGAGTTGATATCACGAGTAGTGTGACATTTTGTGGCAGGAGTAAAATAGGATAATGAAAGCAAAATTTTCTATTTCTGAGGCTTTCGATCTGGGTATTATATAATAAGTCTCTCAAATGTACCCTTTTTATCTCTATTGTTTTGATCTGGGACAGAAACAATTGAGTGAGAGGTGAAGGGAAGGTGTGTCATGGGTGTAGTTACATCAGGAGACAAAGAGATCTAACCCTTTCCCTTGCCAGCTATTGAAAGGAGAATTCTGGAGGTGGTGACTAGAGAGAACAGTGGTGAGGGCTTGAGGAGAACCAAGAGCCAAGACAAGGAGATAGCAATGGGAAGAGGAAGTGTGCCTTCCAGAGAGATACAGGGTCCCTCTGGATGTCAGTGCTTTGGAACATAGTCCCATTCACTTTATGCCAATTGAGACTAGGTCAAGTCATCAGGGACTGGAGAAAAGTAATGCTAACTAGGAAACAAAATGAATAACCAAATTAAAATAGTATTTCTTTTCTTTTTTTTTCTTTTCTCTTCTTTTTAAACTCTTACCTTCTGTCTTAGAATTAATATTGGGTATTGGTTCCAAGGCAAAAGAGTGGTAAGGGCTAGGCAGTGGGAATTAAGTGACTTGCCCAGAGACAGTTAGGAAGTGTCTGAGACTTGAACCTCAGACCTCCCATTTCTAGGCCTATCTCTCAATCCATTAAGGCACCCAGCTGACTCCTACTCTTTCTTTTCTAAGCTCAGTAAGACTGTAGATATACATTTCATGCTTAATATTTCTTAATAATTATTTACTTAATTTCTTAAGTCTTTCCACTCACACAACTAGCACCTTAGTTCAGGTTCTCATCACCTCTTGCCTAGATTGGTTTTCTGCCTCAAGTATCTTACCATTATATTTCATCCTACACACTGCTGCCAAAGTTTTCTTTAAGTGCATATCTGATCACATAATTTCTCTTCTTTGCCAACTTAGTGCCTTCCTATTGCCTCAAGGATAAAATCCAAATTCCTTTGTTTAGCTTTTAGAGTCCTAAACAATCTGGATCCAACAAATCTTTTTACCTTCATTGGACATTATTGCCACTCCTGTCCTCTGCCATCCAGTCAAACTGGAATTTTCTCTGTTCCTTACCCATGAAATCCTATCTTGGATCACTCTGCCTTCCTGGAATGTACTCCCTCACCTTTACTTCAGAGACTTCCTCCTTTCAAGATACAGCTCAAGCATCATCTTCCACTTGAAATCCTTGCTGATCCCTGCAAATACTAAAGGTCTTTCTTTCTAAACAACTTTGTAGTTAATGACTTTTGTTTATTTTTATTTATTCCCTTTTTATTAACGTGTGTATGTACATTCACAAATGGATTAATACACATATATTTCATATATATGGAGTATTCAAGGAGGATGAGCACCTCTGGTGTGAAGACTTTCCAAGTCCTTTTCAGGACAGCCCTTTTATCATTGGTGTCCATTTGGCACTCAACTCTCTTATGTGGCTCTACTAAGAAGCTATAATGTTCACAGTGGCCACATCCCAGTAAACCATATCAAACAGGTAAACTAAACCAGACTGAGGGTAACCAACAGGCTTCAACCCATTGGTGAGTTAAGGGGATGTCTACCTCAAGCAGATGAAGACTTCCCCTATCAGAATGGGTGGATGAGAACAAATAATTGTTCCAGTGGCCATGAAGGAAGCTGAAGCAGGGGGAGTGCTTAGAGCTTGGTCAGACATTGAAGACGCCAAGATCATCTACTGCATCCTGACCCATCGCCAGTCATCTTGATTTTTGTCTAGTCATTAAACCTTGATGACCCTGGAAGAAACAGTGAAGCTGAAAACTTGGGGCAACTCTGTCTCACTTAAATCTAGTTCATACACAAGTCAAGATATCACCCATGATTCCATTGATCTTCAAAACAAAGGATCATCACCACTGTATATATGTATGTGTATATGCCTATATGTATGTATTTGTGTATGATATGTGATAATGAATATATATATATATATATATATGCCTTTCTCTATCAGAACATAAGTTCTTTGGGAAGAGATTTTTTTCATTCTTTGTAGTTGTTTTTCCAATGCCTAGCATATTCCTGGCACATAGTACTTACTTAATAAATACCTTGTGATGGGCTGATTAATTGGATACACAATGAACTGTTTTCTATGTCCTTTGTGAATGTCATTATCTCTGAAACCCAACTTCTTATTTGCTACTAAGGAGCAAATCAGAGAAGCACAATTTTTCAACTGTTTAAACCAATTTTCCATTAAAAAAAATGAACAAGGATATTCTTCTTTGTATTAGAGCTAAAGTTTCAATGTATATGTGCTGAATGACTAGCCAGTAGGGACTCAGTCTCCTTAGCATGTACAATCTGCTTGGCCTAGTATTAATTCATGATGAACAATTATTGAAATGAGCGATGATATATAATCAAGGGCCCTGACTTCCACTTCAGAGTATAGACAAATATTCTGCTACTAGTAACGAAAAATCCTATATGTAGCAGGCTGCTGATCCAGAACTGAGTATGCCTATAAAGGATTCCAGTGGAAGAGCTTCACCCCTCCTTCTCTCTGGTGGCTTTGGACTGAGGAGGATGAAATACTGTGGACCTCCAGGTAGAGGAGAGTCCTCTGGCCCTCCCTCTCACCTGGCCACCATGATGAATCCTTCCTGTGCCCTGCATTTCTTTTGTTTGTTTTATTTTTTATCACTATTATGTTTCATTCTTTCCTGCTCTTATGAAGATGAATGTAGGAGATGTAATGGACTAATAATAGCTATGAGCTCATAAATTTCGAAGGCTAGGAGACATACCATTGCCAAGGTCAAACACATTTTGAGCTCAGAAGAGCCTTAGTATCTGCACACGAGAGACCCACTCTCATGCACGGAGTCCTACTAGCAACTGACCTTTATTCTTCTTGGGAGCAAGTAAAGCATTTATAGAAGCCATTCTTTTATTTAAATCATTAAAGAAATTTTAATATATTATGGTTTCTAGGAATGAAACAAACTAAAATAAAAATATAATACAAATGTGAATGAAGAAATGGAAATAAAATCTTAAGTCTAGAGAGGAAGATTTGTGACGAACTCTTTCCAACAGTTAGACATGAATGTCTCATAGAGAAATTTCTGCCATCAGAAAACACTCTAGTCCTATGTAGAAGCATTCTTATGTCAGTGCACTGAAAACTTCCTAAATTTAAAGGTGAACAACTGGAGATAAACATTGAACTAGTGTACCTTTAAGAGTAACAGTTTAAAAGGTACAGCTCACCTCAGACACTTTCTAGCTGTGTGACCCTGGGTAAGTCACCTAACCCCATTTACCTAGCCCTTACCACTCTTTTGCCTTGGAATCAATTCTTAGTCATGATTCTAAAAGGTTTTTTGTTTGTTTTTAAGTATAGCTTATATTTATAAGTGGATATCAAGGAAGGGGGTTTGATGAGATAGTGTGTCATAATGGAGAGAGCATAAGAGTTGTCAGACAGCAAATCAGAAAGACCTACTTCAAGTTCCTCCTGTTAGATTTAATTGAAAGAATGAAAAGGCATTTATTAAGTTGATGCTCTGTATTAGATACTGTGCCAAGGGCCAGGAATATAAACAAAAGTGAGATAATTCCTGCCCTCAAGGATCTTAGGTGTGAAAAGGGAGGCAAATTACAAATGTAGAAAAATGGTGTTCGGGAAAGAGAATTTTAGCCCAAGTAATCATAGAATCTGTCAGTTGGTTTGAAGAGCATTTCATTGACCTGCTCTTTACAGAAGCAATAATCAATGATGGTACTGATTTTATTACTGGGATGGAAAGGGCAAGAGCCAGTGGGGTTACTTGTATGGGGTTAGGACATATGGTAAGACAAACCAAAGTGGATGACTAAATGGGATGTGAGAAATAGTCAGTTCAGAGTTGATTTTGATGGTGTACTAATAAATATTTAACAACCAGGATTTCTTCTCACCCCATCCTCAGATGTTTTCTTCTTCCCCACATATAAATGTATACATGAAACGCTTTTTTTCCCAAAAACTTTACTTTTTGTCTTTGTAACAACTCTAAGACAGAAAGGAAAGGATCAGGCAAATCAGGCCAAGTGACTTGCCCAGAGTCACATAGCTAGGAAGTGTCTGAGGCCAGATTTGAACCCACATCTTCCTGACTCTGGGCTTGACACTCTATACACTGTACTACTTAGCCGCCCCTAAACACTTTGAAGTTTAAGCTACATTATTAACATTTTTCCATAAGTCCAACAACCAACAAACAATAAATCAAGCTCTGAATTATAGTATCTGTCAATTTTTGAGATATGAATGCTTACACTGAAAATTTAACAATTGACTCTTCTGAGTCATTCAAGTTGGCCACAGCACATTCATGGTTGGCTTACTAGCTTTGGGACTATGAGTAAGTCACTTAATTTCTCTGAGTCTCAATTTCCCCCTCTGTTAAATGGGAATAAAATATGTAATAAACAGCTAACAGGGTTGTGGTGAATCTCAAAGGATATAATATAAGAAAAATTCTCTGTAAACTTTAAAACCCCATAGAAATGTCAGGTATTATTATTATTATTATTATTATTATTATTATTACTAGTAGTAGTAGTAGTAGCAGCAGCAGCAGCAGCAGCAGCAGCAGTAGTAGTAGTAGAAGTAGTAGCAGCAGCAGTAATAATCTTGGTATATCTCTAACATAAGTAGATGATGAAGAAGAGACCTGGGAGAGAAAAGTTGCTAGAAGCATGAAATCGGAGCAGTTGTTCCTGGAGATAGTGATGGAGATGAGTTCTAAATATAATAATGGTAAGGGATGGTCAGATAAATCATATATAAAGAACAGAGACTGCTAATATGCTACTATAGCTTTTAGCATCTTTCCTAGACTTCTGTCCTCTTTCACAGATATGCAGGTGATATTTCAGTTATACACTGATGGCATCTAGGTGATCTGGTACAGAGCTGGGCTCAGGAAGAACTGAACTTTTATCCTATCTTGGCCATCTTATCTCAGGCATTTACTGGCTATATGGCTCTTGGCAAGTTAACCACTCAATGTCATTTTCCTCATATATAAAACAATAGCATCTACCTGGCAGGGATGTGAAGGTCTTAGGCAATAATATCTGTAAAAGAGGCAACTGGGTGGCTCAGTGACCCAGAGAAGGGAGATCCTAGGTTCAAATCTGGCCTCAGACATTTCCTAACTCTGTGACCCTGGACAAGTCACTTAACCCCCATTGCCTAGCCCTTACTGCTCTTCAGCCTTATTTTTATTCAGCTAATACACAGTACTGATTCTAAGATGGGAAGTTAAGGATTTAAAAAAAAATCTGTAAAGTTTTTTGGGAACGTTAAACAGCTATAGAAATGTCAATTCTCATTATAACATGGTATTATCTATATATTTTTAAAATAATATTTATTTGATCATTTCCAAGCATTATTCATTAAAGACAAAGATCATTTTCTTTTCCTCCCCTCCCACCCCCCATTGCTGATGCGTGATTCCACTGGGTATCACATGTGTTCTTGATTCGAACCCATTGTCATGTTGTTAGTATTTGCATTAGAGTGTTCATTTAGAGTCTCTCCTCTGTCATGTCCCCTCAACTGCTGTAGTTGGGCAGTTTCTTTTCCTCTGTGTTTCTACTCCCACAGTTTGTCCTCTGCTTATGAATAGTGTTTTTTCTCCTAGATCCCTGCAGATTGTTCAGGGACATTACACCACTACTAATGGAGAAGTCCATTACGTTCGATTATACCACAATGTATCAGTCTCTGTGTACAATGTTTTCCTGGTTCTGCTCCTCTCGCTCTGCATCACTTCCTGGAGGTTGTTCCAGTCTCCATGGAACTCCTCCACTTTATTATTCCTTTTTGCACAATAGTATTCCATCACCAACATATACCACAATTTGTTCAGCCATTCTCCAATTGAAGGGCATCCCCTCATTTTCCAATTTTTGGCCACCACAAAGAACACAGCTATGAATATTTTTGTACAAGTCTTTTTGTCCATTATCTCTTTGGGGTACAGACCCAGCAGTTCTATGGCTGGATCAAAGGGTAGACAGTCTTTTATCGTCCTTTGGGCATAGTTCCAAATTGCCCTCCAGAATGGTTGGAGCAGTTCACAACTCCACCAGCAATGAATTAATGTCCCTACTTTGCCACATCCCCTCCAGCATTCATTACTTTCCTTTGCTGTTATGTTAGCCAATCTGCTAGGTGTGAGGTGATACCTCAGAGTTGTTTTTATTTGCATCTCTCTGATTATAAGAGATTTAGAACACTTCTTCATGTGCTTATTAATAGTTTTGATTTCTTTATCTGAGAACTGCCTATCCATGTCCCTTGCCCATTTATCAATTGGAGAATGGCTTGATTTTTGTACAGTTGATTTAGCTCTTTATAAATTTGAGTAATTAAAACTTTGTCAGAGGTTTCTATGAAGATTTTTTCCCAGTTTGTTGTTTCCCTTCTGATTTTAGTTACATTGGTTTTGTTTGTGCAAAAGCTTTTTAATTTGATGTAGTCAAAATTATTTATTTTACATTTTGTGATTCTTTCTATGTCTTGCTTGGTTTTAAAGTCTTTCCCCTCCCAAAGGTCTGACATGTATACTATTCTGTGTTTACCCAATTTACTTATGGTTTCCTTCTTTATGTTTAAGTCACTCACCCATTTTGAATTTATCTTGGTGTAGGGTGTGAGGTGTTGATCTATTCCTAGTCTCTCCCACACTGTCTTCCAATTTTCCCAGCAGTTTTTATCGAATAGTGGATTTTTGTCCCAAAAGCTGGGATCATTGGGTTTATTGTATACTGTCTTGCTGAGGTCTCTTACCCCCAGTCTATTCCACTGATCCTCCTATCTGTCTCTTATCCAGTACCAAATTGTTTTGATGACTGCTGCTTTGTAATATAGTTTAAGGTCTGGGACTGCAAGGCCCCCATCATTTGTGTTTTTTTTTTTCATTATTTCCCTGGATATCCTTGATCTTTTGTTATTCCAAATGAACTTTGTTATGGTTTTTTCTAAATCAGTAAAGAAATATTTTGGGAGTTCCATGGGTATGGCACTAAATAGATAGATGAGTTTGGGTAGGATGGTCATTTTTATTATATTGGCTCGTCCTATCCATGAGCAGTTAATGTTTTTCCAATTGTTCAAGTCTAGTTTTAGTTGTGTGGAAAGTGTTTTGTAGTTGTGTTCATATAGTTCCTATGTTTGTCTCAGGAGATAGATTCCTAGGTATTTTATTTTATCTAAGGTGATTTTGAATGGGATTTCTCTTTCTAGTTTTTGCTGCTGAGCTGTGTTTTAGTGATATATAGAAATGCTGATGACTTATGTGGGTTTATTTTGTATCCTGCAACTTTGCTAAAGCTGTTGATTATTTCAATTAGCTTTTTGGTTGAATCTCTAGGATTCTTTAAGTAGACCATCATGTCATCTGCAAAGAGCGATAATTTGGTCTCCTCCTTGCCTATTTTGATGCCTTCAATTTCTTTTTCTTCTCTAATTGCTACTGCTAGTGTTTCTAGTACAATGTCAAATAATAGAGGTGATAATGGGCATCCTTGTTTCACTCCTGATCTTAATGGGAATGGATTTAGTTTATCCCCATTGCAGATGATATTAGCTGATGGTTTTAGATATATACTGTTTATTATTTTTAGTAATGACCCTTCTATTCCTATGCTTTCTAGTGTTTTCAGTAGGAATGGGTGTTGTATTTTATCAAAGGCTTTTTCTGCATCTATTGAGATAATCATGTGATTCTTGTTGGTTTGCTTGTTGATGTGGTCAATTATGTGGATAGTTTTCCTAATATTGAACCAGCCCTGCATCCCTGGTATAAATCCTACTTGATCATGGTGGATGACACTTCTGATCACTTGCTGGAGTCTTTTTGCTAGTATCCTATTTAAGATTTTTGCATCTATATTCATTAGGGAGATTGGTCTATAGTTTTCTTTCTCTGTTTTTGACCTGCTTGGTTTTGGAATCAGTACCATATTTGTGTCATAAAAGGAGTTTTGTAGAACTCCCTCTTTGCTTATTATGTCAAATAGTTTGCATCGTATTGGGATTAACTGTTCTTTGAATGTTTGATAGAATTCACTGGTGAATCCATCGGGCCCTGGGGATTTTTTCTTAGGAAGTTCTTTGATGGCTTGTTGGATTTCATTTTCTGATATGGGATTATTTAAGAATTCTATTTCTTCTTCTGTTAGTCTAGGCAGTTTGTATTTTTGTATATATTCATCCATATCACCTAAATTGGTGTATTTATTGCCATATAATTGGGCAAAGTAATTTTTAATGATTGCCTTAATTTCCTCTTCATTGGAGGTGATGTCCCCCTTTTCATCTTTGATGCTGTTAATTTGCTTTTCTTCTTTCCTTGTTTTAATTAGATTGATCAGTACCTTGTCTATTTTGTTTGTTTTTTCAAAGTACCAGCTTCTTGTCTTATTTATTAAATCAATAGTTCTATCACTTTCGATTTTATTAATTTCTCCCTTAATTTTTAGGGTTTCTAGTTTGGTTTTCTGCTGGGGGTTTTTAATTTGATCGCTTTTGAGTTTTTTTATTTGCATTTCCAATTGATTGATCTCTGCTCTCCCTAGTTTGTTACTATATGCACTCATGGATATGAATTTACCTCTGATTACCACTTTGGCTGCATCCCAAAAGGTTTGAAAGGATGTCTCGCCATTGTCATTTTCCTCGATAAAATTATTAATTGTTTCTATGATTTCTTCTCTAACTAAATGATTTTGGAGTATCATATTGTTTAATTTCCAATTAGTTTTTGATTTGGTTTTCCATGTACCATTACTGATCATTATTTTTATTGCCTTGTGATCTGAAAAGGCTGCACTTATTATTTCTGCTTTTCTGCATTTGTGTGCCATGTTTCTGTGACCTAATGTATGGTCAATCTTTGTGAATGTGCCATGTGGTGCTGAGAAGAAGGTGTATTCCTTTTTATCCCTATTTATTTTTTTCCATATGTCTATTAATTCTAATTTTTCTTAGATTTCATTCACTTCTTTTACCTCTTTCTTATTTATTTTTTGATTTGATTTATCTAAATTTGATAATGGTTGGTTTAAGTCTCCCACTAATATGGTTTTACTGTCTATTTCTTCCTTCAATTCTCCTAGTTTCTCCATTAGAAATTTGTGTGCTATATTATTTGGTGCATACATGTTGATTAGTGATATTTCCTCATTATCCAAAGTCCCTTTTAACAAAATATAATTACCTTCCCTATCCCTTTTGATCAGGTCTATTTTTGCTTTGGCTTTATCAGATATCATGATTGCAACTCCTGCCTTCTTTCTGTCAGTTGAGGCCCAGAAGGTCTTACTCCATCCTTTAATTCTGACCTTGTGGGTGTCTACCCACCTCATGTGTGTTTCTTGAAGACAACATATGGTAGGGTTTTGGATTCTAATCCATTCTGCTATTCATCTATGTTTTATGGTTGAGTTCATCCCATTCATGTTCAAAGTTATGACTGTCACTGGTGGACTCCCTGGCATTTTGATATCCTTCCCTAATTTTAACCTTTCTTCTTCAGCTCTACCTTTTAGTCCAGTGATTTACTTTAAATCAGTCCCCCTTGTCCCCTCCCTTGATATGTTTCCCTTTCTAGTCCCTCCCTTTTTGTTCACTCCCCCTCCCCCCTCTTCTTCCCTCTCTTTTTTGTGTTCCTTCCCCCCTCCCCCCTTGGTTTTCCCTTCTCCCTTCCCTTGTTGGGTAAGATAGAATTCAAGATCCCAATGGATCTGGATGTTCTTCCCTCTCAGAGTTGATTTCCCTGAGAGTAAGGTTTAAGTAAAAACTCTCTTCCTCTCCTTCTTATAGGAGTTTTCTTCCCCTCCCCTTCCCATGTGAATCTTTGTGTGAGAAAGATTATTCTATTTGGTCTTTCTTTTCCCCCTATTTACACATTACATTTCCCCCAAATGTTAGTATACATAGATTGATATAATTGTAGTCCTTATAGAAGAGAGTTTGGGTAAAAGAAAAAGATAACATTTTTCTCCTTTTCCCTTTCCTTCATATTTACCTTTTCAGATATTCCATGCTCTTTGTTTTTCGATATCGAAATTTCCACAGAGCTCTGGTCTTTACTTTGCAAAAACTTGGAAATCTTCTATTTTGTTGAATGCCCATACTTTCCCTTGGAAGTATATAGTCAGTTTTGCTGGATAGCTGATTCTTGGTTGAAGACCCAGCTCTCTTGCCTTTCTGAAAATCATGTTCCATGCCTTACAATCATTCAGAGTAGAACTTGCAAGGTCTTGTGTGACCCTGATTGGCATTCCTTTATATCTAAATTGTCTTTTTCTGGCTTCTTGTAGGATTTTTTCTTTTGTTTGAAAGCTTTGGAATTTGGCAATTACATTCCTGGGAGTTGTCTTTTGGGGATTTAGTGTAGAGGGTGTTCTGTGAGCTCTGTCAGTGGCTGTATTGCCCTCTTGTTCTAGAATCTCTGGGAAATTTTCTTTGATTATATCTTGTATTAAGATGTTGAGTTTGCTGTTTATTTCTGGCTTTTCTGGAAGTCCAATTATTCTCAAATTATCTCTTCTTCCTCTATTTTCCAAGTCTGTCACCTTGTCAGTGAGATATTTTATGTTCTCTTCTAATTTCTTGATCTTTTGGCTTTGCTTTATTGATTCTTGCTCTTTTACCTGCTTGTTGTCTTTGAGTTGCCTAATTCTGACCTTTAAAGCCTGGTTTTCCTTTTCAGTTTGGTCAAACTGGTTTTGTAGATGCGTGAATTTCTTTTGCATTATTTCCGACTTTTCCTCCCAGAAGGCTTCCATCTTTTTGATCCTTTCCGATTCAAATTCTTCATGGGTTTGTGGAGAGTTTCCATTTCCTTTGGAAGGTTTCAGAGCATTTGCTTGTGTTTCCTCTTCTATATCCTCTGTATTTTATATTTTTGCTCCATAAAATGTGTCCAAAGTCACCCCCTTCTTCTTGTTTTTCTTGGAATTTTGGGGCTTTTGTGCTTCTGTGGAATTTGCCATCTCTATCTGAGTGGGGAGGACTAGCTTTTCTTATCTCTGTCTGGTGTTCAGAGGTTTTAGCCCTAGGCAGATTGTCCATTCTATGCAGTTGTTGTTCTGTCTTCCTGTGGAAGCCAGGAGTTGTTGGTGTTTCCCTGTTACTGCCCTCCTCAGTTCCCTCCAGATGCTTCTCTGTTGCCTTACTTCCATGCTCTGAGCCTGGATCGGCCCTTTACTCTGGGTGTTTGTTTCTGTGCCTTAGCTGGCCAGGAGAGCCAGCACTCTGAGGGGGAGGGGCCATGGCTTCCTGGAGCTCCCAGGGCTCCTGATAAGATTAACTTTTTCTGGGTTGAACTGAGTATGCTTTGAGGCAGAGACCTTGAGACTCGGATGGAAGGATCCAGCCAGGGGGCTGCAGGCTCCCCCTTATCTTTCTGTTTCCCTGCTGTCTGGGTGCCCCCGCGACTGGGTCAGGTTGTTTTCAGGATGTGGCCTTCAGAATAGCCAGCTCCCGAGGCCCTTTTGCCAGCCCTGAGGGTTACTGTTGTTTCAGAGGACCCTGCTCTCTGAGTGTGTGTGTGGGGGGCATGGCTTCCTGGAGCTCCGAGGGCTTGATAGGATTAACCTCAGACTGAGTATGCCTTGAGGCAGGGACCTTTGGTGAGACTCAGATAGAAGGATCTGGTCAGGGGGTTATAGGCTCCCCTGTCTCTCTCTGTTTCCCTGCTGTCTGGGTGCCCCCTCGACTGGGTCAGGTTGTTTTCAGGAAGTGGCCTTCAGGATAGCGGGCCCTGAGGCTCTGAGGTTCCCTCTGCTGCCTCGGACTCAGCGCTCTGGGTTGGGGGGATGGGTCCTGGGACCTTCCTTCTGCCTACCCCTTAGGTCCAAGTGATCTCGTGTTCTGGCTTTTGGGGGGGCCGTACCTTTTGATCCAGGTCCAGGTCCAGGAGGAGGATTCCCGGGGTCTATGCTGTTGTTTGTTTTGAATTTCGGTGCCTTAGGAGCATATAGTTTGAGTTCGGTAGGGAAGGGTTTCCGGAGATCTGAACTTTAGCTTTCTCTAAGCCACCATCTTGACTGGAAGTCATTATCTATATTTTTTATGGAAAGCATACCTTGTTTATTAACCAAAGAATTATGAAAGTGTTCAATAGCAAGTGTTGTTGTTGACTCCTGTCCAACTCTTTGTGACTTCATTTTGGGCTTTTCTTCATAAAAATCCTGGAGTCATTTGCCATTTTCTTCTCTAGCTCATTTTACAGATGTAAGAAACAGAGGCAAATAGGATTAAATGACTTGTCCTGGGTCACACAGATTTGAACTCAGCCTTCCTGACTCCAGGCCTGGCACCAACTGGATGGCCCTTTAATAGCAATTAGAATACTTTGTGTGTAGGGAGTTCTTAATCTATTTTAAGAGCAAATAAAATAGTTGTCTTTTTTAAAAAATCAAGCTTTAAAAAACTATGTGTAAATGTTGGGGCATATAGTTTATAATTGATACTTTAGGAATAAAGAATAATTTTTTATTGTTGAATTGATACTTACTTTATTTATGTGAAAATAGCTACCAAAAAAATAAGCAGTCATGGAGTGACAATCTGGCTTAACTATTATTTCTGTAAGGAGAACAATAGATATTGTTACCAGGAGGACAGGCTTTGTAGGAAAAACTAAAGGGAAAGAAACTGTTCCTTTTAGGAAACCAAGTTTCAGGGAAGTCTTTCTGGGAGAAGAAAGGCACTGAAAAACTAGTATACTATGGAAGCAGCCTTGCCTGGAGAAGACTTTGCCCCAGACCAGACCTCCAGCATAAAGGTAAGGTGCTAAATGGCTAGCTCAGTGGATGATTAAGAGAAAAGTCTATTGCTTTTTAACAGAGTAGTGAAATTTAAACTGGCATTACTCTGCTTTGACCAATTCTTATGTTATTGGATAATGCTTACAAAGAAAGGATTATGGAACCTGCCTAATTTCATCCCAGTGAGTCAATGATGAAGTGTTTATGTCCCCATAACCTGACCCTCTACTTAGCTACTCTCATGTTTATGGTACCATTGGAGGGAGACGAAACTATCCTTCTAAGATGCCACTGATGAACACAGTAGAGGTTTATTGTTTATTGAGCATACCCTTTGATTCAGCGAAACCACTACTGGGTTTGTACCCCAAAGAAATAATAATGAAAAATATTTGTACAAAAACATTGATAGCTGTGCTCTTTGTGGTGGCAAAAAATTGGAAAATGGGAGGGTGTTCATCAGTTGAGGAATGGAGAACAAATTGTGGCATTGTATGGTGATGGAATACTATTGTGCTGTAAGTAATGATGAACTAGAGGGTTTCTATATGACCTTGAAAACCAAGAACTGATGCAGAGTGAAATGAGCAGAACCAAGAGAGCATTATACACTGAAAGGGAGACATTGTGGAACACTCCAAAGTAATGGACTTTGCTACTAGTAGCAATGCAACAAGCCAGGACATTCCTGAAGGATTTATGAGAAAGAATGCTATCCACATTGAAAGAAAGAACTGTGGGAGTAGAAATGCAAAAGAAAAACTTATGACCTATCACTTGTCACTTGTTTATCTGTATATGACTTGGGGTGTTGGCTCTATGGTAAAAATGAATAATGTGGAAATAGGTATCAAGTGATAACATTTGTATAACCCAGTGGAATTGATTGTTGGCTCTGGAAGAGGGGAGAAAAAAGGAGAGGGGAAAAAAATGAATCATGTGAACATGAAAAAAAATTTTAATAAAATTTTAAATAAAAAAAATTTGTTTATTGACTAACTGAGTGACTCACTGATCCTATGCCAGGACAAGTCGAATGACACAATGACTTAGAGCATTTAATGAACTAGAACAGAAGATAATAAGGAATTGATTTAGGCCTTGCTACCCATACCTAAAGATTGTCCATCCTACCCCTTCAAGGTAGCTTCTCCATTCATTCCACCTATGCCCTCAACATATCAGGAGGATATAATCCATTCAAATTCATGGTAGAGTGTGGGAGTATCCTCTTTCCATCTCAGTACAGAGTCTGATGAAGTTTCTTTTTTTCAAGAGCCAGAACCTTAAGATGTTAAGATGTTGGCATACATAAATCTCCCAGCATCTCCATACTTTTTATACCATGCCACATCTGTGCCTTCAGTTTCAATATAGCGGTCATTTGTTTTCCATCTCTTTCTACCCCTGTCAGGTACCAGTCCTGTTCTATCACACCTGAAAAAATTCCCTAACCTTATAAGCCCAATATGCTGGAAATACCCCCCAACGAATAGGGCTGAGTGACATCAGTCACTGCTGATCCCACCTATTGGCATCTGGGGATTCTGGTTCAGTAAATTACCCACAATGAGCAAATCTTTCTTTCAGCCTTGACTTGGGTACTGGCAGAGATCTCTTGGATGTCTAGTGCCGTAAAAACAGATGAAGTGAGTCCAGGGTAAGGAGGGAAGAAGAGAAGTGGGTTGCAAGAAGTAAGAGTGAAGTTTTTGTAAGTGCTGGCCAAATGCCAGGAGTTAATTATGCTGTATTCTCGAACACAGAAAAGGGATAAAGAGTGAACACCAATGGTTACTCGGGGTTCTTGAGCTTCCTGTCTCTGGAGCTGAGGAGAGTTTGACTCCTGTCCCCTGGAGCTGAAGAAGAATATCTCTGTTGGTTCCTGATTTGAAGAAACCCTACAAACAAACCCTAAAACAAAGTGTTCCTGGCTTGAAGCAAAACCCCAAAGAAGAATAGTGGCCATCATACTTGAGCTAAGCCAATCCAGTGGTGATGAAGGGCTGAGGCCAACTAGGGTTGAACCCAGCCATAAAGGGTATTTAAAGATCTATTTTGTCCTATAAACAACTAGGGAGGATTAATTAGAGCCAGGCTTAGCTAGAGTTTGGGGAATCTGGTCAGATAGAGCAGGGCCTAAGGAGCATCAAGAAAGAAGAAGAAACCTCCATGAGGAGGTGTATAAGGGGGAGGTCCCTTAGAGCTAGGGAATCCTTTTCCTTAATCCTCCCTTCATACTTCTTTGCTGTTTTAAAAAGAAATTCCTGTTTCCTGGTTTTACCACCTTGGCTGAGAGACTCAAAGCACCCTGGTCACAGTGAGGCAGGCTCACAGGCCTGAGAAGTCCCGAGGAATCCAATACCCTTAGCATCTCCATATCCCAACACCACCACCTTTATTATTATCCGTTATTTCAATAGGGATGCATTTTTTTGCTCATGAAGGACCAGAATCCAAGAGGTGGGCTGCCTTCACAACCAATTAAATGAAAGATTAGATTATCCAATGCACAGTGTTTGCATACTCCAGTGGCACAAACAGTTATAAAGAGTCAGTGGCAATTGAGAGAGAAGGTTGAATCAATAAGCCAAGGTCAAAGTGAGAGTCTATCCATACTATAAAAGGCAGACCAAGTGAAGGGCTTTAGTCCCACAATGTGTTAACATCACGGAAGGGAGTGAGCATGTTTCCAGATAGCCACAGCTGTGGACTAGACTACTCCTGGCCATTTATCTCCCCTACTTCCTGAATAGGAGACAGCTATCTTGATGGTGGTGGGCTCCATAATGGATATCACCCACTAAGATGATAGAACTAACTGTACTGACTTTCTATGTACACATGAAGACAAGCTGCATAGAGACATAATTGTCATGTGATCTGATCATTTCATTTAAATTTGATTTTCCTCAATCTACCAAATCTTCCCAGGCACATGACAATAATTTTCTTTTACATTGTTCCCACCACCTCCATTTTTTACATTTCTTCTCCTTTACGGAAACTACAACTTTTAGAAAGGTACACAATAGTTTTTACAGGAATTCGACTGTAAATGCCAATTTTATAATTTCTAGTTCTGTCTCTGGACTCTCCGGCTCAAAACTTTTCCTTCAAGCCCCCTTGATGACAAAGGCTTATTTGATGCAGGGTGAGAAGAAAGGTTGAAGGGGGAAATACTGTTTATTTTCTTTATTCCTTCAGATTTGAGTTAAAAAAAATAGAATTTGCAAATTAAGCTTCTTAAATTGTTCACCAGTACTACTTTTAATTATTTAACATATGAAATTAAGCATTCACACAGAAGCATGAGAAGCTCTAATCATGCAGGCACAAATAAGTCAATAGTAAATATTTGTAAGTGTTTCAGCGGTGCTAATGCACATTCCAAGAAGCACTTAAAGCTATAAATATCTCCAGACGATAGTGGGATTTGAAGTCTAATCCTTTTAGGGGTAGTGGTATGAATTCCAGCCAGACAGGTAGTGACTCAAAGTGACCAACCCTCCCACCTTCCTTCCCCTCTCTCTCTCCAAAAGGTGGTTAGAAGGAGTTTCTAGAGGAAAAGAAGAGAAAAGAAAAGAAATGAAGGGAAAAGAAGGGAAAAGAAAAGAAGAGAAAAGAAAGGAAAAGGAGTTTTTAATGGCAAAGAATTATTCACGTAAATTTCAAATTTTCTGTTCAGTGTTTGGAATCTTCTCTAAAAGTAGGTAGATGCCTACTGTGTGTGCCACTTGAGGGGTGCCCACTATAGCTTTCTACTCCAAAATATACACTTCTTCACCATGAGAAGTACCAGAAATCTGAGGTTTAATCCCTTGAATCCTGAAGTCTTTCCATTCTTGAAGAATGTCCTATTAAAATATAAGCAACACAGAGAGCGTTTACCCTCTAATTAGGATCTGCTCTTACTTTAAATAACCACTGGTTGAGAGTAAGGCCAGAAGAATGGGGTGCAGAATAGATTCTCAGAGAGAAGGTAGGTAGCATAAAGGGGAGAAGAGATTTGAACCCAGGCCTTCCTAACTCCAAGTGCATCACTCTTCCCACAAGTCCTCTTTAGAACACATATAAAGGGTCAGTGTTGGGGAAAGTAAAAACCAAAAAAAAACCCCAACTGTTTATGATGTTTCTGAACTAGTTACACACATTTTATGTATAATATTTGAATTTACAAAACGTGTGTGTAAAGAGATGATCCTTTCAGCAAAGTTACAATGGATTGTTCAATAACATGAATTGGACTAGATGCTTTCTGAAGTATTTGGGATAGTGAGGGATGTTGTTGAGGTATAATACTTTGATGTTCACAGAGAATCTTTCAGCTCCCCTCCTTCAAGGAAAGCCAGGAGTGACTTCCCTTCTCTGGGCCAGTATACAGTTTGCTTCAAGACTAAATAATTATATAAAAATCTATTTATTTATATTTAACAAATATTAACAAATAAGGATTAGTAACAAGGAAAGCCTTAACACAAAAGGGAAAACTAAATATTCACCCACTTTTCCAAGTTTACCTCATGGCAAACTCTGGTTTCTTGACACTACACTGAACTTCCTGTCACTTACTAAAAACCCATAAACACACTATCTGACTAAAACCAGATCTATAATCCTTATTAACAGTAACTTAAAGGTATCTACAAGCAAGCACAGAGTCAGTTAGCCCAAAGAACCTAACTGCTTAGAGGGCAACTCTGAGATGGCTCCCAAAGTTCAGGCAAACAGGCCTGAGGTCTTTCTCCTCAAAAACACTTCTCCAACACAGCAGATATTACAGTTTCTTCTCCATGATGATTTCTCGTGGTCAGGAAAGTAGAAACCTTTTAAGATGGGTTTTATTTCTCTCTTTCCTATCACCAACTGAGAGCAAGGTCTGAGACGAGTCTGTCTTCACCAGAAGTTAGAAAGAGACTCTCAACTTAGTGACCAACTGTCAGAATTTAATCTGCTTCTTTCCTTCCAAGTTCCCATCTCACGCCCAGAACTCTGTCTTGTCTGCAAACCCAGAGATACTTTCCTAAAGTTCCCTATCTTATCAATATTTAATCAATATATTTCTTATTCCATTCCTACACTTCTAAGATCCCTTTCAGCTCCAGTTATATGATCCTATGATTCTATTTCCATTCTCCACCCTCTCCTCTTCTCTTTCAACCCCTTAAAACTACAGGAATAGAAAGCTGTTATGTTTTTCCTGGAAGATTATACAAAGAATCCCCCTTATTTTGTAGACAGAAATAGTCTATCAATGCTACAAAGTAATGATATCCAAAATGGAGGCCCCAGTATTATTGAGGGAGGTGCTGTGACAAGACCTCAAGAGGGCTGTGGGATGACCAGAAGGGTGTATGATCAACCAGTTTGGAAAGTGGGAAGATGGATTACATCATACCCTCCCCAATAATTAACTATAGCACTTATCTCTCAAACTTTCCCACCATATTCCCTACAAACTCTACACAAAGTTCCCAACCTCCTCATTCTGGAACCAGGTGTAGACCCCTCAAGAAGTTATAAACCACCAGTATACCTGTCTCTCGTCATATATGTAGTAGGTGCTCTTCAGATGGTGGTCTGTGCATGACTAGTAAGAAATAGTTTTAGGTAAGACACAGGGAGTGGCGCAGCATGAGCAGACATGGTTACTTATTTTGTATTCCAGATCATATTATCTTTCTCCCTATATCCTCCTCCCCTCCCAATCTCAGCCTAAACTTCCTGTTCCTGTTTGGGGCACAACCATCCTTTGCAAACTGGGTGTCATACTTAATCCCTTACTTACCCTCATCTCACATATCTAAGTGGTTGCCAAATTTCTGGGTTTAATTTCTCTCTCTCTCTCTCTCTGTCACCTTTCTCCTCTTTACTCACATAGCCACCCACCACACTAGTTCAGGTCCTCATCACTTTTTGCTTATATTATGATAATGGCTTGTTAATCCATTTGCAAACTGTGCAATCTACAATTTTCCTAAAGTATAGGTCTGCTCCTGAACAACTAGGTGACATGGTGACTGCCTCTCCTAGAGTAAGGAAGACTATCTTTATGAGTTCAAATCTGGCCTCAACTCCTTACCAGCTCTGTGGTCTGTGGCAAGTCACTGAACTCTATGTGCCTCAGTTTCCTTGTCTATAAAATCAGCAGGAGAAGGAAAATCTGGTAGCTTTGCCAAGAAAATACCAAATGGAGTCATGACTGAACAAGATTTTGAGCATGACAACACTTCCCCCAACACCCTCAACTCAATAAACTCCATTATCTTTATGATCACATGTAAATTCCTCCATTTGGCATTTAAAGCCCTTCATAATCTATCCCCAACTTACCTTTTCAAAGTTATATTACGCTCTAGTCCTTCCTATCCTGTAGGGCCCACCCAAAGTGTCTTTGCTGTTTCTTACTTATTGATTGGTCTTTATATGATCTATGATTGTTCATTTTTCCTATTTCTATGTCAAATGTGGAGACAATTCTCCTAACTTAAGGAATGGATTCGAGGAATGTTACAGCAATGGATTACAAAGACTTGCAAGTAGAAATAATTAAGGACCATAAGATTTAAATGTGGATGTGTCTTTAGAGATCTCTATAAAATTTTAATCCACAGAGAAAGAACCAGAGGAAGACAAAAGATTGTGTAAACTGCTAGTGAGATAAAATCTTGGGAAGTATTTCAAATTTAAGTCAATAAAGATAAAAAAAATGAAGTGCCATTGAATCAGAAAGGAACAAAAGGAACCTTTCCATTTCTTGGCTTATTGTCATGGTCTTAAATTTATGCTAACTGGCCACCTATTTTTTTTTTCATTTTTGGAGGAGGAAAACAAAATCTATTTATTGCATGTCCTTCATATTTAGGTAAGTTGAATTCATTTTCCCTGGATTATTTTCTATTGCAGTGAAAAAGTACATCCTTTGGAGAGACTTGAAAGGAAGATTCTGAAAAATTCCTTTATTTTTAATTTGTCCAGCTTCCAGGGTTTCTAAACCATTTTATCTCCACATGGAGCTGTGAGGTAGGGTCCTCAAGAGGACAATAGGCTTATTCTAACTTGGGCAATAAGATGTCCTGCTTTGGTGAAGAAAGTTTATTTTTAGGCCTATTTTTTCCAAGTAAAAATAGTATCCTAGTTCCATAGATTGCTGGAATCATTAAAACACAAATTAAATTTGAAAATCAGAAAGCAACTTACCCTGTCAAATAATAACAAAAATGTTTCTAGAAAAGAATTTGTTACTATTTTAAAATGTCAATGCGTAAATAGGGAGATTATAGTTGACTCTGGTAGACTATAAACCTAAAAATAAAAACAACAAAGCACAGAGAAATAGATTTCTTATATATATGCTAATTTTCTCCATGTAAACAGACTGCTTGTATTGAACTGCCCACATTAATGGCAAAGGCAAAGGGTAAGAGGATCTAAAAGCTTCCTGGTTTTTGAATAGGAAGGGAGATGGGATATAAGTGACCTTGCTTGTAGAAACTCAGCAAGCAGTGGACTTGAAAGCATTAGACTTCATGTTATTTCCCTTACCTTTCCTATCTTGAAGCAAGGCAAAAACAAAAAACCATGATGTATTCTATTGTCCATTGCCTTTGACCTAAGGTCAAAAAATCTGACAGCCCAAAAAATGGAATGGAAGTGGGACGAAGGAAAAAATGCAGAAAACTTAAGGAAAGTAGGCCAGATCCTTTTTCTCCTCTTTTCCTTACTGTTAATACTTTATCTCTTTTCCAACCAAGGAGAAGCGGAAACCAAGGACAACAACAGTTTGAAAGAAGGTGGAAGAAGATAATAAGGGATTCTTGGCAAAACAACCAAACAAATTGAGTTACGACAAAGGCATTTCTGGAAAAAATGGGAAACAAACAAAATCAGAAAAGATCTATAAAGATTTTGGTAACAATCTTTTCAATGAAAATGCATCTGGCATATTTAGATTCTGACATCACAGCCCTGGATGTTCCACATGATAAAGTACAAATGGCACTAAAAATGGAATAGCAGCCATATTAAACCAAATATATGAAGAGATGGTCTATGTCAGAACCAATCCCCAAATTATCTGAAAGAGAAGAGAGATACCAAATACATGGGGGGAAAAAGATCACAGATCCCAAAGAAGGCAACCAAGAAAAAAATATCAATGATTAACATAGATGCCATCTTTTAAATCTCTACAAAATCTTTATGACAATAATCTACATATACATTAAAGACATCCTTGATTTAGGTGTAGTAAGAGAATAGGTAAGTGTTCACGAATAATATTCTACAATAGACAAAATTTTTACATTAAAAAAAATAAGTGAAAGGTGTAGCGATCATGAGCTCCCACTGTGCTTATTTGTTAACTATAAAAAGCATTGCATCAGGACAAACTTCCTTTTTAGAAATTCTATTACAACAAAATGTCTTTTGTGCATGTGTTTGAATCATACAAGATTCCTTGAAATGAGTAATAGAATACAGAGACTGACACACTGTGGTACAATCAAATGTAATGGACTTCTCCATTAGTGGCAATGCAGTGATCCTGAACAATTTGGAGGGATCTACCAGAAAAAATTACTATCCACATTCAGAGGAAAAACTGTGGGAATAGAAACACAGAAGAAAAACAACTGCTTCAATACATGGATTAAAGGGACACGGTTGGGGATGTAGACTCTAAACGAATATCCTAGTGCAAACAACAACAACATGGAAATAGGTTCTGATCAAGGATACAAGTAATACCCAGTGGAATTGTGGGTGGGCTATGAGAAAGGGTGGGGGGAGGGAGGGAGGGAAAGAATATGATTTTTATAACCAAGGAATAATGTTCTAAACTGACTAAATAAAATTTTCAAAAAAAAGACATGAATAATAGAAAACTTTGTTTGACCCTCTGATAATTTATAGCACACAAGGCATAAAACAGGAAGACTAAGGTTCACCGAATATGTTTGTCACTATCCTTGATTATTTTCCTATCACAGAGACTTAGTTATAGTCTTCCACTTGTTATTGTTTATAGATGATATTGTGCTGATTGTAGTAAACCCCCAAACTGTTTAGTGCCTCCTAATGTAGATACATACTTAAGAGTTCACACTTAATTAAGATGATGAAGAGTGTCTAGTTTTCAGACCTTGTTGTTTTCTAAGTAGACCATAGATAGAATAGAGCTGGTCTACCATTACATACATCTAAGAAAGACATCAGATGGACAGATATATAGTGATCCAGCCCCAGGACAGGTGAAAGGGATTGGATTGAATTCCTTTGGGAAGCTGTAGCATATGTAGCAGCCACACAATCACCCCAACACAAACCATCAAGGCAGATGCAGATGGGCTAAGCCATACTGAGGATAACAGTTAGGACTCAACCATAGATAGATAGGTAGATAGATAGATAGATAGATAGATAGATAGATAGATAGATAGATAGATAGATAGATAGGGAGATGTCTACTCAAGCATGGGAAGACTTCCCTTGGTAGAATGGACCAATAAGAGAGATTTCTTCCAATGGCTATGAAGGAGGCTGAAGCAAGCGGGATGGAGTGCTGAGAGCTTTGTTAGACATCAAAGATGCAAAAGTCATTTACTGCATCTTGACTTTTGATTTAAGACTGTTAATCTCTGTCTTGCTTAAATCTGATTCACATTCAAATAAGACATCACCCTGTGTCAATGATCCTTTGGGGGAAAGCAAAGGACAAACAATAGCTAGCTAGTACAAAATATAGAAGGTCCAAGTCCTACAATTCTGGATTCTCTGCTGAGGAGTATTAAGGTAGTTATTTGGAGTGTTGAAAGGAAATATAGTAATAAATGAAATAATATATGTAAAAACTGGGTGGCTAAGTGGATAGAGAGCCAAGACTGGAGATGGGAGGTCCTGGGTTTAAATCTAGCCACCCACTTTTCCTAGTTGTGTGACCCTGGCAAGTGACTTAACTCCAGTTGCCTAATCCTTATCACTCTTCTGCCATGGAACATCAATTGTAAGATAGAAAGTTAGGGATTTATAAAAATAAAAATAGTAATAAATCAGGCCTTTCATTTATACTTTATATATCTTGTATGTACAGTTTTTTGTGTACTATTTCCCCCATCAGAATGAGAACTCCTTGAGGGAAAGGATCAGGGTTTTTTTTTTGCTTTTCTTTGTATCCCAATGTCAATCAAAGGACATTTATTAAGTGCCTGCTTCGAGCCAGGCTCTAATAAGCACTGAGAATACAAGAACAAGCAAAAGATAGTCCCTGACCTCAAGGAGATCATGCTCTAGCACAAACAAACAACTGCATACAGGATAAAAAGGAAATAATTAAGAGAGAGCAGATATTAGAATTAAGACGAGTAGAAAAGACTTCCTTGAAAAGATGCAGTTTTAATTTGGATTTAAAGAAAGCCAGAGGGGCAGCTAGGTGGCTTAGTGGACAGAGTATCAGGTCTGCAGACAGGAGGTCTTGGGTTCAAATTTGACCTCAGACACTTCCTAGCTGTGTGACCCTGGCAAGTCACTTAACCCCAATTGTCTAGCCCTTACCACTCTTCCACTTTGAAACCAATACTTAGTATAGATTCTAAGACAATTGGTAAAGGTTTTAAAAGATAAATAAATAAAATAAAGGAAGCTAGGAAAGCCTGTTGATAGAGACTGATTCAAACACAGACTGAGAAAAGTCAGGGAATAGGACAGGAGGGAAAAGATGGTGTCTCGTTTGTGGAACAGCTGAGTCTGGAAGTACAGCGACACTGGATTGGATTGATTGAAGTTAAGGCACATTATGAGGGTGAAGGCAGGGAGTTGCTAGGATTAATGTAAAACTATAATACTGTGCCTAGGACATAATAGCACTTAATAATTTCTTGTTGATTGATTTTAAAATTCTTTATGAATAAATAGCTATTATTATAGTTCATAATATAATAGTATTAGTAATAATATTAACACTTTAATGTTGAACATCATACAGCCACCTAAGTTGGCCTAGTAGTCCCTTATATCTGAATTAATTTCTGCAGATAAAATATCATAACAATTTTTAATCATTATCTCTATATCTTGATCAGGGTACTTTGTCCATTCATTCTCATTCTCTTTATTATAGACATACTATATTTTGTGTTGCGAGGTCATCCCCTCCTTCTTTTCATCAGTGACAAGAGTCTTATGTAAATGATCCTGACTTAACCCCCAAATCACATTTATATTTCTTATACTTGTCTTATTTGCATTACAGATTTCTATTTCATTCATGGAATTAATTTAATAAATTATTTAACCATTTTTGGTTATTTAAGTTATTGTTCTTCTTTAAAAATATATACATATTATACACATGCAACAAAAAATCTTTAAATAAATGGCTCCTTATTTTTGTTTTTTATAACAATTTCAGGGCAGGTTTCTAAAAATGGAATTATTGGTTCAAAATTATTGGTTCAAATGATATAGTCAATTTTATATTCTTATTGAGATTTTTCTCCTTAAAAAGTCTTGTTGCTAAGTTATCTCAGTTCTGTTTAACTCTTTGTGACCCCATTTGAGGATTTCTTGTCAAAGATTCTGGAATGGAGCTACATGCTGGGAGATAAGATGACAGAGTAAAGGACGTTCCACAGCTGAAACTTTGCACTCTCACATTGCAGCACAGTGCTCAAGTCAGCAAAGCCCAGAGCAAGGGACCTACCCGGCCAAAGCCAATAGTTCACTACAGGAAGGCAGCAGAGCTGGGACCAGCCCAGCACATGAAACAACAGGGAAACAGCTAGTATGGGTTGCTCAGTATAGCTGGACAAAACAGGTGTAAACCCCCTGAGCAAGCCAGCAGGGTCACCTCCTTGACAGATACACTGTGAGAAACAAAGGTACACCCCAAATACCAGAGAAGAGTACTCTGCAAGCTTGGAACAATGTGCCCTCTACCCCAGGCACAGAGAAGATCATCAACAGATAAATAAAGGTAATGGGGGAAAAACTAAATAGAAAACTGAGCAAATGACAAAATAGAACAAAACTCAAACGCCATAAACCCTGACTTTAGAAAGTTTCTTTAGTTACAGGGAAGACGAAAATACAAACTCAGAAGAGGCCAGCAATGTCAAAAAGGAAACATGTAAAGCCTGAAAAGAAAATGTGAAAGGGAGTCAGACTCCAAAAGAACCCCAGAAGAACTTGAAAAGAAATTAAAAAGCAAATAATAGGAGAACTGACAGAAAAACCTCAACAACTGGGGAAAAAAACTCACTAAATAAATCAGATTCCTAAAAACTAGAGGCCAAAAAGAAAGGTGGACACAAAAACACATGGAAAAAAATGACTCCCTAAGGAATAGAATGGACCAAATAGAAATAGAGGTGAAAAAAATAGGACACCCCCCACACTCTTTAAAGAGAAGTGGAAGAGGCAAAACAAAAAACTCAAGGAAGACAGTAACTCTCTAAAAATTAGAATTAGACAAATAGTTGCTAATGAAACTACAGAACATCAAGAAACAATAAGACAAAATAAAAAAAAATAGAAGAAAATCTTAAATATCTCACTGGAAAAATGAGTGTCCTGGAAAATAGATCCAGAAGAGAGATCAAAAAAAAGAACCTGTATACCATACTATAAGAAATCATCAGGGAGAAATTGTTCTGATACCCTCAAACAAGAGGGGAAAATAGAAATTGAGATAATTGACTAATCACCTCCTGAAACAGACTCCAAAATAAAATACCCCAGGGTTGTTGTAATAAAAATACTGGAATGGTTTGCCATTTCCCTCTCCAGCTCATTTGACAGCTGAAGAAAATGAAGCCAAAAGGGTTAAGTGATTTGCTCAGGGTCACACAGCTAGTAAATGTCAGAGACAGATTTGAACTCAAATCTTTCTCTCTAGGCCTGACACATTCTCCACTGTGTCTCTTAGCTAGAAACAGATAATTTTTAATTCAACTACTATGTTTTGGAGTCTGGGATCACAAGCATCTTTATCAGTTTTTCTATTCAGGATATTCTTTTATATTCTTGCCCACTTGTTTTTCCAAATGAATTTCATTATCATTTTGTCTAATTTTATTTTAAAAAGACCCTTGGAATTTTGGAAAGTATTTCAAAGAATTGATGAATATAAAATGTCCACCTTAAAGCCTGCCTTTAGTTTGGTCATCATAATTTTATAGTTGCTCATAATTATATAGATCCTGTCTATTCCATAGGTAAGCTAATTCTCTGTTGTGTTTTAATTTTTGTTATTATAAAGGGTTTAAAATTTTGTTTTCTTGTTCCTTATTAATAGTAAACAAGGATTCAAATGACTTTTATGGGTTAATACTGTATCCTGCTACTTGAGAGAATTCATTATTTATCTCTAGCAATTTTTTTAGGTTGAGGTGATCAGATTTCCTAGATACATTATGAAGTCATCTACAAAGAATTATATTTTGAACTCTGCATTTCCTATGGTAATTTCTTTAATTGATTTTCATTTCTTTCTTGCTAAAATTTCCAATATGATCTCAAATAAAAGCAGAGAGGGCGGATATCCTTAAATTGTACCTGATTTTAGTGAGAGTAACACTAATGTTTTTCTCCGTTACATATTATGTTGACTCCTAACTTTTTATTGCATTAAGGAAAAAAATCACTCAATACCTATTTTTTATTGTTTTAAAAAATCATAAATTTTGTTGAAGGCCTTTCCCTTATCTATTCATATAATCTTTTTTAAAAAATAGTGTTTTAGATTATATGCTTTGTTAGGTTTACTCTTTTAATCACTTATTATCTACTGTCAGTCATATCTGGTACAAACCCTGCTTGGTCACGGTAAATAATTTTCTTGATGAGTCACTGTGCCAACCATTTGGCTAATATTTTATCTAGTATTTTTATTTCTATGTTCATGAAAGAGCTTGAATTATAATTCTTTTTTTAACTGTTACCTCTATGTGGTTTTAAAATAACACTATATTTTCCTCATAATTGGCATTGGGTAATGTTCCAGCTTTCTCTAATTATCCCACATAAGAGGCATTATTTGTTTTTGGAAATTTTTAAAAGCTCTGTTATGCATCCGCCTAGGCCAGGTGTTTGTTTTGTTTGGGTAGGGTAATTCTTTAGTGACTTGTCTTATTTGTTCCTCTTAAATGGATCCATTTAAATTATTAATTTCCAGCTGTCAGTTTTGCAAATTTGTATTTCTAGAGATAATCATCTATTTCCTTTAAATTGCTTAACTTACAAAGATGTAACTAGATATAGTATTCCCTAATAACATTCTTAATTTCATTTTTTCTTGTGATCTGTCCATTTTCATTTGTAATTGTACTAATTTGTATTTTCTTTATCCCTTATAAAAATTAAGTTTCCTAATGGCTTCCTGAATTTCTTGAACTTTTAAAGAAAAAGCACATTTTTATTTATCATTTCAATTTTCTTTCTTTTTCTATACTATTTATTTCTTCTCTTTCAATCTTTCATCATAGTTTCCATTAGATTGCCTTCTTAGGGCCTTTAGAGGTGTACTTAATTTATTACATTTTCCATTTTCTTCCATGTTAATATAGGCACTAAAATAAACATTTCCTGATACAGCAAGTATGGACCTGATAATGAATGTTTTACTATATACCTGGCACATTTACTGTAGGATTTGATACATCTAGTGTCTATTACCCACTTCTGCTGATGAAAGGTGAACACCTGAGGTAGATGAGCAATCCTGAAAATGGCCCTACTGCCTCTCACACTCAACTGTCACCTTTGACTCCAAGGAGCTGTAGCATATGCAGCAACCACACCCTGGCAAGTGGCTAAAGCAGTTAGTGGATAGACCTCACATCATTCAATGAGTTAGAGGGATGTCTACTCCAAGCAAATGGGGGCATCCCCTGGAAGACTGGGTAGATGAGAACAATTTGCTTCAGTGGCCATGAAGGCAGTGGAAGCAGAGTGCTATTGAGTACCTAAAGCTTGGTTAGATATCGAAGACAGTAAGGTAATTCATTGCATCCTGGGCCATGGCCAGTCATCCTGATTTTTGTTTTGCCACTGGACTTCAATGGCTCTGAAAGAGACTTTGAGCACCTCTGCTTCACTTAAATCCAATTCACAAGCAAGTCAAGGCATCACCTTTGCCTGCCATTGGTCCTCCTTGAAACAAAGGATGACCAACTTCTGTTGATTCACATGAATGCAAATGATACTGCTGGAAGTATTGCTAAAGATTATAAAGACTTGAGAAGGGAGAAACTATACAAACAAAAGAAAGCAACACAATTTCTGTTCTTCCATAATTTTCATTCTAATAGAATGTAACACGTTTCAAGGCATGATGGTCAAGGAGAAGAATTTTGGATAGGAAAGTCACAAAGATGGCAAGAGGAGTTATATGGTAGTTGACTGATTAACTCATCCTTTCTAGGATTGCTAATATTAATGTGATTATTGCTTTCAGATTAAAATTGAATAGACATAAAATTGAAAAGTGAAGTTTGGGGGAGAAAAAGAGGGTGTAAGTAGTGGTATTACATGAGAATGATTGGGAAATAACATGGTGAGTTTGATTTGGGACAAGTTAAAGTGAATGATCAACACTCAGAAGTCAAAGATCCTAGGGTAGGAGCTTGAGTTCCATGCCAGAGGTAGAGTTTGGAGTACAGGATCATGGAAGTGTGAAGAAGAAGTGGCATAGGGAGTCTGCTTCTTCCCCAGATGCTATCATGAAAAGGTATGAAAAAAGAGTATAAAAGGGAGCTTCTTAGAACCAGTCCTCTAGAAAAATAGGCAAACCAATCTAGTCTCAGGCCAGTTCTTATGAGCAACAAATTCTTCTAATCTGACTTTTTCAAAGACCCCTCCTTAGATCCCTCTGGTTATTTGCAAAGTTACAAATAAACAAGTTTCTGACCTATGATCCTACCACATCTGGGAAACACAAAGAGAAGATATTGCTTGTGAGATCCAATCATGAATGGACTGTTTCCACATATATGCCATAGGCTAACTTGAGCAGACAAAAAGGAAGAAGACAGTCTGTAGGTACAAAGGTCACCATCTAGCTCAGCCCTACAAGTATTTCTCCTTGAACAGCTAACCTTATTTCTCAATAATAACTTGCCCTAAAGGAGTAGAGTTCAGAAATCACATCAGGTCAATAATATCTGGGCTTTGCTCCCACTAGACTTTATTGACTGCCATCTCAGGGAAAGGAAGCATCAGCAGGTGAATCATCTCTTCTAGCTGCATGACAATAACTGCTTCCCTTTCAAGATAGTATATATCTTCAGTAAACCTGTCAATTTATTTCCCATTCTCCCAAGGTCAGTGTTTTGATAGTAAGACCTGCTGTGTCTGTTTCATGAAAGACTTTTCCCGAATTCACAGGGCCTTTTTTTGATAGCTGTTTCCACTAGGCATCATGGGGAATAGGGGCTTGGACCAGCCCCCTTATGACTGTGGTTATTTCCTCCTGCAAAGTATCCCTGCAGATAAATTAGAAAATATGTTATCAGTGCATCCTAGTAATGGTCATTACGGACTTTTCCCTTTCTTCCCATATCCAGTCACCAAATCCTATGGATTCTTAGTTTATAATGCCTTTCCCTTCTATTCCTTTTCCATTTTCCCTATCATTGACCTTATTTTTGGCACACATTTCCTCATACCCACATTATTGTAACAATTTCATCCCTGTTTTAGCCTCTTTTCCTTTTCAAACCATCCTATATTCTCCTGTCAAATTAGTCTTCCTAAGGCCCCCATTTCAAAAGCCACTGTTAAAAAACCAAAACCCCAAACTTTAGTAGTTTCCCATTACCAGTGGGTCAAAGTTCAGACCCCTGAGGCTCACAATTGAGACCTTTACAGTCTAGCTCCAATCTACTTTCCAAATTTTCTCTCCCATGATTACCTCCTAGTAGGCTTCTCTTCCAGTCAATTTAGTATATTCGTAGATAGAGGTTTCTCCAGGATGGAAATGAAACTGGCACAGATCGAGAAATCTAGATAGTGAAGAAGTATGGCTGGGGCTCGTCATTAACCGAATGATGATGTAAACCTTAAAATTTCTTAGACTTATAAATGTTGGAAATTTCACCATTGGGAAATTTCATACTTGGAAAATTTCTTACTGATAGTGTATTGGAATGTGAACCCCATTGGCATGGGAGGTTCCTTCTCCTCCCTTCTTAAGATTACTTTAGGACAGAAACCTTTTGCTGAACAATGGAAAGGGCTTTGACCTATGCTTAAGCACAGAACAGGAATTTCTTTTAGTCGTGATTGATTTTAGAATTGATACAATAGAGATACTTGGAATGACAGAATCAGGTCTTGGAAAATACAATTTCCACCCCACTCAGTCCTAACAGGATTTAGGAAGGGCTGCAGCATAGATCAAAATTTAATTATTTGAGAATATGACCTCCAACAGACATGTGCAAAGCCCAGACCTCTGGGCGGTCCTGGGTTAAGCTAGAGCCACCATTGGCACAGGGAAAATGATGGACAGTGATTGGTAGATGTGAGAACTGAGGGGAGGGAACTTGGATGGTTTCCTTAAAGAGAGAGGGGTCTGAGGACTGGGGGGTGGTTGGAGAGTTTTGGCTCTGAGTGGTTGGAGAGGTGCTCTGAGAAGCTTGCTCTGAAGGAAGCTGAAGGTGGGGGCTTCTGAGACTGTTTCTCCATTTTGGTCACGTGAGTAATAGGGACTGATCTCTTTTCTTTGCCCCAGCTATCTAAGGGCTTGGGCCCTTTGGCCCAGCCTAAACAGAAGGGGTATTTAAGCCCTATTCCCTTCTCTCCCCTTTCTCTCTCCCTCTCTCTCTCTATCTCTAATTCCTTTCTTCCTCCTGTCTGTAATTAAACTCTATAAAAGGTTGACGGCTGACTTGAGTTTTCATTTAGGAATTACATAGCTGAATTCCTTGGCGACCTTAAATTAATATATATCAGTCTTTTAAAAGTGATTCCCTTGTCACAATGAAGATTGGCTATTGTCCAAATTATAACATAATTAGATGTATAGCCTATAAACATACACACACATAATATTTATAACTAATTAAACTCAATCTCAGAATGACTGCAGAGAGACAACAACAGAATTGGGATTGACTCTTCAGAGAATAAGAAGCTTTATGGATAGATGAGAAGTTGACTTAGGGCCTGACGTTTGAAAAGATGGGCCAGTTCCATCTAGGAACTGCTAGTTTAATAAAAAGCATGGCTACTAGAAGGCTCATTAGATTTAGAGGACTTTGGTTCATAGCCTGACCCTATTTCATCTTTACCTGAGTGTCCATGAACTAGTCCCTCAATATCCTCATTCATAAAATGAAAGGTTTGAATAATAATTATCTCTCAAGTCCATTTAAGCTCTAACATTCTATAATTTTTAATATACAGTTATTTAACTCTGTGCAGGTAATTCCATTCTTTGTTGCCTGTCCTCCAGCCTCCACCTCTGACCCGGCCTTGCAACAACCTTTCTATCATCCTTGTGACCTTGGGATCTAATTGACAAGTCTTTATCTTTTCCTGCCCAATATCAGGGCCTACGATGCTACTGTCCAGTCATGTCTGAGCCATGCCTTAGGTTCCCTCCCTGCTCTATTTTCCAACTTTAGCTCCAAAATCAGCAATCAAATCAATCATTATCATTCCTGACACGGGCATGTTAATCATTTACCCTATGGTTCCAATCACCGTTTTTAAAACTACTGTGAGTTTTAGAATTACTCCACCCTGCTTAGTCTAACAAAACAGGAATGTCTACACCCCTATTTAGGGATTAAGTATTGAGAAGGATGGCCTATGACAGACATGCGCTAGGAAATGACAAATCAGAAACAACTGATAAACCCCAGGGCTGTCCTAAGTCAAGTTTAAGCTACCATTGGTATATGTGAGATGAAGAAAAGTGATGTAAAAATAGTCTATATATTTGGCATCACTTCCTCTCTCCAGCTCTTTTTCATGGAGAGGTGGCTCTGGAGGCCGTGTGCTGAGAGTCTTGGCATCTTGGCATGGCTGCAGCTATTGCCCGGTTTTGATGGTGATCTTCTTTGATACAATATGGGGAGAAACTTAGTAACCTAGTTCAGGTGAGGCATCTTCTCTGAGCTCTCTCAGAATTTAGGCTGATTCCTTTCTCCTTTACCTTCCAAAACACTATCCTCTTAGGAAGCCTCTAATCTTCTGAAAAGACCTTGTGGCAGAGGTCTTTGAAACTCCCCCTGGCCCAGGCTAGGCTGGAGAAATCCTATACACTTTCCCTCTCTCTTCTTCTCAATTCCTCCCTCTATATTAATTAAACCACCATAAAATTTCCAAACTGACTTGGGTATTTTATTTGGGATTTTCCCTGATGACCCATTAAATTTAGATTAAGTCACAACCCTAAAATTTCCCCTTATATTGCCTTGCCCAAAACATTCTTCCCTGGCAACCTCTCCCCTATATATGTGGTCTTTTTTTCCGTATTAGATTAGAATATAAGATCTTTGAAGTCAGAAACTATCTTTTTTGCTTTTTTTTTGTATCCTAGATGCTTTCTAGGCATTGTGCCTGACATAGTATAAGCACTTAAATATGTTTTCATTTATTCATTCATTCATTTATTTGATGGCCTTATATAGTTAATTCTATTTTAACATTGTTATTTAACTCTTTATATGGGTATGTCTTATATCTTTAATTAGATTTTGTGATAGAGACATGAGAGAGAGAGATTTTTCAGGACTTGTGGACCAAGATGCAAAGCTGGAGATCTAGCTCTAGATGCCTGTCAAGAGAAGATTCCAATGGAATGTCCCCATTTGTTGCAGTTTGAGCTGACAGGGGAGAGGGGCTTTTGAACTTTGTCTCTGACTGGGAGACACACACTCTCTCCCTGGAGGTTTGAAGCTGGCTGAGAGACTTTAGTGAGGCTGACTTGGCTTTTGGAGATACCTGCCAGACTGATTTGTGAAGAAGAAGAAAGAAGATTTTGAACTGCTATTGTCCTCCATCTTTCTAACTGTCTAAGAGTTACACTTGTGACTCCCCAAAATCTCAATTTTATCTCATTTAGATTAGGGAAATTCCTCATCCCTCTTACCTCAGTTTCCCATCCTGTTATCCCAATAAACCCCTTGATTGAGAAAGCAACTAGAGTATCATTATAGTTCAACTCAGGAGGGAGGGAAGGAGCCAAAGGCTTCAAGAAGATCTGGGAGGTGATGGAGAAAGGGGGTTAGGAAATATTGATCCATCAGCAAGTAGTAGGGATTAATTAGCAGACAAACCCCAGAGTAAACCCTAGTATCTATCTAGAGCATCTCCCAGAGCAGTGTTCCCTGTGTACGAGTATTCCTGTGTGGTGGTATCCCTGTACCTCAGCATTTTCTCTGTTCTGCCTCCATTAAAAATAAGCAGCCTCAGGTCCCAGTAGCAGCCTCTCTAGTCACAGCCAGCCAGAGAACAACAGCCATTGCAAAGAGAAGCAGGTTCCCTTCAGTTTACCTTCTCCATTTCAACAAGCAACAGTTTCTCTCAGTTTACATTCTTTATTTCAATTTCAAGAATCTTGAGGAATCAGACCATATCTTATAAAACTTTTTTTCTCCTATAGAACCATATTATAATATTCCTACATTAAGGAACTCAATAAACATTTCTCTAATTTCATCTGTTCAATTTAATTCTTTTGTCCATTTCTGAGCTCTAGAACTTAAAAAGGACATGGAGGACTTAAAAAGAAGTAGGAAAAGAGAAATGAAAAGAAACAAAAAATGAAATAGCTTAAAGGAAGCAAGGCCCATATAGTTATAGTTGCTAGCATAGAGCAATCAAAGCAAACAAAGAACAATCATCTAAAATATAAAATGAATATGATCAGCAGTTTCTTGGAGCATCATTTTTACTTGAATCGGTTCATATTAGTGAGAGAGCAGCTTGCTAAAATGCAGCCTTTCCCAAAAAAGTGCCCCCAAATCAGCCAGTTCTTAATTGACCCGCTATGAGATTTCTGGTATTATTCCCTCCTTGTTGGGTAAGTGGGAATTGTAACAAGGATCTAGTTTTCAAAAGTGAGATCATATTTATTTACGTAAGAATTGGAACTCAATTGCCTTCATCCTAATATTCTTTTGAAAAGAATTCTGACCTGTTTAAGAATACAGTTAACTGTCTCTTTAAAGTCTTAGCCTATTGCAGGAGTGGACAAACTATGACCTGAGTGCTAAAATTCAAAGGAAGTGTAATTCTTAGTGGAACTGACTTCACTGGCCTCAGGTAAAATTGTGAAGTAGGGAAAAGTCTCTTTGGTGCCTTTCCCTTATTAATAGAACTGTTATTTGGGTGAGGAGAAGGGGGCAATAAAAACTTAAGATGTAAAAATTTAATATGTATACTTCTTCAGCAATTAAAATCCTTTATACACATATACAAATACACAAATATATAAAGTGTGTAAATATATATGTATATATATCTTACTAATTTTCTCTAGTAGTCAATTTAATCTACCTTAATTCTTGTATTATTTTAGAACCATAAATTGCAACATTGTTCATATTGTTTGCCCTAGACATCATTATTTTTGGAGTTATATCTCTGCTTATCAGCTCCCCTTTCTACCTACCTGTTGCTCCCTGCTCCCTCTGGCACCTGGCCCTATTCTCTGTTAGTACTTATCCAATTCTTGTTCTTAGTTGGCTAGTAATTAATCCCTACTAAGATGTTAACTGATAATGAAAATGTTAGCTAATAATAGTAGGTTATAGTTATAACTTCTCCTGGAGACATAAGTTATGAAAAGGGAATTCATAAAGGTAGTAGGGTCAAAATGTTTGGACCATCTCTCAGGAGGCAATGGGACCTCAGATAGAATCATGGCTCTGTCACTATCTGTGAAGCCTTGGGTAAATCATGTAATCTCCTTCTGCCTCAGTTTCTTCATTTGTACAATGAGAGGAGGGTGGTCTAGATTGCCTCTGTTATTTCATGTCCCTATGATCACACTTGTGAGGATGGACTTATGCTTTAGAACTGTAGAAAACATCAGTGTCTCATCTATATTCTCCTTTTTCCCACAATTATCTTGTCCCTGTCCTTCTACTTATTACTTGGAATGACCATGAACAAGTCACTTAAATTATCTTTATGTGTAAAATGAAGGGTTTTGGATTAGATTGTGGTGTCAAACTCTTGAGTGTAGGCTGAACCAGATTAAAATATAACTGGGAAATATTTAAAAAGAAAAATAAAAACACAACAAAGAATTGTGATTTTCCAAGTCAATTAGTAGTCAGTAGCATGCGGCAGCGGCCACACTCCGGGCAATGGCTTCAACAGGCCGGCTAGACCTTGTGAGGGTAGCCATAGGGTCATAGACCCCTGGTGAACAAGGGCTTTGTTCACCCAGCATGTGAAGACTGCTTTGGCCAAACAGACGGAAGAAACCAACAAGAAGGTTCAACGGCTGAGATGGCAACGCAGCAAAGCACTGTGGAGTGCTTAAGGCATGTTGGAGCACAAAAGACAACATGGCCATCCAATGCAGCTGAGGAAGTCTCCAGGTGTAACGACCTTTCGGGCCAATGGACCCAGGCTTTCAACACCGAGAGAGTGGGACTGTCTCTGTGCATCGACTTTTCCACTTAAAATCTCTTTCATGCACAAGTGTCTTTGTGCACACTCATCTACATCACAGATGAAAGCGCACAAAGACAATCGTCATCCTTGGTTACCAAGAGACTAGTAGTCAGTAGGGATCTGTTTCTATTTGTGTGTAATACAACTGGACTAGGTAGACACTGTGGCCCTTCCATCTTGAAACTTATGCTATCAGTTTTTTAAATGATTTCTTAGAGAATCTTTAATCATATATTTAATTTTTCTTATTTTGTGTGAGAGAGAAAGAAAAGGAGAATGGGGAATTACCTACAGGTAGTCACAGTGTTTGCTTGAGCAAGCTATATTGAGACCTAGGGTATGTGAATACAATACCCCAATTTTAGCTATTAAAAAGAATAAGCTAAATGAAGATGGCACTCCTGCCTGGAGATTTGTGATGGATTTCAGGGCTGTGAATACTTTTATAAAGAAAAGACATACTGTAACACCTTCTCCAAATGATATTATAACTCAGATATCTGCAGAGGCTAGGTGGTACACAGTGTTAGAACTGAGCAAAGCTTACTTTACTATGCCGTTGCACCCTGATCCTCAAAATACTTTTGCTTTCCAATGGGGACAATCCCAGCTGTGCTATACTAGATTAGTGCAAGGATGTTGTGAGTCTGCTTTAATATTTTGTCAACTGTTGCAAAGAGATCTAGATACCATAACTTTCAAATGTAGCAGATTGATACACTATGTGGATGATTTGTTGCTAGCATCTCCTGACCCTAAGACCTGTTTAGAAGATTTAAAGAAATTATTGATAAAACTTTATAAGAGGGGATATAAAGTTTCTAAAAAGAAAATTCAATGGGTCCTTCCAATAGTGGAATATTTAGGATTTGTCCTGGAGGGGGGCACCAGGAAAATCTCTAATAAAAGGATAGCAAACAAACAGAAGCTAGGCATCCCTAGAACTAAGAAAGAACTTAGAGCTTTTCTGGGGGTTGCTGGTTTCTCAAGGCAGTACATAGTGGGATATTCTCATATTTTCAAGTGCTTAACTGATTTGACAAAGAAAGACATCAAAGAACCATTAAAATTGAATAAGGAACATTTATATGCTTTGTCACAGTTGAAAGGAGCTATTCTATCAGCTCCAGCTTTGGGAATACCTGATTATAAGAAGGAATTCCACTTGTACATCCATGAAGCAAAAGGCATCACTTCTGGAATGTTAGCACAGTATTTTGGGTTGAATTTAAAGGCTATAGCGTTTTACAGTTCTATCCTCAACACGGTTGCACAAGGAATTGTGCATTGCCTCAGGAGCGTAGTAGCTACTGCTCTAATGGTCAAGAAGTCCTATGATATAGGACTGGGATGTAAATTGCATGTGTATTCTGCACACCAAATTGAAAAACTGTTACAGTCGCAAAGTATGCATTCATTCACCAATGCAAGAATATCCCAGTATGAAGTCATATTGTTGGGCAATGATAATATCACAATTCATAGATGTGCACCGTTGAACCCAGCAACTCTGATCCCTGATTTGCCAATGAGTGGAGAAGTATTGCATGAATGTGATCAAATAGTGGAACTCATACATAGGCCAATTGAATGCCTTAAAGATACACCTCTTATTGATCCAGAAATTGAGTTATACACAGATGGGTCGTCCTATGTTCATGATGGGAGAAAATTCACAGGGGCAGCAGTTGTTGACAATGACAAAACACTTTGGCATGCATCATTGCCAAGTCATGTCAGCACCTAAGGAGCCGACCTCAAGGCTCTGCTCATGACCCTGGAATTAGCTAGAGGGGAAATAACTAATATATTTCTGGGTTCACACTACACTTTCTCCACTGTACATTGGTCATCATACATATGGAAAAACAGAGGGTATAAAACTTCAGCTGGGAAACCAATTGCATATAGCAATTTGATAGATCGTATTATAAGTACTGTAGACTTTCCTAAAGAGGTGGCCATAATCCATTTTAAGGCACATACTCATGGAAAGGACAGAACATCCCTAGGGAATGACAGAGCAGACATAACATCAAAATATGCTACTAGGTTCGGTCCCCACCATGTGCTGAATTTCTCTCTGATCGAAAGGCATAATATCACTGAAGCCTATGACAGAGAAGAGATACAGTCATGGAAAGAGCAGCTTGGTGCTAAACTGATCAAAGGCATCTGGATTGCTTGAGGGGGCAAACCTATTCTCCCTAAAAAGTTATATCAACGTCTATGCACTGTAATTCATGCAAAGGGACATTACAGAATGCAAGGGACTCTGGAGACCATAAAAAAATATTGGACAGCACCAGGAATAACTACAAATGCCATTAGAACTTGTCAGGCATGTGAAATATGCAGGAGATATAATCAAGGACATTTTAAGAGTGTTGCATTGGGAGGCAGACCACTCAGCTATATGCCTTTCCAGTGTATTCAAATTGATTATATCAACATGCCTAAAGACAAGAGATACAAATATGCATTGGTTAGTGGATAGATTGACTAGATGGGTTGAAGCATGTCCATCCAAGAAAAGTGACACTGCTATGGTAGTGATATTTCTATTGAAGGATATTATACCAAGACATGGCATTCCCGATACCATTGATTCGGACAAGGGGTCCCACTTTACTTCTCAGGTTTTACAAGAAATCTATAAGAAGTTGGGGATTAAGTGCAATTACCATTCAGTATATTGACCTCAAAGATCTGGGCAAGTCAAGCGTATGAACAAAATTAAAATCACAGATAGGTAAACTGTTCAGATGCACATTTAAAATGAACAGATGTTTTGCCTCTTGCTTTGTTCAACATCAGAACCAGGCCTTGGTTCTACCTACACATGTGACCTACACATATCACCTTTTGAAATGTTATATGGTCAGCCACTTTGGCATGGTAGGACAGTAAAGCCACCTTACTTGTCCATATTGAGAGGGGAATGTGTTCTTCATGAATACCTAAAACAGATACAATGTAGGATTGAAGAACTAAGGAAACTGGGTTTGCTTGTGCAAAGAATACCACTAGATTTTTCATTGCACAAGATAAAACCAGGTGATAAGGTATATGTCAAAAACTTTAATAGAGAATCTCCTACAGAACCAAGATGGATCAGACCAACTACAGTCATAATGACAACTCCAACATCTATAAAGGTGGATCAAAGAGATCCATGGTTCCATGCTTCACCTGTGAAATTGCATCACACCCATAATATTGAGTAGCCCTAGGGAAATAATTGATAAGCAAATGCAGTCCATACCGGAAACACAGGAAAACACATGAGAACCACCAGAATACAGTAGAGAGAGCCCTGCACATGTCGCAATGATTAAACGATAGCACCCCAGAACATATGCAGCCAGTTACAGCCAAAAGGACAACATTAGGGGGTGGAGTCAAGATGGCAGCTTAGCAAGCAGCAAAAGTTCAGACCTCCTGGAAGACCCTTCCTTACCGATACAGACTGAATGCTCCTAGGGCACCAAAATCCAAGCTGAACAACAGGACAGAAGTGGGGAACCCTCCTTCTGGACTCAAATCAAAAGGTATGCCCCCCAAAAGCCGGAATCTGAGAATACTCAGGGCTAAGGGGAAGGCAGAGGGTAGGTTCCAGGACCCCTCCCCCACAACCCAGAGTGCCCACGGCAGCAGCAGCAGGAACCTCTGCGTGGGCAAAGGTGCTGGTTTGCAGGGTTTACCTTGTGAGCAGTGGGGAGCTGGGCTCGGAGCATCCAGCTTGGACAGCAGGGAGGAAGCCAGGGAGAGACTGTGCTGTGGCTGGGTCCCTCCATCGAGCTCCAGCCTCACCTTTGCCTTGGGGCACAATGAAATCAATCCAGCTGAACCCAATTCAGTCAGAGCTCGTCAGAGTTCAGGGAGGTGGGCAAAGGCACTTGCAAACAGCAGAGAAGCAACTGGAGAGAACTGGAGAGAGTGCGGCCCAGCCTTCCAGGAGTCTTCAGAGCCTCAGAGCTTCATACCACATACAGCCCAACCCACCTGAACTCAATCCAATCAAAAGCCTCCAGAGGACAGGGAAGCTAACATTCCTCCCCTTGAGACTGTACCAAGAGATCTGACAAAGCTCCAAGAGGGGAGACTGGCAGCCCCAAAACTAAAACAAAATGAGAGGAGCAAGAGCACAGCCAAATACGGGGAGCAAAGAAGGGGTAAACTCGAGCAAACAACAGAAAAAGAAGAAAGAAATTACAATAGACAGCTTCTGCACAGGTAATGAGCAAAGAGTGAATGAAACAGAGGGGGAGGACCCAGCAAAGGAAAAATCAGAAATCCCAGCAAATTGGATACAGGCTTTGGAAGAACTCAAAATGCAATTCAAAACACAATTAAGAGAGGCTGAAGACAATTGGGAAAAGAACTTAAAAACTAAGATAAGTCATCTAGAAACAGAAAATAGTGTCTTGAAAGCCAAAATCAACCAGCTGGAAAATGAGGCAAAGGAGATGAAAGATGAGGTGAAGAAGATGAAAGATGACCTCCAAAGAAAATCCAACCAAAAGGAAAAGGATGACCAAAAAACTAAGGATGAAATCCAGTCTTTAAGAACCAGAATACAACAACTAGAATCGAGTGACCTCACAAGGCAGCAGGACACTATAAAACAAAACCAAAAGAATGAAAAAATTGAGGAAAATATGAAGCATCTCATTCACAAAACAGAGGATTTAGAAAATCATTCAAGGAAAGACAATTTAAGAATTATTGGCCTACCAGAAGACCATGACAAAAGAAAAAGCCTGGACATTATATTATAGGAAATTATTAAAGAAAACTGCCCTGAAATCCTTGAAAAAGACGGAAAAGTAGAGATTGATAGAATCCACAGATCACCTCCTGTACTTAATCCCCAACTGACAACACCCAGGAATGTTATAGCCAAATTCAAGAACTATCATACCAAAGAAAAGATATTATAAGCTGCCAAGAAGAAGTCATTCAGATACCAAGGAACCACAGTGAGGATAACTCAGGATCTGGCTGTATCCACACTGAAAAAAAGAAAGGCATGGAATACGATATTCCAGAAAGCAAGAGAACTAGGTCTACAACCAAGAATCAACTACCCAGCAAAACTGACTATATTCTTACAGGGGAAAGTATGGTCATTCAACAAAATAGAAGAATTCCAAGAATTTGTAAAGAAAAGACCAGACCTGAACAGAAAATTTGATGTCCAAGCACAGAACTCAAGAGAATTAGCAAAAGGTAATTTAAAAAAAGGGGGAAAAAGAAAACAAAAACAAAAAAATTTTAAGAGACTCAATAAGTTAAAATGATATGTATCCCTATAAGAAAAGAAGTCATTGGTAACTCTTAAAAACTGTTGTTATTACCTGGGCAGCAAAAAGAAGTATACTTAGAGGGAACAGCAACAAACTGTATAGGATGAAAGGACAAGACATAAATAGGTATATAGATATATGCATGCAAAAATACATATGCATAAGTATGCATATATATATATATATATAACTAGAGCTTTGAAATAGGTTAATATTAAAAGAAATGGGAAAAGAAACAAATGGGGGTAAATTTATATGTCATAAAGAAGCACTGGAAGGGTAAAGAGGTCAGAGACAGGAAATACTCAACTTTTATGTGCTTTGAAAGTGACTCAAAGAGGGAAAAACAATCCAATCCATTGGGGGCAGAGAATAGATTTGCACCCTATAGGGGAGTAGAAGGGTAACAAACGGTCTGGTGGGGAGGGAAGCAGTACAAGAGAGGGAGGGAGCGGGGGTTTAATTTTAGAAAGACTAGAGGGAAAATAAGGGGGGGGATAAATAGGGAGGGGGTAGAAAGGGAAGTAAAATAAGGGGAACAAGGGGGACTGTTCAAAAGCAAATATTGGTGTAGAAGGAAATAGTGAAAGAAGAAAAGGCAGGAAAAGGAGCAGAAATCAAAATGCTGGGAAATACACAGCTAGTAATCATAACTCTGAATGTGAATGGAATGAACTCACCCATAAAACACAAGTGAATAACAGAGTGGATTAGAGTCCAAAACCCTACCATATGCTGTCTACAAAAGGACAACATTAGCAGCCATAGAAAAAAGCCTCAATATAAAATATAAAATAGTCTCTGCCTGACACAATAACAAAACAGAAAGAAACAATGTTTTTATAAATGAATATACAATTCTTTAGATTCTATCTCCAAGATACAGAACTAAATTAACCATAAGACAAATCTTTTAGTGAAAGGTGAAACAAGATTTAACAAACTTGTACTCGCTACTCTTATGCATAATGCTCACACCCATCCATGTAAAACACTTGTACACCTTACTTGCAGGCACAAAGAGAAACAAGGGCAAAACTTACCCCCATGCATGAAGAAAACCACATATAATCCTTACTTGCATGCAGGAAGGAAGATTGAAAAATTCTGACATATATGCATGAAGATTTCCACTCATTTCCATGCAAATGTACTTTTCACTCTTACTTGCATACATAGGTAAAAATCTTAATTGCACACAAGTTCGTGGTTTATTCATGTGTTCCAGGTTCCTGATTATTGCAGTGGATCCTGATGTGAAGAACACAAGTCTTCAATCAAGTGACAGAAGATGGAAGAGTGATGGGCTGACCAGAGAGGAAGGAAGAGTTTCTATAAGCAACATGACTGGACATGGAAGGACTTTGGAACTTTGAAACTTTGGAACTTTTGATCATGAGGATATGTAAGGATGCGTCACACATGTGAACATCACATATATACATGCACATCCTATATAGCAAAGTAAGATATCTCATGGATTGGGCAAGTATATAACATGCATAGTGGCATTACAAAAGACACTCTGATGAAATTTCTGTGGGAAATTCAGATAGAGATATTTCTTTTCTGCATGAGTTTGCACGGAAATTTAGAATGATGTACATATGTAAATCTGTATTAAGTATACCCTGTGGACACATGTACTTACTAATTAACTAATTTGCTAACTACATCAGAGTAACTTATTAATAGTCTAACCACTAACAATAGTAAAAGCCTAGTGAATTTGTTTAAGGCTTAAGAAAGTAGAGACATAGGTGTTCTGAAGTATAGGAGTTAGATTGCATTATAATTGTACATTAGCATTTGTTAGTGATGGGATAATTTTCTTAGTGACTATATAGACATTAGGAAATAGGATATTTGCATATTCTTAATGTTAGTGGAATTGTTGAGATGATTTGAAAATTGTTACTTGATTTGTTATGAAATAACTATGTTCATGTACATCCCTTACCTAAACCATTTTCCTATAACCCATACTTAGCTTAGCATTTAAATAGATAGAATAGCTAAGATGAGCTAGGATTTTGTTAGGTTACATTTATAACAGAGCAGAGTTAAGATAGATAGATGAAATTATTGTTAAGGTAAGTATCATTAAAAAATGCAAGTTGCATTTTTTATGGAATAAAAGGGAGGGGTTGTGGTAGAGACATGAAGAGAGAGAGGTTTTGCAAGACAAGCCAAGATGCAAGAACCAAGGCTGAGGACCTGTCTGCAAAATCAAGAAGGTTCCAAACAGAATGTTCCCAGGATGAGAGGCAGTTGAAGCTGCCTGAAGGACCCTTGGGGGGGGCCGGTTTGGCTTTGGGCTCTGACCAAAGGAGGAACTATTTCTGTTTCTTTCTGGGGGGTTGACTGACCAAGAAAGGAGGCAAGCCTGGCTGTAGGGGGAAGAAGCTGAGAAGTATTACTTAGGTTTTGTCCCAGGCTGAAGGGCCCTTGAGGGGGGGGGGGCTTCTTGAGTTAAGTTGAGAGACCTTGGTGGCTTTGTGAAGAAGAAAGAAGATTTTAAACAGTTGCCCTCCATCTCTCTAACTGTCCCTCTGTCACAGTTGTTACTGGACTGATTTCTTAAACCCTCAAATTCTTATTATAGATTAGGGAAACCCTCATCCCTCTTAACTCAGTTTCCCATCCTGTTGTTTCCTAATAAACCCCTTACCTGAGAAAGAAAAAAGGAGTATTTTATAGTCCATTCAGGGGGGAAGGAGGAAGCCAAAAGGCTTCAAGAAGCAGGTGGTTAAGGGAGGGAGTAAGGGAGGAAGAGGTTTGGAAATAGATTGATCTATCAGCCATCAATAGAGATTATAGACAAACCCGAGTGCAATCCCCTGTGTCAGCATTCCTCTATTTGTGGCAGCATCTCTTAACATCTCTCTCAGTGTCTCTCATCTCTCCCCATTGTAACTAGGAAACCCTCAGGTGTGTCCCCATACTAGTAGCAGTTCTCTAGTCACAAGCCAGAGTACATTAGTCATTGCAACAAGAAATAGTCAACAGATCATCACGTCTATTTCACTTAGTGCTATGTTAATTTTTTTTAATGAAGTGCTTCTTAATAAGTGCTTTATGGATAAAGTATCTTACAAAGAACTCATTTACTAAGATGATGATGTTTTTTCCTACTTATATAAAAAAGCAGAAAGAATTTTTGTAGTCATGGATTTAAAATTTTTTCCCATAGTCATAAAATGTGCTTTTTGCTTTGTTTTAGAACTTGATTACCTGAACAATTATGAGTTCTTTTGTTTTTTCTTGATTTCACTAAATTTACTGTCTGTTTTTCTTAGTCAAAAATTTGTCAAACTTCTTGGAGAAGATATAATACATAATTCATAGGGAACTGGTTAGAATAAGTAAATTGGAGTTAATACCCCCTTTCTAAAAAGCAAACTTAAAAGTACAAAGCCCTTCACATATCCATGTGCTGATGAGATATATTCATGTATCTTTCATATAGATATATATTCATATCAAGAAATGCATTCCTGTAACATCCTATTTCATTTTTGCTCATCTGATTCTTCTTTCATAAAGCTATTCTTTGCTTGCATATCTTATAAGGTCTCTGATTTGGGTACTATAGTTAAAAACTTTGCAATTCAATATTGTAATATATATTTTTTTAAATCCTAAGAGATTAGACTATTAAAATGTCCAGATATATATATATATATATATATATATATATATATATATATATATATATATATATAATGATTGTACTTTGGTTGAGTTTCTCAAGATATCTTCTATTTGACATATATTAAAAATAGAAACGTTAGGGGGCAGCTGGGTAGCTCAGTGGATTGAGAGCCAGGCCTAGAGATAGGAGGTCCTGGGTTCAAATCTGGCCTCAGACACTTCCCAGCTGTATGACCCTGAGCAAGTCACTTGACCCCCATTGCCTAGCCCTTACCACTCTTCTGCCTTGGATCCAATACACCTTATTGATTCTAAGATGGTAGGTAAGGGTTTAAAAAACAAAATAAAACAACAACAACAACAAAACAAATATAAAAGGTGGTGAGCATTTTACCACTTAGTGATACTATTGGGTTCCTGAATCCCTCTGCTTAACAATCCACTCATTGGAGAGAACTTTGTTTACCCCAGGGGCTTTCATATGTGTATTGGGTGTATAGGAAGGACTAGTACCTTTGGAGTGAGGGCTTGCTGAGCCCTTTTCAGGGCTGCTTCTCCACTTTTGACATCTGCTTGTCACCCAACTGCTTCACCTGTGACTCCAAGAAGCCATAGCATAGCAACCATACCAGGATAAAACCATCTTGGCAGACAGGCTAAACTAGGTTGAGGGTAACCAACAGACCTCAAATCTGTGAGTTCGGGCATGTCTGACCCCAAGCATGTGAAGATTTCCTCCTTCAGAATGAGTGGAAGAGAACAATTAGTTCCAATAACCATAAAGGTGGTTGAAGCAGGTGCTACAGAGCACTTAGAGCTTGGTCAGACATTGAAGAAGTCAATATCATCCGAAGCATGCTGCACCATGACCAGTTGTCCTGACTTTTGTCTTGCCACTAGACTGATGACTCTGGAAGAGAGAGGGAGGGCGATGACTTTGGGCAACTCTGCCTCACTTAAATCCAACTTGTGTAGAGTTTAGACATCATCTCATGATATCATTGGTCCTCTTTGAAAATGAAAGAATAACAACAACAACTACTGAGATGCAACTGCTGTTTTCTATGGATTCTAAAAAGTCAGTAACCTTCTGTTGTTCAGCACTTTTCTCTCTTTAAGGAAGTTATGGTCACCAAATGTGTTGATTTATTGAATAATACAATCAAAATTTGTTCTGAGATCCCATCCACTGGTAAAACCCAGCTCCTACTTTTAACCTTGTGTTTCAGCGACTACTAATTATATGGCCTTGGGCATTGACTCTATATGGAAATGAACACATACTTGAATGGTACATATTATTAATTTATTTTTCTCAGCATATGCTGAAAAGCAAATAAGTAGTACTTTATAAGAAGACCATAACACATAACAAAATAGTAAAACATCTATGATGGGGCTGTAGGAAGCCTGATGAAAGTATCTCCATACATAGGATTGATCTAGACCCAGGAGTTCAAAAATATGAATGTTTGAGTTTATTTATTCTCTTTGGATGTATCTCTTATGAGTTTGCAAAGACATGTGAGCAACACATTTTCCATAGGATAATTGATTTAAGTAGATGAAGAGACAGAAACTCAGGAGAAATGGGAACTCATGGCGTGGGAGTGTGGAATTCAGGAGCTGATATAAAGTAAGACTTAGTAGGTGCTTCCCCTAATATTGGTGATCTACTTTCTCCGTTGATATCAGTTGATAGCTAGTCAGTCAGAATTAACTAGGTTTTAGGAATGGTGTGAATTTTAGATTTTCTCCACCCTGATTAGCCTTTAAAATCCCAGCAACCAGGAATGTATACACCCCTACTTAAGGATTAAGGGTTGAGGAGGATGGCCTATGACAGACATATGCTAGCAAGTGACAAATAATAAACAACCGATAGACCCCCTGGGCTGTCCTAAGTCAAGCTTAAGCTACCATTGGTACATGTGAGACTCAGGAAGTGATGTAAAGATGTAAATATTTCTTGTCACTTCCTCTCTCCGGCCTCTCTCGCCGGAGAGCTCTCTCCTGGGGCTCATGGCAGCATGCTGGGCGTCTTGGCAGTTTGGGGGTTGAGGTGACTGGAGAAGCTCTGTAGCATGGGTTAGGTGAGGTGTCTTCCCTGAGCAACCTTGGTGAGTGGTTTAGGCTGATTCCTTTTTCCTCTACCTCCTAAAGCACTATCCTCTTAGGAGGCCCCTCATCTCAGAGTAGACCTTGTGGCTGGAAGCTGAGCTAATTTTAATCTTCTGAGGAGGCCTCCTGGCTGAGCTCTCTGAACTTCCCTTGGCTTAGACTAGGCCGGAGAAATCTTATACCCTTTTCCCTCTCTCTTTTTCTTAATTTCTTCCCGCTGTTGTAATTAAACCATCATAAAAATCCCAAACTGACTTGAGTATTTTATTGGGATTGAATTAATCCCTGGCATCCACTAGTATAATATATTCAGTCAACAACCCCTAATTTTACCCCTTACAATGGGAAGTTAGTTATTGAGGAAGTATGATAAGAACAATTGGTACAAAACACCCCCAAACTGTGATATTCTCTTTCATACTTTCTTAGAGAATTCAGGGAAAGTGGGCTCGTGTTTAGAGAATATATGTCAAAGAAGGGTAACAGCTCCTGGAAATTCCTTTTTTCTGGAAGTCCTTTTCTCTTTTTTCAATTGGCCTTTATAAAGTTCAATCCAATTAACATTTATTAAGCACCTATCACATAAGCCAGGAATTGTGCTAAGTACTTGAGATAAAAAAAGAGGCAAAAGACTATCTTTGACCTTAAGGAGTTTACAATCTAATGGGAGAAACAACATGCAAACAAATATATGCAAGGTAAACTAGGTATAGGATAAATTGGAAATAATTAAAAGAAGGAAAGACTGCAATTAAGAGGGGTTATGGAAGGCTTCCTGTAGAAAATGACATTTTAGTTGGGACTTAAATGAAACCAGAGAAGTCAATAGTTGGAAGCAAGGAGAGGATTTCAGGGCAGGGTATGGCAGAGAGCCAGAGAAAATGTCCAGAGCTGAGAAATGTAGTGTCTTCTTCATGGAACAGCCAGGAGGTCAGTAACACTAGATTGAAGAGTATGTGTGTGGGAATAAGGTACAAAGAAACTGAGAACATAGAAAGGACTCGGTTATGAAGGACATTGAATGCCAAACAGAGTGTACATATATGAAAGATGTTACAAAGGTCAAATAAACAGACCTTGGCAATAGATTGGATATGGGAGATGAGAAACAGAGAGGAATCAAGCCTTTGAGGCTGAAGAACTGGGCTGATTGTATTGCCTTCTACAGTAATAGGGAAAGTAAATGGGGGGGGGGGGCGGAGATTTTAGGGAGAAAGATAATTGATTCTGTTTTGAATATATTGAATTTAAGATCTCTACCAGACATCCAATTCAAAAGATATTATGTAGCTTTCTTCTTGGCTTCTTGTCAGATTTTAACAATTATAACAATATATATTTCTTTCTTTCTTTCTTTCTTTCTTTCTTTCTTTCTTTCTTTCTTTCTTTCTTTCTTTCTTTCTTTCTTTCTTTCTTTCTTTCTTTCTTTCTTTCTTTCTTTCTTTCTTTCTTTCTTTCTTTCTTTCTTTCTTTCTTTCTTCCTTCCTTCCTTCCTTCCTTCCTTCCTTCCTTCCTTCCTTCCTTCCTTCCTTCCTTCCTTCCTTCCTTCCTTCCTTCCTTCCTTTCTTTCTTTCTTCCTTCCTTCCTTTCTCTCTCTCTCCCTTCCTTCCTTCCTTCCTTCCTTCTCTTTCTTTCTTTCTTCTCTTTCTTTCTTTCTTCTCTTCTCTTTCTTTCTTTCTTTCTTTCTTTCTTTCTTTCTTTCTTTCTTTCTTTCTTTCTTTCTTTCTTTCTTTCTTTCTTTCTTTCTTTCTTTCTTTCTTTCTTTCTTTCTTTCTTTCTTTCTTCTTTCTTTCTTTCTTTCTTCCTTCCTTCCTTCTTTTTTCTTTCCTTCCTTCCTTCCTTCCTTCCTTCCTTCCTTCCTTCCTTCCTTCCTTCCTTCCTTCCTTCCTTCCTTCCTTCCTTCCTTCCTTCCTTCCTTCCTTCCTTCCTTCCTTCCTTCTTCTTTCTTTCTTTCTTTCTTTCTTTCTTTCTTTCTTTCTTTCTTTCTTTCTTTCTTTCTTTCTTTCTTTCTTTCTTTCTTTCTTTCTTTCTTTCTTTCTTTCTTTCTTTCTTTCTTTCTTTCTTTCTTTCTTTCTTTCTTTCTTTCTTTCTTTCTTTCTTTCTTTCTTTCTTTCTTTCTTTCTTTCTTTCCGGGCTTTGCTCACTCAGCATGTGAAGACTGCTTCGGCCAAACAGACGGAAGAAACCAACAAGAAGGTTCAACGCTGAGATGGCGACACAGCAAAGCACTGTGGAGTGCTCAGGGCATGTTGGAGCACAAAGGACAACACGGCCATCCAATGCAGCTGAGGAAGTCTCCAGGTGTAACGACTTTTCGTGCCACTGGACCCAGGCTTCCAACGCCGAGAGAGTGGGACTGTCTCTGTGCATCGGCTTTTCCACTTAAATCTCCTTCACACACAAGTATCTTTGTGCACACTCATCTACATCACAGATGAAAGCGCACAAAGACAATCATCATCCTTGGATACCGAGAGACTACTACTACTACTATAGTGAGTAAAGTGTAATAAGACTTGGCAAGTAGATTGGAACCAGATTGAAGAGCCTTATAGGATGCTAAATAGAGGAGTTTATATTTGATCTTAGAGGGGATCATTGGAATTTATTGAGAAGAAGAGTAACATGGTCAGTCTGGAGCTCTAGGAAAAAAGTCTTGACAGATATAAGGAGGATGGATTAGAGTGGAGAGAGACTTGACACAGAGAAATGTCTTAGAAGACTATTGCAAAAGTAAAGGCAAGCTGTATGATCCTGGGAAAGTCACTTAACCCCTATTGCCTATCCCTTACTGCTCTTCTACCTTGGAACCAATACACAGTATCAATTCTAAGGCAAAAAGTAAGGGTTTAAAAAAAAGATAAAACATAACAGTAAAGGCAGAAAGTGATGAGCATTTGAAGTAGATTGGTTTTTGGATGTGTGTGTGGGGAAAGAATGAATGGGAACGATGGAGAGACAGAAAGGAGAAAATTTGGCTACTGAATGGATATGAGGTGAATGAGAATGAGGAGTTGAGAATGACTCTGACATTAGTATCTGAGGAAGTGGATGATGATGTTCTTAACATAAATGGTGAAGAATTTGGGAGTGGAAGAATCAAAATTAGTTCACTTTGGGCTATGTTGAATTTGAAGCAAAGAGAACAAATTCTATTACTCTGGGGAAATTGCCCAAAGGTATCAGCAATCCCAAATTACTCCTTCATAGAGAAACTAATTTTTAAAAAACACCAATTCACTTCTCTCAGTGATGTTATTAGTCAGAAATCATTAAATACCATGATTTCCAGCCAAGAAAAATTGCGGTTGATCCCATGGGAAATGAGGAGAGGTGGGGTGAGTATAATTTGGATGCGATATAATCCTAATGAAGACTTTTCTGAGAAAAATGTATTAAAAAAACAGGAGCAAAGGACCTATATGAAACAGAAAATGGGATGGATTGGTCATGTAGCACAAGAATAAGGGATAAGAAAGTCCAGTTATTGCACTGGTACCAAAGAAGTGTTAGAAGCCCTAGAAGAAGACCTCTGGCAAGTTGGATAGATCTTCCATGGACTTATGAGAGGAAAGTAACAAGATTAAACAGTCTAGAGGGTCATCTTCGGTGGTAGGGGGAGTACCCATGTCAATGATATCATAAGAAGTCTCCGACCACTCTCAGAAAACCATTAAAAGGTTTGTGAGGTAATTTTCATGAAGTGCTTGAAGTCCTGCCTGACAAAAATAATGTTTGAAATGTTATTGTTATTTTTTATACATTGAGTTGATCTCCAAGTTGAAAATTCTTGAAAATGAAATAATTTTCGGATCCATTCAGTATGATAAAAGTCTCTGGCTTTTGTGTAGGCTAACTACATAGTAACATACGGCCATAATAGAAGCAGAGTCCAGGCTTCTATCAGAATCCCCTCAAAATGTTATCCTGCATGTCTTTATCTTTTCTGTCCCTGTTTCTGACTCTTCAAAATAGGTATTTGTTCCACTCTTTTAGGAATAAAGGCAAGGAGAGGAAGAGAGGGGATATTTGAGAGCTACTACAGTAAGAAGATTGTTTTGGGGCCAATGCAATTATCTGACGACTAAGGAAGTGATTGCAGACTTTCCAAGCTCCTGGATGATTGCAAAGAGATTTCAGGGGCTATAACATTCAATTTCAGAACTATTGCAATATGTGAAAGGCTAATGAGGAACCATGTTCAACTGATTCTTCCTCTGTCTCTTTGCCTTTTTACTTAGGAAATCTTTATCCAGGTATCTTTAATAAACAATCACTGGAAACTAAGGAGATGATGTATTTAATTCAAATGGAAGGAGGATATTTCCTCCCTCACAATCATTAGGTTATTGTTCTTTGGTTGTGAAAATTTTGTCTCTGAGTGTTTGAATATATATGGTATGTCTTCCTCCATCAAACCCTGAATATGTGTGTGTGTGTGTGTGATTTTCCAAATAAAGAATGTGAGCCAATGGTTTAACTTTTAAAATATTGTAAGTATATTCTCCAAGTTTGTGGTTCAGACTTAACAGTATTATCTACTTATTATTTTGCCTTTTTGGATTTAGGAAACCTCTGGACCACAGTAAAATTAAAGCATCATTAATATACAAGTAAATTATTGAATAACTCATAGGTTTAGAATTGGAAGGCATTATAGAGTCAATCAAATCCAACTCCTTCATTTTAAAGATGAAGAAACTGAATGACAGGGAGATTTAATTGACTTTTGTTGGGTTGCCTATCTAGTAAGCATCCAAATTAGGATTTGAACTGGTCTTCCAAAACTCTAATTTCCTATTATTTGGGGTGTGTGGAATGTTCAGAGAAGACTAGTACCTTTGGTGTGAGGACTTGAGAAGACCTTTTCAGGACTGCTTCCCTCCTTTGGTGTCTATTTGCTACCCAACTCCCACCTGTGGCTCCAAGAAGCTGTAGCATGTGCAGTCTTCCTCTTCCTTCTCATTGTAGTGTGAGATACCATATGGAGTAGTAGATGGAAGGCAGGTCTTAGATTTAGGATCACACTGGTTCAAAACCTGACTAATACACACTGGTTTCTTTCCCCGGGCAGCTCTCAAGTCTATGATTTTTAGAACAGTTACTCATCTTTATTGGTGAAGGGATTTACTTTAATAGAGGTTCCTTATACTTATGAAATCACAGGTCCAAATTCCACCTCAGCCCACCCCATTGCCAAATGTAGCATTGATCAAACCTGCTCTAAAGAAGAACCCTGATATTCTACCACCAGAAAGAGACTTAGAGATCATTTAGGCTAATACTTCCATTTTCCATTCAATTGAGTCAAAAAGTATTCATTAAATACTTACTATGTACCAGGCCTTGTGCTAAATATTGGGATACAAAAAAAAAAAAGAGGTGAAAAGTAGTCCCTGCCCTCAAGGACTAGAGGGGGAAACTCAATACCCATCCAGTTATTCAAAGGTAATGCCAATGTGGTTGGTGTGTGACCCAGGTGAACTCTGAAATTCAATTTAGGGAAAGTCAGAAAATAGGGCAACCAAATGGGAACTGGACATAAAAATGTCCACCCTGATGAAAGTAGAAAATTATCTCAGGCTTTATCTAACTTGGACTTTCCTCATTCTCCTGGTATTGGAAACTTCTGCCTAATTCTAGAGCGTGTTTGTTTATCTGTCCCTTGACCTGTTAATCTTCTCGTGCTGATTCCTGTTTCTGATTTCAACTGACCTCTTGTCTCCAAACCCTCTGCTTCATGAGCTTATCCTTTCAGGGAAATTTGCTTTCGAAATTTAATTTTCTTACTAGTTAAACCCTTTTAAGAAGGTGATCATCTGTGGGTTTTGCTAATGATTGGAACACTGAAGTAATAGTACACTAATAAGTAGTGTTGGAAGAAAAATGAGTGTTATGAAAATTAAAATTCCCATTTACATAACCTTCTTTGCACTGTTTGTATGTGTTAAATGAAACTGTACTTTTTGTGTTTTATACGGGAAATATTGGTTGTGAAATAATTTCTTTTTCAAAAGATCGTATTGCTAATTTTAAAGTTATTTTGTTCTCTGTTCAGCAATGAAGTCTGGAAGGGCACATCCAGGGCTCAAGTAGTTTCTCCAAGGTCATCCTGGGAATATTTTTGTCACAATGACATATTTGCAGAACTTTCTGAAGGACTAGTCCCAGATAAAGTACCAGGAAATTATGAAATAAAGTGCCAGGTATAAATATACTGCACCATATGTTGGAGGGTCCTTCTCTAAAATGTGTTCCCCTTTGTAACTTTTTTCTCTTTAAAATGCAAATATCTATTATTAGCATACTTTCTCTGTGAATGTATCTTCTTTTTTTTCCATCTCCAACATTAAAAGAAGGAATTTAAAGTGGACAAAAAAATTCAAGAGGGAAATATTTGGCATAGTTTTCTGAGTGCAATCTAGATTTTGTTATTTAACCAAAAGAGATGTGGATATGGAAAGTTTTGAGTGATCATGGTGTTATCAAGCCATTTTTGAGTTGCAGAGGTCAAATGGGCAAAAAATAAAAGAACAAAAAATCACTAGGTTGTTCAGTAGATAATGTTAGATCTGAGACAGGAAGACCTGAGTTCAGATCCCACCTGAAATATCTACTAGTTGTAGGATCCTGAGTATATCATTTAACTTTTCCCAGCCTCAGTTTCCTCATCTGTAAAATGAGAATAATAATAGCACTTCCTTATAGGATGTTGTAATAGTCAAATGAGATAGTGCTTTGCAAACTTTAAAGTGCTATATAAATATTAGTTACTATTATTATAATTAAGTAGCATTAGTGTGGAAATGTCTTTAAAGCAGAATCAATTTCATTTTCTTCTGTAGTTTATGCTAGTAATTAGAAATCACCAAAGGAATGTGCTCAGAACACTAATCTATACTGATTGGGTGGAATGAAGGGCTACTAGATTAAGTTATAATGGCAGCAAATTAATATGTATCATTTTAAGCATTCATTTAATTCTTTTATTAACCTTGCGAGACAACTCTATGATTACTTATTAGTTTGTCTCCCTGTTCTTCCTGTGAATATTAATGCTATTGGGAAAATACAGAATAATACTGTATCTGTGTCATTTTAGCCATTTAAAAAATAAACATTGAGTGGTTTAGTGGAAAGACAATGAACCATGAAATCTGGGTCCTAGTCTTGATTTTGCCATAAATATCCCATGTGACCTATGAACTATGTTACTTCAGTTACCCCTTCTGTAAAATGACGGGGGTGGTAACTATAGATCACAGCCATTCTGAAAGTAAGAATCCTTTTTTGATGCCCCCAAATTTCTCAGGTCCCTGTGATAGTAATTGGGCTATTAAGATTTATAGACTAAAAAAAAATACACGATTACCAAAAGATTGAGATAGCTAAGTCAACAAATTGACAAGCAAATATTAAGCTGTTACCATGTGCCAAGACAGTGCCTGGCACATGGGGACAGGACCTGGGATTTCACTGTGGTAGGAAACTTTAAGGTAAGGAAACTCCCCTTACTGATGTAGATTGACACTTTCTCTGCAAATTAACACTCTTCTAGAGTGTTGTCTAGAGCAACTTGATGAAAAGGTGTGACAAAATCATTGATATTAAAAATAATTTTATGTTTTGTTCATTAAAATGACAATTAATATAATAATAATACACTATGAAAACAATAGCAATCTACATAGATTTGGAAAATGGCCACATATTTAAGGGTAGGAATAATGCACACACATGCTGTAATTAGTATTCTGTAAAAAGAGAAGACCAAGACTTCTAAGTTGAATGGAGGCATCCATTAAAGATCCAAACTAGGCACAAAAAGGTTCTTAATCATTTTGGGAAGAGTGAAGCATTTGGGTCATTGAATGAAAAGAAAAGATGCTACTTGGGAAATATTTTGTAATTTACTAAAAGAATCAGCTATTCCTCTGGACCTATGTAAAATATAGGATGCCAGTTCAGAACTGTCAGTCCAGCAAACAAGCTTTGTGAGCTTGTAAGGTCCAGGGAACTTTAAGGAGACAAGTCCTTCTATCTGTACCAGAGGGCAGCAAGAGGTAGGATGAATAAGCCTAGAAGGAATGTTGCCCTCCCTTCAATTCCCCTTTGATCGTGTCACTGGAGAGAATGCATCCCCAGGAGCATACCAAGGACCCAGTTTTATCCTGAAGGATTCAGAAGGATCTCCATTTGAGGAAGGAAGCAACTTCAAGACATAAGACCATTTGAATTAGGAGAATTGTGAGTTTATGCTTATACCATATCTCTACACAATTGCCCCACCACCATCACCTTCTTTCCCTAGATGATGGGTGTATTTTTGAGAGAGTGGTCCAGAATTTGGGGGTGGGAATAGGATTTGCTACCAACTGTTCTTATACTAATTTAATAAGTACTCTTTTCTAGATGACTATCTGATTCATAATCAGAGGAGCATACTGATCATGAGGAACAATACTGAAAATCACAGCCTCTCAGGGTTGCTCCTGTATCCCTGAGGAAAGAAGTAGCCAACTGACCTCTGAGGAACCCAATTTTCCAATGCTATTTGGAATTAAGGAAGTAGCCCTAGAAAGGGTTGTACAGATATTTATATGGCTTTGTTGTTGTGCGGTTGTTCAGTTGTGTTCAAATCTCTATGGCCCCAAGAACCATAGCTATCCTTGGCATTTTTTGTGGCAAGGATACTTGAGTGGTTTGCCATTTCCTTCTCCAATGGATCCAAGGGATCCTTTTGTCAGACAATCAGAAATTAAGAGACTTGCCCAAGATCACACAGCTAGGAAGTGTCTGTGGCTGAATTGGAACATAAGTCTTCCTAACTCTGAGTCTAGCACGCCAGTCATTGAACCACAGCTGCTTCTTATGTCTAGAGAAAGCATATTTACTTTTTATTACACTGTCAAGCTGCATGTTTTATTGGAGCTAAATAAAGATCAAAATGAAAATACTTGGTGCAGATATGGATTTTCCCAGTGTTTAAAATGAATCTTCAGACACACCTCAAGTGTCTGGAATCAGAAGGTTTCTAAGGTCCCTTCCAAACCTGCAGTTCTCTGACTTCAGAATGAAATAAACTAGAATTATCTAATTACTTAGATTATAATGTGTGCAGCGTACAGCAAGACCAGCTATTTTTTTCCTTAGTTCAGCCTGAGGATAAAAAAAACTAAACAATGTACTGTACCTTAGCTAGGGTGGAAAGAAGGGGAAAAATGAGCAGTTAAATTTTTTTCCACTTTAGAGAACTGCTTAGAATCTGGTGAGCCAGACCAGAACACAATTTTGTGAGCCATACTCTTTTCTTGGCTGTCTATGGTAGTAGAAACAACTGAACAACGTTCAAAACCAGAAGTGATTGAATTAATTATTTAAAGGCCTCATACAATCAATACAATATTGCTGGTGTGCTTCCTTTTAGTTATTTCTGGTGTTTGCTTTGAATATTTAATTCAACTGAAACTTCTAGGTCACTCAAAATAGATCTATTTCAGGCTACCCTAGAGGTAGAGATTTATTGCACACTAGAGTATAATCACATTACCAATTGGAATTTTTTAATGAAGTTTTTGCTTAAAGGCAAAAGGCCTTAAATACTAGGTCTTTAGCATACAGGCCACCATTTATGGGCTTTTAAAAAAATGTGTTTTTAATAAAATGGTATAACTTTACTTGAAGAGCCCCTTCCACAATATTTAATGTTCTCAATCTGCCTTAAAAAATATTTTTTTCTTCGGGTAGTGAGATGGCTCAGTATATAGAGAGCTAGGTTGGGAGGTGGGAAAACTTGGATTCAAATCTGAATTCAGTCACTTCCTAGCTCTGTGACCCCCAATTACCTAGCCTTTACTGCCCTTTTGCCTTGGATCTGATTCTTAGTATTGATTCTAAGAGAGAAGGATTTAAAATTTTAGATTTTAAAATTCTTTTTCTCTATGAATCTCACCCACCACCCTGAACAATATGGATCCTTGTGTAATTGGAAATCTTGTGCCTTTGAACTACATTTCCCAGGAACCCACTGACTTCCTGTCATTACATGCTGAGGTAGACAGGGGATAAATAGGGTGGTCTTCCAAGGCTAGTGCTCTTTCCTTTTTGGGTTGGGACATTGGTGGAGTGGGCTGTTTGAACAGGTAGATTAGCCATGGGCATGTGGTTTTATTTTGTTACCTTTTAATTTTGTTTCTTCTTGTGATTATTAATAAATCTTATAAAATATAATATTTGAATTATTGTATGTTAATTTTTATTTTTACATTGATACTAAATGACTGTTGAATGATCAAATTATTATAATACTAAGAATCCCCTTAATATCCCATTTTCTAAGTATGGAGTTTTACTCCAACATCTCATGTATAATTTAGATTTTGTTAAATATAAGCAGCCCTGTACATGTAACTCTTAGTATAGAATATGCATTAATGTTCTTTTTATAATTATAATTTCTTTTAATAGAGAAAACATTTTTATAGAAGATTAATGTAAAACAAAAGAATTTCATAATAAATTTTTGTTTATCCTATACACATAAAACAGAAAATCTAATTAATTTGGTGTTTTTTTAAACTGTAATTTTATGACAAGGGACAGATAATTAAATATAAGACTTTTTAAAAAAGTGACTTTCAGGGAATGTCATAGGGTAAGTACCAATTCAGGCTAATCTTATGCTTTCTACATTTATAATATTGTAACTGATATTTGTGAATATGATCAGAAGGTATTAAAGGATTCCAAAATTATTTTTGTGATCAATATATTAAGTACCATTTTAGCATTGTGTGTTTTATTATATTTTAATTATTTGTCCTTTAATAGTGTATTTTATACATATGTATGCACATACATATACAAGTATAGAATAATTTGGGTCAAGTCCCCACTTTCACATATATTGACTGTGTGATCCCAGGCAAGTTACTTGACATTATTGGACCCTGAAAACTCTCTGAGACTTCTTATTTGCTAAAAAATGTTATGTTGATTTGCATTGGCAGAGGAAATTTTTTAAATTCCTTATACTGAAAAGAGAACAGGTTTGGATTATATATACATACAAGGCCTATACCTACACAGACACTTGTATATGTGATTTTATACATATATATAGAAACATATATTATATATATTTTGTACATATTGTGATTTGTAAAAATGTAAGTATTGTGATGCATAATTTCTAAATTTGTAAAATTTGTAAATATAAATATATTGTAAATATTCACAGTTTTAAAAATTGAATTGATATGGCAGGAAAAAAATTGAATTCTAAACTTAAAAGAGAACTCAGAGGATAATCAAGTCCAAATCTTAATTAAAACATAAATACTGTTTACAACTGTGTGTGTATGCACACACACTCGCTAACATTAGAATTTCCAGTTAGGGCTACTTGACTACTTGTCAGAGATATATTTCTTGTTTTGGGTAAAAGTTGGATGAGTTTACTTTTGAATTTATGGAGAGCAACTAGAAGATCGATTTGCCAAGAAGAGTTAGCATAAAAAAGGGAAATTGTATGAAAAGACTAGAAAGGAAAGTGGGGACTATACTGTATGGTAAATATTTAGGGAGGATTTTGTGTTTTATCCCGTAGATAACAGAGATCCACCAAACACTTATGAGTAGAAGCAAAAAATTGACAGATCTGTTTTAGGAATATCAGTTTGGCAAATATATAACAATGAATTGAGGAAATAGAAAACTGGAAGCAGAAAGACTAATCAGGAAATTATTACAATATTCCATCTCATATATCCTATTCCCTACCCTAAAGAGATAAGGAGAGAGACTTGTACAAGAATATTCATATCTGTGATCTTTGTGGTGGCAAAAAATTGGAAAAAGAGGGGATGCCCTTCAATTGGGGAATGGCTGAACAAATTGTGGTATATGTTGGTGATGGAATACTATTGTGCTAAAAGGAATAATAAACCGGAGGAATTCCATGGGGACTGGAACAACCTCCAGGAATTGATGCAAAGTGAGAGGAGCAGAACTAGGAGAACAATGTAAACAGAGACTGATACACTATAGTACAGTCGAATGTAATAGACTTCTCAACTAGCAGCAATGCATTGATCCAGAACAATTCAGAGGGACTTATGAGAAAGAACACAATCCACATTCAGAGGAAGAACTGTGGGAGTAGAAACACAGAAGAAAAACAATTGCTTGATCACATGGGTCAATGGGGATATGATTGGGGATTTAGACTCTAGATGATTATGGAAATATCAATAATGCAAATATCAATAATATGGAAATAAGTTTTGATCAAGGACACATGTAAAACTCAGTGGAATTGTGTTTGTGTCGGCTATGGGAGGGGCTGGGGGAAGGGGTGGGAAAGAACATGATTCTTGTAACCAAGAAAAATTTTCTAAATTAACTAATTAAATAAAAATTTCAATATATATATGTGAATTCAAAATTACAAATATATATCCTATTCCCCTAGCTAAAACAGACTACTTCTTATATCCTGAATACAACCTGTGCTTCTCAAATGTTCATGCCTTTGCTCTTGCCATTCCCTGTGTTTTAAGCCATTCTCTTTCCTATATCTTTACCAGGTAACATTCCACCCATCAAATAAGGCTCAGCTTATGATGCCATTTCCTCTATAAAGTCTTCCTGATCTTTCCATAAAGAAGAGAATGAATGAATGAATGAATGAATGAATGAATGAATGAATGAATGAATGAAAATTTCTCTAAGGACATAAAACTAATTGGTACAGCAATTTCAATTGCTGAATTTTTGCTGTTAAGGTTAATGAGTTCTTTGCTGAAAGTTCTTAGAAACAGTTATTAAAAAAGAATCTCAAGGGAAATAATGAAAAAGAAAAAAAGAAATGAAGGAGGAATAGCAGATTTAAAATCATGCTTTAAAATAGTAACCCTCTAAACTACTTGGCATTCATTAGAAAATAGAAAATTATATAGTGGATCACTAGATGAAGAAGAATCAGAAACAATAAAAAAATGAATAATGTTATGTTTGAAAGAAGAGCTGAGTATTTATTAAGAAAGGATGCTGTGACAAAACAATGTTAATTTTGAAAATATTTAGTAAATTTCTTGAATGGATTCCTTGGACACTTTCTATGGGCTTGAGGAAGCCACTGAGAGCTTTGCTGTATGGATTTTGTTGGAACTTTTGAGCGCAAAGTACTAAGAAGCATACTGGAAAGAATAATATTTCAGCCTGTTAGATCTTTGAAGAATTTAGAGAAGATAAGAAATTGGGACTTGGAATCAGGAAGATCTAGGTTCAAATCCTTCTTATATTTACCAGCTATGTGACCCAGGACAAATGACTTCATTTCTCTATGCCTCCATTTTCAAACCTATAAAATAAAGGGCTCTCTTCCAGTTTTATTGGTATTATTCTATGAACTGCAGAGAAATGGGAATATGGCAAAATGTGCCAAATATACCCTTAGTTTATTTGCTAAGGACAGCAGAACAGCAAATATCTAACTGACCAATAATTAATTTCTCGCCTATGGTTCCAAGAAGCTGTAGCATGTGTAGCAACCAAAACTCAGTAAAACTGTCTCTGAAGATGAGCTAAACCAGGTCGAAGGTAACCAACAGGCCTCAAACTCCTTGGTGAGTTAGGGGAGTATCTAACTCAGCCATATGAAGACTTCCCCCAATGTAATGGGAATTTTTTTTTTTAAAGCAATAAAGACAGCTGAAATGGTGATATGGAGCACAGAAAACTTGGTCAGACATTGAAGTCACCAAGATCTTCACTGCATCTGGGGTCATTGCCAGTCGTCTTAACTTTTGTCTTGCCACCAGACTTAGAAAACTCTGGAAAAGAAAATAAAGCTGAACACTTTGTGCATCTCTGCCTCACTTAAATCCAATTTACATGCAAGTCAGAGGTGAGGAACACCTATTTTGAATAGAAATTATACTCTTTTTTTCATTTATTTTTATTGAATTTTATGGTCTGCAAGTATTTTATTGTGTTCCATTTATAGACTTTATCACTGGACTGGGATAAAGAAGGCCTGACCCTGTTCTCGGCTGTATAATTGAAAATCTGTTACCCTAAAAAAAGAACTACATTTCCCAGGATCCCACTGACTTCCTGTCATTATGTACTTCCTATAGATAGGGGATATTAGGTGGGGATGTGGAAAGTCCTACATCTTTACTTCCTGTCCCAAGCTTGGTGGTGGCAAGATGGGCATTTGAACTGGCTGATCAGTCATGGGCATGTGGTTTTTATTTTGTACCCACTTTATTCCTTGATTTTAATGACCATTAATAAATTTCTTAAAATATAATATTTTTATTATTGAGATTTAATTTTAATTTTTACATAGTTGGTGAACAAAAGGGACGAGAAACTCTCTCAATTTTTTTTAAGATAGCCTAGATAATATTTTTTAAACCACATTTCTCCTGCCAAGGCTTTTTGCCCACCTCACCCACCATCTCAAACTCCAATTCTTTTTGGAGTGGCTGCATTTTTCTTTTCCTACTTTTTGTGGTTGCTTGCTCTCCCTATGGGCTAGGCTATTTTTAGCCAGAGGACTCTTGGTGAAGAAGAGATAAACCTCTTCTCTCACTCAACTGCTTGAGTCCTTCGTTCCTTGTTCCACCTTTGTTCTTGTTCCTCACTGCTGACTCTGGTGTTGCTGATACTGCTTCCTCCTGACCTTCTCAACCCATATCACTCTCCCACCCTGACCTGTCCCCAGACCTTGGCCCCCAGATATCCTCCTCCTGAGCGCCAGCTCCAATCCGAAATTGGTCTACCCAATTCTGCCCCCTGTTGCTGCCCCTGCTGGGCTGATTGCTGCCTCCAAGAAACTAGGAGTCCTTGGAGCCACTCCTCAGGGAAGATGGTGTCTTTCTCCTTAGGCAACAATTAGCTTCCTAACTCCCTCTGGGGAAACTAGCATTTTACCTCAGGGGGAACAAGGAGAAGGAAGAGACTCTTCCAAATAGGAAGTTGATTACAAGCATGGCATATTCTATGAAAGAGCAGTGCATTATATATTTCAAACAGCTTCCAGTTTTAGGATATTTTTTCTTTCTAACATGGATACTTTCAATTATCTTGCCTGAGATTCAGGGGAGAAATTCATCCCCCTACAGCCCTTTGTCATTTGGGCCTGCCCAGTCCCTAAGATTCATCCAGTTTTAGATTCATGAAACTCATGTTCTCCCTCTGAATTTAAGAAAAGGGAACTTTAAAGGTTCTGGAGGTGGAATTTTAAGCCTTTTCAGACTCCATTTTTTTAAATGAAAGTCTATGTATCTTATTGTACTTTTCTGGTTGTTTTGTTTATGATTTAATTTTGTTGTTTTAAGTTCATATATTAATGAATTCACTACCATTCTGTTACACTGAATCCGTTTAATCTACTATGTTTTAACTAATCAATATATTCTGTTTCCTTTCCCCTGTAACTATAGTGAACAAAATATTGTAAAGCCCATAAACACCCTGCCTTTTCTTCCATTTTACATTTGTTAAGTGTCACATAGATGATGGATGAACTCAACCTAGCTTACAACCTTTGGAGAATTTAATGAGCTAAGAATTTAATGGTGATTCTAAGGGCTATTCAGAAGTAATTTTAATTACCTAGTGGTTTCTGAATGGATGAGGTTTTTTTTTTATATTTATATTTTAAAGAATGCTGTATTAAAGGTGGAGAAACAAAGAAATGTTCCTACCAAGGTGTTTCTGTGAATCAGGAAGCTGAAAAAAAGTACCTGAAAAACCTCTTCAAGTTAATTTACTTCCACCAGAACAATCTAAATTTCTTGGTGATGTTCTAGACCCAAATTTACTTTCTCTAAAAATATATTTGCCAAGGTTGAAATATTTTCTATGTATATAAAATTGTGACAAATATCCATCAGTTCATTTTTGTCATACAGCAACTTATATGAAATATGAGAGTGGAATTGTTTGCTATTGTAATTAATTGGCCTATTGTGAATGTTGGGGACTTTGATACTCCTTTGAATGTATGTTAAATACTGTATTACTGTTTTATTCTGAAAATAATTGGACTCACACAGTTGGATCTCATTTTTTTGGTGAGAAATCTTTGTATGCTACCTTTCCTTAGCTGACACAAAGTGTCAATGACTGTAAGCTATATATTTTTTATTTTTAAAACTTTTAAAACTTTTTGCTTGCATGTGCAATATACTAGTTCAGTTTTATTTTTTTTCCTTTTTGTATTTGAAGCACGTGTCACCAGTATCGAGACTTTCTTTAACTTTTTTAATTTTGCAGTAATATAAGCTTAAAATATATTTGCTATAATGGCAATACATACCCAAAAAGCTTTAGACTATAAAAATGATACCACTGATTGTTTAAAAAATTATGGGACTTTGCTTAGTGATTCTGTCTGATTCTAGGACAAGAGAAAAAAAAGAGCCATTGCACAGTGCCAAAGAAGCACAAAGCTAAACTGCATAGTGTCAATCAAACACAAGGTCAAAGAGACCAACCAATCCTGATGGGATTGATGAAAATTTTGAGCCAAGACAAGAAGACTTGAACTTGTTTGGGATTCGAGGTTGCAGCTGTTTAACATGTGTTAAAGGCATCCTTGTCCCAGATTCTACCAAGTATCTCAAATTTGGCTCCTACCTGGCTCCTATAATCTAGTCCCTTTTCTATCTTTCATGGTCTTTCTATAGTCCTGGCTACTAATTAGTTAAATGTATAATTACTTAAATCATTTTAATTGGGCCCTGATTCAGGGATCTGTTATAGAGTTATATTTCCCTTATTTAGAATTTTTACACATAAGGCTTTGATTGTCTATATTTCATCCAGAAATTATCTTCTTTATTTGGATTTTTTTACGTTTTGATTTCTCTTGCCCATTGATTCATAAACCTCACAACTCAGCCATGCATTCCTAAGTGATCCCTGTGTTTTTCAACACCCTTTTCAGGAGGGAATGTATAATTATTCTAAATTGCAAAGTTTAAATTCTTTTTGAGAGTAATTTTAGGTCAAGAATCATGCTACCTCTCTGAATCCAGAAAGTGAACTGTTTGAAAAAGGCACCATAAAGGTGCTAACTATACATTTTCCAGCTGATATTAAAAATCCCCTTTGAAGCCAAAGCATGACATATTCCAAATGCATATCTAGAATCTGTAAATTGTTCCCTTCTTATCTGTGGCAATAATGCAGGCATGATTTAGAGCCATGAGTTCTGCACCTTGATCACTTATATTTGAGGGCAGAGAAAAAGACCCATCTGTAAATAATACGAGGTCTGGATTGGTTAAAGGAATGCCTAATAAATAATTTCTAGGCTTTTCAGCCAGGAACACTAAAAATTCACAAATGTGCAAAGGTTCTCCTGAAACTGGTAAATCAGGAAGCAAGACTGTATTTTTTATTTCTCTTGCCAGTTGATTCATATACCTCATAACTCAGCCATGCATCCCTAAGTGATCCCTGTGTTTTTGATCACCATCTTCAGGGGGATATGTATGTATGTATTATTATTATTATTCTAAATTGCAAAGTTTAAATTCTTTTTGAGAGTAATTTTAGGATAAGAAACACTCTACCTCTCCAAATCCAGAAAATGAACTATTTGGAGAAGGCACTATGAAGAAGCCCCCACAGAACACAAGCTCCACCAGGAGATTCAGAGTGAACTTTTGGATGTGGTGATATGAACTGTGTGGGGTTGAATGTATTTGTTTTGTATGTATACTATTATGCTAAAGGGGACTGCCCCCTAACTGGCTTTTTGTAAATGCATCTAGCAATCATTAGTTTTGTTCTCTTTTCCTTTTATCCCCAAACTATTGTAACTTCAAAGTTGGTCATGTTTACAAGATCCATTGGAGAAACCAGTCTTCCATGGATCTCAGGGGGGATGTATAATTGAAAATCTGTTACCCTAAAAAAGAACTACATTTCCCAGGAACCTAATGACTTCCTGACATTATGTATTTCCTATAGATAGGGGAGATTAGGTAGGGACATGAAAGGTTCCACATCTTTACTTCCTGTCCTGAGTTTGGTGGTGGTAAGAAAGGTATTTGAACTGACTGATCAGCCATGGACAAGTGGTTTTTATTTTGTACCCTCTTTATTCCTTGATTTCTAATGATCATTAATAAGCTTCCCTTAAAATATATTTATTATTGAGATTTTAATGTTTATAGGGCCCATAAAAAGGAGAAGACATTCCAACCCAACTGGGCCTTTACAAACATAATATATATTATAGTAGTAATCTCTTGGTAACCCAGCATGACGATTGTCTTTGTGCGTTTTCATCTATGATAGATGAGTGTGCACAAAGACACTTGTGCGTGAAGGAGATTTAAGTGGAAAAGTCGATGCACAGAGACAGTCCCACTCTCTCAGCGTTGGAAGCCTGGGTCCAGTGGCACAAAAAGTCGTTACACCTGGAGACTTCCTCAGCTGCATTGGATGTCTGTGTTGTCTTTTGTGCTCCAACAGGCCCTAAGCACTCCACAGTGCTTTGCTGTGTCACCATCTCAGCCTTTGAATCTTTTTATTGGTTTCTTCCGTCTGTTCAGCCGAAGCAGTCTTCACATGCTGGGTGAGCAAAGCCCTGGTTCACCAGGGGTCGATGACCCGATGGCTACCCTCACAAGGTTTAACCGGCCTGTTGAAGCCGTTGCCCGGAGTGTGGCCACTGCCACATGCTAGCAGCTACTGGGAGCCACAAGTGAGAGCTGGGTGTCAGGTGAGGGTCATAGGTTGGAGAGCTGCCCTAGGAGGGCACGACAAGCCATCCATACCAGAGATACTACCCCTCCCTGAACACCCCATATACCCCATAATAATAATAATAATATATATTAGAATGTGATAAATAACACAAATATCACAAAGTGCTGTGAAATCAGATGAAGGAGAAATTGCTTCCAATTGGTCGAGTGTAGATATTATGTAAGGTTTCATGGAAAAGGAGATATTTGTACTGAGCCCTGAAGGATAGATAGAACTGATACCTAGATGTCCATAAAATCTTAGAATTAGAAGATGTGTCAGAAGCCACCTAGTCTAATTGATCTCTTACCAAAAATCCCATCATCTAGAACATCCCTCCTCCTCCTCCTTTTCTTCTTCTTTCATTCTTTCTTTCTTTCTTTCTTTCTTTCTTTCTTTCTTTCTTTCTTTCTTTCTTTCTTTCTTTCTTTCTTTCTTTCTTTCTTTCTTTCTTTCCTCTTCCTCCTCCTCCTCCTCCTCCTCCTTCTTCTTCTTCTTCTTCTTCTTTCTTCTTCTTCTTCTTCTTCTTCTTCTTCTTCTTCTTCTTCTTCTTCTTCTTCTTCTTCTTCTTCTTCTTCTTCTTCTTCTTCTTCTTCTTCTTCTTCTTCTTCTTCTTCTTCTTCTTCTTCTTCTTCTTCTTCTTCTTCTTCTTCTTCTTCTTCTTCTTCTTCTTCTTCTTCTTCTTCTTCTTCTTCTTCTTCTTCTTCTTCTTCTTCTTCTTCCTCTTCTTTTATTCTCCTCCTCCTTCTCCTGCTCTTCCTCTTCCTCCACCTGCCTCTTTTTCTCCCATAGTTAATGTCTTAGTATCAATTATAAGAAAGAAGAATGGCAAGGGCTAGAAATTGATGTTAAGTGACTTGCTCATGAGGTCACACAGCTAGGGAGTGTCTGAGGTCAGATGTGAACATAGTCATTCTGGCTCCAGGCCTGACTTTCTATCTGCTGTCCTACCTGGATGCCCCTATAACATCCCTACTAAATAAATGGTCATCTAGCCTCAACTTCAAAATCTCCAGTGAAGGGGAATTTGCTTCCAAATCATCCTAGGACTGCTCTAATTGTTGAAAAGTCATTCCTTACATGGAGGTGATGGCACTATTACACATTGGGAAGGAATGATATGAGCAAATGAACAGGGAACAGAAAAGGTGGAAAAGTTATATTAGACAATTATTTATTAAGTATTATCCATGTGCTACATAGGTACTAGATACACAAATTCAAAAATGAAATAGACTTTGCTCTCAAGGAGTTTATATTCTACTCTATAAATTTGGGGAATATCATATTATCTAGGTTGGCAGAAGTATATGATATTCCATCTGGTATGTCATGGAGATCTAATGAAAGTTTTTATTAGTAAAGTGATATGAGCAAAGTTGTGCATTAGGAAAATTAATCTGATTGTGGTTTTTAGTATGACTTGGAAGGAGACAAAGTGGGAGGTGAAAAGACTTGCCAGGGGGCTATTACAATAGTGTAGATGAGAACTAATTAATAGTATTAACACAGGTAGACAGTGAAAATTCTAAAGAAGGGATAGAATAATGAGATATTGCAGCGTTAGAATTGACAGGAGTTGGTGACAATCTGTGGAAAAGAGGGAGAGAGAGGACCCAAAGAGGCAGTGAAATCAGGGATAGAGATAATTTGCACAATGATGACACCTTTAGTAAAGATGGGTAAATCAAAGGAAAAGGTAAATTTATGGGAAAATTTAGTTCAAAGTATCACAGATTTAAAGTTGGAAAGGACCTCAGAAGCAATCTAGTTCAACCTCTTATTTTATGGTTGAGAAAAAATGAGGCTTAAAAGGGTTTTAACCAAAGTCTTACATCTAGTCCAGCATTCAATTCACTAATGCAGTTCAGTTTTAGAAAGATTGAATTTGAAAGGTTAGTTGAATATCACAGTGTAAATGATCAATAGACAAGTGGAAAGAAGGGGCCTGCATCCTAGGAGAGAGATTAAGTTGCATATATGGAGAGATGGTTGAATAAAGGGAGTACTTGGAGTGGAGTAGGAGTGGCCAAGACACCAAAGGAGAGGTTTCAGAGAGAGATGATAAAGGACCTTAGTGGATGCCAAAGCCTAAGGACAGTAGTGATAGCCTTTAAAAAGGTAATATCTCTACCCAAAGACAAAGAGAGTTTACATATGCCCCTGGCTGTGTTGAGTAGCAACAGTGGAAGATGGAAGACACCAATGTTGCACTGGTATCTAGAAGTATCAAATGAACCAGAAGAAAGTCTTTGGACATTAGTAAATACTACAAGGAGAATATCTGAAAAACAAAAACAAAACTAAGCAAAAAATATAGCATTATACACTCTGACTCACTCTCCAAGAAACAGAAAGGCAATATCTCCTCCTTAATTTTTCAGTGGATCTTAGTGGAAAATCCTGAAGGCTGAAGTATCTCTTTCTAGACTGCCATTAGTTCAATCCCCTATTGGATATGTTCCCCCAGCCCTTCCTCAGCATTTGTTATAAGCTGGTTACTAGTGTCCCAGCTCCATTTAACCCTTGACATCAATTAACTTTTGCAAAAGAATATTTAAAGATATAGATACTAATTTCTTTGACTTCTTTGAAGTCCCAAGTAAAATCCCATCTTCTGCAAGAAGCCTTTTCTAATCCCTCCTTAATTTCTATGCTTTCTCTGTTACTTATTTTCCATTTATCCCATATATACTTTGTTTCTTATACATTTTGTTTGCATCTTGTCTCCAAAATTAGATTATAAGCTCTTTTTGGGTAGGTACTACCCTTTTTGCCCCTTTTTGTATCTCTAGTGCTTAGCATAGTTCTTGGTACATATTAGACACTTAATAAATGTTGATTGTATAGTAAGAAAAAATCTACAACCATTTCCCTCAGTATTTCTATGATATAATATCCACTATGCCAAGTCAATCTTGGGAGGAAGCAGGCTTGAAATGCTCAGTTTCTGTGTAGCACTGGTCCCATCAAGTTTATGTCCAGATTCAGCATGATGGCTGGGCTGGGATCACAAAAGTAATTCCAAAAGATCACTCTTTGTTCCTTGGGGAAATTATGCTGCATAACACACAAAACCTAGTCTGGAAGCTGACTCCTAAATTCCTTTCTCATTCTCCTTACTTTTGAATTTTCAAAGTTGGAGACTATTCTTTTACCTAAAATGGAAAAGAAAAAATGAAAAAGTTCAAGGATAGAGACCTGTTGCTGGAAGGTACATGGCTTCAGAGGACAGAGCATAGTCTCTTACTAGATTCCATCAATGGAAGAGTCATCAAACTACTCCAGCCACAAATGAAAAAAAGTAGAAGCTACTCAAAGAGGTTTGTCTTTGATACATGATGAGCCATACACACACACACACACACACACACACACACTCCCAATAGTGATGAACCTCACGTAGACCTGAAAGTTGGAAATATGTATTATGATTGCCTCTTAGACACTGGAGCCTCCAGATTGGTATTGATGAATACACCTGATTCTGATTGTGATTCCATTGGCTCACTAAATATAGTTGGAGTATCAGGGCCACCCCTAAAGGTCCCAGAGATTTCCCCTCAAATGGTGTCAATGGGACTCTTTTATAAATTTGCCAGGGAGAGTACAATCTTAGAGCCACAATAACTTGTTTTCCAGACAGCTCTATGTCACTAGAATTGCCTGAGGAATCCTTAAATTTGCTCCCTATACTTATTTCAGACAGTCAGGAGATTAAGGAGTTTCCCACCTTTGAAATCCTAGCTGATATTCCTGAGCCTCTCTGGGCCACATGATCTTCCGATGTTAGCCCACTTAAATCAGCTATTCCTGTTCAAATCAAAACAAAAGGTCTTCCACCTCCTTCCATTACTCAGTATCCTCTATCAAAAGAGGCAATTGAGGGAATTACCCCAGTGATAGATTCATTAACTAAGCAAGCATTTACATACTTCCATTCAAATCTGAATATAATACACCCATCTTATCTGTAAAAAAAAAAAAAAGCCAAAATTAGGCCACAATGGAAAAAATGTCTGTAGATTAGTGCAGGAGTTAAGGGCTATAAATAATCATGTCATAAAGAGACATCCTGTGGTTCCAAACACAACCACAATTATCTCCTCTACTCCCAGCACATCAAAATATTTTACTGTGGTAGACCTCTGTTCATCTTTCTTCTCAATCCCTGTTCATTAGAATTCCAGGAATATATTTGCCTTCATCTGGAAAGGTTCTAAATGGGCCTGGTATTGTTTGCCCCAATGGTATGTGGACAGCCCCATGTGGTTCTCAGATTTTAACACAAGATTTAGCAAATATTAAGTTTAACGATAGAAGTTTGATGCACTTTGTAGATGATTCTCTCTTGGCCTCACCAAATGCCACAGTATGCCAGGAAGATAGTATAAGGATAAGAGTGGTATTTTTTGTTTAGATAGTATAAATTTGGGTTAGTTAGAGTAGGGAGGATTAGTGAAGCCTGTGAAACACAGGAGAAGCAGTTCCTAGAGGATCCTGGGTGTTTATTTTGGATGATTTAGAATCCCTTGGAATTAGAAATCCTTTATTTATCCTTATATATTTCAACAAACATTTCATGTTTATAATAAGACTCTCTTTAGAATCCTTGCTCCTGGCCCAGAAGGAAAGTTCACATTTGGGCTTCACTTCATCACTGAGGAAACTTTTGATTACCTCTATCAAAAGTCTCTTAACAGTTTGAACCTGATGGGTGAGTTAAACAGTTTTGAACTTATATTGGAACAGTTTTTCCATCTAAATATTTTATCCTATAGCTTCTAATTTTATTTTTATAATAGCAAACATCTCCTTTTAGAGCTGCATAAGAGAGGCCACAAGGTCTCAAAGGTAAAAGTTCACTAATGTCTCCCCAAAGTGAAATATTTAGGGTTTATTTTAAATATTGGTGCCCAGTCCATTTCCTCTAATTGCACTGAAGATATTCAGGAATCAAGCACCCCTTCCACTAAGAAATAGTTGAGGGCAATTCTTGGAGCAACAAGGCTCTCCTATTATAGGCAGTGGATCCCTTGCTATGGGGAAATCACATAACCCCCCTTTTTTTTGAACTGCTTAAATTAGAGGTGGAAAACCTGTCAATTCTTCCTAACTTAAAACAGGCTATCCTGTCTGCCCCTGCTCTAGGCTTCCCAGATTAGAACAAGCCATTTACTTTGTATGTACATGAACAGAGAGGGGTAAGCTTCAGGTGTTATAACTCAAACTTTGGGACCTGCTCAGTGCCCAGTTGCTTATTATTTGGCCCAGCTGGGCCTAGTAGCTTCAGGAGCAACACCGTGTCTTAGAAGCGTAGCTGCCAAAGCCTTGTTAGTAACTAAATCTGCTGATTTAGTCTTGGTATGCCCTTTAAACATAATGTGCCCACATAAAGTTAAAGCATTGTTGTTAAGAGATAGAATATAGGCATTTTCTTTTTTTTGGGGGGGGGTTAAACATTATTTTATTTGGTCATTTTCCTACATTGTTCATTGGAAACAGATCATTTTAATTTCTTCCCCCCCAAACCCCTCCACTCCTTCCCTAGCCGATGTGCGATTCGTCTGGGTATCACATTTGTCCTTGCTCTGAACCAATTTCCTTGTTGTTGGTATTTGCATTAGGGAGCTCATTTAGTGTATCTCCTCGATCATGTCCCCTCAACCTCTGTAGTCAAGTTGTAGCTTTTCCTCCGTATTTTTACTCGCTCAGTTTGTCCTCTGTTTGAGGATAGTTTTTTTTTTTTCTCGTAGATCACTGCAGGTTGCTCAGGCACATTTTAAAGCCATTACTGGAGAAGTCCATTACGTTCTCTTCTACCACAATGTGTCAGTCTCTGTGTACAATGTTCTCCTGGTTCTGCTCCTTTCACTCTGCATCACTTTCTGGAGGTTGTTCCAGTCTCCATGGAATTCCTCCACTTTATTATTCCTTTTAGCACAATAGTATTCCATCACCAACATATACCACAATTTGTTCAGTAATTCTCCAATTGAAGGGCATCCCCTCATTTTCCAATTTTTGGCTACCACAAAGAGCACAGCTATGAATATTCTTGTACAAGTCTTTTTCCTTATTATCTCTTTGGGGTACAAACCCAGCAGTGCTATGGCTGGATCAAAGGGCAGACAGTCTTTTAGCACCCATTGGGCATAATTCCAAATTGCCCTCCAGAATGGTTGGATCAGTTCACAACTCCACCAGCAATGAATTAACATCCCTACTTTGCCACATCCCCTCCAGCATTCATTACTTTCCATTGCTGTCATGTTGAACAATATGCTAGGTGTGAGGTGATACCTCAAAGTTGTTTTGATTTGCGTCTCTCTGATTATAGGAGATCTAGAACACTTTTTCATGTGCTTATTAATAGTCTTGATTTCTTTAGCTGAAAATTGCCTATTCAAGTCCCTTGCCCATTTTCAATTGGAGAATGGCTTGATTGTTTGTACAACTGGTTTAGCTCTTTATAGATTTGAGTAATTAGATCTTTGTCAGAAGTTTTTGTTATGAAGATTGTTTCCCAATTTGTTGTTTCCTTCTAATTTTAGTTACATTGGTTTTGTTTGTACAAAACCTTTTTAATTTGATGTAGTCAAAATTGTTTATTTTGCATTTTGTGACTCTTTCTAAGTCTTGCTTGGTTTTAAAATCTTTCCCTTCCCAAAGTTCTGACATGTATACTATTCTGTGTTCACCTAATTTACTTATAGTTTCCTTCCCTATGTTCAAGTCATTCACCCATTCTGAGTTTATCTTGGTGTAGGGTGTGAGGTATTGATCCAAGCCTAATCTCTCCCACACTGTCTTCCAATTTTCCCAGCAGTGTTTATCAAATACTGGATTTTTGTCCCAAAAGCTAGGGTCTTTGGGTTTGTCAAAGACTGTCTTACTGAGGTCATTTACCCCAAGTCTATTCCACTGATCCTCCTTTCTGTCTCTTAGCCAGTACCAAATTGTTTTGATGACCACTGCTTTGTAATATAGTTTGAGATCTGGGACTGCAAGGCCACCTTCTTTGTATATTTTTTTTCATTATTTCCCTGGCTATCCTTGATTCTTTATTCTTCCAAATGAACTTTGTTATGGTTTTCTCTAATTCAGTAAAATAGTTTTTTGGTAGTTCAATGGGTATGGCACTAAATAGATAGATAAATTTGGGTAGGATGGTCATTTTTATTATGTTAGCTCATCGCACCCATGAGCAATCTATGTTTTTCCAATTGTTTAGGTCTAGTTTTAATTGTGTGGAGAGTGTTTTGTAGTTGTGTTCATATAGTTCCTGTGTTTGTCTCGGCAGATAGATTCCTAAGTATTTTATATTGTCTTGGGTGACTTTAAATGGAATTTCTCTTTCTAATTCTTGCTGCTGAACTGGGTTGGAGATATATAGAAATGCTGATGACTTATGTGGGTTTATTTTGTATTCTGCAACTTTGCTAAAGTTGTTGATTATTTCAACTAGCTTTTTGGTTGATTGCCTGGGATTCTTTAAGTAAATCATCATATCATCTGCAAAGAGTGACAGCTTGGTCTCCTCATTGCCAATTTTAATACCTTCAATTTCTTTTTCTTCTCTAATTGCTACTGCTAGTGTTTCTAGGACAATATTAAATAATAAAGGTGATAATGGGCATCCTTGTTTGACTCCTGATCTAATTGGGAAGGCTTTGAGTTTTTCCCCATTGCAGATGATGTTGGCTGATGGTTTTAGATAGATACTTTTTATTATTTTTAGGAAAGGCCCTTCTATTCTTATACTTTCTAGTGTTTTCAATAGTAATGGGTGTTGTATTTTGTCAAATGCTTTTTCTGCATCTATTGAAATAATCATGTGATTTTTGTCGGTTTGCTTGTTTATATGGTCAATTATATAGATGTTTTTCCTAATATTGAACCTTCTTTGCATTCCTGGTATGAATCCTACCTGATCGTAGTGGATAACCCTTGTGATGACTTGCTGGAGTCTTTTTGCTAGTATCCTACTTAAGATTTTTGCATCTATATTCATTAGGGAGATTGGCCTATAGTTTTCTGTTTTTGACCTGCCTGGCTTTGGAATCAGTACCATGTTAGTGTCATAAAAGGAATTTGGTAGAACTCCCGCTTTGCTTATTATGTCAAATAGTTTGTATAGTATTGGGATTAGCTGTTCTTTGAATGTTTGATAGAATTCATTTGTGAATCCACCAGGCCCTGGGGATTTTTTCTTAGGGAGTTCTTTGATGGCTTGTTCAATTTCTTTTTCTGATATGGGGTTGTTTAGGTAATTTATTTCTTCCTCTGTTAGTCTAGGCAATTTATATTTTTGTAAGTATTCATCCATATCACTTAGATTGCCATATTTGTTGCCATATAATTGGGCATAGTAGTTTTTAATGATTGCCTTGATTTCCTCTTCATTAGAGGTTAGGTCTCCCTTTTCATCTTGGATACTGTCAATTTGGTTTTTTCTTTCCTTTTTTTAATTAGACTGACTAATACTTTGTCTATTTTATATGTTTTTTCAAAGTACCAGCTTCTAGTCTTATTTATTAAATCAATAGTTCTTTGACTTTCAATTTTATTAATTTCTCCTTTCATTTTTAGGATCTCTAATTTAGTCTTCATCTGAGGATTTTTAATTTGTTCACTTTCTAGTTTTTTAATGTGCATGCCCAATTCATTGACCTCTGCCCTTCTTAATTTGTTTATATATGAACTCAAGGATATAAATTTCCCCCTGAGTACTGCTTTGGCTGCATCCCATCGGTTTTGAAAGGATGTCTCACCATTGTCATTTTCTTCAATGAAGTTATTGTTTCTACAATTTATTCTTTAGCTGGTTTTGGAGAATCATATTGTTTAATGTCCAATTAATTTTTGATTTATCTATCCATGTACCCTTACTAATTATTATTTTTATTGCACTGTGGTCTGAGAAGGTTGCATTTATTATTTCTGCCCTTTTGCACTTGTTTGCAATGATTTTGTGCCCTAGTACATGGTCAATTTTTGTGAATGTACCATGTACTGCTGAAAAGAAGGTGTATTCCTTTTTGTCCCTATTTATTTTTCTCTACATGTCTACTAACTCTAATTTTTCTAATATTTTATTTGCTTCTCTCACCTCTTCCTTATTTATTTTTTTATTTGATTTATCTAGTTTGGATAGGGGAAGGTTCAGATCTCCCACTAGTATAGTTTTTCTATCTTTTTCATTCTTGAGCTCCTCTAGTTTCTCCTTTAAAAATTTGGATGCTCTGCCATTTGGTGCATACATATTGAGTACAGATATTTCCTTGTCTATACTGCCTTTTATCAGGCTGTAATTACCTTCCCTATCTCTTTTAACTAGATTTAGTTTTACTTTGGCTTTGTCCGATATTATGATTGCTACTCCTGCCTTCTTTTTATCATTTGATGCCCAATAGGTTTGGCTCCATCCTCTTACTTTCACCCTATGTGTATTTACCTTCCTCATGTGTGTTTCTTGCAGACAGCATATGGTAGGGTTTTGGATTCTAATCCACTCTGCTATTCGCTTGCATTTTATGGGTGAGTTCATTCCATTCACATTCAGAGTTGTGATTACTAGCTGTGTATTTCCCAGCATTTTGATTTCTACTCCTGGTCCTGCCTTTTCTTCTTTCACTATTTCCTTCTATATGAATGTTTGTTTATAGTCAGCCCCCCCCCCGTTCCCTCCCTTATTTTACTTCCCTTTCTACCCCCTCCCTTTTTATTCCCTCCCTTATTTTCCCCTGTAGTCTTTTAAAAATTCCCCCCTCCCTCCCTTGTACTGCTTCCCTCCCCACCAGTCCGTTTTTTACCCTTCTACTCCCCTATAGAGCACAAATCTATTCTCTTCCCCACTGGATTGGGTTGTTCTTCCCTCTTTGGGTCAGTTTCAAAGTACATAAGAGTTGAGTATTTCCTGTCTCCAACTTCTTTACCCTTCCAGTGTATTGATGTTATTCCCCCTCCCACCATGAGCTTCTTTGTGACATATAAATTTACCCCCATTTGTTTCTTTTCCCATTTCTTTTAGTCATAACCTCTTTTCTTTTTTAGCTCTAGTCATGTATATATATATATATATACATATACATGTATATGTATTTATGCATGCATATATCTATATACCTATTTTTGTCTTATCCTTTCATCCTATACAGTTTGTCACTGTTCCCTCTGAGTGTAATTCTTCTATCTGCTCAGATGATAGTAACAGTTTTTTAAGAGTTACCAATGACCTCTTTTCTTATATGGATACATATCATTTTAACTTATTGAGTCTCTTAAAAATTTGTTGTTGTTGTTGTTGTTGTTTTTTCCCCTCTTTTTAAATTACCTTTTGATGATTCTCTTGAGTTCTATGGTTGGACATGAAATTTTCTGTTCAGGTCTGGTCTTTTATTTATGAATGCTTGGAACTCTTCTGTTGTGTTGAATGACCATCCTTTCCCCTGTAAGAATATAGTCAGTTTTGATGGGTATTTTTATTCTTGGTTGTAGACCTAGTTCCCTTGCTTTCTGGAATATCGTATTCCATGACTTTCGGTTCTTCAGTGTGGATGCAGCCAGATCCTGTGTTAACCTCACCGTGTGTCCATGGTATCTGAATGGCTTCTTCTTGGCAGCTTGTAATATCTTTTCTTTCATCCGATTGTTTTTGAATTTGGCTATAACATTTGTTGGTGTTGTCAGTTGGGGATTAAATACAGGGGGTGATCTATGAATTCTTTCAATCTCCACTTTCCCCTCTTGTTCTAGGATCTCGGGACAGTTTTCCTGGATAATTTCCTCTTTTATTATGTCCAGGCTTTTTCTTTTGTCGTGGTCTTCTGGTAGTCCAATTATTCTTAAATTGTCTCTTCTTGAACGATTTTCTAAATCGTCTGTTTTGTGAATGAGATGCTTCACATTTTCCTCAATTTTTTCATTCTTTTTGTTTTGTTTTATAGTGTCCTGCTGCCTTGTGAGGTCACTTGATTCTAGTTGTATTCTGGTTCTTAAAGATTGGATTTCATCTTTGGCTTTTTGGTCGTCTTTTTCCTTCTGGTCTGATTTTCTTTGAAGATCGTCTTTCATCCTCTTCACCTCATCTTTCATCTCCTTTGCCTCATTTTCCAGCTGGTTGATTTTGGCTTTCAAGACACTATTTTCTCGTTTTAGTTCAAGTGCCTCTTTTTCCAGATGACTTATCTTAATTTTTAAGTTCTTTTCCCAATTGTCTTCAGCCTCTCTTAGTTGTGTTTTGAGTTCTTCCACAGCCTGTATCCAATTCACTGTGTTTTCTGGTTTATTGTTTGCTGATCTCTTCCCCTCTGTTCCATTTGCTGAGTAGTAGCTGTCTATTGTAGTTTCTTTCTTCTTTTTCTGTTATTTGCTCAAATTCACCCCTTCTTTACTCCCCATATTGGTCTGTGCTCTTGTTCCTCTCATTTTCTTTGTTTTTTTGGGACTTCTATCAGTCTCCCCTCTTGGAGCTTTAACAGAAGATCTCTTGGTGTAGTCTCTGGGGGAGGGTTGTTGGGGGTTTGAGCTTCCCTGTCCTCTGGAGGCTTTTGATTGGCTTAAAGTCCAGCAGTCAATGAGGATGGGTGGGAAGCCTGGGCTTCCCTGCATTCTGGAGACTTTTGATGGGATTAGATTCTGCTGGTTCTTTCAGAAGACTCTGCTCTCTAAGAGGGGAGGGGTCATGGCCTCCCTGGGCTCTGAGGGCTCCTGATGGGATTAGGACTGAATGTGCCCTAAAGCAAAAAATCTCCTCCTCCACAATCTGTGTTGAATGCCCGGAGACTGGCCCAGGTTGCTTTTAAGGTAAGCCCTTCCCCAGCCCTGTTTCTGTTCTTTCAGAAGCTCTGAGGGCTCCTGATGGGATTAGGTTCAGCTGGTGAGGGCCGAATGATCCCCGAGCCAAAAAAAAAAGATAGAAAAAAAACCAACCTCCTCCTCAACAATCTGTGTTGAATGCCCGGAAACTGGCCCAGGTTACTTTCAAGGTAAGCTCTTCGGAGCAACCTCTTTGCCAGCCCTGAGGTTTCTCTCCTTTCAGTAGCTCTGAGGGCTCCTGATGGGATTGGGTTCAGCTGGTGCCCTAAAGCTGGGACCTCCCTTGAGACTCAGTTGGAAGAACCCAGCCAGGGGGATAAAGGCTTCCCCCTTCTCTCTATGTTTCCCTGTTGTCTGTGTTGAGCGTCCCAGAGACTGGCTCAGGATGCTTTCAAGGTGAGTCCTTGAAAATATCCAGCCCTGGGGCACTTTTATCGCTTTTACCGGCCCTGAAGTTCCTGCTGCTGACATGGGCTCAGCACTCTGGGTTGGGGGGGATGGGTCCTGTGACCTTCCTTCTGCCTGCCCCTTAGATCCGAGTGATCTAGGGTTCTGGCTTTTAGGGGGCCATACCTTTTGATCCAGGTCTGGGAGGAATGTTCCCCGGGTCTGTCCTGTTGTTCAGCTTGAATTTCGGTGTCCTAGGAGCACTCAGTTTGTGATCGGTAAGGAAGGGTTTCCAAGGTCTGAACTTTCGCAGCTTCTAAGCCACCATCTTGACCGGAAGTCCGAACATAGACAGACTTGCAAGGTATAAGAAAACCTTGTTGGCCAATAAAAATATTACCTTGAAACACTGTACAGTTCTTAATCCTGCAATCTTGCTTCCTGATTTACCAGTTTCAGGAGAACCTTTGCACAGCTGTGAATTTTTAGTGTCCATGGCAGAAAAGCCTCAAAATAATCTCTTGGACCCTCCAGATTTAGTCTTTGGTTCTTCTTTCATGACGGATGGCAGACACTACACTGCAGCTGCTGTAGTCACAGATTTGTCACTCTGTGGTCAGCTTCATTGCCCTCAAATATAAGTGCTCAAGGTGCAGAACTGATAGATCTAAAATATGCCTGTATAATTGCCAAAAATAAGAAAGCAACTATTTACACAGACTCTAGATATGCATTTGAAACATCATGCAGTGGGCATGCTATGGCTTCAAAGGGAATTTTTAACCTCAGCTGGTAAATGCATAGCTAATGCAATAATTATTAATGAAATTCTTTCTGCTCTTCAGTTGCTTGAAGCCCTAGCTCTTGTTCATTGCCCTGCTCATAGAGATGGCACTGACTCTGCCTCTAGGGGGAATGACCAGGCAGATACAGCTGCAAAGCTAGTGGTCTTAGAAGGGCCTGAGTTAATTTTAACATTGGCAACTAGTAATGACTTAAATTTGTCCCTTTCTTATAATGAAAAGGAAGTGGAAAGATGCAAGCATGAATTAAAATTAAAATTGATGAATGGAGTATTGTTATCATCTCAAGGAAAACCTCTACTCCATAGAAGTTTTTATCACCAAATGTGCCAATCCATTCACAAAAATGGTCACTTTGGTAGCCAGGGAATTGTGGACTCTGTTAAAAGAATATGGATAGCCCCTGGCATAACTACCATAGCTTCTAAAGTGTATACAGCCTGCCCTACCTGCCAGGCTTTCAATCAGCATGCCTTTCATGACAAAGCTTTTGGTGGGCTTCCTCTGGCTTATGCACCTTTTTAAAAAATTTTTTTAAACTCTTACCTTCCATTTTGGAATAAATACTGGGTATTGGTTCCAAGGTAGAAGAGTAGTAAGGGCTAGGTAATGGGGGTTAAGTGACCTGCTCAGGGACACACAGCTGGGAAGTGTCTGAGGCCAGATTTGAACCTAGGGCCTCCCATCTCTAGGCCTAGCTCTCAATCCACTGAGCTACCCAGCTGTCCCCTTGTTGACACACTGTTTGAATACCTGCAAATTGATTTTATCACTATGCCAAAAGCTAGGCAGTATAATTTTTGCCTGGTCATAGTGGATCAGCTGATCAGATTGCCTGAAGCACTTCCCACTGTTCAAACCATAGTGGCTTTTATTGCCAAGGTGCTTTTAAAAGAAATTATTCCTCACTTTGGCTTGCCAGCACGAATTGATTCAGACAGAGGAACTCATTTTATTGATTTGGTTCTGTCTTAGATTTATTCTTGTTTGGGAATAACACCTAAATTCTATGTACCATACCATCTCCAGAGCTCAGGCCAACTTGAGAGAATGAATAGAGATCTTAAAACTATGAATGGAAAATTGTGCACTGAGACTCATTTTAAAAGGCCTGAGATTCTCCCTCTGGCCCTACTTTATCTTCAAAGCAGGCCCAAGGGAGATCTACACATCTCAACCTTTGAAATGCATTTTGGACATCCCCCTAAGCAGGCTAAGTCTTTCTGTCCTGCATAAACATCATTACTAGGGAAAGACATTTCTAGTGCCTCTTGTATACAGAATTTGCAAATCAAATTACAAGAACTCCATGAATCTATAGCTGCTGTACAAGCAAGACCTATAAACTTCTCACATGACTTGAACCCTGGTGACAAGGTATGCATAAAAAACTTCCAGCTCACTAGTGCAACTCAGCCTGCCTGGGAAAGTCCATTCCAAATCCTGTTAGCCATTCCAACAGCCATCAAAATTGGAGAAAAGGACTCTTGGATCCATTGCTCACATGTAAAGAGAGAACGTTCTATAGATAGAGTGACTGTATCCTGTCAAACATTATATTTGCTGATTTGTTTGTTTTAAGATTTAGTTTTGTTTTTAAGTTTACACATCAATTTAATCTATAATATTCTGTTACACTGTTTTGGCTATTAGCTATATATATATATATATATATTCTGTTGCACTGTCTTTATTTGTACCTTCCTATGTCTAGACTGGAGAAAATGCCATTAAAAAAGTCCATAAACTAGTTGGACAAAATCTGTATTAGTAACCTTTGGAGAAGTTGATGTTTTCTTATGATTTTGGTGAATTTTGGTACTTCTTTGAATGTGCATTATCTACTGCACTACTGTTTTAAAAAGCAATTACTTGAACATCTGGGTAAGCATGGTGGCAGTCTAGACGCAAGACACTTCCTCTCCCTAGCACCCACCAATATAGACTACCTCAAAAGATCATTAAAACCATTTTCATAAGAAAGGAGGGACCCTATAGAAGGGCGCAGCATTGAAGGTACATGAGATTTGGGCATGTCCACACTATAAGAGGGTGAAAAAGCTCCCACCCAAAACTTTAGCAAAGTTGCAGGATACAAAATAAACCCACATAAGTCATCAGCATTTTTATTTATCTCCTACACATCTCAGTAGCAGGAATTAGAAAGAGAAATTCCATTCTAAATCACCCTAGATATTATTAAATACTTAGGAATCTATCTGCTGAGACAAACACAGGGACTATATGAAAACAACTACAAAACACTTTCCATACAACTAAAACTAGATACAAGCAATTAGAAAAACATTAATTGCTCATGTGTACGACAAGCTAACATAATAAAAATGACCATCCTACCCAAACTTATCTATTTATTTAGTGTCATACCCATTGAACTTCCAAAAAACTTTTTTACTGAATTATAAAAAATCATAACAAAGTTCATTTGGAAGAACAAAAGATCAAGGATATCCAGGGAAATAATGAAAAAAATACAAAGGAAAAGGAAGGTGGCTTTGCAGTCCCAGATCTCAAATTATATTATAAAGCAGTGGTCATCAAAACAATTTGGTACTGGATAAGTGACAGAAAGGACGATCAGTGGAATAGACTTAGGGTAAGTGACCTCAGCAAAACAGTCTATGATAGGCCCAAAGATCACAGCTTTTGGGGCCAAAATCCACTATTTGATAAAAACTGCTGGGAAAATTGGAAGACAGTGTGGGAGAGATTAGGCTTAGATCAATACCTCACACCCTAAACCAAGATAAACTCAAAATGGGTGAATGACTTGAATATAAAGAAGGAAACTATAAATAAATTATGTGAACACCAAATAGTATACATTTCAAACCTTTGGGAAGGGAAAGGTTTTAAAACCAAGCAAGAGTTAGAAAGAGTCACGAAATGTAAAATAAATAATTTTGACTACATCAAATTAAAAAGGTTTTGTACAAACAAAACCAATGTAACCAAAATCAGAAGGGAAATAACAAACTGAGAAACAATCTTCATAACAAAAACCTCTGACAAAGGTCTAATTACTCAAATTTACAAAGAGCTAAATCAATTGTACAAAAAATTAAGCCATTCTCCAATTGATAAATGGGCAAGGGACATTAATAGGCAATTTTTAGTCAAAGAAATCAAAACCATTAATAAGCACATGAAAAAGTGTTTTAATCTCTTATAATCAGAGAGATGAAAATCAAAACAACTTTGAGGTATCACCTCACACCTAGCATATTGTTCAACATGACAGCAAAGGAAAGTAATGAATGCTGGAGTGGATGTGGCAAAATTGGGACACTAATGCATTGCTGGTGGAGTAGTGAATTGATCCAATCATTCTGGAAGGCAATTTGGAACTATGCCCAAGGGGTGCTAAAAGACTGTCTGCCCTTTGACCCAGCCATAGCACTGCTGGGTTTGTACCACAAGGAGATAATAAGGAAAAATACATATACAAGAATATTCATAGCTGTGCTCTTTGTGGTGGCAAAAAATTGGAAAATGAGAGGATGCCCTTCAGATGGGGAATGGCTAAACAAATTGTGGTATATGTTGGCAATGGAATACTATTTTGCTCAAAGGAATAATAAAGAGGAGGAATTGCATGGGAACTGGAACAACCTCCAGGAAGTGATGCAGTGCAAAAGGAGCAGAACCAGGAGAACATTGTACACAGAGACTGATACACTGTGGTACAATCGAATGTAATAGACTGTTCCATTAGTGACAATGCAGTGATCCTGAACAACCCAGAGGCATGTAGGAGAAAAAACACTATCCACATTCAGAGGAAAAACTGTGGGAGTAAAAATACCAAAGAAAAACAACTGTTTGATTACATGGGTCGAGGGGGATATGATTGGAGATGTAGGCTCTAAATGAATACCCTAGTGCAAATACCCACAATATGGAAATGGATTCTGATCAAGGACACTTGTAATACCCAGTGGAATTGCACGGTGGGAGGAGAGAGAGGAATAGAAAATGATTTTTGTAACCAAGGAATAATGGTTGAAATTGACCAAATAAAAAAATAAATTCATTTTTTAAAAAAAGCTGTTACATGATGAAAATTAAGTGCACTCACACTGTGGATAATGACCAAATTCAAAAGGAAATGGATCTCATTTTTGAGTGAGAACCCTTAGTATTCTGCCTCTCCTTGGGTAACATAGCATGTCACTGATTGTGCACTATATATTTTTGCTTAAAAAATTTTTATTATTGTTTTCCTTATATGTGCAATAGAGTATTTGAGGTTTTTTCTCTCATTTTTTTTACTTGAAGCACATGTTACTAGTATTAATTGTTTTTTGACTTTGCACTAGAATAAGTTTAAAATGTCTCTTTACACCTAATATCAATGCATATGCAAAAGCTTTAGACTATGGAAACCTGCCATTGATTGTTAAATACTATGGGACTTTGATTAATGATTGTATCTGACTCCAGGAGAAGGGATCATAAAAGAGCCACTGCATAATGCCAAGGAGCACAAGGTCAAGGAGCCCAACCAATCCTGGTGGGATTGATGAGATTCTGTGCCAAGAAAGGGGACCTGAAATTATTTTGGGGTTTGAGAGAGCAGATATTTGCAAAGTCAGACATAGAATTCTTTGTGCCCGATCCAGACTTCTGCTAAGTATTTCAGTTTGGTTGTCATTTTGGCTCCCCTATCCTTGAGAGAAAAGGCAAAATCAGACCAGGGACTGCTTCAAAAATCTAGTCCATTTTCTCTTTCTTTGGCAATTTGCTTTAATCCTTGATGCTGATTGGGTAAGTGCAAAATTCCTAATACAGGCTTGTGGAACATAAATCACTTCAATTGAGCCCTGGTTCAAGGACCTGTTATAGGCTTATTTTTTTCTTACTTAGAATTTTTACACATGAGACTTTGATATTTAATGTTTCATCTAGAAGTTATTGGTATCTCTTTTATTTTTTTAATGTTTTTTATTTTCTTTTGATAATTGATTCATATACCTCATAACTCAGCCCTGTATTCCTGGGAGACCCATGTGTTGGTCAATACCCTCCTCAGGGAGGATTGTATTATTGTCATAAAATTCTATATTTATAAAATTTTTTCTTATTGGAGAGTAATTCTAGGATAAGAAACTTGTTACCTCCCCAAATCAAGAGACAGAACTGTTTGGAGAAGGCACCATAAAGAAACCTGCAGAAACCACACAATGTACCAAAAAACCCTGAATAAACTTTGGGGTGTAATGAAATTTAAATGTGGGGGGTTGAACACATATATTTCAAATGTGTACTCCTATGCCAAAGGGAACTGCCCCCAATTGGCTTTTTGTCAATGTACCTAACATTGGTTTTGTTTTTTTTCTTTTATTTACCTCTTCTCTCCAAATTATTATAATTTCCCCTTAAAAAGTGCAATATTCTATGTACCTCTAGTTAAAGATGTTTAGAGATGTAAGTTGGTTATGTGTACTGATTCTTTGGGGAAACTAGGCATGTAAACCTGGGTGATTTCTACATACTAATTTCACAATGGAATCACGGGGGTGGGATTGTATAATTTGGATTTGCTCTCCAGGAACTCTCTTTCCAGCTTCCCATGTTCCTTCTCACATTATGTGCTAACATAGGGAGGATATAAGTTTTGTGTAGCTCCACCCTTGTGCTCTCTATTTCCCTGATCATGGCTGGGAAAGCTGGCTTTTACTGAAGTTTTTACTTTTGTCCTTTTATTTCTTCTACTTCAAGTGATTATTAATAAATCTTATAAAATATAATACTTGGAGTTATTGGTTATTAATTTTAATCTTGCAAAGAATTGCTGAAAAACAACCAGAACCAAAAAGAAATTTTGATAATGAAATTCAGCACTTAAGAGATGCATAAACAAGGTGAACAGAAAAAAACTCAGGAGAATACATGGGATTAAACTAAACATATTGCATGGGAAAATGATAGCTAGGATACTTAAGATTTCTATGGTGCCAGAGATGTCTAAATTACTTAATATAGTTAAGATAATCTAGGAAAACCATGGGTTTAAAATGATTACACTACTAGTTAGAAGGTGATAACTAAGATGATTAAGATATATATGATATTTGAAGTACCTAAGATACCCAAAGTACTTTCAGTACTGAAGATACTAAAGAATTTTATTATTATTGGGGTAATGAATAAGAGCATATATATAGATAGAGAATAGAAAATAAGTTGAATATGATTAGATGATATCCCTCCCTCCAAACCAGTCAAAAGATAAGAAGGAGAAATATATTTAGAAAAGAGTAAAGGAGAGAAAGTTGGGGATAAATTATCTCACATGAGGAGGCATGTAAGAATTAATACAGTGTTAGAGAAGATGGTTGAGAGTAATGCTTTAACCTTACTCTCATTAGAATTGATACAAAATGGGAATAATATCCATACTCAGATATAAAAATCATTCTTACTCAATAAGGAAGTAAAAAAGGAAGGAGGAAAGAAAAGAAAGGCAGACAAATAGCAAAAAAAAAAAACCTCATTTGTGAATAGGGAAATGTTGAAAGGAGGGAGAAGAATAAATGAGAAAAATAAAATGGAGAGAAACACCCAGTTAGTGATCATAACTGTAAATTTGAATGGGGCAAATTCACCCATAAAATGGAAAAGGATATCAGAATGAATTAAAAGTTAGAATCCTGCAATATACTGTCTACAAGAAATTAATTTAAAATAGGGAGAAACACATGAAATAAAAGTAAAGAACGAGGGTAAAATTTACAATGCTTCAGCTAAAGTTTAAAAAGCAGGGTTAGCAATTATGATCTGAAAGTAAAAGTGAAAATTGTCCTAAAAGTATTAAGGAAGTAACTTATATATTGAGAGAAAGAATAGTAGATGATGAAGTAATGCACAAAATGGCATAGCATCCAGATTCCTAATGGAGAAACTACATGAGTTACAAGAGGAAATTGAAACAAAAACTGCCATTATTACTTTATATCAGCAATTTTAAAACAAAGTCACATATAATCAGTTAGTGCAACTATGATTTTAAAATGAGTTAAACCCAGGTAAAAAAGTGTATAGTTTACTATATTTACTATATATAAAGTATACAAGATATCCATTAAAACAGTAATAGAAAAGAAATAGAGTGGAGTATTAGAATATTATAGATACCAATAAAATTAAGAGGATCTGTTATTAACTTTAGAATGTTAAGTGTTCAGCTTGACTGATTCTTGATTCCTAATAAAGATAACAGAAATAATCATTGATTGAGTCAGTTATAGAAATTAGGAATTTATTACGAGGGCAAGATAGTATTTGTTTTTGTGAAGGAGTTATAATCACTATAGTTTCCTCAGTTTACAGTCCAGAAAGATGCCTTCTGGTGTAATTTTAAGTTTACTCTCAATATTAGTATGTTATATATGATTATATTAGTCTATTATTTGTAGTATCAATTAGAAATGACCGAAAATTGTATTCTGATCAGAGTCATTCCCATATTTTCTGTTATTGTTACTTTCAAACTGTAATAATTAAAAGTGCTTGGGACATACTATGAATTATATATTCTAGTGATTAAGACATTTAACTGAGGCCCTGATCTTTGTAAATCCTTCTAATGTCCAAACAAGAAGTCTTAATTAGTGCTAAATCACCAGATGGACAAATGCAAATGAGGGCTACCTATCTTAAACCTTTATTTGGAATTTATCAACTCTCTAGGCAGATATTTCCTATACTTCAGCAACATATTCTGTTCATTTGGTGTTAATCATTGACTTGTATTAACTGTCAAACTCTATAAAAATAACTGTGAACATCCAAAAGAGGTCTTTGCCACAGGCTGTGTGTGGTGAGACCCCCAGTTCTTATTTCCATAATTAAAGATTCAGCTCAGAATGATAGCCCAGATATTTTAATTTCTTACAAAATAGACAATAAAACTATATTAATAGAGGACATTAACCTTCCCTTCTTAGAATGAGATAGATAAAATAAAAAATAAACAAGAAAGAAATTAAGGAGGTGAATAGAATTTTAGAAAAGTTAGACTTGACAGTCTTTTGGAGAAAACGGAATTGGAATCAAAAGAAATATGCCTTTTTCTTCACAGTACATGGTGCCTTCATAAGAATCAATCATATAGTAGGGCATAAAATCCTCACATTCAAATGCAGAAAAGCAGAAATATTAAATGCAACCTTTTTAGAACATAATGCTATAAAAATGATATGGAAAAAAGGGCTAGAGAAAAAATACTAAACATTAATTGGAAACCAGATAACCTTATCTTAAAAAATGAGTAGTCCAAAGAATAAATCATAGAAACAATCAACAATTTCATTACAGAGAATAAAAACAAGGAGATAACATACAATAAAAATAAGGAGACAATTTTGGGGATATAGCCAAAGCAGTACTTGAGGGAAAGTTTCTATCTCTAAATTCTTATATCAAGATAATAAAAAGAGTAGATCTAGGTGTACAACTAAAAAAAGCTGGAAAAAGAACAAAGTAAGAACCCTTAATTAAACACCAAATAATAAATCCTAAAACTCATAGGTAAGATTAATAAAATTGAAACTAAGAAAACCATTGAATTAGTAAATAAGAGCTGGTTTTATATTAAAAAACAAACAAAAAAGATAAACCATTGGTTGATTTGATTAGTTTATTAATTTCTTTATTACAAAGAAAGCAAATTATCAGTATTAAAAATGAAAAGGGTAAAGTTAAAGCAATTATAAGGAGATATTTTGCTCAATTATGTACCAATAAATCTGATAATCTAAGTGAAATAGTTGAGTTTAAAGAAATATAAATTGCCTAGATTAATAGAAGAGGAAATAAAATACTTAAGCAATTCCATCTCAGAAAAGAAATTGAACAAGACATCAATTAACTCTACAAAAGAAGCCCATGGCCAGATTAATTCACAAGTGAATTGTACCAAATGATTAAAGAACAATTCATTCCAATTCTATAAAAACTATTTGGAAAAGTAGCTGAGGAAGAAACTCTACAAAATTCCTTTTATGGCACAAATACAGTGTTGATACCTAAACCACGAAGAGCAAAAATAGAGAAAGAAAACTAAAGATCAATATCCCCAATGAATATTGATACAAAAATCTTAAACAAAGTACTAGCAAGGAGATTATAATAATATAACACCAAAGATCATACACTGTGGTCAGATTGGTTTTATACCAGGACTATAGGGATGGTTCAATATTAGGAAAATTATCAGCATAATTGACCAAATCAATAACAAAGTCATATGATTATTTCAATAAGTGAAGAAAAAGTTTTTGACAAAATACAATACCGATTTCTAATAAAGAGTCTATAAAACACTGTAATGAATAGAACATCCCTAAAAATTGTAACTAGCATCTATTTAAAACCATAAACAAACATCTATATTGGAGATAAGCTAGAACCCTCATACTATATGTGCTAGCTATAACAATATGAGAAGAAATAAAGGAATTAGAATAGGCAATGAGGAAGTAAAGCTATAACTCTTTGCAAATGATATGTTGGCATATCTAAAGAATCAACCAAAAACTAATAAAAACAATTCACAACTTTAGCAAAATTGCAGGATATAAAATAAACTCCCACAAATCTTTAGTATTTCTATTTACCACCAACAAAGTGTTGAAGGGAGGTGGGAGAAAGGGAGAGAATATCGATTGAAAAATGTCAGAAAATGAATATTAAAAATTGTATTGATATGTAATACTGAAAAAAAAACTTTTTAAAGAAAGGGACATGGAATGGCATTGAAGACAGACTTTATCTATCTCACGAATTTCCCTAAGACAAATATTTTTATGTGAGATGAATAAATAGTAGGTGACCAGAAAAGAGTTTTTTTTTTTTTTGAGAATTTGGCATTTGAGAATTTGCCCTCTTATTGACCAGCTCTGTTAAATTGAGCTAGGGAATTCCCCATCTCCTGCGTCTTAGTTTTCTGATCTATAAAATGGAGGTTGCAATCCTTGGACTACTTTCCTCACAGAGTTGTGAAAAGCAAATGAAATAATGTTCTTAAAGCACTTGGTAACTTGTTATTAAAATTTGAGCACCAGTTTTCTATATTGGTAACTCTACCTATGAAGCTGATTAAACCAGATGCAGCTTGAGTAAATTGATATCTAAGCTGGGATTAGATGAAACTTTGCTGTCATGCCAATAATGTATAAAGTATAATTATGAAATAAAGTCTCCACGAGTTATAAACCACCATCAATTGCATCCCCTTGTGGTCCTCGCTAGGTCTGTTTTACTGCTTTGCCTTAAAACTCAGAGTTGTAAAATGAAAGTGATTCTATTTTGACAGACTATCTACTTGTTGGCTACATTTTTCTGTGTGGATAGAAGACAAATTCTAAAAAGTTCAACCGGTAAACCATAAATACTTGGTAAAGGAAGGAATGAAAGAATTTTTGTATTTAGTTCTTAAACCAATGCCATTGCTACTGCTCATGGTTAACTAATGTCCTTTAATTATAATGAATGAATGAATTAATCAATAAGCATATACTAAGGGTCTGGAATTGCTTTAGGTCCTAGGGATGTAAATACAATAAATAAAGCAGCCCCTGGCCTCAAGAAACTTTCATTGTACATGGGAAGACAACACATACAATAGGTGTGCCTGCATGAATTTGGAAGGAAACCAAATGTTCAAGAATTAGTGGTTTTATTACTTCTGGGGAGAAAAAACAGAATGTCCTATGACTTGAGAAGTGGTGTTTCCATTGAAAGAGGAATTTTTTACTTTTTGATGTCTATTTTATGGGCATATTTTGAATTGGATTTTTTGTATACATGTCACATTACCTTGAAAGATGATAAACTCCACGAGAGCAGCATCTCTGCCTTATCTAAATTTGGCATCTCACTTTCCTTCCATAAATTTATGTAACTGAAGATACAAAAATGATTGGAAAAGCAGAATCATTAATGCAAAAGAACAAAAACTTGTACATAAAGGCAAAGAAAATTGTTTTGCAGTGCATGTAAAATCTCATGGGGATAGTTTGTCTTCCTTCAATCTGGAAATGGGCAGCTTATTCATCAGCACAGTTTGAGAGGGTGAAGAACATCATGCCACCTCCTGTCTGTGATAAGACTATTTTTGGTAGGAAAACTGAGATCTCACATCTGCTGCCATCAGATGACAATATACTTGGAAGAAAACTGTAAAAATGATTGAGTTTTTCCATTATAATGACTATATTAACTCATGTGCACTGTAATTAGATGGATCTCCCACTTCTCTCTACCTGTTACTAAATTTCTCAATGGAAGATGCCATATTATTAACTTTCTCATCTGAGAGACTAATGACATCTTATAAAAAAAAGGTGAATAGTATTAAGTCTATATGACACTGCATCACCTGTTCTGATAATCAAAGTTTTTTTTAAAGTCATCCTTTACAAAGATGGAAGATGAAATTCTATTTTCTTTCAAAAGGGAGGTGGCAGGGGCAGCTAGGTGGCTCAATGGATTGAGAGCCAAACCCAGAGATGGGAATTTCTGGGTTTAAATCTGGCCACAGATACTTCCTGGCTGTGTGACCCTGGGCAAGACACTAAACCTTAGTGCTTAGCCCTTATCATTCTTCTGCCTTGGAACCAGTATACACTATTGACTCTAAGGTGGAAGGTAAGGATTTTTTTAAGAAGGGAAATTTCTTTCAAACAGCTATTCTACTGTCCTTTACTATCATTTAACCAATGTTGGACATATTAATTTCTTGATCCTGAATATTTTAAAGAAAACATTGGACTGACCTTGGGAAACCATTATCTCAAGCAGCTAGTTCTATCTTACTTCCTCTTGTATCTTGTGATACTTAGTAAATTTCCTAACCCATTCAATTCTTCTCTCTGTAGGGTCTGGCACCTCTTATAGGTAAAATGAAACTTGGAAAATTCCAACCTCTTTGGAGGAAACAGTAAGCAAATGCTTCTGTCGCCACAGTGGGGATAAGTTCCACAATTTCTATTTTTTACTGATGGAAAAACTTGGGTCCATGAAATTTAAGAGATTGAACCAGTCATATAGTAGGTCACAGGAGAAAAAAAATGACCCAGGTCTATTTATCTTCAGGTCATGAGAGCATGGGATCTGATCCTTGTTATCTAGGTATCTTCTGTAACTATGTCTTTTGGCCAGAGAGCAGGCTATATTATCCATTCTTGGCATCTAATCATAGTGTTGTTTTTTTCGTTTGGTGCCTTATAAAATTTCATGGCTTCCCAATTTCACATATTGAGCTGCTCCTATTCACCTTTAATCATAATCACAGCTTATGCTGCCTCAGTGAATGCAGAGAGTTTATTGAACTGCACAGGAAAATTCTACCCTCAGGTGAAAAAAAGTCCTCTGGTTTAGCTTCTATTTTTAATACCTTGCATTTATTTGACACTTTGCTTTGAGGAGCCCAAGTACTTTTCAGACATCATCTAATTAATCCTCCCAGACAGGTGGGAGGCAGGTATTATTATCCTCATTCTACAAATGAGGAACCCAAGCCTGGAGAATTTTAAATGACTTTTATAAGGTCACCTGGGGGTTGTAGAGAGGTAGAATGGTTTGTGAGGAAGCCAAGAATAAAGTCTATATTTTCTGATTCTTGATTATATTCAGTGACCAAGGAAAGCAGACACCTGGATGTGGAAATGGTGGAGTTTTATTAAATAACAAGTCATTTCTACATTCCTTTAAGATTTACAAGGAGCTTTCCTCCTAATGAGGCTCTAAGGTGGTTAGTATAGTCATCCTTATTCCCAGATAAGAAAACCAATACTCATGGAAGTTAAGTTTCTTGCTCACGGCCACATAATTAGAAAGACCCAGAGCTCCAATTTATACCTAGGTCTTCCTGACTTCAAGACCAGCATACGTTCTACAATACTATTCTGGAACATAAAAGAAACACAGAACTATAAAAAAATTAAAATCATGAATTTAAAGACCTACTGCAACCACTTCGTTTTACATGATTAAACCAAGATCTGGCGTGGTCTTGAATTGGTCATGAATTCATTTTTAAGTTAAATTTTTTTTCTTATTGAATATTTTTTTCTCCTCACTTTCCCTCCTCTTCTGAGGGAAAAAAGTGGAAAAACAAAACCCTTGTAACAAATAAGCTATTCAAGCAAAACAGATTCCTATATTGGTCATAGACACACTTGCACACTCTCATGGGAAGCCACTCCGTTGCCATAGACCTCAGTAGCAATCAGAACTCTGAGCCTGTTTACCTATTCTTACTCTCCTGATACAGACTTGATGATTAATCATACAGATAGCTGTAACTATCACTTTATCTGTGTAGATACTATAACATAAGAGATAGGATCCTGAGCTAGGAATAAGAGACCTGGCTTCACATCCTCTTCCTCTGATACTAGCTGTTGATTGGTTAGTTTTTCTTACTAGAAGAGGACCAAAATGACAGCAGGTCATGTCTTTTGACTTGGGCATGTTATGATTAAAATTCTCAGGAGACCATTATCTTATTTTGCAATTATTTATTCAATAATAAAAAAATGAGTCAAAGAAAGAGAAGGCATCAGCCACATGTGGCCGGTCATCTTCTCCCCTCCCTCCACCAGGCCTAAACCTGACCACACATCTACTCATTCTGGAATTCCAAGGGAAAAGTCCCGATGCCCTCCCCCTACTCCAATTTATGCTCTTCAGGATGGCCCTTTCCCAAGCCTTGTGGATTGGAGAACTTGGACCTCATTCTGCCTGCACAGTGCCCATGTTCACTTTTCTGGGCTACAGTTGTCTTAAAAGGCTTGTTTACAGAGAAACAAAGAGTTTATCTCCACCCTTATGGAGGGGAGAGGAGCAGTTGTAGCTTAGATTTTAAGATTACACTTTTTTTCCTTTAAAATCCAAAAGCTACTTTGAGCTTCCACAAAAAGGGCGACAGGCTGGTGTCAAATTTTCACAGGCATAGATAGGATTTAAGTGAAGCAGAGCTACACAAAGTCATCAGTTTTACTCTCTCTTCCAAGGACATCCCAATTCAGTGGCAAAACAAAATACAAGACAACTGGAAATGGCCTGGGTGCAGTGGATGACCTCCGTGTTTTCAATGTCTGACCCAGCTCTAAGTGCTCCATGGTATCTGCTTCAGTCACCCTTATTGTTATTGGAACAAATTGTTCTTATTGCCTTTTCTGCCTGAGGAAGTCTTCACTTGCCTGGGTGGTCACTCCTCACTTATGGGTTTGAGACCTGCCAGTCACCTGGTAACCTGGTTTCACCTGCCTGATTAGATGATTTACTGGGGTGTGGCTGCTGTGTATACTAGTGCTTCTTGGGGCCATTGGTAAGAGTTAGGGGTCAGACAGACACCAAAGGAGGAAAGGAACCTAGAAAAGTCCTCCCTCACACCAGAAGTACAAGTCTTCCCCGAACAATCTGTATAATCCTGGGCAAGTCACTCAATCTTGATATGATTTAGGCAAGTGCCTAGGACTCATCTATTAAAATAACTTATTATGGTAGGAAGATCCCTGATTCTGGATTTGAGAAGACCTAAGTTCAAATCCCTCCTCTGACCCTACCTGTGTGACCACAGCAAGGGTGTGCTGGAGCAGGCTTGAACTAGAAGCATTTACAACTCAAAAACAGGCAAATTTATAATTCAGGGCTTGATTGAAATCTTAAATTGATAGAGAATAGAGATAGAGAATGATCTTAAAATGATAGAGAAAATGCTAATAATGCATATTAAACTTTTTATAAATCTGTTTCCAGATTACATATGAATGCAAATTTTAATAATTATTTTCTGACATTTTACAATTCATGTTTTCTCTCCCTACTACTTTGACCCCTCCAAATCCTCCCTCCTCTCCAAGAAGGCACATAATATGATATAGGTTGTACATATGTTACTATACAATAAATAATTTCATGTTCATTATGTTGTAAAAGAAGACATATATCACTTATACTAGAAAAAAATTCATGGAGAAAATAAAGTGAAAAATGGTATGCTTCAATCTACATTCAGACACTATTAGTTCTTTCTATGGCATGAGTCCCTTACAATTGTCCTGGATCCTTGCATTGCTGATAATAGTTAATTCATCCGTAATTGATGTCATAGTATATTGCTGTTATGAATATACTGTTCTCCCACTTCTGCTTAATTTACTTTGTTTCACTTCATATAAGTCTTTCCAGGTGTTTCTGAAATCATCCTTTTCATTATTTTTTATGGCATAATAGTTTTTCCATTACAACCATGTATCACAGCTAGTTCAGCCATTTTCCAACTGATAGATACTCCTTCAGTTTCTAGTTCTTTGTCACAACAAAAAGAGCTGCCCTAAATATTTTTGTACAAGTAGGTTCTTTTCCCCTATCTGTGATGTCTTTGGACTATAGATCTAGTGATGGTATTGTTGGATCAAAGGATATGCAGTTTGGTGGCCTTTGGGCATGGTTCCAGATTGCTATCTAGAATGGTTATATCAGTTCCATTAACAGTGTACTAGTATTCCAATTTTTCCATATCCCTTAAACATTTTCCTTTTTTAGTCATGTTAACCAGTCTGTTGGGTGTGGGGTAGTACCTTAGGGTTGTTTTAATTTGCATTTAATAGTAATTAGAAATATTTTTTCATATAACTAAAAATAATTTTAGTTTCTTCAAATAAGAATTATCTGTTTATATCCTTTCACCACTTGCCAATTGGTCTTGGGTTATAGGCTTCAGAATATGTGACATCTGATGGCCAGATATGAACCCATTTTGACTTTTCCATGGTATATGGCATATAGCAGTTACTTGATAAATTTGGATTGTCTGATTGACTGACACTGACCCTCTTTGGTATGGGAGTGACTCCAGAAATGACTTGGGTAAATCTTTTTATCATAGCCCCACCTAAATTTGAAGGAGAAAGGATAGCACAGGACCCATTCATGAAACCAACATTCTTAGTCTGACTTTATAAGAAAGGAAAGTATATGAGTACTCCAAGGCTTTGCTTGAAGTAAACACTCATGAGCCCAAATGATAGGTGTATACTACTTGGGCTCTCCATCCTAATATCCAGACTCCCTGAAGCTCCCAATAATCACTACTGGTAGCTTAAGGTTAAACCAGCAGCCCTGCTACCAAAACATCCTAATTAGAGATATTAAGGGAAGTCAAATCCAAATCAGGGCAGCTGTAAGTAGCAGCTATAAGATAGCAAAAGCATCTCAATGCAGTATTCTGGACTCCTAGCAAGTCCTCCAATACTCTCCTCTACATATCCACCCTGATGGTATTTCTTTCTTCTCATTGTTCTAACAATAGAATTCACAAAATTATATTTATTAATAATTTTAATAATGTTTTGATCATTGAAACTATACCTCTCATTACTTATACTGGAGTTCAGGCAAGCCTCCCCCTAACCCCTCTGGCTTATGGCATTTATGTCTCCCTAATGAAATTAACTTCCTTAGTTCAGGCTGAGGATCTGGAACAGATTTTAAAATCTGTGTCCTTTGATAATTTTCATTTATATGGACTAAAAAATACTTTTGGGGAAAGAATCTCTGTTGTAGTTTTCTGTGTGATCAGAAAATGGAATCTAGAACTAGAACTAGTTCCTTCTATAACTTGAATCCATGGCCTTCTTCCTGGAAGAAATTTAATCAGGCAACCGTGTTTGTAGGTCTTTAGTGGCTCCTAACTTGACACTGTCTCTTTAATGAGAGTGGTAATTTTATTTAAGCCAGGATATATTGGGGCATGGGAATTTATTGAGGTAGAGTGGAGTTATTACTAGTCATTGACCCAGATGACTTTAGTTTAAATTTTTATTCTGCTGCTTAGTAGCCATTTGTCTTTCAACAAGTCACAGAAGAATTCTGGATCAGTGAAAAAATCATTATGTATTGCTACAGACACCAAAGGTCTTTGGAGAACTTTGGACTCTTATAAAGCAACTGAGAACTATCCTATCTGTTACTTCTGGAGTTTAAGGATAGTTCCATGGAAACATTGGACTACTATTTCCCAGGATGCATAGCTAATATTCAAACTACTTCCCCTGTAGGGTTTTAACACCATGGGAGTAGTAGGGCTGAAGGATATTGAATTCAGGAGCCATTTAAAAATTTTTTTGTTCTGCCTTTCTTTATATCCCTGGGTTTAGCACATAGTAGGTACTTAAGGAATGCTTATTGACCTTACTTACTTCAATATGACATAAATGTTAAAAATCTTCATTTTTATTTTTATTTATATATATATAACATAACATAATATATAACTATATATAACATAATATATATAACTATATATAACATGCTATATATGATTTGTTATAAATGTGTAATAAATTATAATAAATATGCTTATCCAAGAGAAACAAATACCCAAATTGTCTATATCCAAAAATGTGTCATTTTTCCCGTCTCCCCTGTCCTCCCTCTCCAAGAAGGCAGGTAATATGATATAGGTTATATATATATATTATTATTATATAATTCATGTTTCCATGTCCATCATGTTGTGAAACAAATAACATATTGCTTTCATGAGAAAAATTCATGGAGAAAATAAAATGAAGAATGGTATGTTTCAATTTGCATTTGGACTCCATCTGTTCCTTCTATGTCTATGTCTATGTCTATGTCTATGGATTGCCTTTTTTCACCATGAATCCCAGTTGTCCTGAATTCTTGCTTTTTCTTTTATTTTTTATTTTAAAAATATTTATTCATGTTTACATATTTCATTTTCTTTCCCTCCCCTTTTCTCCACACCCCTCCCCCCCCATCCAATAAGCACTTCCACTGGGTTATACAAATTATCACTTATACCTATTTCCATATTATTCATTTTTGCAAAGAAGCAATCTTTTAAAACCAAAACCTCAAGTCACAGTTCTTTCTCTCAATGTGGATAGCATTCTTTCTCATAAGTCCCTTGGGATTGTCTTGTATTAGAAAAGTTCATTACATTGTATTGTTCCACAATGTTTCACTTTCTGTGTATACTGTTCTCTTGCTTCCTGCTCATTTCACTCTGCATCAAATTCTGGAGATTCTTCCAATTCATGCAGAAATCCTCCAGTTCATCATTCCTTACAGCAATAGTATTCCATCACCATCATATATCACAATTTGTTGAGCCATTCCCCAATCGAGGGATATCCCCTCATTTTCCAATTTTTTGCTACCACAAAAAAGTGCAGATATGAATATTTTTGTCAAACATTTTTATTATTATTATCTATTTAGGGTACAAACCTAGTAGTGGTATTTCTGAATCAAAGGGTATGCAATCTTTTAAAGTCCTTTGAGCATAGTTTCAAATTGCCTTCCAGAATGATTGGATCAATTCACAACTCCACCAGCAATGCATTCGTGTCCCAATTTTGCCAAAACTCCTCCAACATTTATTATTTTCCTTTACTGTCATACTGGTCAATCTGCTAGGCATGAGGTGCCTCAATATTGTTTTGGTTTGCATTTCTCTAATTATGAGAGATTTAGAACACTTTTCCATGTGCTTATTGATAGTTTGATTTCTTTATCTGAAAACTGCATATTTATTTCCCTTGACCATTTGTCAGTTATGAGACCCTTGCCTTCTTGATAATAGTTAAGTCATTCACAGTTGATCATACTTTATTGTTGTTATTATGAACAACACTCTCCTACTTCTGAACACTTTACGTTGCATCACTTCATATACATCTCTCTTGTGTTTTTTTGTTGTTGTTGTTGTTTTGATTATCATCTTGTTTGTCATTTCTTATACCACAACAATATTTCATTGCAATCATATACCACAACTTGTTTAAATGGATAATTCTGAATACATTAAATTAAAATTTTTCTATACAAATAAATCTAATTTTGCCAAGATTAGAAGGAAAGCATAAGTTGGGGAACAATTCTCATAGACAATTTCTCACATAGAGGTCTCATATCTAAAATACATAGAGAACTTTGTCAAATATATAAGAATATGAGCCATTCCCCAATTGACAAGTGGTCAAAACACACAGATAGTTTTGGGATAAAAACATCAAATCTATAAAAAACTATACAAAAATTTATCTAAATCATTATTGATTAGAGAAATGCAAATCAAAACAACTCTGAGATAATCATCTCATACTTATCAGATTGACTAAAATTATAAAAAGGCAAAAAGACAAATGTTGGAGGGGATGTGGGAAAATTGAACATTAATACATTGTCTGTGAGACACTTGCTTGTGAATGCCTCAAGGAGAGAGAGAGAAAGGATAGTAGATTGGATTCCGTGGGGGGCATGATGGATCCAGGTAAGAGATGGCAGAATTGAGTCAGAAACCAGGCCATATTGATATCAATGGAGCTCACAGCACAACTCCAAACTCTGGAAATCACAAAGGCACAAACCATCCAGTAGTCCAAATTTAGAGAATTAGCCTACGTTCCTTGGGCTAGTAGCCAAGCAGGAACCTAACGAACCTTATGGCTGAGAGAATAAAGTAGGAATAATAGGATGAATTAGAAAGAGCTAGGTATTAGCATTGGAAAAGAAATGTGCCTGGCCAGAGGCTAGGTCCCAAGTGAGAGAGAGAGAGATAGAGAGGGAGGAAAGGAAAGACAGACATAGGTGAGAGGTGAGGTGGCAAAGAGGCCTGGCCTTCTGTGGAGCTCCTATTTATTACCTTTGTGATGCAAATGTGTACAATACATAGGGATGAGTGCAAGCGTATTATCATTGGTCACTTGTAAATTACAACAAGGTATAGGTGTGGTTTGTCTCAGGCCAGATGACCACAAAGAAACCTGATTTCTCTCCTAACCTGGGGGAAGCTGGGATCAAGGGTCAACAGGCTTTACTAGCCATGTGCAAGACTGAGCATGCTCTCTTCTAAGACAATCTTTACATTCTAACTGTTTCCCTTGTCCCTAGATAGGTGTGGACTGCTACAGTCTGTGGAACTGTGAAGTGATCCAACCATTTTGGAGAGCAATCTGGAATTATACTCAAAAAGTTATAAATCTGTGTAAATATTTAGACCCAGTAATACTACTATTAGGTTTACTTCCCAAGATGTTCAAGGAAAAAGAAAAAGAAATTATACATTCTAAGATATTTATAGCAGTTCTTTTTATGGTAGCAAAGAACTGGAAACTGAAGAAACATCTATCAATTGGGAATGGCTGAACAATTTGTGATATAAAAACCTCCTTTTCCATTTCTTTAGAAATACAGTTTCTCTAGTCTAAAACCCTTTCCCAAACTTTTTTTTCTTTTAGGAAAGCATAAAGAAAAAAAAGGCTGGGATTTGCTTTTGAAATGAAACAGGAGTAATCAAACTTAATTCTTGACTATCTAGGATCATTGCTTTCTCCCCCCTAAAGTGATTGGTGTCATGACTCATCTAGGGTGATTCTTCTCTCTTAAAAAATTCAAGGTTAGGAAATTGATTGTGGAAGGAACGCTGAAGGGAAGTAGTCCAGGAAGGAACTGAGTGGTGTCTGTTCTGGAATGTTAACCTCAAACAGTATTTTAATGTACTTATGATCTTTTTCTTGTTCAATATTCCTATAAACGTTACTTGAAACCTTTTTGTGGTAGAAAGAGCCCCATCAGAAAGGCATGAACTATTATGCCCGTTTGGACAGCTCTCTCTTTACTTGTGTTATTTATATTAATGTATTAACAGCATTATATTCATAATAACATATTTATAACATTCTGTTACTATTAATAATTATAATATGTCATTCATATTAATATCAACAACATGATATCAATATTACTATATTATTAATGTGAATAATATGCTTGGAGAGAGAACTGGTCTAGTCCACCCTGCCTTCCATTGTGACCCTCTTTGCCCCAAGAAGGTTTCAAGTAACTTTTATAGGAATATTGAACAAGGTAAAGATGATCATTATTATATTCTTATATAAAAATTAATGATTCATAAGAATTATTATGATCTTATATTACTAGAAGAAACATTCATGTGAAGCAAGAAGCTTGAAATAATCCTCTCTTTTTACTAAGCCTTAGAAAGAAACATGGTCGCTTCAGTTGGCTTCCATCACTATGGTGGTTTATTTAACTTTAAGAGAGCTTTGGATACATGGGAAAGGACCTGCAGTTCAATGACTAAAATGATTAGACGTCTGGCCTGTGTGACTGCAGCCAGTCTCTGTTACCTAGCAACTGAGAGCAACCGGAAATAGTAGATCTCTAAAGAAAGGACAAAAGAAAAGAAACAAGTCTGGGAGACTAGGACTGGAGAGAAAGGGGGCAGAGACTCTATCTTAAATGCCCCCTGAGCTCGGAGAAGTGAGAGCATTGTGCTTCCCCCACTTCCCCAAATTCAGGGTTTCAGCTGATAGCATCTTCCTTCTCAGCCTCCCCTTCCACTTAGTCTCTTTCAGACTCAGTTTTCTCACCCGTAAAATTGGGTTAATAATAGATAATAATAGCACCTAGCTCACAGGGTAGTGTGAAAGGCAAATGAGATCATGTAAGTAATTTCCTCACTACATAAATGTGAATTATTATTATTGTCTTAACCCCAGTTGAACTTCAGTTTGGGTAAATATTGTGCACGAGATGTTAGACAACCCAGCACAGAAAGTAAGCAAGAGAAGGCAGAAATGCTGGCAGGACTGGAGAAAGCTGAAAATGGCACATTTTGGTTTTTTGGTTTTTTACCAGTTCTGTCTCCAAACACTTCCTATCCTCACTATGCATTTGGTTTGACCTTATAGCTGAGCTTATTATTGCCTCTGCATAGGTTTGTTGAGAGAAAAACATTCTGAAATCCTGAAAATCTTATGTAGATGTGAAATATTCAGCTCAATAAATGTGCATTGAAAAATCCCAGAATATCAATTCCCTAAAACTCATCTGGTGATGCCCTTCTTACTAGTCCTTTGGCTAGCCCTAGGCAAAATTGTGAAGTAGAGAAAAAAGAGTTTTGTGCCCTCTGACTTTTTAATATCTGTTAATTAGACCTGACTCTTACTGACCCCATTTGGAGTTTTCTTGGCAAAGATACTCAAGTGGTTTGCCCTATCCTTCTCCAACTCATTTGGCAGATGAGGAAATTGAGGCAAGCAGGGTGAAGTGACTTGCCCAGGGTCACACAGCGAGTAAGTACCTGAGGTCAGATTTAAACTCAGGAAGATGAATTTTCGTGTCTCCAGGATCTGCGCTCTATCTCCCACGTCACCCAGCTGCCCATCTTTCTTCCTATTAAACCCTCCCTTCAGCTTGTTGTCCAATGAGACCGAGGCAGCTAGATATAAGGCAGGTGTCTGAAAAATAACGTTCAGCGAGTTGTCTCCGTTCTAGGGTATTTGTATCTTACCGGTAACTGAAAAGGGAGCAGCTGCCAGCAGGGATTACTCCTGCCTTGGAGGAGGAGGACACATGAGGGAGTTCTCGCGGAGTCGGTAATCCGCAGAGCAGGCAAAGTTTGGGCAGGCAGGGCAGAGTGCGGGGAAAGAGGTCAGGTTTGCAGTTTGTTTGGAATGATTTCGGATTCCGGGTTCGAGCTAGGTTAGAGAGAGTGACTGGCTAGTCAGCGAAGTGTTGCTGGGTGTCCAGACTAACTCAACATCGACGTCAGGAAGGGTGTCTGGACCGTCAATGGGGGAGTAGAGCTAGTGCGGAACCAGCTGGCTCGGAAGAAAGTGGCTTGACCGGGAGTGTTGTAAGACTCAAATTAGATCATGGCTCTAAAGCCCTTTAAAAGCCTTAAATTTTACTTCTGAGTAGCATTGTTAGCCTACAGTTTCCAGGGCTCCAGTCTTGTGATTTCATTTTCAGAGGCTTCTTACTGGATTGTTGATGAATTCAAGCAATAATAATAATAATATTTTTCAGAACCTTATCTTCCATCTTAGAATCAATACTATGCATTGGATCTAAGGCGGGAAAGCGGTAAGGGCTAGGCAATAGAGCTTAGGACATTTGTCCAGCGTCACACATCTAGGAAGTGTCCCAGGTCAGATTTGAATCCAGGACCTCTAGGCCTGGCTCTCAATCTACTGAGCCACCCAGGTGCCCCCTCAAGCAATAACTCTAAAGTTATATGAAGAGTCTTCTGGTAAACTGCCAGGTTCTCAAAAAAAATGTTCATATAATTAAATTTTTTTATTTTATTTATTTTTAAAATATTTTTCCAAGTTTACATGATTCATTTTCTTTCCCTCCCCTCTTCCCTCCCCACTTCCAGAGCAGACAAGCAATTATACTGGGTTGTATAAATGCTATCACTTGATACCTATTTCCATATTACTCATTTTCATGCAATTAAAAATTAATTTAATGTAATTTAATGTAATTGGCATTATTAAAATTTTCTTATGTGTATAAAATAAAAAATCAATTTGTAGTGATTGCTGATATTTGAGGGGTAGATGCTCACACTGAAAATTTAACAATGAGCTTTCATTGGGTAGAGTCAGCTCTAGTATGCTCCTGGGCTTATACTTCTGGAGTTGATAAAAGATAAGATTGGTTCTTCAAGAGCTGTTTCCTCATGGTTCTCATTTACTTTTGTAGGGTAACCCAGATACATTTTGGAAACTGTGATGCCAGGCTTGGCAGGTCTAGATATCTGACTGTTCTAGGTTTGAGACACTAGTATTTAATTTCTTTTTCTTTTTAAAATATTTTCCCATGTTTACATACTTTATTTACTTTCCCTCTCCTCTTCCCTCCCCCCTCCCAGATCCAATAAGCACTTCCACTGGGTTATACAAATGGGTTATACAACCTATTTCCATATTATACATTTTTGCAATAGAGCAATCTTAAAACCAAAATCCCAAATAATATACCCATATAAACAAATGACAAGTCATTTTTTTTCTTCTGCATTTCTGCTCCCACAGTTCTTTCTCTTGATGTGGATAGCGTTCTTCCTCATAAGTCCCTTGAGATTGTTTTGTATTAGCAAAGTCCATTGTCACTAGTATTTAAATAGAGAGAAGAGAACTCTCATGGGGAAACCAACTGAATCCATTTGGACACAAGTATAATATATATGAATGTATCTATTTGAGTACTACCAGTGCCATTATGAAGCCAAGTATTCACCACTGTCATCTCTTCCCTCCTTCACATTCTAAAGGGAAGAGCAAGAATGGTAGAGAATTTGGGGGTGGCAAATAGCAGATTGGCAAATTTGGGGTAGCATCCTTGCCTTGGGGGAAGCATCTCTATCTATATTTCTGGAGTAGCAGAGGCTGACAATGGAATGTGAGAAGAGGCTGTCTTGTGCACAGCTCCTACAGCTGGGGACTAACTGGTCAAATTGGCAGGTAGCCCAACACTAACACCAATGGTCATAGCATGGTGGTTGTTAGTGGTTCAGAACCTGGAGCCACTTTATTTATGAGAACACCTGGGACTCCCAGAGGGGAGACAACATTTGGAGAAATGGATGAGAAGATAAGGATGATGCTGGATATTCCTGGGACATAGTCATTTTGAATGGCTTTACCCTTTCTTTTTGTTATCTGAAGGTGAGATCAGGGCTTTTTGCACAACTTCAGTGTGAGATCACCTCTCACATTAAGCTTATAGAGGAGAAACAGAGTTTAGCTCAGTATCTGGCACATAGTAGGAGCTCAATAAATGCAAGTTCCCTGGCTGAACAGAAATGCCCTCACAGTGCCTGAGTTCAGAGAAATTAAAGGAAGGAGATTGTTAATGTTCAAAAATATGGCTTTGGGTAGGACAGTTTAGTATCTTGCAGCCCTGAAGGCAGGGAACATTAGGAAGTGGCCCAAAAAGCACCTCAGCAGATGATTACAAGCACTTCTAGTAGTATCTGGATAAAGACTAAGGCTGATGACTAACTTTAGATTTATTTGAAAATGAAAGAGATGCACCTCACACCTAGTAGATTGGCTAACATGACAGCAAAGGAAAGTAATGAATGCTGGAGTGGATGTAGCAAAATTGGGACACTAATGCATTGCTGGTGGAATTGTGAATTGATCCAACCATTCTGGAAGGCAATTTGGAACTATGCCCAAAGGGTGCTAAAAGACTGTCTGCCCTTTGATCCAGCCATAGCACTGCTGGGTTTGTACCCCAAAGAGATAATAAGGAAAATTACTTGTACAAGAATATCCATAGCTGCACTCTTTGTGGTGGCAAAAAAATTGGAAAATGAGGGGATGCCCTTCAATTGGGGAATGGCTGAACAAATTGTGGCATTTGTTGGTGATGGAATACTATTGTGCTCAACGGAATAATGAACTGTAGGAATTCCATGGAGACTGGAACAACCTCCAGGAAGTGATGCAGAGTGAGAGGAACAGAACCAGGAAAACATTGTACACAGAGACTGATACACTGTGGTACAATTGAATGTAATGGACTTCTCCATGAGTGGCAATGCAGTGATCCTGAACAACTTGGAGGGATCTAAGAGAAAAACCACTATTCACATCCAGACGAAGCACAGTGGGAGTAAAAACACTGAAGAAAAACAACTGTTAGAACACATGGGTCTAGGGGATACAGGTGGGGATGTAGACTCTAAATGAACATCCTTGTGCAAACAACAAAATGGAAATGGGTTCTGATCAAGGACACAAGTAATACCCAATGAAATTGCCCATTGGCTGAGGGAAGAGTGGGTAGAGGGGTGGGAGAGAAATAATGTGATTACTGTAACAAAGGAATAATGTTCTAAATTGACTAAATAAACTTATTCAAATGGTAAAAAAAAAGAAAATGAAAGAGATGGAGATGGGGTAGTTTCAGAATGTGGCTAAATAGCAGAAGTGGGAGCAAGAAAGAATTTATAACATAATATTGTGAGGGTAAAGCCTGATTTTAGCATGGACCCCTTTGCAGTCCAGTGAATGGACTCCTTCTAATGTTTTAAATGTATAATAATCTATATATGAGTTAAAATAAAACTAATTATATTTACATATAATTATTAAAATAGTGAAAAACAAATTGTGATATAGTAATAAGAATTTGTGCTTCTCAACACATTAAAGAAAAATTTAAAACACAGAAAAGTTTAAGTTTTATTTTTCAGACATATCAGTGTGAAGGTTGTTGTTTAGCTCAAATAAGAACATTAAACTGCGGGGTGGTCTTTGACAATATATCATGTATTGGATGTATTGGACATTCAATGAATTTTTTGTTTTGTTTTGATGGTTGTCAATGCCGAACACCCCAATTTGCAATAATACACTTTTGCAAATGGAATGAAAGATTTTATAGCTTTTTTAGAAAACAAGGATAGAATTCTCCCATCAAACACCAGAATTCTCTAAGGCCTTGTGAATCAACTGTAGTAAATTCATTGCCTTAAGACTGATGGGTTCAACTTTGTTAGGTCAGCATCTTTAATATAGTTTATGCCCAAAAGGAAAGAACTGTGAATCCATGGTTCAATTTATGCGAACAAGATAGAAAAAACTTTTGAAAGCATTCTAAAGAGTTTACAGATGTGCACAGATGTGTATTTTCAAAGGAACTGATAGCAAAATTTTTTCTCAAATCCATTTTGATAAAATACTTCCTCCAGTAATTGAAACTTTGCCTATCAGCCTTTACTCTCTTCATCTATATTAGTAGCTTCATTGTATTCATTAATGCAAATGAAACTATATAATATATAATCTTCATTACATTTTCTTTTCCTTGACATTGACATTTAAATTTAGTTTGTAAAAATAAGATAAAGTTAAAATATTTGATTCAAGTAGTATTTTTCAAAATTCAATATTTCATATTCATCTTAACAAGACAGATCTATAGAGAAATAAGTAATGGGTATGTCAATTAAATAAAGTGAAGGATTTGGAGAGATTTAAAAAAAATTTAGATAAAATAAAGTTTACTTTTATAACATATCCAGAATTTTAAACACTCCCAATAGACAATCAGGCTATAGCACTAGCTTAGGGGTTGTACCCCTCTGGCTACACTGGGACTAAATTGTTGTTGCCTAGGGAGTCCTGTAGGTTTCCTTTCTTTCCTTAGAAATAATAATTCTTCTTTCTGATATTACTCATGGTTGCCTTGCAGCATTAAAATTTTTCAAATCAACAAATATTGATTTTCTTTCCCTCTCAACCCACCCTCTCAAGAAAATAAAATAAAATAAAAACTCTTGTACAAATGTTCATAGTCAAGCAAAGGTTTCCCATATGGGACATGTTCTAAAATGTTTATCTCATTCTTCATTTTTATTTTATAACTTCCGTCAGGAGGTTGGTAACATTCTTTTTCGTTGATTCTCTGAAATTGTTGTTGATCATTATATTGATGAGAGATCTTTCAAAATTGTTCATTTTTACAGTGCTGTCATAGTATAAATTGTTCCTGGGTTCTGCCTACCTTACTGTGAGTCAGTTCATTCTGATTGAGTTCATCTCAGATTTCTCTGAAACAATCTTTCATCATTTCCTATACCATACAATAGTATTTCATTATATTTATATATCATAATTTGTTTGACTATTCTCCAATTGATGTGCAACTCTCCTCTGCCCCTTCTGTCACTTCCTTAGTTTAAAGTTCTTTGCTACCATAAAAAGACATCTACAAATATTTTTGAACTTATAGTTTTCATCTTTTAGTCATAGACCTAGAAGTGGCATTCCTGGGTCAAAGGGCATGCACAGTTTAATGACATTTGGGAGATAGTTCCAAATTGCTTTTTTGAAGACTAGAACAATTCACAGCTCTGCCAGCAGCATTTCAATGTACCTGTTTTCCCTCAATCACTCCAAAATTTGTTATATAATTTTTGTTGGTTTTGTCTATCTGATAGGTATGAAGTGAAATCTCAGAGAATTTCTCTAATTTTTAGTGTTTTGGAGGATTTAAAAAACAACCAAGATTTCTTCCCTTGAGAACTACTTGTTCATATCCTTTGACCATGTATCAATCAAAATCAATCAAGAAATTATTCTTTTAAATTTGAATAAGCTCTTGACCTATCTTGTAAGTGACATCTTTATTAGAAAACTTACTGAAAAGTTTTTATTTCCCTTCTATTATTAGTTGTGTTGGACTTGGTTTTTTTTTGCAAAAATTTAATATTTCTGAATAATTTTTAAAATTTGTAGTATTTCCACATAATAATAATACATGAACACAGCTCTTACATGTTGTGCATCTTATGCATGCTCTTGTTTGCTAGCATAGATAACGAACCAAAAAGTAGAGAAAAAATAAAAGAAAGAACCATTCTACTTAAAGAATTTACAATACCCATATCACAATCTGTTGGTAATAGGAAGTTGCTTTAAATAATGCTTTTCAATAATCATCTCAACTATCAAATGTGCTTGAACTTGCCTGATTTATATCACTAAGCTTTGCTACTGACTGAGTTTCAAAATGTATTCATGTCTTAAGAAATGATAATTCTCATTGTCCAGACTTGCAAAACTTTGACACTGAAAATGACTCAACTTTCCCAAGTATTGATCAGCAATTTTATGTAGGAGAAAATGGAAAGCATCATAGATATCTCAGTCACTAATGCATGAATACACTTCCCCTCACTGATGACTGAAGGACTAGAAGGTCTAGAATGGTTTAGTAGTTGGCCAACTATGTCATATTAGAACCTGTAGACAGGAAAATTTTGATAATGATCACATAGGATATGATCACATTACGACAGCATTTTTGAAGTAGTTGTTCAATCATTTCAGGCATATCTGACTCGTTGTGACCTCATTTTGGAATTTTCTTGGCAAAGATACTAGGATGGTTTGCCATTTCCTTCCCTATCTCATTTTTATAGATAGGAAAACTGAAGCCAACAGGAATATGTGACTTGCCCAGGGTCACACAGCTAGTAAGTGTCCAAGAAGAGATTGGAACTAATGAAGATGAGTCTTCCCAATTCTAAGCCCAGTGATCTATTCATTGTATATTCTAGTTATCCTTTGAAGTTGTGCTTAACTTAAATTTTATTTTGAGATATCTAGAACAATTCTAATGTGATGTGAAAATATCTGTAATTTCTGTTGGTGACAAGTTGCTAATATGGCTAATAATATTGCATTTTAAGACACATTCATAATTGAAGGAAATGTTCATTTCAGTTAAAAGTAAATGAAAATGAAGATATGTGTTTTTTACATCCATATTTACATATCCTCAGCAATTCATCTACAGGCCTTTGAGTCCTAGTTTAAGAACTATTATTATTCTCTTCCCTCAGTTCTTCAATCCATCTTTTCTACCCAGCTACCAAAATGGATATTTCTAAACTTCATATCCATGTCAGAAGGCTGCTTAAGAAGTTTAGCAATTTACCCAGTGGAATTGTGCATCAAATTCTGGAGGGGGGTGGGGTAGGGGAGGGAAGGAACATGAGTCTTGTAACCATGGAAAATTATTCTAAATCATCTAATTGAATAAAATTTAAAAATTTTAAGATAAAAAAAGAAGTTTAGCAATTTCATGTCACCTCTAGCATAAAATACTAACTCTTCTGTTGGGCATTTCAACTTTTTTTATCAACTAGCTTTGGACTTTCTTTTCAGATTTATTTCCTATTAGCTACCTTTATAGGTTTTACATTCAAGCCAAAATGGTCCAGATAGAGGACAATCCAAGATGGCCTCAGTCCTTTAAGGCTCAGCTCAGGTGTCACCTCCTATCAATTAGGGAACTCATTATATTGCAGATACAGTGCTAGGAGCTAGGGACACAGAAACAAAATTAAATCATCCTTGACTTTAAGGAATTTACATTTTCTCTAAATTTTTTTTTTATAATTTAATAACAAATTTCCACATGAGTTTTCCAAAGTTATATGATTCAAATTGTCTCTTCTTTCCTCACCTCTCCCAGAGAGGGCAAGCAATTCAATCTGGGTTATATAAGTATCATCATACAAAACATGTTTCCACATTATCCATTTTTGTAAGTGAATAATCTTATAAAACATATACCCAAATAAACAAGTGATAAATCATTTGCTTCCATCTGTATTCTTGCTCCAACAATGCTTTCCCTGGAAATGGATACTATTAGTTTTCATAAGTCTCTCAGAATTGTTTTGGATCATTGTATTGTTGTTAGTAGCAAAGTCTATGACATTTGATCATTTCACAATATTGCTGTTACTGTGAACAATGCTTTCCTGGTACTGCTTATTTCACTCTGTGTCAGTTCACAAAGGTCTTTTCAGTTCTTTCTGAAATCATCCAGTTCATCCCTTATAGCACAATAGTATTCTCTCATCACCACATACCACAACTTGTCCAGCCATTCCCCAATCTAGGGACATCCCTTTTGTTTCTAATTCTTTGCCACCACAAAAAGAGCAGTCATAAATATTTTTGTACAAACAAGTTCTTTCCAATTTTTTTTATCTCTTTGGGATACAGACCTAATAATAGTATGACTAGATCAAAGGATATGCATTCTTTTATAGCCCTTTGGGCAAAATTCCAAATTGCCCTCCAGAACGATTGGATCAGTTCACAACTTCACCAGCAATGCATTAAGGTCCCAATTTTGCCACATCCCCTCCAACATTTATCATTTTTCTTTACCGTCACACTGGCCAATCTGATAGATGTGAGATGGTACCTGAAAGTTTTTTAATTTGGATTTCTCTATTCAAGAGTGATTTAGGACAATTTTTCATATGATTATTGATAGCTTTGATTTCTTCACCTGAAAACTGCCTATTCACATCCTTTGACCATTTATCAATTGGATAATGAATTGGATTCTTATAAATTTTACTTAGTTCTTTATATATTTAAGAAGTGAGACCTTTATCAGAGAAATTTGTTGTAAAAATTTCCCCTAGTTTGTTGTTTCCTTTCCAATATTAGATTTGTTTTGTTTGTACAAAACCTTTTTAAGTTAATATAAATAAAATTATTCATTTTATATATTATAACATTCTCTCTCAAATTCTTCCCTTCTCCATAGATTTGACACATAAACTATTCTATGTTCCCTTAGTTTACTTATAGTATCACTCTTTATGGGTAAATCTTATACCCATTTTGACTTTCTCTTGGTTAGGGTACGATATATTGATCTAAAACTAATTTGTGCCATACTGTTTTCCAATTTTCCCAGCAGATTTTGTCAAATAGTGAGTTCTTATCCCCAAAGCTGGGATCTTTGGGTTTATCAAATACTAGATAGTTAGGGTCATTTACCCCTAATCTATTCCATTGATCCACTTTTCTATTTCTTAGCCAGTACCAGATTGTTTTGATGATTACTACTTTATAGTACAGTTTAAGATCTGGTACTGCTAGGTCTCCATTCTTCACATTTTTTATTCATTAGTTCCCTTGATAATCTTGACACTTGATCTTCAAAATTATTTTTAATTCTTATTTAAAAATGGGAAATATAGCTCACTAGAGTGGGAAATAGGGAGAAATAGATTCAGAAATAAAAGTCACGTAAATGTATTATTTCCTAGTGGCATCCCTCCATCCCTTAGGTTCGCAGTCCAGTCCTGCACATTGAGTCTCCTCTTTCCCCTTTTCAAAGCCTTTGCAGATATCTTCTGACTGCTCCTTGCTAGCCATGACATCTCAGGGCTTTGTATTATGTGATGGTTTTTAATTGGCTATGGAGCCAGAACTCTGGTGGCTATATTAAAGGGGTGACATGTTCCTCAGCATTCCTATTCCTTCTAGTTTTGAAAAACATGCAGTCATGTCTGGGCTATCTAGAGAGTGGTCTTACCCAACATTCTACCTTACCTCACATATGAGCCCATGTGCTGCTTAGGACGGAGCTCACCTTTCTCTGGTATATATTTTTTTCCTTTATAGAAGGCCTTGTGAGATATCCAATAGCTGCTGGCATCTTTCCCCCCAAACATCTTCCAGAGTGGGCTGATGCCTACTACAGAAGCAGCTGTGGTGGCTATAACAGTAGTTATAAGGGATATAATAGACAGGATATAAAGGAAAGATTCTCCAACAGAAAGGCATCATTAGAACATCAAACCACTCAATGCCAGTGTAGAAGTGAAATAGGGGGCAGCTGGGTGTCTCAGTAGATTGAGAGTCAGGCCCAAAGAACAGGAGGTCCTGGGTTCAAATTTGACCTCAGACACTTCCCAGCTGTGTAACCCTGGGTAAGTCACTTCACCCCCATTGCCTAGCCCTTACTGCTCTTCTGCCTTGGAACCAGTACACAGTATTGATTCCAAGACGGAAGGTGAGGGTTTGAAAAAAAGAAGTGAAATGTAAAATGACTAATCAGAAGCCTTGCCACCCTTATTAGTCTTCCACTGAGACTTCAGTAGTCTCTTTAAGTCTCCCAAGCTGACAATACTAATGGGCATAAGTGAAATATCCAATTAGAGTCTAGTTGTCTGTAATGTGTTCTGATATTTATGGCTATCGTTGTTTTGTGTGCAAATAAAGGATCTGTTGTATATTTGGTTTGTGTTGTACATTTGTTTCTTCTTCCACTTTCCTTCTTTGTGGAAACCCTGGAGAAGAGCCAAAGCTGAATTTGTTTCTTAGAAATCCAGGAATTCTTCTCCTGAGAAATTGGGGGAAGCACGTGAAAGCTTCCTCTAGTGGAATGGGCAGTTGAAAACAATTTGTTTGAGAATCCACCCCTTCACATATACTCAACCTAAACAAAAACATAGAAGTCAGACCAAGCAATAATAATCAAGAAATTCAATGAGAAACCATAATAAATAGGTTCTGAACTCAGAACTGAATCCAAAGCCAATCAGAAACTCGTGGGTAAGAGGAAAGGGAGCCACTAACAAAACTGGTGTTGCCACTCCGGCCAAATATATGTCAACCTTTAAGCTAGAGCAGGAACAGGCCAGGGACATTAGTATAAATCTTTATAGCTGAAGGTAGCAAGAGTGCAGGTTCCCCTGGGAAAAGGCTGGGTTTGTCAGAAACTCATAATGGGAAGCTTGGAAGGCTGACAGAGGGTCAGGGCAGTCTTTAGATTATGGTGGGATGGGGACTCCCAACCCCTTAGTACTCTGCCCTGAGATGCCAGAGAGGGTCCTAAAATCTAGCACTTTGCACTTGGGGAGGTCTTGTTCCAGAAGACACAGGAAGCCAGAGAAGAGATCAAAGAAGGCTGACCATTGTGCCCAAAAGCAGAGCAGGGAACAGAGCCTTGCCCCTATCCAAAGTGCCCTATGGAAGACTGGAAAATGGATTGCTAAAAAGAATGAGACACCTAGAAGCCTTCCAAGCAAAAATAGACTTTGGCCATATAAACCTTCTAACTTAATCCAGCATTCATCATGGAATTGGGTCATCTGGCTCCCAGGGCAAGAAATAGAAAATGAAATGAGATTCAGTTAAGTGGGAGCAGTAACTAAGAAAAAGAAATCCTTGGTTCTCTGTATATTTGCATGAAAGACTGGGCTCACCATTTTTGTACAACTATTATCAACTTTGAACTTTACAACGACCCTGATAGGTAGGCGCTATTGTTATTATCCCCATTTCATAGCTGAGAAAACGGAATTAAACAGAGATTTAATGACCAGGGTTATACGGCTAGTGTCTAAGGACAAATTTGAATTCAAGCTTTCTAGGCTCTAGGCCCAGTGATCTATTCACTACATCTGGTGAATCAAGGAGACCGCAAGTCTGATCTCATGATAATTAAACCAAAATCCAATCATTTCTTCCCAACCCACATGCACTCCATGAAAGCTTAATATTTAGCAAAAACTAGAAATACAATCTGTCTTTTCCATATGCTCTTATAACTGATTTTACTTTTTACTCAATCAGAATCTTTGAATAAAAAGATAAAAAAATAAAAATAAAACAAATATACTACTTGTAATTCTGGACTTGGCAGAAAGTTTTAATTTGCATAAGTAATTGACAACTTCTGAGTTGTGCCAAAGACAAACTAACCCAAAATGCAACATGCTGAAAACAAAAGCCTGGTTTCAAATGAAATGGAAAAGTAAAAATCAGAATAATCAGTTAAAATCATTAATTTGAACCTATAGATTAAGGACAACACGACGACACCTGGTCTTTCCTAGTAATAGGTTGATTTTTCCCTCCATGAAAATAAAATATAAAGCATGGTTTAGTTAACATAATGAAGACAGTGTTATTAACTTATTTATGGGGTAAGCAAATACTTGTTTTAAGTTTTGTTTCTAGTGAATACACATCTCAATTTAAACAGGTTTTTATGTCCTGCTCTTATGATTCTGAAACAAAATACTTTCAATTTCAGGCCCTAGCTAAATAGCTCTGATGCTCTTAGGTACCTGGTTAATCACTCATCCCTTACCTAGACCTTGTGTTCATGCTGCTGAGCACGTCAATTCTTTTCTATTTTGCCAGGCGGGGGTGGGGTGGGGGGTGGGGGTGGGGGGCGTGTAGTGCATATCATTGGGAAGATGTCTCAAAGAGATAGTACCTGGGTACCTAGATTCCAGGGAACTGATTGAATCTTGGCTTTGGCACCTGTTGATTGCTATTAATTAGTTGCATTGGACTTTTCATGACCCTAGTACACAAGACCTTAGCCCATGGATACCATCCTGGGGTTTTCTTGGCAAAGATACTAGAGTGGGTTTGCCATTTCCTTCTACAGTACATTAATGCAAACAGATTAAGTGACTGGCTCAGGGTCACAGAGCCAGTGAGTATGTGAGGTCAGATTTGGACTCAGGTCTTCCTTGCACTCTATCCACTAAGCCACTTGATGCCTCCTGGCACTTACTAGCCACAGGCAAGTCAATTCTCTTGTATGAGCCTCCTTTCCTTCATCTGTAAAAGTAAGGATATTAATACTTGTAGTTCCCACTTCTGTGAGGTGTTTTAAGACTCAAAATGAAGTAATATTTTAGCTTGAACTGACCCATTGTGCATAAAATGCTATGTAAAATACCTATTATTATCATTATTCATCTATGAAATGGGAATAATAATGCTTGCACTGGGTACCTCACAGGTTTGTTGTGATGAAAGCACATTGTAAACCTTAAAGTGCTATATAAACACTGACTATTATTATTATTATATTTATCATCACCACCACCATCACCATCATCAGCAGCATCACTATTATATTACATTACATTATATTACGTTATAGCCATCATCATCATCACCATCACCATCATCTGTAAATTAGTGGCAGAATAGAACTATGGAAGATGCTATTATCCTGGTTGCCAAAGACAAGCAGTGACATATACCAGCACCAACAGATGCAAATAGCCACAGAGAGCATGGTAGGCAAGAGAGGAAGGGACATGGTGTCTTTTGGCATTGATTACTCCTTAACCAATCAGGAACGTTCTTGGTAAACTTCTTTCTCCCTACTCCACCTACCTATGTTGAGAATCAATGCTTCAAACCCTTTCTGGAGGACAGAAATAGAGGGGGGGGGGAAGGGTAGTGAAATACATACTTCCTCCTTGCTTCTGGCCAACTTCCCATGTGGTCACGTACTGTAAGACAATTCGTAGATGCTCAGATAGGGATTAAGAGGGAGAAGACAAGGTGTCAAGGAAGGGAAATGGCTGATACACATGGAGTCTAAAGATGCAAAAATTACATGGACAGTGCATGTCTCTGAACAGAGGGTTCCATATACAAGTCGATCAAGATGTTGTACCTCACTCACTGGCGACCAGCAAATGGGAGGAGAGTGCAAAAGAGGTACCTAGCAGTGATTAGCATTCAGCAATGCAGATGGCCAGAGATCAACCAGCAGAGAAAAGTATGGTGGGGGAACAAGGACAGTAGAGAGCCCCAGTTTATTGGAAAGCTCCAGCTCAGGAGATCAGACACCTTATCTGATGACATTACTCCAGGATATTAGCAGCTCTGCAGTATTAGTAGTAAAATTGACTTCCATCACTTATGTGGTTTGCACATACATGACCCTTACCTATGTGCCTTCTATTTGGGCACATGTACTCTCCATCTGAGTGTTCCTTAAGTTATCTATCCTGGCCAAACACGCCACCTCTGTGTGCATGTGTGTGTGTGTGTGTGTGTGTGTGTGTGTGTGTGTGTGTGTGTGTGTGTGTGTCCCTTCTCTGGTATTCAATTTATCTGTGACTCACCCCAGCATATTCCCTGGACACATTCTCTCAGTATGTTTCTCTCCCTTCTCCCCTAGCTGATGGTGGGGGTAATCTGTGTATGTGTATGTACACATGGGTGTGAGTCTTTCTTGTCACTATACTGTTTAATTAACTGGCTTTTGTTTTAATGACTGAAACCTTTATTGGAATATGATAGCATCACATTGAAAAATATGACTCATACTCTGAATGATCAAGCTTGAAAATTCAAAACAAATCTGAATAAATATAGAAATACTAGTAAATATCAAAAAAGCATAAAGACAAATCCTGGCCATTGAACAAATTATACTCCTCCTGCCTATATATGATATATTTGTGCCATTCATTTATTAAATATTATATTTAACATAATACTATTAAATATTATATTTATATTATTATTTTATATTTTATTATATGATATATTTGTGCCATTCATTTATTAAATATTATATTTAACATAATACTATTATATACTATGTAGTATAAATAATAATACATAAAGATTATATTAAATAAATTAATTAAATATCATATATATGTATATATATATGTATATATATATATATATATATATATAAGTCCTAGATGGGGGAAATACACAGATGGATATGTACAGTTACAAAGTTTCTGTTTGGAATCTTAAGAAGCCACAAGCTAAAAGTATAATATAGTAAGGTTGTTTATGTAACCCTTGTGAAGGTATACTTTGGGGCATTCTTACTCTTTTGACTCATAGTTTCCACCCAAGAAACCTGGGAAAATGTATACATGTACTTCAAGTAAAATGAGACTGGTGCTTGCCTTGAAATAAAAAAAAAAAGTCTACAAAAGAAAGTTTTATTGAAGGGATGATGGAGTGACAAAATACAGAACTGAATGAGTAGCCAGTAGGGTTCTTGAGATTTCCCTAGCATCCATGGATGCTTTCACCAGAGATTGCCAAATGGCAATTCTTGGATAGGTTCACTCTGCTCCCACTTCACAGAGGTGCCATTAGGTTGTGGTCTGAAGTTCTTCCCAAAAGGGCCCAGGTGTAGATCTCTTTTTCAGCTGGCAAATTGTCTTTTGTCCCAGTAAGCATGAAAACTGTTGCTGAAGCAAATACTTCTCAGTTCTTCAGAATAATTGTCAGAGGGGAAGATCATTAGTTTTTTCCCTGTATGGCAGGAGGGAAAACTCCTAAAGGAGAGCAGTATCAGTCCAGGAATTTCCCTTCCTTCAATCTCATTTCCCATGGTCACTATGCCTACCAACTTTTAGTTTGCTCAGGGATCTGTTTCCTTTTCTCCCCAGCTTTTAGCATCTAGAGTCTCTGGCAGCATGTTCAAGTGACTCCAATTTTTCTTTTTCTTTTCTCCCTCTAGAAGCTCAAAGAGAAGGAAGTTCCCTAGTTGACGGAGCACTTCTTATTTGTTCAGTAGCAATAAAGCACCCAGATTTCTCTCAATCATTTCACTTCAAGAATTCATGCATCTTTTTTAAGCAATTGGATGGGATTATTAAAATCACTCTAGGCTTTTAGCAATTCCTGCTGCTTAAGGGACCCCATATATACAGTAAATGTTGCAGAAAGTCTTCTACCAGGCATTCCCTCAGAAGTCACTGTAGATTTAGGAGAAGATAAGGAAGGGGAAAGATTTTCAAAGTTAATTTGAGGAGCAGTTAAGTGGCTCAGTGAACAGAGTATCGGGCCTGAAGACAGGAGGTCCTGAATTCAAATCTAATCTCAGAAAGTAAGCTGTGTGACCCTGGGCAAATCACGCAATTCCGGTTGTTCATCCCTTTACTGCTCTTCTGACTTGGAACTGCCACTTAGTATGAATTCTAAGACAGAAAGCAAGGGCTTGAAAAAAAAAGAGAGCTAATTTGAGAGGAGATGGAAGAATTTGGAAGGCAACATAGTACAAGAAAAAGAAAACCAATGGGTTTGGAAGTGAATGATGTTAGTGCCAATACTGATTGCCATTAGCCACTTGCATGACTTTGGGCAAGTTGCTTTACCTCTAGAGGCCTCAGTTTCTCCATCTATAAAATGAAGGGATTGTATTTAATGAAAGTTGGTTCTGGCTGGTTCTATGTCTATGATGGATCCCACCATAAACTGTGGATACTTCTCTACTAATTAGCTCTATCAACCAGTTGCTTTCCACTGCCTGCTTCTCCCTGCAATTATTTGAATTACTCACTTTCTAATGAGTTATTTTGGTCCCGTGGAGATAATAGCTTTTAATTAACTTAACTCTTGAGTATCTTGGTGTTTAGGACTGATTGTATTGTTAGATGGTATGAAAGTGTTTAAGTTAACTCCCCAAATATTTACTGAGAGTTTATGTGCCCATTAACTGTAGTGGGTGATGTGTCATTTGCTTAGTTCCAGTATTTGAGAAGGAAGAAGGCTCTATCTTTTCCATGTGAGGCTGTAGTAACATGATGCCAAAACAATGGGTAAATTTTAAAAATTGAGGGAAAGGGTAATTTAAAAGAAAAATACATGTCCTTGGGGACACAAAATGGACTAATTGGTAGACAAAAATATTCAATTTTCTTTTCTTTTTAGACCCTAATCTTCTGTCTTCGAGTTCATACTAAGTATCAGTTCCAAGTGTGGAAAGGAAACAAGACTGACAGTTTGTGGGGGAAGGGCCCAATTGGGAGTGGCAGTTGGGTCTTGTGACTAGCACTTCCTTCCTGCCGGGAGTGGCAGTGGGGTCTGGTGACTAGTCCTTCCTTCCTGGTGGTGGGACTGGCTTCCTGGGTGTTGGAGGAGAGAGGAGCTTGTTCAGCCCAGTCTGGAGTGGCATGCTCTTCTTGGTTCAGCCCAAAGACACAGGCTTCTGAAGGTTAGAATTGTTCTTGTTTGCTTTCTGTGTACTTCTAAGATTCTGAATTAGAACAAGAGAGTAGACAGGAGTGGGACAAACTCTCCGCCAGCCTCTAGGGCCTGGCGCTATACTCTGAAACTAGGAAAAACTCCAATTCCAACTGGATTATTAAACATTATATTATTTGAATACGCAATCAGATAAGTGGACTATCTTTACTGATCATAGAGGGAGCTGAACTTCTTTTCAGTCATCAAGGCAATAAAAAACCTTATCGGACCCCTGCTGTTTCCTCTCAGCAGGGGGCATCTCCCTCTCCTGCTTCACCAAACAGTATTCCCTCTCTCCCCTTAACTCCTCCTTACCCCATACAAACCTCCCATTTTATCCCCATTTTTCCAATCCTATTTCCTTTCCCAATAAATATTACACAAGGCAGAAGGGCAATAAAGGCTAGGCAATGGGGGTAAAGGGACTTGTCCAGCATCACAAGGCTAGGCAATGTTTGAGGCCAGATTTGGGCTCAGGAGCTCTTGTCTCCAGGTCTGGCTCTCCATCCTCTGAACCACCCAGGGGCCCTGAAAATGGTCAATTTTTCAAATGTTGGTTTGTTGTTCAGTGAATCCTATTATAAACTCTAACCTTTTTCTCATTTTTCAAACTGGGCAAGCTGGTCTTTTGGTGATGAATTTATTGGTTACAGAAATCCTTGATACAAAAGTGATCCTAGTCCTGAGTAGTCATCTTTTACTTCTAATGGAGCAGAGTGGTGGAAAAGGGGTAGAAATACATAGAAGGGATGCCAATGCATACCGTATATCGAAAATGGGGGGTCTTCTTTCTTCAAGGCTCCATTTAAGTGCTAACTCCTGCAAGAAGACCTTCTTGATCCCCCCTCCCCCATTGTTAGTCCTTCCACCATGGAAATGACTTTTTAAACTTATTGTACAAAGGTTGCATTTACTTAAATATACCCATTTTTCTCTTCAGAAGAATATGAGCTTCTTGAGGATAGATACTAATTTGTTTTTTGTTCTTGTATCTCTAGCTTTGACACAATGCTTGGGCAGATCAGACATTTGATGAATTTTTTTTGCAGAATTATATTGAACTGAAAACCCCCTTGATTATTTAATCAGAAAAATAAATATATGTGTGATGCATATGTTTTCAGAGAAATGAAAGAATGCAGTGTTTTTCTTTTCAGAGATCGAAACATATCTGGGTTAGACATCACAGCATTATCGGTACATACTTTGGAATAAGCAATATAAGCTCTTTCAAAGGGCAAAAAGTTTAAAAGTTGCCAGCAAAAGTCAGCACAAAAATGATATGCTGAGCAGTTTCAAAAGGAAATTTCATTAATGTGATGAATAGCCATATTCGGTTTGAGAGAAAGTTGGGCCTTTTGGTTTGCACATTAACTATTTAAGATGAGTAGAGTAACATCTGGGGAGTTATTGGCCGGGCACTTTGAATAGACTAAGTACTTTTCTGGTTAAGCATACATAGCATCAGTATTTTGTATTAGTATCTCACAGGTACATCAATATTATAAACCAACATCCCCAGGACCTAAAAGAAACCTGGTCATGTAGGGAGATTCTTATTGCTATCTGTTCAAAATGGGTTGTGGCTTCATATGTGTGCTCACCATATGAAACAGATGAGTTTCTCCTGTGAACGTTCATGTGGTTTCTGGGCTACAAAGAGTCCTGATGACTTCAGCAAAAAGTGAAGGTCACGGATTAACTAACTGCTTGGAGAGTACCTTTTTTCATCCCACTCTCTGGGACCTAAAAGAGAAGCCACCTTCTGGGACTGGTCCAGAAGATGGAGGCTTCATTATAGGTCTAACCTCTTTTTAACCTATTCCACCTTGTCTGCAAGATCCACAGAGGGTAGAAGAATTAAGAACTGACCCGGGTCCCAGAGCTCTTCCCTCTATCTCTGGACAGCTCACACTCAGCCGCATAGTCTGAGAAAAGACTTCTTGGAGTTCATATTTCTATTTCTAACTTCACAGAGGCAGTAGTATAAATTGTAACTATTTGACAGTCATATCAAGGGGAAATATTTGATCCCAATGGTGACAGTTGTTCTACATCAGCCACTTAGGTAGAAGAAAGAAGGTTGTCTATGTCACGTGATCTCAGAACTCAGCCATCTAGTCTTTCAGAGTAGAGGTATTTCCTAAGAGTTTCTGAGTAATGAGCACTTCAACAAGAAGGGGATCAATGTGGCTCTGAAGCTAGAGAATGGCAAAGAACTAAAGCCATAATTTAGAGAAACAGGGAATCTGGACTTTGTTTAGCCGTTCCTCTATCAATGAGCAACTAACTTCTTTGCAAACAAAAAATGCTGCTATGAATCTTTTGGTATGGATTGGATCTTTCTTGTATATGCTTTGACATTAGGAGTTCTCATTCAAAAGGATTGAATATTTTGTCATTGTAAGGGACCAAAACTCCAAATTAGAATCCAGAATTATTGCACCAAATCACAGCTCCACCAGTACTGAACTAGTTTCTGTAACATGTGCCTATAATATGAGTATTTCCATTTTTTACCATTTTATCAGTTTAATGTGACATGAAACAGATCTTTGATTTGCATTTCTTTTTATTATTGAATTGGAGCAATTTGTCATATAGTTAACTGTAGTTCTTCTTTTGAGAAGTCTTCATTTATATCCTTTGACCACTGGTCCATTTATTAGTAAATGGTCCTTGATTTTATATCTTTATATTAATTAACTAATATCTCAAATGTCAAATCTTTGTTAAGGATATTTGACATGAAGATTTCCCATCCCCACCATCCTTTATTTAGTTGTATTAATTATTTAAAAAGCTACTCATAGGATCATAGATCATAACTTGAGGGGACTTTAGATGACATCAAATCCAATCCTTTAATTTTGTAGATGAGACAATTGAGGCACAGAAAGGTTAGATAGCCAGTCCAGGGACATCTAAGAAAGGTCTGAGGCAGAATTCAGTTATCTCTTCCTTATTCTAAGACCAGTTTCCTGCCTCCTATGCTGCCTAGAGGCCCAATTTCATTTAATTGAAACCTCCTATTTTATCTTTTGTTTAGTTGAGTTCTCATGTATTGATATGAACTTTACCTGGTCTCATTCTCTTCTAACTAAAAAAATCGATTTCTTATATTTGTCATTCATTTTGAGCTTATTGTGGCATGTGCTGTAAGATGTTGGTCTAAACCTAACCTCCACCAAATTTCTTTCCAGGTTTACTGACAATGGTTGTCAGATATGGAATTCTTCCCCAAGTAATTATAATCAAAATTTATTGATTGAGTTTCATTGTTGATTGGTCAGAGAGCAGTGTTTTGGTTTGGAAATTACAGTGAGTGGAACCAAAAGAGAGTAAATTGACAAAGTCTTTCCAGTAGCAATGACTATTGATTTTTATTGTGGTTCCAGAACTGAAAACTAGGGAACTAAGAAAGTGGGGTGTGTGTGTAGAGGATGGTAATAGCATGGATTCACATGACATATCCATTTTAAATATCTGCTAGATTGCTGTATTTCTCAAATTGTTACATTATCTGTTGAATTGTCAGATTTACTGTAAAATAGGAAATTCTTACCCAGGTAATTTATGTTCTTAGTTTATTGAACACATCTGAATATTTCTTGTTTAATTTATTGCATTGATCTATTTTCTTCCACTTTTAAAACTGGAGCTTAATAGTTTTGATGATTGTTGCTTTGTAATAAAATTTGAAGTCTCAAAGTTCTCCCTTCATCTCTACCTTTTTTTTGCTTTTCCTTGATATTCATTTCCCTGTTATTTTTTATCTTTTTTTATCCTGTTTCCCTTGAGATCCAAGATGCTTTTTCTAAATGAATTTTACTATTTTATCTAGTCCTATAAAGTTTCCATTTGATAGTTTGATGCAGAACTAAATCTCTAAATTATTTTGGTAGTATTGTCAATTTTATTATGTTGGCATCACTGAGTATCTCTCAAGTTATTTAAGTCATTCTTTATTTCTTTAAAGAGCATTTGTAATTGTATCATTCTGTTTTAGTTGTGTGCCTTTGTAGATTGATTCACAGATATCTTATGATTTTTATAATTACTCTGAATAGAGTTTTAATTTCTATATTTCCTCTTAGATTTTGTTATTCTGCAAAGAAATGCTGATTTATGTGGACTTATTTTGTATCCTGCAACTTTTATTGAAGTTTTTTATAGTAGCAGTTAGTTTCTTTGCTTCTTTTACATTTTCTTAGTAAACTATGATGTCTTCAGAAAATAGGAATGATTTTCTCTCCTATCTTTATGCTTTTAATTTCTTTGTAGTTTTACTATTGCTAACATTTCTGGAATTAGGGATATAACAAAAAGACAAGGGAGTATTTATCCTTTTATCTTTCTGGGCTAGTATTTCCCCATTGCTTAAATGCTACTTTTTAATTTTAGATAAGACTTTAAAAACTTTTGTTTGTTTGTTTTTTAAACCCTTAATTTCTAATCAGTGCTGTGTACAACTTCCAAAGCAAAAAAAAAAAACAAACAGTAAGGGCTAGGCAATGGGGGTTAAGGCACTTGCCCAGGGCCACATAGCTAGGCAGTGTCTGAGGTTGGATTTGAATCCAGAGCCTCCTATCTCTAGGCCTGATTCTCAATTCACTCAGCTGCCCCGCTTTAAGTCTATTTTTAAAAAAAAAAGACCTTTAATGTTTATGCTTAGCATAAATGAGTACTATGTTTCAGCAAAGCCTTTTTCTGCATATATTGATACAATTGTGGTTTGGGACATTTTTGTTTTTAATATGACTAATTACACTAATATATATTTTTAATGTTGAACTGCCTTTGCCTCCCTGATGTGGTGGGAGAAACATTCTAAAGCCCTGTTCCTTGCAAGTTAGGTTATTTTTCCTCTAAAAGGCATAGAAATATGTGATTTGTTTTACTTAACTATTCATTTTTATTACAAGGGTTCTTTTCTACTTTTTTTTTTTACTATGGTGAGAATAAAATGGAAAGAAGAAAAATAAATGCTTGATAATTGATAAAGAATAAAAACAAATTAAAATATATCAAGACAAATCTTGAGTCTTAAATGAACTTTCAGTGGCTTGGGCTATTCATATAGCTTCTTAGTGTCCAGAATTCAATAGTTGTTCCCTTTCTCAGACTTTTTGCATATGAGTCACTAGACTGGCCTGCATTAAGCCTGAACAATAGAGCTTATATAAATTCAACATGATTATAGAGAATAATATTTTGGATAAATAATAATTTTGCCAGAATTTTATTTAAAATCTTTTACTAATTATTTATTAATATTAATTTATGTATCTGTCTTTGTTTTATCTTTTTATAGTATGTCTACATATACTATGTAGAGCAGTGATGGAGAATCTTTTAGAGATGAAGTACCATGCTCCCCTCTTTATCCTAGACAGGGGAGGGAGGAAGTACTCCCATTGGGTTGCTGGGCAGAGGGGTGGGTGATGAGAGGCACACATGGAGAGGGGAAGGAGAGTGGTTGGCAAGCTCCGCTCCCCACCAGTTATGTGCCACACTGTGAGCTATGCTCTTCTCAAACCTAGCTCCTCTCCAACCCCACCACAGGAATCACCTTTACCACAGACTCAAAAAGCTGCCATCTGCATAACACTCTCACTCAACATGTGAGTCTCCTCCCCTCTCCCCCTCCCCCCCCTCCTTACCCCAGATAGGGGAGGGAGGAAGCACTCTCATTGGCTGCTGGGCAGATGGGCAAGTGAAATGAGGAATATCCTCAGGTGCATGGAGAGGTGAAGAGGAATAGCCCCTCCCTGAGTCCCTCTGGCTTTCTAGTAACAAACTCTGGCAGGCAACTGCAGACTTGCTCACAGCAAGACTTTGAGTGCCCTTTTTGGCATGCATACCATAGATTTGTCATCACGATTGCAGACAGTTTCAAAAATCTTAGTGTACTTTTAAGGTATGATACTTTCAGAAGAATAAATGCTATAAAAATACCCCAAAATGTCTTTTAGAATTTAATTATTTAAATTTCTTTTACTTTTCTTTATTTTGTGAATTTTGAATAATAAATTTTAATTTCTAATAAAACAAGGGACTCTGACATTTTAGATTTTGTTTGGGACAGTTCTCAGATGACATTTTCTCAAATTGGCAGATCAGTAGAGGAAATCTTTTTGCTTGAATACCACAGTCACCTAATCTATCTCCATTGAACTTTTTCTTGTGGAGCTATATCAAAATTGTGATGTATACCTCAAAACTTCATTCTTTGGATGATCTCAAGTCTAGGATTATAAGAACTGTCCTTTTAGCCACTAAGCAGCAGTTGATGAAAGGTTTTACAAATGACAAGATTGTGGTTATATTTAATTTTAATGTTACCTACAAATATATAAAAAGTTAAAATAATTAACCTGCTCAGTATTTTTTTATGTTTCTAATATTCATACTTCTGAAATTACTAAAGCTAGAAATAGTAGTCATATTTCTGAAGTTACTAAAGCTAAAAACTACACTAAGACTTTTGGGACAACCTGCATTTGCTTAACAAAAAAAAGTTTGAGAGAGTACTGTATTTCACACTTTTGAAAAGAATTTGGGTCATGTGAATATTAATTTTGTTTTTAAATGTTAATAAAATTCTCCTGTAGATCTAGCCGAACTCCCCTATTTTTCTGTTATTTCCTTTAAAATGAGCTTAATTTTCTTTTCTGAAATTTGATTATTAAAGACTAAGGTAGATTTTATCATCCTTAAATTTCCTTATTATTGCAACTGATTTACACCATTAGGACATCTTTTTTTTTTTGCCAGTGTCAATATCCTTTACTTTGTCTGTTTCACATTTTCTATAGGAAAAGGAAAAATAATGGGGTTAGAGAGTAGACCTGTGATTTCATTTATATAGAGAACTCTAATATGAAGATCTTACCTCTACCAATTCAAGTCAGCACATTCTCTTATGCATCTTATAGCTATTTCCTTTTGACACTAAAAGGTTAAATGGCTTTTTCAAGATCACATAGCCAATATTTGTGATAGGATTCTGATGCCAGTTCTCCATTCACTATATCATATAACCTCTTTAAATTATTTTAATCAAGCAATTAGCTTCTTCAGAGGTTAGTGTTGTTTTAATTGTGTTATATCTTTAAAAAATTATTCTTTGTTCCCTATATTAATTTTGATATTTTCTCTCCAGTAGTCAGCTATACAAAGGAAACTAATTCAGAAATGACTTTCACATTATTAATGAGTTATTTTCTGTCTATTCAAATAGAACCAATTTCATTTTTTTGTGATGGTGGGCAGAATTTTGCCACGTCCAAGGTCTTCTAATTATTTTCATGGGAAAAAGTAGTAATGGTATATAGATATGTTTTATGTCTAGTGTACAAGTTTTTAACCTCTCTCATAAGTATTTATAAAGTGATTTTCTAACATTTTTGCTATCTTTTTAATATTCTAATTTTTGCATTTAAGTGATTATCAAAATATAAATTGGTTTAAATTGGAGAGTCTTATCAAGTTCTTGATGGAATTGCTCATCTTCTTCAAAAGATGTTGTATATAAGCTACAATTATTTTTATGGTGTTTTTATTTGTTTTTACAAATATGTATAATGGGCATTGCAATGTGAGATAAACAAATGATGTTTCTTGCCTTTGGATACAGGATAAAATCTATTCTTCCAATACCTTTACCTGCTTCTTCAGGGAGAATCTGTAACCTATCTTTCCATTTAGTTGAATCTTCCTTTTGTCTTTTGGCTCCCATAATATCAAGAATGTTAGAATCTATATGATTTAGGTCCTTCAGTAGAGTATCAATTCATTGTTCATTGTGCCATTTCGAGTAACAGCTAAAATAATGTTTATAGACAATTTAAAAAAATATGTGCTTCTTGTTATATTCTGTCCTATTTTTTTTTTGTCATATTGTTACCACCATTGCAGAAGCAGAAGGGGGATACACAACACTGAGGGTCATTTTGTGTTTTCAGAGGTTGCCATGACCAAAGAAATAATCAACAAATGAGCAAGGTTGCCATCTTGTGATGGTTAATCTTAACTGCAGATCCATGAATATGAAGCAATATGTTAAAAGTAGTTCCAGTTCCTAAAGTGACAAAATGATGTCATAGGGTAAAAAGAGTCATTCCTTCTTGTCTAGTTTCTTTCTTGCTTTCTCACTGATCCATGAAAGAAAATTACTATAATAGCAGGAACTTACTAGCTGAAGGAAGCCTTAGGGTGGGATTTAGCTAGGTATAGCTGGAATTTAAAAATCACATATCCATAAAATGATGAATGTGATTTTTATGAATACTTACTACCTAGATCAATTTTGTTGTTTAGTCATTTTCTAACGTGTTCAATTCTTTGTGCTCATATTTAGGATTTGCTTGGCAAAGACACTGTAGTGATTTGCCATTTCCTTCATCTTATAAATGAAGAAACTGAGGCAAACAGGGTCAAGTGACTTATCTAGGGTCACACAGCTAGTATCTGAGATAGAATCTGAACTCAGGAAGAAGAGTCTTCCTGACTCTTGACCTAGCACTCTATCCACTGTCACCTAGTTGCTAAATCAATACTTCATTGCTTAGTTGTATCATTTTCTGGTATTTCTTGATACTTCTACTCATATTTTTTTTTATCTCTGTGGAGACCCAAAAGGCGCAAGAAATGATTCACAGAGTACAACAAATGAAACACAAATTTTGAGATGTTCCACCAGAAATAAAATTGTTTCTACCTTTTATGTGATAGAGAGAACATCAAAAGGTAGCCTACCCTGCATGTAAGGAGCCATAGGAAAGGGCATACTCTCTGTACTGAGTGCTCTTTTTTCTTCCATTTGCGCTCATCTGCTCTTGCCAGTGGAGTAGGAAATGGAAACACATGAAAGCAGAGGTAGAAACCCCACGTTGGCTTGAGCAATAAACAAGAAGGGGAGATGCTAGAGCAATCAAGAGCCATTTATAATCAAGAGCAGATATTGTGTCAGACTAATGTCACCCAGCACCAGAGAATTGTGTTTCCTAGAATTCTTAGGACTTGAACTACAGGAAATTTTCTTCTCCCCTAAAATGAGAGTATAAGGGAGGGGATGGAATTGAGAATATCTCTCATTCTCCTTTATGAATTGAAGTTGCATAAGTTGGGAGTCTTTCCCATCTAAACAGATGATACTGGAAGGGGACAAGATATTTGCTTTGAATTTTATTTTGGAGATTAAATAAAACATATGATCATTCTACACTATGCTTGTGATAAATGATCTGAGAAACTGGAAGACCCCTGTAGGGTGGAGGCTCTGAGTTACATATTTGCAGTGAATTTGACATTTTGATGTCTTGGCAATATTTTATTTCAATTCCAAGATTAAATTGGACCCCCGTCAACACGGAATTAAAATAAAAGCAATGCCCAGTCTCTAAGGTTACTTCTAGCTAAAAAGTTATAAATCTATAATCTTATAACCTTGACTTCTACATCATATACTGCTACTGCCTGAACCTTTTGTTCTAAGCACACTTTAGTAAGAATTTGCTTTTAATGTAAATTCAATGAAATCTAATCCAAAATGCAGGTATTAGTCACCTCCTATATTCAAAGTAAAATGTTCTTGAAATACAAAGACAAAATAAAAAATAATCCCTGATCTCAAAGAGTTTACATTCTGCTAGGATACTAAAAATGTTTGCACCCTCAAATACATATACAACTATATGAGGAGAGAGAGCACACATTTAACCACAGGCAGGATCAGTAAAAGCTTAGCCCATAAAGTAGAGTAATTCACTACTGGTAGAGTTGTGAACTGATTTAACCATTCTGGAAAGCAATTTAGAACTATGCTCACAGGGCTCTAAAACTGCATATCCTTTGATTCAGACTAGATTTGCATCACAGAACTTTCTTTTAAAAAGGACCTATATGTACAAACATATTTATAGCCCCTCATTTTGTGGTAACAATGAATTGGAAATTGAGTGGATACCTCTCAACTGGGGAATGGCTGAACAAGTTGTGACATATAATTGTCATGGAATACACTGAGAAATCAAGAGTCGGATGTTTTCAGAAAAAAGTGGAAATAGTTACATTAACCAAAGAAAAGCAAAGTACAAAGAACCAAGAGAACATTGAACACAGGTAACAGCAATATTGTATAATTATCAACTGTGAATAACTTAGCTATTCTCAGCAATACATTGATCCAAGTCTAAACTGAAGGACTTAGATGAAAAATATTGACTTCCAGAGAAAGAACTGATGGAGTCTGACTGCAGATTGAAACATTCTTTATTTTTCTTGTTTTGTTTTTGGTTTGCAGTTTCTTTTGCAACGTGGCTAAAATGGAAATGTTTTTCATTACTATACAAGTATAATCTATATCAAATTGCTTACCTTCTCAATGAGGGGGAAGGAAAGGAAAGGAGAAAAGTATTGTGGAACACATTTTAAAAAGAAATGTAAAAATTTTGTTCTTATGTATATTTTGTTTCTTATGTATAACATTTCTTATGTATAATATTGTTCTTATGTATAATTGTAAAAAAATAAAATATATTAAAAAAAGAGAATTGGTCTATAAAATTAGTCCTTAATGTAGCTAGAAATATAAAAAATAGTCTCTACCTCATTCTTGCCAAGCTGCATTTGTAAGAAACATTGTCACTTAAACCACTTGCTCATTCTTCGATGTGGGAAGGCATGAATCAGTGCTATGGAACCTGTGTAATGGCAGCCCTGTCAACATCATTGTCAGGATGGGAAAAACAATGCAGTCTTGTCAAATCCCAGGCAGATTCCTGCTCTCAAATTTGCAGGAACTAGAAGTTGTAGAGGACATCCTCCAGCAGAGGTTTCTAGAACTCCAGGAACAGAATCCCTTATTGTAGAAGTTGTCATTCTTTAGTAAGAATATGCCCCATTTGGGGCAGAGAATGGGGCGAAGAGAGAATGTGCATCTATGAACCCAGATGGACACTGAAAGGAAATGCAACAGATTGAAGAGAACCCTTCAGAAGTTTTCTGTCTGAGTCATGAATATTTCAGGGTTAATCAGCTGAATTTATTTTTTGACTTCTATACTTTGGAGTTCTGCTCTGAGCACACCAAATGAGAATTTCTGTTCTCTTGACTCATGGGAAAATTTATTTTCTTGGTGACCTCTACTTGGCATGCAACCACCTTCTGCTGATAGATCTTGAAGGGGTCCTACAACAAATCCACAAGGAATTTGGTAATGTTTTGATTAGAATACATCAACTAGTGGTTCCCATGGCTCCATCAGGAGAAGGGCTCCCTTCTAGCACATGCCAGAAGTTTCTGGGTCCTGATCCAGGACCTCCAAAGAGATCAACTAGCTCTAAGAGGCCAATTTTTGGAGGAATTCATAGCAAAGCCACAGTCCAAGATAAATATAGTTTTTTAGTAGAATGGGATAATGAATTCACTTGGTGTATGGAAGTTCATGGGATTCAACTTAGATGGCCACATGCTCATATTGCTGTTGATCCAGGCTTTGTTTAAGAAAGATATGAATGAAACTGGTTCTCAGGTACCTGTGGTTCTGGTAGGGTACAGCCAGGAACATCTGAAATCCTACTTTAGATACTTACTAGCTGTGAGATTTGGGCAAGTCACTTAACCTTTCAACTTTATTTCTTCATCTGTAAAAGGAAGAATTTAGACTAGAGAGTCTTTAGTGTCTCCTCTTACTCCAAATATATGATCCCACCATCCTTTATGGGTGGGATTTTCCTATCCCTTTGAAAATCCATCCTATGTCTTATGGCAAAGCCAAAGAAGACTTCAATAATTTCTAGGAAGAAGGGGGTAGAATAGTGTGGGGACCTTGCAGGGAGGGAAGCTGAACTCCAATAGAGGGGCACACAAAAATGATAGATCCTTGGGAAGAAAGACTGGAGTAGAAGGATCAGGGATCAATAGAGGGCCATTATGTGTGGAGCCAGCTAACTGGAGGATGAATGCAGGGAAGAACTTCCTCCCCACTCCTAAATATCAGATTCAGAGTGAGCTATTTCCCATTGTTTAAAAAGTAAGTGCTTCAATTCACATTCACTTACGTTTCACTGGTTCTTGTTGTGCTTTGTATAAACTAACATAGATCCAAATCTACTGGATTTATGTTCAATCTCAGTACTAGTAAAGGTACAAGAACATTTTCTTATGAAGAAAATTCTTGACTTACATAGACCTAGAGGTTGCCTTCAGAAATTGAGGGGAATGCAGATCAAAACATATGATTCATCACTTGTTAATTTGGGTATGAAGTTTTGGTTCTATAAGATTATTTACTTATAAAAATGAATAATATGGAAATGTGGTTTGCATGATAATACATATATAACACAGATTGAATTGCTCGGCAGCTCCAGGAGAAGGTAAGAAAGAAGGAAGATAAAATGGATCATATGAGTTTGAAAAACTGATGTAGAAATTTGTTATTAAAAAAAGAAATTGAGGGGTAGAAAGGAAATAGGTTGGAAGCGATGATCTTGGAGTTGCTCTATTCTCTTTGTACCCTAGCATTCGTAGAAGAGTTTTTATCAAGTCCACTCCATCAAGCTCAGTGCCTAAAAACTGGGGATACCCTGGAGAGAAGAATATCTGCTGCATGTAGAGTTCATGGGCTCCTCTAAGTAGGAATCCCAGCAGCTGGGGCAAATTCAGCTGGAGGCCAAGAAGAGAACAGGTAGATCCTCTGAGAGACAGTCTGATCATTTGTGACAGGAGAAGGCATGGCTTACCGCTTCCCTTTCTTACCCTTGCCCTCTCCTGGGACTGTCTTCCCTTTTCCAATTCCTACATGGACTAATGGAGAAATCAGAAGGGTGGAGATAGCAGTCTCTGCTCTCAGAAGAAAATGCATCCCCTCCCCTATGTTAGCACCTGGAGCCAAGCCTCATCTTCCCTTACCTAGTTACAAATCTGATGGTTGCTATGCAAGATAATAAGGGTAGCAGGAGCTCTCCAGCTGAGAGGAACTCAGGGGAAAGTGGCAGGAGGCAATGCCTGCTTTAAACCTCCCATTCGAGGAGGCAAAGTCGAGGAGGTGTGACAGAATGGAATACTCTTTATTTAACTTAATAATCTACTGTTAATCTAGTGCCAAATCTTTGCTTCTTGAAACCCAGATGCCAGCTCCCCTAGCCCACTTAGATTCGTATATGATTCTGGTTTGTACCCAGGATCTCATACCAGTATTTATCCACTTGATCCCAGTAAATACATCCCTCCTGACCCTTAGAAGTAGAAGACTTCTGTCCATGGCCACCTTTCTGTAATTCAAACCACTTTGACTTCATTGTCTGTGTGATGTAGGATTTTGCAGCAAGTCAGTTCATATGAGCATTGAATTTCCTTTCTTGGTTTGCTTCTTGCTAGTGAAAAATGAGATCTTTGTAAGTTATTGCTGAGATACTTCTAGTTTTTTTTTTTTTTATTAAGGAAATATGTTAATAAGAAATATGGGAATGATGGGGAAGAGTTACCAGTACTTTCTGGTTAAAGAGAATCAGCATGATCAATGGGTGAACTGAACTTTACTATCTTATTTTAAGCAAAACCTATTCCAAAACATAGCAAGGTCTGGATCAAAGCCTTTTATCCCATTTTTATTGTCATGCAAAACATATTTCCACATTGGTCATTGTTGTAAGAGCACACTCATATATAGGCCAAACTCCAAAATAAAACCAAAGACACACTGTGAAAGATGGATACGTACCTTTAGAGGGAGTAAAAGGAAGAGGGATTTGGGTTGCTGAGTCCAATTTATGATTCTGGCTTTTCAGCTGGGTAGCACAGGCAAGCCAAAATCCTCTTGCCAGCACTGGTGCTGTTTGCATCTACATTTGTATTTAACAATTAAACAATTTCAGCTCCTTTTTCAATTTCTTTTAATTCCTTCTATCTAGCCTTGTTTGGCCCATGAGGAAGTCCTGCATTCCAGAATAGGTAAGCTCCTTTCTGAGGAGCCATTAACCCCCATAGCAGGTTTTCTTCCTTTATTCATGTTCAAAGCAAAAACCTGAGAGCAGAATATAAGATACTAATTCTCCGGGCTCTCCACTCAGACCCTTTTCAACTCAGAATTTATTCCAATTGCTGATTTAATCTTGATCAGTGAGAAGATTTTCTCTTTCCTTCTTCCTCCTTTATTGTCTTTAATGATTGTAAACATCTGAAGTGAATGACCTGTTTTGGTAGGTAGCTAATCCTAGTTAAAATACCTGATAGATCAGCTATTCAGACACTGAGGGATGCATTTCTAAACAGATCTGATTTTGTGAAGCCATTGATTCTGCAGCAACACCCTGATAGAAATGGCCTTAATGTTATTTGAATATATTTTATTCAACTCAACTAGTTTATATTTTCATTTCGATAGGAAGCAAGACTTGAGGGATGATTTCATGGAACAGGGAACTCTCAGGTGAGAAAATCCCCTCTACTAATGCAGGTCAACACATTTTTGCCATTTATTATGAATTAATATTAATTTTTATAATACAATATTATTATTATTATTATTAGAGAGTTGCCCAAAGGTAGAAGTTAAATAACTTACCCTATAACATAGCCAGTATATAATGTTCAAATCTGGCCTCAGACACTTCCCAGCTGTGTGACCCTGGGCAAGTCACTTGACCCCCATTGCCTACCCTTACCACTCTTCTGCCTTGTAGCCAATACACAGTATAGACTCCAAGATGGAAGGAAAGGGTTTTAAAAAATAAATTAAAAAAAAAACATAGCCAGTATGTGACAGTCAGGACTTGGACTACCCATTCTTCCACAAGTCATCTTATATCTGTTGAAAACAAAAGAAAACAAAAACTGTTCTGCTGTTGAGAATGAGCCTGACTCAGGTCAGCGTACTGCTTTGTAATGAAGCAGACTGTAATTTCCTCCTCCTAGGGCCCTTCCAGTGTATGAAGACTACATAGGATCCTAGATATAAAGGTGAAAAGGACTTTGGAAGTCATCTAGCACATTTTACAGGTAAGGAAACTGAGGCTCATAGAGGAGATTGCTTGTCCAAGATCAAGCAGGTAGTAAATAGCAGAACTGGGATTGGAATTCTAATCCTATGGCTCCAGATGTAGCACTCTTTGCCTGGGATATTCAGAGATTAAGTGCTCTGTAGTCACAAAACTGGTGTTTGTAAAGAAATAAATGTAAATCCAGGTGTTGCCTCACTCCAATGTTGACCCTCAGTTTAGTTCACCATACTGCCTCTCTTCTTACATTGCATGTCCCCAATGTACTTTTGCTTTCTTTCCCAATACAGTTAGACATGCACATGTGATTGGACTGCTCTCTAGCAGGACCTATTTCTCCCTCCTCAACATGGGTTAGGTTAGTTTTCTCTGAAAGAAGAAAAGCTGTTACCATGACTGGATCTGCCTGGGTCCCTAAGCTCAAGCTCTGCTTCTTCTCCTAGTAGCCTCTTGCCATACTCATAGGGCTTTGCAGTCACTTAAGGGTATAGAAAAGATTTTCTGATGTGAGGCAGAGCCCTTCGAACTTGGCAGTATCCAACGACCATATAAATCCCCGGCCCCTACTAGAGGCTTTCTATATAAAGAGGAGGGAGCTGGGGGCAGCTGGGTAGCTCAGTGGATTGAGAGCCAGTCCTAGAGACGGGAGGTCCTGGGTTCAAATCTGGCCTGAGCCACATCCCAGCTGTGTGACCCTGGGCAAGTCACTTGACCCCCATTGCCTAGCCCTTACCACTCTTCTGCCTTGGAGCCAATACACAGTATTGACTCCAAGACGGAAGGTAAGGGTTAATAAAAAAAAAAAAAAAGAGGAGGGAGCTGTCTGTCTAAGCTAATTGGTGGAATTATCTTATTGAGCATCTTTTCTAAAATGTGGCTAAATACAGAGGGCGTGCGGATGTTTGAATGACCCATGAGGGTTATATCTCGGATCCGATAGACTTCATCACTGGAAGGACTGTCTACCCTGGGAGGGCTCTAGGCTGAGGAAATGACCGTCTGCTTCATTACAAAACACTAAAGCAAGAGTTAAGAAAGAAGTCCAAGCCAAGAAGATGTTTTTGTTTTTGAAAAATCGACATCCGTTATTTTGATGTTTGGCAAAGATATTGAAATTGCATGAGGTTCATCAGAGGTCTGCCATCTTTTCTGATGAGTAGCCACTCTATTTCTCTGAAGTCTTGTGATTGGTCCTCAGAGAGGATGAGGGCTGGAGAAAGGATTGTGAGCCTGTGCACAAGTATAGGTTTTAGGGAAGACATAGAGAAAACTGTGGAAGCTCAGCAAAAGAGTCAAGCCTCTCAGGCGCCGCTATATCCCCTTCCTTTCTCTTCTCCCCTGTCTCATGAAGGGAGGACAGTCTCACTCAAGAATGGGCTCCCACTAAGATATGACCTAGAGCAATTATCCTGCTTATCTCAAGAACAGTTAGGTTTGTTGGAGGGAAGGGAGGGAGAAGAGTGGTCTATTAATGTAAACAAATTCCCAGAATATCTAATAGCTGCCTCTCAGGGCCATGGCAGATGTTCAAACAACATATTTATTGATTTCAAACAACCAAAAAAGCCTCTCAACAAAGTATAATGATGCACAATTTAAAAGATTATCCTAGAGGCTGCAGGAGCTAGGGATTCTTTACTGTTTGTGTGTATGTTGTGGACTCCTTTTACTGTCCAGTGAAATCTATGGGCCCTTCTGAGAATGTTTTCCATTGCATAAAATAAAAAACACAAGATTATTAAAAGAAACCAACTATATTAAAAAATATTGGAGAACAAGTTCAAAGACCCCAGCTAAGGAACTCCTGTGCTTGATTTGATAAAACCTTTCATCAGCATCTGCCAAAACTCAGTAAGTTAGATTCAAGCTAATATTTGTTGGTTATTAAACTATCTGTATTGTTGTCTTCATCCTCCCTCTATTTCCCATCCTACTCTCTCCTCTCTCCCTGCTCTCTCTGTCTCTCTCCTCTCTCATTCTCTTTCATATATATATGCTGAACCAAGGATAATAGTTGTGCTAGCTGGTTAAGGATGTGACTGTATTACATGTACATTTCTATCTGCTAGATGACATGAGGACTGTGAATTTTTATTTAGACGGAGAAAAAAGTTCATTTTGTGGAACACATTACAAAAATAGCTAATTGTTTTCAGTTGCCAATTCCTGGGAGATGATATTTGGGATGTATCTGTGATCCAATTTACGTAGATACTCATTCCAGGGATGCTTAATGTAAGCCATCTAGGTTTGTCCCTATTGTATGATTCTTGGTCGTGTCTTCCCTTAAATTCATCACAGGGCAGCCACTCAATGTGTAATGGGTTTTCTTCTAGATTGTTGGACGTTATTTGGAGACAAGCAGACCAAATAGGTTGGTCACTGGTTTTTCCTCTCTCTGGCTATGTGATTGGCCCATGGTTGTTTCTTTTTCGGTGCATATGTTCCTTATTTCATTTTTTTAATTAAAAACTTTTTTGGTAACTTATTTGAAACAAGAAATTCTACCTTAAAAATTAATTATAGGACTGCCTGGTAGAGTAGTAACAAAGTTTACCTCGAAGGAAGAAAGGACTAAGTAAACGTTGTACCTCCACCTCATACATACTGGCCCTTTGACCTTGAATCACTTGTTAACCTCTTGGTTATTGCCCTTGGACAATTCTTGAAGGCCATGAATTCCAGAGAAGGTACCTCATAGATGGAATTTCCTCTGGGGAAGACACTCTAGAGCTCACTAGGCTCCTGACCCTAGTCATAAGCAGTTAGTTCATCAAACTGATAACAAGGAGTGCTCTATACAATCCATAGTTTAAATTCTCTTTCAGAGAGGAGTGTTACCTTTATGAGATCACAGAAGATTTAAAAAATGATAAAAATCCGACTTAAAATGTCTTCCAGAGCAAGCCATGTTCCCACTCATTTCACTCAGACGTTTTCTTAGTGTTCATTCCCTAGGAACAAAGAAGATAAAAACCTCTCTCTGACTCCATCTCCCTTCTCCCCAGAAACTAGGTAATCATCCCTGCTACCAAAGGACTGACCAGACTACTGCTATAGCTTTCCAATTGGTTTTAATCGTGGTCTTGCTACTATCTAGCTTTGAAATAATGAATAAGCCATTTAACTTGTTTGAGCGTTGGTTTCCTTATCTATAAAATGAAAATAATCTGTGTAGTTTCTGCAAGCCAATGATATGAAAGGAGGATGAGATAATATATGAAAAACATTTTTTAGCCATAAAGTGAGTTACTAGCGAAATGATCCTCAGCAAGTCACTTAATCCTGTCGGCCTCAGTTTCTCATCTGTAAAATGAGCCAGAGAAGAAAATGGCAAACCACTCCAGTGTCAAATGAGGTCATGAAGAGTCAGACACAACTGAAAAACAACCAAACAAAAATGTATTAAACAGTGGGCAGTTTGTGGTGCAGTGGATAGAGTGCCAGGAAGACTCATCATCCTCATGAGCTGAAATCTGTCTTCAAACATTGAATAGATGTGTGTCCCTGGGTAAGTCACTTTATTCTATTTGCCCCCATTTCTTCATTTGTAAAATGAGCTGGAAAAGGAAATGGCAAATCATTGAAGTATCTTTGCCAAGAAAACCCCAAACGGGGTCATGGAGAGTCTGAAATGAGTGAGCTACAATGAAATTTGTTATAATGCTTATTATCTATCCTACATATATATCCCTGCCAACTCAATCTTCCTAAAATACTACGTTTAGCACTTCACTCTGCTCAGAAAGCCTCATTTTCATTGCCTTCCATGGGAAAAGATACAAATTCTTTAGTCTGGTAGTGAGTGACTTCTGGAATAACCGGTGTCTTTTGTACATTCAGGCACATTGTGTAATAGAACAGCACACACTAGAATAAATGAAGTGAGCACACTTTCCTTGTTCCTCCTCAATGCAAGTTACATCCCCTCGGGGGTTTCTGCTTGGGGAGATTATGGGAGAGGGCAGCAGGGTATACAAGTGCCAGCATCAGATACAAGGACAGAGTGCTTATGGCGAGCCATAGCATTGTTTCTAGGTCATTGTTAATATAAACCTGGGTTATCCGGGAAAAGGCCAGCTGCAGAGGAATTTTCTCCCATTGGAACATTTAATAGTTTCATTAGATCAACTAATGCTCACGTTCAGAGCCCAAAGTGGGTAGTGGGAGAGAATGTCAAAGGAGCGGTAATCTGTATCTCCATAAAGCATTCTGGTTGTTCCTCTTTAGCCATACCACGGAGAAAGTTGGACTCTTAAGGACCTGACAAAAAGACCTTTTGGAACAAAAGAATTAGTGTCGTAAGCATCGGATTCCTCATTGCCTGACATTTCTCACCTGGATGAATTACTTTGGAACTTCTCTGATTGACCCCATTTGAGGGATAACCTTCTTATCCAGTAGGATCTATGAACCTTGGAACTACACTTCATGAGGACTGTGTGCCTCTCTTATTGGAGGATGGGGCCATGGACTTCAGACCTCCATTCAAGGAAAGCTCCCCTTAAATAGCCATTCATATCTCTTCTGGCTACACCAATTTGGGACTCTATTCCCCCACATCTAGTTTCTCCCCCACCCTACCCTCCTGCTTTTTAGCTTCCTTCTGAGTTTTGCCTTCTCCCTTCAGGTTGTAAACAAATTTAGGGCACAAATTGTCTTGCTTTTTCATATTTGTATGCCCAGTAACACAGTGCCTGGCACATAGTAGGCACTTAACAAATTTCATTGATTGTTGACTTCTCTCTTTTGTCATGTGACCCATAGCATTTCTCTAATGAGTATAAAGATGAAAATTAATACAATTCTAATCTTTACATGAGGAAGATTATAATTCATCCATACTTCGCTCTCAACATGTGACCATTTCAACTTTTTTTTTTGATCACTCATTTCTTTGATGACATCTTTTATATAACTTCTCTTTGTAAATATTTGTTTGTTCAAGCCCATCAAGCCCCATCTCCATTGTCCTAAGACTGATCCTTAATATCAGCTTTTTGGAATTTCACACTGATGTAGTGACTAGAGCACTGGACTTCTAATCAGGAAGCCTTAGGACTAAATTGATCTTGGCTACTAGTTTTGTGACCTTGTGAAAGTCATTTAACTTCCTTGTGTCCCAGTCTTCTTATCTTCAAAATGGGGTGTGGGGTAGGACAGACTCAATGCTTCCTATGGTCCTATAGCAGGACCACTTATCTACCAGGGTTCCTTCCTCATCCACAACATGTTATGCTAGTTTTTGCTCAAGAGACATTGACCTTCCAAAGTGGGTGGAAAGGGAAAGGGAACCTACACAAGTTAAGTGTTGAAGTCAATCCTTATTGAATATTATTTTATGCTACGGTTAAGTAAATACCTTTTTATTAACTGTTGAATGAACTGTGAGTTCCTTATTACATTCTAAAATGGAACCTGAGCCTGAATCAGTCCATTCCTACAAGTCTCTTTTTATTATAAAGTTCTAAAAATATGATCACATGAGTTTAAGAATACTATTAGCAATATTCATATTTGTTTCAGGGAGAAATGAAGGGCTAAAATTCATGGATGACCTTGTTCTAATCATACTCTAGAAGACTGAAGAGTCTCCAAAATGATATTCATATCACTCAGAAGAGTTCAGTCTGAGTATTCTAAGAGGAAAAGCAAGAAAATGCCAATTTCCTGTTGTTCAGAGTAAACTGCAATTGAATGGACCATTTTGCAGTATCTTGTCTTCTTGGAAGACAGTGTAAGTAAGCTGGGGTCAGAATACAAAACAAGTAAGAATAAAGGCTGGATTAAATTTAAGAAATTGCAAAATGTTTGTAATATGGGGCATCCAGGTGGCTCATGGATAAAAAGTTAGGCCTAGAGACTTTTGAGTTCAAGAATTAGACAATTCCTAACTGTGTTCCCTGGAGAAGTCACTTAACCCCAATTACCTAGGCATCACTGCTCTTCTGTTTTGGAAATGATACTTAATATTAATTCTAAAACAGAAAGTCAGGATTAAAAAATTGTATTGTCCCCAAGCATTTCTTGAAAAAAACAAAGCAAAACAAAGAAACCTTATCATCCCATGGCAGGCTTTAAAAAAGCAAACCTTTCAGTTATTTTATTTTCCTTCATTTCCAAGAAACATGAGCAAAATAGAAGCTGAGGCTTTCATAAATAGTTCTAAAATATAATCACAAAAGCTATTCCTAAACATCAGTGATTCTGGGACTAGAATTGCCAATACTTCTCATTTGGAGTTCCCCAACCCATTTTAGATTGTTAGCTCTTTGAGAGTAGGGATTATCTTTTGCCTTTTGTGTGTGTGTCCCCAGTGGTTGTCACAGTGTCTAGCATATATTAGGGGCTTAATAAATGTTTCATTTAAATGTTTCTTTAACTTTTAATCGAATTTTTAGTTAAACATTTAAATACATTTCTACTGATTGATTAGATTTGAGATATTGCAGAGTTTTGATTTTAAAATCTAATCACTTCTGAGGTGTTTTCTAAATGATAGGAAAATGTCAGTATATCTGGATTAAAAATTATGTTGATAATGAAGGCAAAATCAAGAGATTTTATAACAGCTTTGGGGATAGAATAGTCAATGGGAGGTTTTCATTATGCAGGCTGCCATTAGGTGTTAAGCATGAAAGGGAGAAGAGAAAAACAATGATTCCTGTTCTTTAGAAGCTGACAATTTAGTTGAGGAGCCCAAACAGTACGATTTCTCCAGAAATCTATGAGAAGTACAACTCAGTTTTGCACTGTATGAAATCAAATTTTGAGAAATGGAAAATGAACTTAATACCTTTTTATACAAGAGTGATACCATACACAAATCAACAAAGTAAGGAGAGAATGATTAAGGAAGTCTTCCTGATGGAGGTAAGTTCTGAGTATTTGGAGCTTGAGAGTTGAATCAATCCAGTAAATCAGTAAGCATTTATATAGTGCTGCCTCTGTGTCATCAATGGATGCAAATAAGGACAAAGAACAGGCATTGCCAACAAGGAGTTTATATTCTAATGAGATAATGAGATAATTGGGCAGACTTTCTTGGATAAAGCAGGGAGACTGGAAGTTCAGGAGTAAAGAGATAAAGTGGAAGAGTGATGGGAGGTCCAGCTCACAAAGGTATTTATTCACCCTCTCTCACAGTCTTTTATATCATATAGCTTATTTATTTGGTAACAAGATTTTCTTTTCCCTCAATTACAAATAAAACCAATTTTCTAATATTCATTTTTAAATTTTTCAGTTCAAAATTCTCCCCCTCATTCCTGCATTTCCTTCCTCATTCCCTCCCATCCTTTATGTGAGAGAGCCTATAAGAAATTTAAAAAACATTTTTTTCCTAATTGCCTTTTATAAATTCTATATGGTAAGTTTGGGTAACCTTAATAATAAGTGTGGGAATCATCTGTGTATGTGCATATGCATGTGTGCTTGCGCATGCATGGGTTGGGAAAAGAAGCAGGAGATACAACATGACATCATGTTACGATGGAAAGAGTACTAGTTTTAGAACCAGGAGATATGGGTATAAAACCTGCTTTTGTTATTATTGTATGGTCTGGAGCTTAATCTCTCTGTAAAAAGAAGGAATTTGAGGGTCACTGGAAATATCCCTGGAAGAAGTGATATAACAACAAGATAAGGAGCAAGGATCTTCCAACCATGATTACCAACGATAAATTTCATTTACCTGAATGTTGCAGAAGGGCCCCACCATTGCAATCTGAAGCCCACTTTACAATACTTTGCTCCACTTTGCCCCTGCGTATTCTGTGAAGGCTATTTCTAAACCACCAGAGAAACATTATTGAGTAATGACCAAGCAGGAGTAAACTATGACCAGGTCTTTTCACTTGGTATTGGATACATGATCAGAATTAATATACCGCAGGCTTTCAGTTCTTTTATTAATTAAAAAAGATAGATATTTTGGAACACTTTCTCCATTTTACATAAGCCATTCTCATTTCCAGTGAATGGGATATAGATCAGAGCTTCCATATAAGGATATCATGCCATTATATAGTTTCTCCAGCTCATAATAATAAATATCTTACACCTAGGGGAGTGTAAGTAGGGTTTGCAGGTGTGATTAAATGACAGAAGTCAAGGTTTAAGATGGTTAATTCTTCTTCGTGTTTTTCCTTTTTTCTGATCTTAGGCAATTTTTTATAATCATCAGTGGTGCATCATCTATGTGGGATACTTTCTGTGCCAAAGGCAAGTTCTCTTGTAACCATTATTCTATTTACAAAGAAACAGTTGTTTTCCTCCCTTGAGGTCCTAATGCTTTCCTTTCCTGTTTTTTTCCATGACAAGAAAAAATGGTACAGGTTATATGCTTTCAAGTGATTACTTTTTCATTTGCCAGCTACCATTTGAGCTCCCCTGAATAATAAAATACTCTCTTTTTACTAATACTGTCACCTCATGTTGTTTTTAACAGCTCAAGGAGTAGAGAAAGCATCTATTTTTCTCCTGGTGATAGATTCCATCATCAAAATTTCAAGATGATAATAACAAGAATTTCTTCCAGAAGTATATTGACATGGAAAAGCCTTAAAATTCCGGTTCTGATGTGTGATTAATACTCTTGCTATAATTTATAATCAGATATAAGATTATTAAACAGCTCAAGTTGCCAAATGACCATTGTCTATCTTTATTAGATTTAGCACAACATCTTGCTTAATTGCCTTTAGATTTTTATTACTTGAATCATTCTGTACCTTTATGTGGTACTTAAGTTACAAAAATGTGTTATTGTTATGGTTCTAGTACCTGCTTTGGTCATGAACCTTAGAGGGCTAGAGGAGCTTAGGACTAGGCAGCTTAGAAGATGATACCGACTAAGGAGAAGGAGGCTTAAGGATATAAAGCACTGAGCTCTGTGAGAAACCGAGTATTTGGGATAGGATAAACTGGTGTTTAATCATGCAAAAGACTTCTCTTTTCCTGTCTAGGAGATAGATTGACAATATAGTTCTAACCATGCATATATAAGAACTTAATGCATAGGAAAATATTCTTACCTGCAAATGTGCATACTTTTTGAAACTGTATATATTAAAAATTGTTACATGTCAAATCAATGTCAAAAAGAATATAAAACTATATTGTTAGATGCAACGGTTAAGAAAATTATACAACTCCATTCTCTATTGTCTGCTTAGGGACGTACTCTGCTTTTTAAGAGGCAATACATATATAAATCAATAAAAAATAAAATCACTTTCTATTATTTTGATAGACTAGAAGCGTGCTATTATTATCTGCATAGCTTTATGAAATCATTTGCTGTTCTTATATAATGATGAGGTTGAGTTTCAGCTTTAAGTCTAAAAGAGGTGCCCTTATGTCAATAGTGGAAAAGAGGGTCCCTGCATTTCCTTGCCAGTAGCTCTTTATTCTTCCTGTCATGTGCTTCCTATGTCAATATTGCTGACAAACAAACAGCAGCATTTGGACCAGGGCAATGGCAAAGATATAAGAAATAAAGAAATCTCTGGGCAATAATTCTGAGCTGCAGCTGACTTTATTTGAGGTAAATACAGTCAGTGATCTCATCATACCCAATCAATAATGAAAGACATGTTTTGGAGGTTCCCAGTTTTTATAGGCTTTGGATAGTTAATACAAATCATTGACCAATGTAACAAGGGAATCACTTTAAAAGACTGATATATATTAATTTAAGGTCGCCAAGGAATCAGCTATGTAATTCCTAAATGAAAAACTCAAGTCAGCCGTCAGCCTTTTTTGGAGTTTAATTACAATAGGAGCAAGAAAGGAATTAGAGATAGAGAGAGAGAAAAAGGGAGAGAAGGGAATAGGGCTTAAATACCCCTTCTGTTTAGGCTGGGCCAAAAGGCCCAAGCCCTTAGATAGCTGGGGCAAAGAAAAGAGACCAGTCCCTATTACTCACGTGTCCAAAATGGAGAAACAGTCTCAGGGGCCCCCACCTTCAGCTTCCTTCAGAGCAAGCCTTCCCTGAGCCCAGGAACCACACCGACCAAAACTCCACCCCCTTCCAGTCTCCAGACCCTCCTATCTTTAAGGACACCATCCAAGTTGCCTCCCCTCAGTCCTCACATCTACCAATCACTCTTCATCAATTTCCCTGTCAATGGAGGCTCTCGCTTAACCCAGGACCGCCCAGAGGTTTCTGGCTTTTGCACATGTCTGTTGAAGGTCATATTTTCAAATGATTAAATCTATACTCCTTTGCTACAGCCCTTTCTAAATCCTGTTAACTTGAGTATGGTAGAGATTGGAATAATTAAATTTTGATCTAGGCTGCAGCCCTTACTCAATCCTATTAGGACTGAATAGGGTGGAGTATCTCCATTGTATCAATTCTAAAATCAATCAAGACTCAAAGAAATTCCTGTTCTATGCTTAAGCATAGGTCAAAGTCCTTTCCATTGTTCAGCAAAGGGTTTCTGTCCTAAAGTAATCTGAAGAAGGGAAGAGAAGGAATCTCCCATGCCAATGGAGTTCCCATTCCAATAGACTATCAGTAAGAAATTTTCCAAGTATGAAATATCCCAATGGTGAAATTTTCAACAATTATAAGTCTAAGGAAATTTGAGGTTTACACCAACAAAACCCATATATTCAAAGTATGTTAGCTAATATTTGGTAAGTTCTAGTACAAGGTCCAAGCATTTTATTGATCTTATAATGAATACCCTCAGACAATAACTCTTAAGAAGAGAAAGATAGTCATCTTTGTGAGTTATAATATCTGAGAATCCTATTATTGACATAAATTCCGAGAAAAGAAAATACTAATAATAAGGTCTTGCTTTTACAACTGACTTTATGATTGCTTTTTGTGAAAGGGAATTTTTTTATTTTAACTTAATCAAGTACTTGGAGTGCTCCATCCTTTTAACTTAATCAGTCAGGAACTTGTGAATCCTTTTGATAAGAATTCACACCCTCAGAGGATGGGAAGTAGATCCCACAGACATTGACCCCCTGCAATTCTAGGCAAATTGAGAGCCTTTGATTGGTTTTTGTGATGTGATAGACCAGCCCACAGTGAAAGGAAGGAGGAATCAGAGAGTCAGAAAGTAATGTGGAAAAAACTGCTTATAAAAGCCAGTAGAGAGCATTCTGGGTCACTTCTTTTTCTACTTCTGCTGCACAGGTGGCTCTTGCGAAGGATCTTCTGTGTGGCACTTCTGCATTGGAGGACTTCTGTGTTGGAGGCTGAGACTCTCCTGCTCCACTGGCTGAACATTGGAACTTTGTTGGGGAGCGAGCTATATTTCTTTAGAGCAGACTTAGAGTGGTAAGCTAGACAATTCCCCTATCATCTTCCTATATTTCCCTCTTTACTATCTCTACCCTGCTGTAATAAAGCTACTAAAGCTGATAATAGTCTCATGACTTAAGAGTTAATTTTATAAACGACAACCACAATAATTTTTCTTAATTCTTATATTTGTCAAACTCACTTTTGTTATGTTTTTCCAGAATCAAGATTTAGTCAAGTCGTGTACTTAGCATTTCAAGATTGAGAACAACAATTCTCAAGCTAACTTTTCTCCTTATCTATCTTTATTTATACACAGTTAATAAACAACTGGGACTAATACCTTTCTAGCATCCTAGATACAGATACTAACTAAAGGTTTATATGAGATGACTTAATTTTACAATAAATGATATAAAAGCAATAAATACAATTTCATCTTATTCAGAGGTTGGACAAGTTATTTCTTCTACTGAGCCCTAATTTTTATCAATAACATGCTTACCATTATTATAAATACTTTTATTGATCATAATAGTAAGCTAGATCTAAACTGAATAAGGGTTGGATAAAATTTGGTTGCAAAATTACATGCTTCTTTGAATGACCCTAAGCTTTTATTAAAAACCTTTTTTTTAAACACTAATTTTCTTCAGGTAAAGTTGTATGACTATGAGTTATAGAATATTAGTCTCTGAAAAGTTAAAGTTGAGAGTCAACCAAGAAACAATAGAGGAGTATATAGTAGACATGAGGAGATGAAGAAATGCATGGGAAAAGCCACATAAAGAGATATGCAAGCCTAGAAAAGAAGCTATGAGTCAAGGGCCAATAACATGGTTTAAGGAAGTATCCATGTATAATTGTGCTTGTCCTGGATAGTGTGTACAACATGGAAATTTATTAGCTACTTCCAGGAAAACATGATTCCATTATGAATGGGCTTGAATGTTTAGGATGACATAAAACATCCTGAGTATATCCTTCCTCTTCAGTCTGCTCCATGACATTGGAAGGGTCAGAGATCTGCATAACTAAATAGAAATGGGAAAGTTTTTTATTTCTTCCATTAAGGCCATGTGCGATAAGTAGCACTCTCTCCCTGGACTTCCAGAAATGGAAGACTACAAGTATATGGTAGCTAAAACACATGCATTGACTTGGGTGAGAATGAGCTTCAGTCTTGGACTTCAGTTGCCTTTACAATTAGGCCTCCTTGGATCTATTGGCAGTGGGTAGTTATTGTTATACATTCAATGTCAAGAGAATTCCAGAAAGGCCCAGAGCATATTAAGCAGATCCCTTGTGGTAGATTTATGGAAGGACTTGGAAAAGAATTTCATATATGTGTGTATATATTTATATGCACATACATTTGTGTATATGTTTTAAATCTTAAAATATATATATACAAATGTAATAAATAAATATTTCTATTTCTTCCTGACCTAGAGTGAAGCAAGACTATCTTTCTATCTGTGTGTATTTTGGGAATGCTCTTAGAGATATTTCCTTGAATGTACAGGTAGCCTGATAAATTGTTCTTTTTCATCAGAGTTATTTCTGTCTAAAGAATACATCATCCAGAAGAAGAGCAGTCTGTCCCTGATCAGTGCTGAAAGTAGACTGATAAAATCTTACTCTCCAGTTTGAAGGGTTTTGGCGAATACCCTCAGAACTATAACATGGCAAGTTTTACTTCTTGTAAGCTACTAGAATCTCTAATTTAAAAAAGACTCTTTGAACACATAAACAAATTTATCTTCATGAAAATGAGACAACATGGTTCTCTGTGATGTGGTATTTTTCAGAGGAGCATAAGTTAATATCTTTAATGAAGTGTAAAGGTCATCCTGTCCAATCCCCACATTTTATAGGCAAGAAAATGTTAAATGATTTGGCCAAAGTCACATGGGGAGTTACTGGCAGAACCAAGATTTGAATAAGGTCATTAAACTCCAAATTTTTACTGCACTGTGCTGAACCCCTATCAGTTGATGATAGTTTCATAAATTTGACATGAAATAAATTTAACACTGAGGCCAGGAGTTCCTTCCAGAATATCCTGATGGATAGCCTAGGTAAATTTTAGAGACCTTTTACTTATATGTTTCATTTCCCCCACCCATGTGGAATATGGATATTTTAATATTTAGTTTATGTGCAGAGATAGCCACCAATTTCTCAGTTTGAGCATTCATACTTACAGTGCTTTAAAACATGGACTAGTTTATTTAAACAGCAAAGAAGAGCTAAACGATTATAACTAAACTTATGGCGATTCAAGAAACTTACCACAGCGGGTCACTCATTTCCTCCAGGGACATACATTGTCCTTATGACTTAGAGTACTATCCCAGTTGAATTTGTTGTTTATTCTTGTGTTTTACAGCTCTTTTATCTTCCCTGCTAATTCTTTTCCTATGGTTACTCCATTCTCTACTGTCATTGCCCTCCATTCCTGGGAGGAATCATGGATACTTCTCTTTGCTGGTAATACGGTTCTTCTCACTATTATTGCTATCCTCAGCATTTCTTCACTGTACTCCAATGTTGGGCTCCTTTCTAGGAGTTGGTGCTAGTTTCTTCAGATACTAATGCATCTAGACAATGGAATGATTACCTGAGCACTTCAGCAAATAGTTGGATATTTTTTAATGCTCCAGAGTATTGAGTTTCTCCACTAATTTAAACCTTCTTTTACTTCATATTCAGATATTCTAGCCTCATTCTTCACACCAAAAGTTCTCTTTATTTGGCAGCAGGAATGTTTCTTTCTTAGATTGTTTGGAGACTATTTTCTACTCTATGTTATCTCATGGAAAGTCTTGAACCATTTTCCTCTTCTCTCCCAATAGAACCTGGACATTGTGCCTTCTATTTATATCAGCCCCTCCCACTGAGGCTTTTAGGATTTGGAGTCACTCCACATTCTTTCCTCTGGGGTAACTGGGGTATGGAAAATTAATATTGAATTGGGATATTTTCATGAAATAATTTTCCCTTAACCCACTCTCCTTTCAAGAATAGTCTGACTCTTAAGTTTAGGCTAAAACTGTTTCTTTGCCAAAACTGGGTTGGGTCCTCCCCCTATTGTTTAGATCTTAAAAGGTTAAAAGATTAAGGGCATAGCTGACCAGCCCTGGTGAACTATGATTAAAAGTGTCTACTACAGATATGTTGGACTGACTGATCAGCCATATATCAGGGAGGATAGAGTGTGTTGGCATCCTCTTTCTTTGAACAAAGACCCACCTCTTCCTGTAATGAAGAAATGAAGGAATTGAGGGTCTCTAAGTACACATTCTCATAGTTATTTACCAATCAGAGATGTCTTGGGATGTGGAGGGGGGGGGGGACTGAGTGATAGACTTATGAGGGACAAATATTAGTCTTCATTAGAGGAGTTCACTCTCTTTTGCCCTGTTCCCTCTTTTTGGTGCCAATTTGGATTGATTAGTTTAGGATGTCTTGAGGGGTCAAAAAATACTGCCTTTAGAGAATTTTAATCATTACAGTTGACTTCAAGAAATGATCAGAGATTTTTCAAACAACTCTAAAAGAGACTAGGAAGAGATATCTCGAAATTTTTAGAGGATTCTACTACTGCATAGTCAGTAAGAGAAAGGAATTCTCTTGTTACATAAGTTATAATGATTTTAAGAACTACTTCATTCATCTATCAAAATTCTTTTGGGTAGGTGAGGGAAGGTAGAGAAATGGTATATGTGTATGTTGACAAGGGCAAACTAGTATACATAATTTATTTGAACTTTTAAAAAGTCATTGATTCTCTGTCTCTCTCTGACTCCCCCTCTCTCTCTCTCTCTCTGACTCTGTCTCTCTCTGTCTCTGTCATATATATATAATTTTATTTGATCCTCACAACAATTGTTAAGGTCTGGGATTTCACCCACCACCATGGAAGACCACGGATAATGCAAACAGGCAGGGAAAGGCCATTTATTGAACTGATATGCATCAGTGGGAACCTCTGCCATCAGAGTTCCAAGTTGCTTCTGAGAGGCTGGGCCTTAACTACTCTCCAGCATGTATGGCCCCCTCTTCCAGCTCCTTATCTGCTACATACAATTCTTGGAACGTTGCCGGCATGTTTGGCTCCCCTCAGCCCTTATCGATTACATACTATTCTTGGGACCTTGACAATCTTATGTTATTGGGGTCTTCCTGGCCTACTGCAGCTGCATGTTTATTGGGGTCTTCCTAATTTCCAAGGCCAGCCAGCTTGTTAAGGTTTTCCTGTATTTTCAAGGCTGATCATTTTGGTCTCCCTCACAATCTTATGAGAAAGGTACTATTATTATTTCCATTTCTACAGATGAATAAACTGAGGCTGAGAGAGGTTTAATGACAGCTGATTAGTGTCTGAATAAGAATTTAAATTTCTTTTCTAAATACAATATTCCATCTCATGCCACCCAGTTGTCTACTTAGCTTGCTGTTTGAGTCAAGCAAGGCACTTTATTTAACCTTCCTGGGCCTAAGGTCCTCATTTGTAGAATGAGGGATTGGATTCTATGTCTCTTCTAATTCAAATATATCTTCTTCTGATCCTATGATCACTGGTTTGCAATGGCCAGGTAAAAATCAACAGAGGATATAGAATATGAGCTAAGTGGATGAATGGAAATTCATATTAAATATAAAGAAGAATGTTGTTTGAGAATTATTAGGAATGAGATTAAGCGATGCAAGGTATAATATGAAATAATTTTTGGTGGCGTCAGAATTGATTGTTGAGAGAGGATATGAAGTTACCTTTTCTAAGCATCTTTAAAAATAGAATTGATTTTTACTTATCTCAGATATTTTTAATTTAACCTGCCATAAGGAAAAAGAATAGACTAAAAGGAATCTTCAGATTCTCCCAATCTCATGATTCTATGATTCACTTACATTTTAAAAGGAAGTGCCAATGTTTTGCATAACTGCACATGTAAAACTTCTATCAAATTATTTGCCTCTCCTTGGGTAGGAAGAGGGGAAGGGAGAGAGTTTAGAACTCAGATTTTTGAAAATGAATGTTAAAATTGTTTTTACATGTAATTAGAAAAAAAGAAAATATTTTTAAAAAGGAAAAGAAGAGCCAAACTCTTAATAACTTTGGCAAATATTAGGAAATGTCTGTAGGTTTTCTCAGGTGCCATATGTAATCTACCACCATTTACGGCTGCCTGGATAAAAACTTTCCTAAAGTTCTACTAACAGTGAATCATTTGTGTAAAAGGGAGACATTCCTGACATCTCTGATATACTTCATAAGTCCTAGAGGAAAATGTGTCCTTGTTTCTCAATATTGTGATTACCTATGAGGTCACTGAGAAAATCTTTTTTTTTAAACTATTGTTTTTATTTAATTTGCTAGAACTGCATTTTTAGATGTTGTTGGCAGGGGCTACAACATTATTTTTAAACATTATAGCATACTTGACATTGTCATTATGGAAACCCAATATAAGACTATTTTCAATCCTGTTCTGATATTGATTTAAGATTCATTAGACCATTTACTCTTTGTCCCAACCAGATGCTAAGAGGAACTTGGCAGCTGTCATGAAGGACATAGTCCCTAGGTGAACTGGTATTTACCTAGAAAAAAACACAAGTTTAATATTTCATCCAAATTTCTTCTTGAATTTTTTTCTCAGAGAAACAACTAAGCATATTGAGGAAAATAAGCAGAATTTCAACAATAATAATTAATTTTGAATAATACACTAATTTCCTATTCTATCTTAGAGGGAATTGATCCTTTATTTAGACATTTAATTTAGATTTAAATAATAAATAGGAATTTCCTTTTCATATAAGATGAAAAGATGTGAATAGAGTAGGCCTCTGATATAATATGGTTGATTATTTAAATACATTAGACACAAGTCTCATTACCTCTGAGGACCAGGATTCCCCTGTGCTACCCATCATTTGATAGGGGTTGCATGATCTTATAGTGGTTGAATGGTTCAGAATATGCTTAAGGATATAATATCTGATGACCCTGGAGGATATCTTTTGCCATTAGTCCTTTGTTGTTGTTTGCCCTATGTTTTCAAAGAGGACCAATAATGTCATGATGGAGTGGCTATAAAAATTGGATTTAAGTAAGATACAGCAGAGAGCATGGCCAAAGAAATATATAGAGCAGGGACTTCAAATCAATAAGTCAAAACAAAGGGTCTTAGGACAACCCAGCTCTGTCATAAACACTCAAGAAAAGATATAAAAGGGCATTAGATCAAACAATGATCTAGAAGACCAAAGGAAAGCCCTGAAAATGTCCTGAGCTCCCTGTAGAACTGCTTAAGAAGATAAACAGAAGCCGGTAGATGCTTGGAAAAGGATAACAAAGGACATAGGAGGTGGTGTAGGGGTAGAAGCCAGTAGAAACTCTGGTAAACCAGATCAAAATCCTGTAGACTCTATGAGCAGGAATGCCCAAGAAGCTTGATCTAATGAAAAGGACCTTATACCTATGGGTCTTTATGGTGAAAAGATGTGTCCATGGTTAACAGGTACTGCATCCATAAAAACTCTGTTGGGTGAGGTTTGGAAGCTAGTTAAGCCTCCATTCAATGGGGCCTAGACAGCTGGGTGACACAGGGGATAGAGTGCCAGACATGGAGTCAGTAAGACTCATCTTTAATCAATTCCAATCTGGTCTTAGACATTTTCTGTGTGACTGGGCAAATCATTTAACCCTGTTTGCCCAAAGTCCCCATCTGTAAAATGAGCTAAAGAAGGAAATGGCAAAACCACTCCAGTATCTTTGCCAAGGAAATCCCAAATGAGGTCATACAGTCAGCCATGACTTAAATGAATGAACAACAACAATAAAGTATACAGTCATCCAAAGGAAAGTGAAACCAACATGAGCTCCCATTAAGAGGGCCTAAAACCAGTAGAATCTTGGAACTGGCCTGTCAGAACTTCATCAAGAATTAGAACCAACCCCAAGCAAGTTACTAACTACATGAAGAGATAGAGCATGCCTCAGAACATTTGGAACCATAATAGGAGAAAAGATAAGCCCAATCAGCAGGCACATGATTGGTTGACTTACAGGAAGTCTGACACCAGCATAATCAAATATGATTGGGACTTATTAGGACTACTAGGAGGGATAGAACCAATTCCTGATTGCTATTTGTGAAAGGAGAAAAATGGAGACAACTAAGGTTAACACCTATATTGGGCCACCAGAAAAAGCCAAGGATTATGGAAGTAGGAAATTTCAAGTTTCAGCCCTATCTAGAGCTATTGAGATAGAGGCATTCATACTATAGAGCCATGATGGCAAACCTATGGCACACGTGCCAGAGATGGCACACCTAGACCTCTCTGTGGGCACACAGGCCTAAGGCCCAGTGCCCCAAGGCATGTGCCTGTCCCTGCAGCACAGGGTTCACCAGAGTTCCTAACTAGAAAGCTGAAGGGAGGCCCAGCTAGGCTGCTCCCCTTCCCATTTCCCTGGTAGGAAATCAGGTCTTTTCCATACAGCATCCCTTTCAAGACAAGGTTGCCCCACCTCATTCAGAATACAATGGCCTTTTAATTTTTTGGCCTTAATAAGTCAGAAACAACAAGTCTTTACTATCAGAAGCAACCAGTGTCTTTACAATACAAAGTATTTTAGGGATTTTGAGCTGTGTCTTTTGAATTTGTACTTTTAAAATATTCAAAACTATAATCTAGTGATTTAGAAATAAGTTTTATGAACCCCAGGCTCCCTTCCCCAGTTTCTTTCACAAGCAAATTTGGACTGCTTTAATTCAAATTCTGTTCAATTTGCATTCAAAGGGGTGCCTGCCTGGGGGGAAACAGGTGGACTAGAAGCTCTGGAAAACACAATAGAGCCTTGTCACTCCTAATCAACCCAGATTAAAACCTGATTTCAACCCTTGACCTTTTGCTAAAAAGATTAATTTGAAGGATATCCACTTTAGGAAGGCAGGGACATGCATGATGGGGTGAATATGTCAGAATAATGCCATTTAACCTTAAGGATTATATTTCCCTATAAATAAGGAGTTTCCCTGTAAGCTGGGGCTTTTTTGCTTTTTCCCCACCCTAAATTTGAAGGGGTCATAGCTCACATAACTAGAGGGAAACAAAGTGCTTGTGCCCCTCACCACACCCTCCCCAAGCTTGACTACAGCACCCACCCTGCTACCCAGCAGTCCAATGGGAGTGCTTCCTACCTCACTAAGGGGTGGGGGGAGCAGTTCACCCAGGACTCAGTGGGGGCAGGGGCACAGAACTAGATCTCTGGGGGGACATAGATACTTCACTTGGTCTGGGGGAAGGGGAGTGGGGACAGGGCCCAGCACTCCATCTCTAAAAGGTTCCCTATCACTGTAATAGAGGAACAAAGCCAAAGATGACCTAGCCAAACTATCTCCCTGTACTGAAAGGGGCACATATTGCCTCTGGCAGAAAGTTGGTCCAAGAACTGAAGTTGGAGATATGAGTGAACAGAAGAAAACTCCAAGCAGAATGAATACTATGGGTTAAAAGAAGTAAAACAGATGAACAGAAGAAGAGAGTAACTCTATGATAGGTTCAAATAGAACCCCCTCAACAAGGATGGCATGGCTGTAGGTCTCTCAAGGGAAACTAGATCAGAAGAAATGAAGCAAGAGAAAAAATGAAGGGAGGGGGGATGGGGCAGCTGGGTATCTCAGTGGATTGAGAGCCAGGCCTAGAGACTGGAGGTCTCCTAGGTTCAAATCTGTCCTCAGACACTTCCCAGCTATGTGACCCTGGGCAAGTCACTTGACCCCCATTGCCTAGCCCTTCCCATTCTTCTGCCTTGGAGCCAATACACAGTATTGTCTCCAAGATGGAAAGGTAAGGGTTTTAAAAAAAAGATATAAAAAATGAAATTTAGAGTTTTTGAGGAAATAATTTAAAGGATAAAAAAGAGCTTCAAAGGAAAGAGTTGAAGTTTGTACACAAATCAAATACCCTTTTTATTGAGCATAATGTTCAAAGAGATTAAAGACAGAAAGTAGTCATATGTACAAAAATATTTACAGAAGCACTTTTTGTTGAAAAAGAACTAAAAACAAAGTGTCTATCAATTTGGAAAATGTTGAACAATTTATAGTATACAAATGCAATAGATTATTATGTTGAAATAAACAGCTAAAGGAACAGATTCAGAGCCCCAGGAATACTAATATGAGCTGATTCAGAGTGAAGTGAGACGAATGAGAACAATTTATATAATGACTATAGCATAGTAAAAGAAAACAACTCTGAAAGACTTAAGAATTCTGATTGTATTGCCCAATCATTACACCAGAAAAGTGAGAACAAAGCATGCTCCTAGGCAGAGAAATGATAGATTGTAGATTCAGAAGACATACATTTTCAGACATGGATAACACATGAATTTGTTATCTTTTTTGTTAACGTGAAAGGTTTTTAATTTGGTAGGGAAAATTACAGGGTGTGGAGAGTGGAAAGGATAATGATATTAAAGCAAAAAAAGAGAAGAGTATTAAGGAAACATTAAAAGAATTATACAGAAGAGAGTAGAAAGAAGTCCAAAAGGAGACACTGGAAGTAAGGCAGTGTTGGGACTACCATGTTTAGTTTTACACATATGTGTGTATATGTGCATGCACACCAGTGTACATATGTGCATATGAACACATACACAGGTATATTTATTGTTTATGTAATCATAAATCCCTGTTTGTTCGGTTTTTAACATATATTACATATATTTAAAGCCACATATATTTATATACTAAAAGCTTAGCTGTATACAATAGAGATTTATGGTTTCATAAACAATCTTTTTCCTATTCTTTCATATGGAAATTTTCATGTTTGTTGATGTCTGTTAAGTTTGTAATAAAAATGCAGAGTACTTCAAGGATTCAGAACTACATCTCTCCTCATTTCATTCTCAATGAAGGGATCAAGTAGGAGATCACATAAATGGCAGCTACAATGACTCCAACTATTGGTTTGTTCCTGCTAAACTTCAAAAGTCACTTGGCTCCTCCCTCACTCCATCCTCAGCCATAAATTCTCTATAGTCTAAAATGTATTGAAGCCACTTCCATTTGACCATATTGCTAAAATGGTATAGAGCAATGCTATAGATATATTTAACCTAGATTTTAATGAAACACTTAACAAAGAATTTCATGCTTTTCTTGTGTAAAAGATAGAAGAGAGATATGGGCTGGCCAGAATCTCCAGATTCGAAGCATAACTATTTATGATTATCTTATCAACTTGATAAGATGATAAATCTGGGGGAATGCTTCCAGGGTTTTGTTCTACCTGCTTGACCTGATATTACTTACCTCTTTTTTTAAAAATCAGGGAATTAGATTATAGATGGAATGCTCATCAAATTTGCAGATGACCCCAAACTGGTAGATATGCTGGAATCCAATCATATCCTCCACGAGTCTTTTCTCTTAGTTCCTTTAACTGATTCTCATAGCCCTTTACTATCTCAGTAGCCTTCCTCTGGAAGTTTCACCTTATCATTGTCCTTCCTAAACTGTAGGGCCAGGAAGTGAACACAATTTACCAGACACTGTCTAACCAGAACAGAGTATACTGGAAACTATGCCTAATTAATTTATTCCAAGGTCCCATTAGCCATCTTCAGCTGCCGCATCACACTGCTAAATCACATTGAGCTAAATCACTAAAACCACTAGATATTTTTCAAAGAAATTGTGGTCTAACCATACCTTCACCTTTCTTGTACTTGTGAATGATTTTTTAAAAATCCAAGAGTAAGACTTTATATTATTCCTTATTGAATTTTTTCTTCTTAGATTTAGCCTAATGTTCCTGACTCCAGGACTGGCACTCTATCCATTGTGCTACCTGGCTGCCCTTCTCTCTTCTCTGCCCTGGGCAAGATCCAGGCTCACTCGGGACTCCAGGGGTTCCCAACAGGTGGCAAACGATCAGTCAAGAAAATAACAAACAGAAGACAGCTGTATATTTACAGTCATGGGCATGCTTTGCATCTGATAGCTGCTCCACCATCTCCAGGCTTGATGTTTATTCTTATACCCATTTTCTTGGCACACAGATACAATACCTAACATACATGTCTAAATAGAGATAATTGGAAAAGTGATACATTAACTTCTAACGAATCAATTGATTAACATTCTATATTCTTGTATTGTGATTAGAGATTCTTGGCAGCATAAAGGTTTCACACAAGATAAATTATTTTGTCACAGGTGGCTTAATTTTCTCACTACCCTGTGAGGAATTTTGAGCTTACAAACAATCAAGGAAATTTACTTATTAAAGTATCAATCAGAAATTCTTAAAGACAATTCAACAATCATATCATTGAGGTTGAGAGATACTGGGAACACAATTCAGATTTAATATTAAACTGATCTTTTTCCAGGGTTTACTGGCGAGTTACTGTTTGTAAAGTCGAGTCACTGAGGCATGTTGAAGCTTAGTGTACCTGTACATTTTTTATGGGCCTTTGTGATTGATTTATATGCTGGCTTCATGAGAATAAGTTTCTGTGAGTGGGGAAGTTCTGGGCTTGGCTTGTAGCTACGGTTTTACTGGGAATTATGTGCCTAAGTGGAAGTTAACCCATAGTAGTCTTTTGGGATTGGGTTTGAGGGTCTGATCTTTTGGTGATGTTTTGGGGAATTAGAGTACAGGTATTTTGAGCTTGCATTATTCCTTCTGAGGTTAGGGGGAATAGTAATCGTGTCAATTCTATAGGTAAGGGATATTAATGAGAGGTCATGCAAGGGCCTCTCTGTGGCCTCCTTAGCTACCATGTGTGATTTTGTCAAGGCGTCATGGCCTGATGGCTCCCAGCACTTCTCTCTGCATTTCTCATGGAATCAGAACTTCTGGGATACTTTTCTGGGCTCTCCTTTCTAGGCTATTTTTGCCACTGCCTCATAGAACTTGCCCCTCCATTTCTCTTTTTCAATTGTGCCCCACTCCCAGAATAATGGAAATACCTGCAAGTGACAGAAAGTACACTATCCCAGGTAATATCCTGCTCTGGTTCCTAATTAATCTCTAAGTACAAAAGAGTTTCTCATGACAAGGCCTTTCTAAGATAGCCTACGTAGGTATTTCTGAGATGGTACCTGTATGAACCTCTGCTCTGTCAATCTTGGGATGTGTCTGAAAATTCTAGGGGCAGCTGGATGACTCAATAGATAGAGAGCCAGACATAGAGGCAGGAAGTCCTGAGTTCAAATGTATCCTGAGACACCACCTAGCTGTGTAACCCTGGGCTAGTCACTTAACCCCAATTGTTTAGCCCTTATGTTTTGTCTTGGAACCAATACTTAGTATTGAATCTAAGACAGGAGGTAAGGGTTTTTATTTTTTAAAATGCAATTAGAAAATTTTCACATCTGTGCCCTTCTTGCCCCATCCTACCCATGTCCAATATAGCTCTGTATTTGTGTCTGAATTTCTTCCTATTGTCCTGTGCTATACTGATCATAGCTTGTATTTGGTTTGGAAATTCATCTTTTTGGGGGCCTGGGAAGGAATTCATCTTTGAGAAAGGCAGCAAGATAGCTCAGTAGATAGGGAACTAGGCCTAGAGTTGAAAGGTCCTGGGTTCAAATATGACCTCAAATATTTCCTAGCAGAATGATTGTAATAGAAGATTTTTTAAAAATGTATTTACTTGATTAAAAAATTATTCCATGCTTTTGGAAGAATAAATGATCAAGGATATCCAGGGAAATAATGAAAAAAAATACAAAGGAAGGTGGCCTTGCAGTCCCAGATCTCAAACTCTATTATAAAGCAGTGGTCATCAAAACAATTTGTACTGGCTAAGAGACAGAAAGGAGGATCAGTGGAATAAACTTGGGGTAAGTGACCTCAGCAAGACAGTATGTGACAAACCCAAAGACCCCAGATTCTAGGACAAAAACCCACTATTTGACAAAAACTGCTGGGAAAACTGGAAGACAGTGTGGAAGAGATTGGGTCTGGATCAACACCTCACACCCTACAACAAGATAAACTCAGAATGGGTGAATGACTTGAACATAAAGAAGGAAACTATAAGTAAATTAGGTGAACACAGAATAGTAGACATGTCAGAACTATGGGAAGGGAAAGACTTTAAAACCAAGCAAGACATAGAAAGAGTCAAAAAATGTAAAATAAATAATTTTGATTACATCAAATTAAAAAGGTTTTGTACAAACAAAACCAATGTAACCAAAATCAGAAGGGAAGCAACAAATTGGGAAACAATCTTCATAACAAAAACCTCAGACAAAGGTCTAATTCCTCAAATTTATAGAGAGCTAAATCAATTGTACAAAAAATCAAGCCATTCTCCAGTTGATAAATGGGTAAGGGACATGAACCGGCAGTTTTCAGCCAAAGAAATCAAAACTATTAATAAGCACATGAAGAAGTGTTCTAAATCTCTGATAATCAGAGAAATGCAAATCAAAACAACTCTGAGGTATCACCTCACACCTAGCAGATTGGCTAACATGACAGCAAAGGAAAGTAATAAATTTTGGAGGGGATGTGGAAAAGTAGGGACATTAATGTACTGCTGGTGGAGTTGTGAATGGATCCAACTATTCTGGAAGGCAATTTGGAACTATGCCCAAAGGGCACTAAAATACTGTCTGCCCTTTGATCCAGACATAGCACTGCTGGGTTTGTACCCCAAAGAGATAATAAGGGAAAAGACTTGCACAAGAATATTCATAGCTGCACTCTTTGTGGTGGCCAAAAATTGGAAAATGAGGGGATGCCCATCAATTGGGGAATGGCTGAACAAATCATGGTATATGTTGGTGATGGAATACTATTGTGCTAAAAGGAATAATAAAGTGGAGGAATTCCATGGAGACTGGAACAACCTCCAGGAAGTGATGTAGAGCAAAAGGAGCAGAACTAGGAAAACATTGTACACAGAGACTGAAACACTATGGTACAATCGAATGTAATGGACTTCTCCATTAATGTCAATACAATGTCCTTGAACATTCTGCAGAGATCTAGAAGAAAAAACACTAGCCACAAGAAGAGGACAAACTATGGGAGTAAAAATACCAAGGAAAAGCAACTGCTTGACTATAGGGATTGAGGGGACATGACTGAGGAGAGACTCTAAATGAACACCCTAATGGAAATACCAACAACATGAAAATGAGTTTGAATCAAGGACACATGTGCTACCCAGTGGAATCGTGCGTCAGCTATGGGAGAGGTGGTGGCAGGGATGGGAGGAAAAGAAAATTATCTTTGTTTCCAATGAATAATGTGTGGAAATGACCAAATAAAATAATATTTAAAACGTTAAAAAAAAAGAAAGAAAATTTTTCCATGGTTACATGATTCATGTTCTTTTGCTCCCTTCCTCCTATCCCCCCTCCTGTAGCCAATGCTCAATTCCACTGGGTTTTACATGTGTTACTGATTAAGACCTATCTCCATATTATTCATATTTGCAACAATAGGATTGTTTAGAGTCTACATCCCCATTCATGTCCCCATCAAACCATGTGATCAAGCAAATATTTTTCTTCTGTGTTTCTACTCCCAAAGTTCTTTCGCTGGATGTGGATAGCATTCTTTTTCTAAGACCTTCAGAATTGTCCTGAATCATTGCATTGTTGCTATGTTCCATTACATTTGATTGTGACACAGTGTATCAGTCTCTGTGTATAATGTTCTCCTGGTTCTGCTCCCTTCACTCTCTATCAGTTCCTGGAGGTCATTCCAGTTCACATGGAATTCCTCCAGTTCATTATTCCTTTTAGCACAATAGTATTCCATCACCAACAGATACCACAGTTTGTTCAGCCATTCCTCAATCAACGGGCATCCCTATATTTTCCATTTTTTTTTTGCCACCACAACGAATGTGGCAATAAATACTTTTGTACATGTCTTTTTCCTTATTATCTCCTCAGGGTATAATCCCAGTAGTGGTATGGCTGGATCAAAGGGCAGGCAGTCTTTTAAAGCCCTTTGGGCATAGTTCCAAATTGCCTTCCAGAATGGTTTGGTCATTCACAACTCCACCAGCAATGCATTAATGTCCCTATTTGACCACATCCCCTCCAACATTTATTATCTTCCTTTGCTGTCATGTTAGCCAATCTGCTAGGTGTGAGGTGGTACCTCAGAGATGTTTTGATTTGCATCAAAACTATCTATGCTCATGGATAGTTTTGATTTCTTTATCTGAAAATTACCTATTCACATCCCTTCCCCACTTATGAATTGGGGAATGGCTTGATTTTTTTGTACAATTGATTTAACTCTTTATAAATTTGAGTAATTAGACCTTTTTCAAAGGTTTTTGTTAATGATTTTTTCCCAATTTGTTGCTTCCCCTCTAATTTGGTTTCATTGGTTTTGTTTGTACAAAACCTTTTTAATTTGATGTAATCAAAATTATTTATTTTACAGTTTGTAATTTTTTCTAACTCTTGCTTGGTCTTAAACTCTTCCCTTTCCCAAAGTTATGACAGGTATGCTATTCTTATTCATCTAATTTACTTCCTTTGTCTCCCTCCTTTTTTCCCTTCCTCCTCTCAGAGCTGACAAATAATTCAATCTGGGTTATACATGTGTTATCATGCAAAGCATATTTCAATATTATTTATTTTTATAAGTGAATAATCTTATAAAACCAATTCCCTCTCAAAAATGTACCCAAATAAACAAGAGATAAATCATGTTTTCATCTGCATTTCCATCCCAACAGTTCTTTCTCTGGAGGTGGATGGCATTCTTTTTCATAAATCCTTCAGAATTGTCCTGTATTATTGTATTGCTGCAAGTAGCAAAGTCTTTTACATTTGGTTGTTCCACAATATTGTAGTTACTGTATATAATGCTCTCCTGGTTCTGCTTGTTTCACTCTTCATCAGTTCATATAGGTTTTTCCAGCTCTTTCTGAAATCATCCTGCTCATCATTCCTTATAGCACAAAAGTATTCCATCACCATCATATACCACAATTTGTTCAGCCATTACCTAATTGAGGGACATTCCTTTAGTTTCCAATTCTTTGCCACCACTAAAAGAGAGGCTATAAATATATTTTTACAAACAGATCCTTTCTCATTTTTTAAAAAAATCCTTACCTTCCATCTTGGAGTCAATACTGCATATTGGCTCCAAGGCAGAAGAGTGGTAAGGGCTAGGCACTGGGGGTTAAGTGACTTGCCCAGGGACACACAGCTGGGAAGTGTCTGTGGCCAGATTTGAACCCAGGACCTCCTGTCTCTAGGCCTGACTCTCAATCCACTGAACCACCCAGCTGCCCCCCCCTTTCTCATTTTTAAAAAATCTCTTGGGGACTGAAATAATATATAGAATAATAAGCACATAGATAAATAAATATAACCAGCTTTATTTAAGCTAAGGGAAGGAAGGAAAGGGAATTGGGAAGACCTGATCTTATCCCCAAAGTCAGAGTACTAAACCCCACTAACTACTTTCAATAACTATTCTAATTAACTCCTTAATTACTACTTAATATTAGGGGAGGGATTGTAGGTACAAGAACAAGGGCCAAAGGAAGTCTCACAGACTGATGTCCTCTTGGGTCAGGCAGAAGTCCCAGTAGAAATCAGCAGCACACAGGATCAGGGAGGGGAGAAATGGCTTCACTCACACAGTCCACCTGTGTGGAGTGTTAACCACTCTCTCTACCTCTTCCAGAAGATGAAAACTTGTTTGACAGAAAGTTTCAGTCTCCTGGTGGCTTAAAATTCTCCTTCTCCAGAGAGCAACTCCGCCAACATCCCTGTCTCCTCCAGAGAGACCAACTGCCTGCCAGAAACTGCCTTCTTCAGAGCTCCAGAATCTTGGTCCTGCTTCTGTCCTGTAGGATCTCCTGCTCCTGATTTGTAGCAAAGAGCTAGTCCTTACAACAGGATACAGACCTAGTAGTGGTAAATGCAAGACTTTCTGTTCTCATCACTACTATTACAAATAATTTTAGAAATTCTAGCTATAGCAATAAGATTTGAGAAATAAATAAATGAAATAAACATAGGCAAAAATACTTTAAAAAACTGCAGAAATCTTTATTCTATTGTTAATAAATTACTCTTTATCTTGGATCTCTTTTTCTCAGACTCTTTATGTACTTACACTCATGAAACCTTGAGAAAACTCTGAATCCCAGGCAACAATCAGCAGTCCTGGATTTCTTTCTTTCCTGCGCATGTACACTGGGCCAAGAGGAGGAAAAGGCATAATTATTTCTTAGTGCCCCTTTCAGCTAGACCCACTTCTGCAATCATTCAGAAACCTTTCTTGCTTTGAGATTCATTCCATCTGTTTATATACTTTTATTCAGATCTCAGCTGCCAGCCTCAGGTTATTTTCACTCCTTTTTCAGGATATTAGCACAGAGGGCACAACCTTAATCTCTCCAACACTGCCTTTATATTTGGTGAATTGGATATAAATGTTGTCTCCTCATAAAATTTGGTTTCTTAATCCATTCATCTCCTCTGTTCCAGTGTGCTAAACCTTCATTCCACTCCAGACAAGCAGAAGGAAAGTTATACACTTAATAATCTCCAACATCCATAATTGGATAACTTCATGATCCAGAATTCTGGTGTTCTTCTCTCAGACCATTCATTACCTACTATCCTTCCAGGTCATTTCTACCTCACTTCTCCTAAATCCATCCTTCATTCTTTTGACATCCACTCACCAGCCCTGTATCACCTTTCACAGGTCATCACCCCAGTACTGGACACACTTCTCTCTCCCTTCAAAATTATGATCCTATAGTTAAACTTTTTAACCTTACCCTATCCTCAAATCTCTTACCACTTTGTTCTATGTCTTACCAAACCTTAGTCCTGGGTTACCTTATCATCCAAACCTTTCTTACTCATATATGAATTCTGCTAAATGTTTCTGAAAGAAGTTAGATAATCATGACAACTGGACATATTAGAAATATATTCTATGTAATAACTAAACCCTTATGATTTATTGGCACCAAATTATAAGAAATCACCAGAGGAAAGTGCCTTGATATCCTCAAACAAGAGGGAAAAATAGAAATTGAAAGAACTTATCAATCACCTCCTAAAAGATCCTCAAAATAAAATAGACTTGGAGTATTATAGTCAAATTCCAGAACTTGCAGGTCAATGATAAAGTACTATAGGCCATCAGAAGGAAATAATTCAAATATTGTGGAGCTACAGTCAAGATTACATAGGACCTAGAAGCTTCTACATTAAAGGATTGGAAGGTATAGAATATGATATTCCACAAGGCAAAGGATCTAGGATTACAAACAAGAGTCATCTTCTTTTTTATTTCTTTTCTTAAAATTTTGTTTAGTCAATTTAGAACATTATTTCTTGGCTACAAGAATCATATTCTTTCCCTCCCTCCCCTACCCCCACCTTTCCCATAGCCTACACACAATTCCACTGGGTATTACATGTGCCCTTGATCAGAACCCATTTCCATGTTGTTGATGTTTGCACTAGGATGTTCATTTGGACTCTACATCCCCAATCACATCCCCCTTGACCCATGTAATCAAACAGTTGTTTTTCTTCTGTGTTTCTACTCCCACAGTTTTTTCCTCTGAATGTGGATAGTGTTCTTTCTCATAGATCCCTCCGGGTTGTTCAGGATCACTGCATTGCCACTAATGGAGAAGTCCATTACATTTGATTGTACCAAAGTGTGTCAGTCTGTGTACAATGTTCTCCTGGTTCTGCTCCTCTCACTCTGCATCAATTCCTGGAGGTCATTCCAGTTCTCATGGAATTCCTCCAGTTTATTATTCCTTTCAGCACAATAGTATTCCATCACCAACATATACCACAATTTGTTCAACCATTCCCCAATTGAAGGGCATCCCCTCATTTTCAATTTTTTGCCACCACAAAGAGGACAGCTATGAAAATTCTTGTACATGTATTTTTCCTTATTATCTCTTTGGGGTACAAACCCAGCAGTGCTATGGCTGGATCAAAGGGCAGACAATCCTTTAGCACCCTTTGGGCATTGACTATAATCTTCTAAGGAGAAAATTGATGTTTAACAAAATATAGGAATTAAAATGGAGCTGAAAATAAAATTTGATCAGAAAATTTGACATTCAAGAGAAGTATAAAAAGGTTAATAGTAAGTGAAAACTTAAAGGTTTCAATAAGGTTAAATTAATTACATTCCTACATGGGAAAGTGATAATTAATGTATTAATGATATCTATGATACTTGATATATGTATATAAATTACTCAAGATACTTAAGGTATTTTTTAAAATTATATTTTATTTGATCATTTCCAAGCATTATTCATTAAAGACATAGATCATTTTCTTTTCCTCCCCCCACTCCCCCCAACCCCATAGCCGATGCGTAAATCAACTGGGCATTACATGTTTTCTTGATTTGAACCCATTGCTATGTTGATTATATTTGCATTAGAGTGTTCATTTAGAGTCTCTCCTCTGTCATTGTCCCCTCAACCGCTGTATTCAGGCAGTTGCTTTTCCTCGGTGTTTCCACTCCCATAGTATATCCTTTGCTGATGAATAGTGTTTTTTTCTCCTAGATCCCTGCAAATTGTTCAGGGACATTACACCGCCACTAATGGAGAAGTCCATCACCTTCGATTGTACCACAGTGTATCAGTCTCTGTGTACAATGTTCTTCTGGTTCTGCTCCTCTCGCTCTGCATCACTTCCTGGAGGTTGTTCCAGTCCCCATGGAATTCCTCCACTTTATTATTCCTTTTAGAACAATAGTATTCCATCACCAACATATACCACAATTTGTTTAGCCATTCCCCAATTGATGGGCATCCCCTCGTTTTCCAGTTTTGGGCCACCACAAAGCGCAGCTATGAATATTTTTGTACAAGTCTTTTTGTCCATTATCTCTTTGGGGTACAGACCCAGCAGTGCTATGGCTGGGTCAAAGGGTAGATATTGTTTTGTCGCCCTTTGGGCATAGTTCCAAATTGCCCTCCAGAATGGTTGGATCAGTTCACAACTCCACCAGCAATGTATTAAATGTCCCTACTTTGCCACATCCCCTCCAGCATTCATTACTTTCCTTTGCTGTCATGTTAGCCAATCTGCTAGGTGTGAGGTGATACCTCAGAATTGTTTTTATTTGCATCTCTCTGATTATAAGAGATTTAGAACACTTCTTCATGTGCTTATTAATAGTTTTGATTTCTTTATCTGAGAACTGCCTATCCATGTCCCTTGCCCATTTATCAATTGGAGAATGGCTTGATTTTTTGTACAATTGATTTAGCTCTTTATAAATATGAGAAATTAAACCTTTGTCAGAGGTTTCTATGAAGATTTTTTCCCAATTTGTTGTTTCCCTTCTGATTTTAGTTACATTGGTTTTGTTTGTACAAAAGCTTTTTAGTTTGATGTAGTCAAAATTATTTATTTTACATTTTGTAAAATATTGTTTCAGACTACCCTGCTCTCTGAGCGGGGCGGGGCCTCGGCTTCCTGGAGCCTTGGACTCTGGGCTTCTTCCCCTTAGGTCCGAGTGATCTCAGGTTCTGGCTTTTGGGGGGGGGCGTACCTTTTGATCCAGTCCAGGTCCAGGAGGAGGATTCCCAGGGTCTATGCTGTTGATCGTTTTGAATTTCGGCGCCTTAGGAGCTTATAGTTTGAGATCGGTCGGGAAGGGTTTTCCGGAGATCTGAACTTTAGCTTTCTCTAAGCCACCATCTTGACCGGAAGTCCCGATACTTAAGGTATTTAAGACACTTAAGAACTTTATCACTATTAGGGCAGTGAGGAGTACACAAAGAAAGAAGAAAGGGAGTAAATTGGATAGGATGGGAGATATGAATAAACTTCAAGAGATGAATAAGAGGAACACACTGGGAAAAGAGAAAAGGAGAACTAGAATGGATAAACTATCTCACATGAAGAGACACCCAGGAGTCAGTATAGTGGAAAAGATATAGGGATGGGGTGGTATGCAATGTTTGAACTTTGCTCTCATTAGAATTAGCTCAAAATAAAAATAACATCCACTCTTAGTCATCTATAGGAACCTATCTTATATATAAGGAAGTAGGAAGGGAGGGAGAAGACAAGAGAAGGGGTTGGAAAAAAGGAAAAGTAAACTGGGAGAGGCAATGGTCAGAATCAAAGCATTTGTAAACAAGGAAAGGCTGAAAGAAGAGAGACAGAGACAGAGAAGTATAAGCAGGGGTAACATAAGATGGAGAGAAACTTGCAATTAGTAATCATAACTGTGAATGTGAATGGAATAAACTCCCTCACAAAACAGAAGATAGAAGAGTAGATTAAAAACCAGAATATTACAAAATTTGTTTACAAGAAACAAATTCAAAGCAAGGAGACACACAGAGAGTAGAATATATTATGCCTCATGTAGAGGAAAAAAGCAGGGTCAGCAATCATGATTTCAAAAAAAGCAAAAGTAAAAATCAATCTCAAGAGATAAAGAAGGAAATTACATCTTGATAAAAGACACTAAAGACAAAGAAATATCAATATTAAGCATACATTTACCCACATCCTTAAAAGAGGTTAGATAAGGTACAAGAGGAAAGAGTAAAACTTTACCAAAGAAGGACATCAATCTTTCCCTCTCAGAATTAGATAAATCTAACCAAAGATTAAATCATAAAGAAGTTAAGGAGGTAAATAGTAACGTATAAAAATTTGATATGATGCAACTTTAGAGAGAACTGAAAAAGGACAGAAAGGAACGTACATTTTTCTCAGCAGTGCATGGCACCCTGACAAAAATTGTCCATATAATTGGGCATAAAAACCTTACAAACAAACATAAAAAAGTAGAACTATTAAATGCATACTTTTCAGACCATAACATCATAAAAATTACATCCAACAAAGGGCAACAGAAAGACTAAAAATTAATTGGAAACTAAATAATCTTATCCTATAGAGTGAATGAGTCAAAGAACAAATCATAGAACCAATCGGTAATTTCATTAAAGAGAATGACAATGAGAAGACAACATATCAAAATGCAGCAAAAACTGTTTTTAGGGAGAAATTTATATTTCTAAATTCTTACATCAATAAAACAGAGAAAGAGCAGATAAATGAATTGGGCATACACCTAAAAAAAGTAAGAAAAAAAACAAATTAAAAATTGCCAACCAAACCCCAAATTAGTAATCTTGAAACTTAAAGGAGAGATTAATAAAATTGAAATATATAAATCACTGATTAAAGTAATTTTAAAAGGAAAGAAAATTACTTATTACCTTAACAAAAATTAAAAAAAAATGAATTCACAACCAATGAAGTACAACTTAAAGCAATTTTAGCAGTTATTTTCCCCAATTATATGTCAATAAATCTAAGTGAAATGAAAATTTACAAAAAACATAAATTGCCTATATTAAGAGAAGAGGCAATAGAATAAACAACTGCATCTCAGAAAAAGAAGTTGAACAAGCCATAAATGAATTCCCTAAGAAAACAGCCCCAGGGCTGATGGATTCACAAGTGAATTCTGCCCAAAATTCAAAAAACAATGAATTCTAATACCACATAAATTATTTGCAAAAATATATGAAGAAGGAATTCTTTTAAATTCCTTTCATGATACAAATATGGTACTGATACTTAAACAAGGAAGAGCAAAAACAGAGAAAGAAAACTATAGGCCAATCTTCCTATAGAATATTGATGCAAAATTTTAAAATAAAATACAAGCAAGAATACTACAGCAATATATCACAAGGATTCTTGACCACGATCAGGTAAGTTTTATACTAGGAGTACAGGAATTGTTCAATATTAGGAAAACTATCAGTATAATTGATCATATCAATAAAAAAATAACAGAAATCATAAGTTAACTTAATAGATACAGAAAAACCTTTGACAAAATACAATACCCATTTCTCATAAAAACAGAAAACATTGGAATAAATGGGCTTTTGGAATAAATGGCATCTATCCAAAACCATCAGCAAACATTATCTATAATGGTAGCTAGAAGACTTCTTAATAAGATCAGAGATAAAACAAGGCTCATTATCACCACTACTTTTCAACAGTATATTAGAAATAGTGTATAGCAATTAGAGAAGAAAAGGAATTAGAATAGGCAATGAGGAAACATAATTATAATTCTTTGCTAATGATATGTTGATATGCATAGAGGACTTTGGATAAACAACCCCCCCCAAAAGCAATGGAAACAATTACAACTTTACTGATGTTGTAGGAGATAAAATAAACTTGCATAAATCTTCAGCATTTCTATTTACTGTGAATTTTAGTTTTACTCCACCCTGCTTAGTTTTTAGAATTCTAGCAACCAGGAATGTATATACCCCTACTTAAGGATTGGGTGTTGGGGAGTAAGGCCTATGACTGGCATGAGGTAGCAAGTGACAAATCAGAAATAACTGATTGAACCCCTGGGCTGTCCTAAGCCAAACTTAAGCCACCTTTGGTACATGTGAGACACAGGAAGTGATGTAAAGAACTATCTTAATACTTTGCATGACTTCCTGTGAGAGGGGGTGTTGTCAGTTTTTGAGGCTTGGGTGAAAAATCTTGCGGCCTCCCCGGGCTAGAGAAACCACCAGGTAGAAAGATAGAGGAAGGATAGAAGTTTTGGATACCGCGAGGGGCGTGGCAGAGCCAAGTTAAAGATATGAGATGGCAGAAATGAGTCAGAAAACCAGGCCTTATTGATTATAATGGAGCCACAGTGAAACTCCAATCTATCTGGATAACACAGTCATCCAGTGATCCCAAATTTATACCACACAGGTCGGAGACATGATAGAGAAAAGAAAGTGCCTGGCTGAAGGCCAGGTCCCAGGTGAGAGAGATAGAGAAGGAAAGGAATTAAAGATAGAGCTTGGCCAGAGGTCAAGCTCCAGCAAGGACAGGCATCAGTGAGAGCTAAGATCCAAGAGAGGGTGGAGATTGCTGTGGCTGCTTTTAATGTCTTTGATATGCAAATATACACAATACATAGGGATGATTATCATTGGTTAATGACAAGGTATAGGTGTGGTTTATCTTAGCCAGGTGAACACAAAGACCTGTTTTCCCGCTTAACCTGGGGGAAGCTTGGGTCAAGGGTCAGAGGCTTTCCTAGCCATGCGCAAGACTGAACATGCTCTCTTCTAAGCCACTCTGTACATACTAACTGTTTCCCTTGCCCATAGCTAGGTGTGGACTGCTACAAATCTTGACTTGGAGGAGCTTTGAAGTGTGGGTCCTGAGACTGCTTCCCTTAGGTAACCACGTGGTAAGTGTTAGGGCTGAATTCCCTTTCCCTTGACCCTTCTAAAGGTTCCAGCCTCCAAGGAGGCCCCTCATCTTGGAGGAGGCCTCCTAGCTAGAAGCTGAGCTAGATTTAATCTTCTGGGAAGGTCCTTTGGCTGAGAGGCCTCTGAACTCCCCCTGGCTCAGGCCAGACTGGAGTAGATCTTTACCCCTTCCTTTCTTTCTCCTTATTCTTAATTTCTTCCTTCTATTGTAAATAAACCACCATGAAATTCCATTCTGACTTGAGTATTTCATTGGGATTTAGAATTTAAATCCCTGGTGACCACTAAATAATATATTCAGTCTCAACCCTAAATTTACCCCTTACATTACCACCAACAAAGTCCAAGAGCCTGGGTGTCTACCTACCAAAACAAACCCATCAATTATATGAACAGAATTACAAAATACTTTTCACACAAATAAATTTTTCAGATCTAAACAACTGGAAAAACATTAATTGCTCATGAATAGGCTGAACCATTATAATAGAAATGGCAATTCTGCTTAAATTATTTTTCCTATTCAGTTCTATATTAATTAAACTACCCCAAAATATTTCATAGAGCTAGGAAAATAATAACAAATTCATATGGAAAAACAAAAGGTAAAGAATATAAAGAGAATTAATGAAAAAATATGAAAGAAGTGATTTAACAGTATTAGACCTCAAACTGAAACATAAAGTGGTTATCCTTAAAATAATCTGGTACTGGCTAAGAAATAGAGTAGTGGATCAATGGAATAGGTTAGAAAATCAACACATAGTCATAAATGTCTGCATTAATGTAGTTTTGATAAACCCAAAGATCAAAGCTTTTGGAGGAAGAACTCACCATTTGACAAAAAAATGCTGAGAAAACTGGAAAACATGGCAGAAATTAGACATAGACTAATGTCTTACAACATATATCAAGATAAAATCAAAAGTAATAGTAAATTATAGTGACACCATAAACAGATTAGAAAAACATGGAATACTTCATCTGTCATACTTGTGGATAAGGGAAGAATTTGTGATCAAACAAGACATAGAGAACATTACAAGACATGAAATGCATAATTTTGAGTACATTAAATTAAAAAGGGTTTATTCAAACAAAATGAATACAGCCAAGATTGAAGGGGAAAGAAAACTATGGGAAATGTTTATAGCACGTATTTATTTCTGACAAAGGCCTTCTTTCTCAATTATATTGAGAAGTGAGTTAGATTTATAGGAATACAGTCATTCCTCAATTGATGGAAGGCCAAAGTATATAAAAGGCAATTCTCAGATGAAGAAATTAAAACTATCTGTGGTCATATGAAAAAAATGCTCCAAATGACTATTAAATAGAGAAATGCAAATTAAAACAACTCTGAGATACCACCTTGCTTCTATCAGATTGGCTAATATGAGCAAAAAGAAAAATGACAAATGCTGAAGGGGATGCAGGAAAATTGGAACACTAATACACTGTTGGAACTATGACAAAATCTAGAACATGCTTAAAGGGCCAAAACAATGCATACATTTTGGACCAGCAATACTATTACTATTTCAGTATCTGAAAGATATCAAAAATTGAGGAAAAGAACTTATGTAAAAATATTTAATAACTCTTTTCATACTTGCAAAGAATTGGAAACTGAGGGAATGTCCATCATTTGTAGAATGGCTAAAAAAATAGTGGTATATGGCTGTAATGGAATACTATTTTATAATAAAAAATGATGAAGAAGATGAGTTCAGAAAAACATGGAAAGACTCGTATGAAGTGATGCAAAGTGAAGTGAGTAGAACCAGGAGAATACTGTATATAGTAGTAGAAATATTGTATGATGAACTGGGAAGGACTAAACTATTATTAATAAGACAAGGTTCTATGATAATCCCAAGGAACTCAAGATTAAAAAAATGATCTACAGTCATATAAGAAACTGTCAAAGTCTGATTGCAGATCAAAGTATACCACTTTTCACTTTAATTCATTTATGAATTTTTTCTTAAATGTGTGATATGTCTTCTTTTACAATATGAGGAATATGGAAATATACATTTAATTTCATGACAGCCCTGGTATAACCTGTACCAAACTATTTACTCTCTCATAGAGTACAGAGAGAAGAGAGGAAGGGAAAGAATCTGAATCATAAAATGTCAGATAATTATTTTTAAATTATTTCTACATGTAATTGAAATTTTTTAAAAGATGATATATGTGACAAATACAGAAAGATATGGAATAATGCCTACAAACTGATTTGGAGTGAAGTAAGAAGAAAAAATATACACAATACCTATTTCAATGTAAATGGGAAGAACAATCTCATAAAAAAATCAAATGTGAATGTAAAAAAATTATGAAGAACTAGCATGACTGGAATAAAGAAATATTGAAAGATATCCCCAAATTACCCTTTTATAAAGGTGGAAGATCCATAGCTATTACACATAGCATATGTTTTGGGGTTTTTCTAATGTGTTAATCAGTTATGCTGATTTTTTTCCTATTTAAAAATACTATTTGTTATATGGAATTGATTTCTGGAAAAATGTGTGTGGGGGAGATATGATGAAAAAATTGGAAGATGCAAGTAAAAACATTTTTAAAAATTCTGTCTCTGTCATATACTAAGGCATATTACTTAATTGAGTCCTACTTTATTGGTAAGATAGAAATTTTGCTTATTCATATTCTTATTACATAAAACAATAATTTTGGTTTATTTAATTCATAAGGGTTTTTTTTGGAGGGAGTATCGAAAGAAGTGGTAAATGATAAGTGACATGGGCACTGTACTCCCAGAAGCACAGGCAAACTATTATCAGGGAAATTCCTTTGCTCCCTTACATCTTCATTATTCCTAGCCTAAAACATCCAATGACCCCTATAGGACCCTGACATGATTGTCCTCTTTTGATCATCCTTTAGATTTAAGCTGGACAGAGAGAGGCACCTTCAGGCTACACCTCCATCCTATCAGGCTACATCTCAGACATCTGTCTGTTCCCTAAAACTAAGGAATCTTTATGAGGGTCAGTCCCTATGTCTCCAGGCAGACCCCAGTCAGATGACCAACCCCCCCCCCCAAATTCCTGAGTGATGACCACTCTAGAATCACATCCACACTATGACACAGCATTTGTTGCAAGAGTATAAAATCCCCAGAATTGATGGGTTCTGGGAGCAGCCTTCCATCTTGCTGTTGCACCTGTACCATCCTCCTGGCCATTCTCAACATTACTTTCCTAAATTAATAAATTTCTCTTTTTGTATTTAAGCTAAATTTTGGAGTCTTGCATTCTTGCAAAAGGTATCCTTCCTGAACCCCAGGGGTACACATCTGAACCCCATAACAATAAGCACATTAAAAACTACAAAGTGCTAACATAGAAAGTACTAAATGATGAACTAGGTATCAATCACAGTGAATAGTCTGTTGCACTTGGAAACAGGAAGACTAGATTTTGAATCCTGCCTGAGAAACTTATTCATTGTTCAACTCTTTGTTAAAGCCGTAACCTCTCTCAGCTTCTATTTTCTTATGGTAAAATGAGGATAATAGCACCAACCTCACAGGATTGTTGTTGGTATCAAATGAAATGCCACATGTAAAGAAAGTGCTTTGTAAACCTTTAAGTCACTATATAAAGGCTAACCTGCTTCTACTATTACTACTACAGCTACCACTAGCACTAGCACTACTCACCCCCCCCCCACTATCATTACCATTACTGTTACTAGTACCCTTAACACCATCACCATCCACCATCACTACTATTAAATAAATGGTGTCTAGCATTAGGTGCAAGGGCTTCTCCAAGGTGCTCAGGTACTATCTTCTAGGGAAACTATTACATTGCTAAACCATCAAAGTTTCTTTTTCCTTTCTTTTTAAAATTTATTATTAGTGTTTCTAATCCAAAAATGGAAATGGTACCTAGTATAACACCCCTCATTTGGAATCTACTTTTCTTTTTTTGCTATAAGAAATATACTTAGGGAGCAAGAGAAGAAATGCCATGAAACCAAGACAATAAAAAGTGATGTTGGACAGCTTGGAAGAGACACAGGACATCTGATTAGCAAAGCTGACAAAAAAAGGAAAATGACAAATACTAGAGAGGATCTGGGGGGTAGAGTGAAGGATGTGGAAAGTTGTCAGTGGAGCTGTGAATTGATCCAGACAAGGAAAGCAATTTGGAATTATGTCCAAAAAGTTATTAAACTCGGCTTGCCCTTTGACCCAGTGAGATTACTCCTAACTTTATACTCCACATAATAAAAAGGAAAAGGAAAAAGGACCCATATGGACAAAAATATCTTTAGTTGAAATTTTTGTGGCAAAAATACTGGAAGCTGAAGCAGGGGATAATAATTGGGAAATTGCTGAACATTGTGGTATGTGAATGTGTTGGAATACTATGTGTTTTGTAAGAAATGACAAAAGGGTTAGTTTCATAGAAAGCTGGAAAAACTTATATGAATTGATGCAGAGGGAAATGAGGCGAATCAGGAGAGCAATTTATATAGTATTATAAAAACAAATAACTTTGAAAGAATTAAGGACTCTGATCAGAACAATGACCAAATACAATCTCGGGGGTGTCATGAGGACATATGTATACACATTCTACAGAGAAATGATGGATCAGAGACATTTTAATGGGGAGTGCAAGACCAATATGGATATTTGTTGTTTTTTTAACCATACACTTTTGTTTAAAAACTTTTAAAATCTTTTTCATTTTTGGCTTTTGGGGAAAGAGAAAAGGGAGATTTATTCCTTGAAAAAACCAATTTAGTAATTTTTTTAAAAAGAGAAAGAATTTCAATGGTGATATTATTTTTTGCTGCTGGCTATCAGTTTCACCAACTGCCCTCTGTGTTGTGCTATCTGTGGCTAGATGAGGTCAGAGTGATTGCACAGCTGATGTACAGGAGACACCTCTAGACTTTTAATTTTGCAGAATTGTTGTGAATAAGTTGAGACTTTCACTCCAGTGTCTCTGTATCCACTCCACATGACCAGTTCTTTGGGAAGCATGAGTCAAATATCCTATGGGAATTGAATTGTTACACTACTTAGCCTCATCAGTGGAGTTCTTAAAATGTTTGTTGTTTATGGCTCCTAGAGCCCAGACGCATCCAATGTCTGGAGAAACACAAAGGATTTACAAGAGTAGCAATAAAACTGCTTAGTAGATGTTTTATGTATTTTATTATGCACTATATCCCCTTGGTATTACTGTTTATTTGCTGATCAGCTCTATAAAGATTAAAAATACAAGTAGCATTCCAGGGAGCAGTTGGGTAGCTCAGTGGATTGAGAGCCAGGCCCAGAGATGGAAGGTCCTAGGTTCAAATTTGACTTCAGATACTTAGCTGTTTGACCCTGGGCAAGTCACTTAAGTCCCATTGCCTAGTCCTTACAACTCTTCTGCCTTATAACCAATACACAGTATTGATTCTAAGCTGGAAGGTAAGGGTTTACATATATATTTTTTTCTGTCATCTCTTTTATTAAATGGTAATAAACCTTAAAAGGGAGGCACTAGTAGATACCACTGCAGTTTGGGATGCTTAAAAGTTTGCTGAATAGATTAGCTTGGTTTGTCCCTTAGTCCCTAATCAAAAAGGGTATGAACCAAAGCATGTAGTATAGAGAAGGTAAAATTTGCTTAAGTTATAAGCTGCCCACAAGGCTTAAAGTAGCAAACATATTTACTTTATTGATCTACAGATAAAAAGTTACTGAGCAAAGATTAATAACTGCTTAGATTTCCAGCTCTACTGCTTGACAGTTTTGTAGCCTGATGAGTCTGTAGGAGCTATGTCAACTCTAGCTGCTACACATTATTACATATATATATATATATATATATGTATATATATTCTGATATGCATGTTTGCTTCTGTTAGGAGAGAATTCCACTGTGCTAAGTGTGTGTAATTGGTGCTTTATTGAACATTATATTTAGAGGAGCTAGATGAAGGTATAGTGGTAAATTTTAATTGATAGATTTCCAAATCAACATAGTTCTAGCAATGAGTGGCATCTTCCATGAAGGTAGAGGTGGAGCTGAAGGACAGAAGGTTTCCAATCTCTGTTAATCAGAGAAAGCCTAATTTTTAACACTTTTGCCTCATTGGGTTATGTATGGGCAATTCTAGAGTGAGGGTGGAACCTTCCAATGATTAGCTATCAATTCTTTGGTTAAACTTGTATGATATATTGTACATATTTGGTAAGACTTAAAGACAAAATTCAGGTTATTGTCATTGTAGGAGTTCAATGGAAGTCTTATTGTGCCTTGTTGGAAGGTTGTAGGACATTCTATCTAGCACTTATCAAGTTGACCTAGGTGACCTCCAAGTTTTCATCTGACTCTAGAATTTTATTTTATTTAGAGCTATAGGATCTCAATGAAAGCAGTAAATATAAATTATGGTGGGAATGTCTTTTCTAACTTAATTAAGATACTGGAAAAGACATTTGAAAACAGAGCAAAATGGAAAAATATCTATAGTGTTGGGATTTTTTTGGTTTTTGGCAAGTGTGATTGAATGTTTACATAATTATTCCAATGTAATGTCACTGATTATCTCAGACATTTAGAAAGCAGCATAGAATAATGGAAAGAATTCTGGATGGCATTAGAACACATGGGGTCTAGTCCTGATTGTTATCCAGGTGTCAAAGATGGGGACTATCTGGGTGCATAGAGGAAGCTCCTCTCTGGTAGGACTTTCCACAAATGAGATCACAGGTCTAGTCCCTATGCTCTGTTTCCTCTAGGATAGTGGAAAGAATGATAAACAGAGGTAGAAAATGGGAGTTTCAGACCTTATTCTTTTAGGGCTTTTTGGTCATGGAGAGGCCATTTAATTTTTCTGTATCTCATTGGATTGTTGTCGGGACTGGATAAGAAAAAGAATTATAGATTTGTAGCTGGAAGGGACCTTAGAGATCATCAGGTCTAACTCCCTGATTTTATAGATGAGGAAACTGAGGCCCAGAAAAGTTAAATAACTAGAACAACTAGTAAGTGCCTTAGACAGGATTTAAACCCAAGACTTCCCGACTCCAAGTTCGGTACTATATCCTTTAAATAACGTGAATATACTTTAAAACTCTAAAGAGCTAAATGTGAAAATGTGAGTTAGAATTCACTAATAGAGAGTTAGTCGGAAATGATTTACTAGCTGGGTGACTCTGTGCAAATCCCTGTAAATTCTCTCTGCTTCAGGTTTCCTGAAATGCAAAATGGGCATAATAATAATCCCTTATACTTATAAAGAGTTTAGCACAATGCTTGATGCATAGTTGCTGCTTAATAGATATTTGTTCCCTTTTCCCCTTCACCGACTCTGCCTAAGTTTCTCAGCTGTAAATTAGAAATAATAAACATTTAACTTCCCAAGGTTGTTGTAAGGATTTCTGAAAGAATAATAAAAATAACAACTCACATTTGCATAATACTTTATGATTCAAAGTGTTTTCCTCAAAATATCTCTGTGAAGTTAGCAGGATAAAGAGTAAAGAGCTTTGCAAATCTTAAAGTACTATATAAATGGTAGGTATTATTATTATTATTATCAGCAAAAATGATTTGTACTCTAATACTGAAGAGTACAATCCTTGCTTCAAAGATGTTTAAGAGCCATTAAACAAACAAGTATTTTTAGATGATCTCATCAGTGTCCCTCCAACAACCTAGATGATTATCCCATCCACTCCTCATTCCATGTAACTCTTGTACATGTTCTCTCATGTCTTTCAGAAGGGGATCTACTCACTCTTCTGAAGACTGCTTGCCACACATACACTGTCTAGTTGTGATCCTTCATACTATATGAGATCACTTATTATATCTCTTTAATAATGTTTTGTTTCCTTTTGTATACAGTTCTTTACTCCATTGAAAAATATTTATTAGTCATTTGTTGGTCAGGTGTTTCTCAGTGATGTTTGGCTCTTTGAGACCCCATTTAGAATTTTCTTGGCAAAAATTATGGAGTAGTTTGCCATTTCCTTCTCCATATCATTTTATATATGATGAAACTGAGTCAACAGGGTTAGGTGAATTTTTCAAGGTCACAAAGTGTATAGATAACTTGCCTAAAATCATTCAGGTTAAATAGGCCCCAACATTGGTGGAATACTATTGTGCTAAAAGGAATAATGAACTGGAGGAATTCCACATGACCTCCAGGAATTGATGCAGAGTGAGAGGAGCAGAACCAGGAGAACATTATACACAGATACTGATACACTGTGGTATAATCGAATGTAATAGACTTCTTTACTAGCTGCAATACAATGATCCAAGACAATTTGGTGGGACTTATGAAGAAGAATGCTATCCACCTCCAGAGAAAGAACTGTGGGAGTAGAAACACAGAAGAAAGACATTTCCTTGATCACATGGTTCGATGGGGATATGACTAGGGATGTAGACTCTAAGTGATCACCCTATTGCAAATATTAATAATATGGAAATAGAGTGATCATGGAAAAATATTTTAAGTTAATTTAATAAATAAATCCCAACAGGATTACCTAACTAATTAGTATCAAAACTGAGATTTGAACCAACTTCTTCTGACTTAAAGTCCATTTAAAGTTGTAATGTTATTGGGTCTTTAAATACTGAATTTAACCTAGCAGATTTTTCTCTCAGGGAGAATTGAGCAACAAAGAAATTCTAATTCCTCTTATCAGATTAGAGGGATAAAAGGATTGATTGAGCCAATAGGCAGTTTCTCAAGATGCTTTGATAATTTCTCTTGGCCTTCAAATCTGTGAATGTAGTTGATCTTACATGTGATGAGATAATATGAGAAAAAATACCCAGCTATTCTCTATTGTATTTGTAAACCTAAGACTGTGTAAAGTGAGTACAAACAAAACAAAGCTATCTGGAATTCCTATACAGTATTTAGGCATTTCTAAAGAAGGTTTTAAACCTAAGAAGTTTTTTGTCCTCCTTAGGAATAATTTCCTCCTTAGGAATAATTTCAGAATAAACAAGTAGTATCCTTGTTTTCATTATTTCATCAAGAACTGGGGTTATTGAATATTCCCAAATACTTGAAAAAGTATTCCAAGTAAAAGAGTAAAAAATGTTGTATAAATGAGAATGTAGTTTTTAAGAGGAATGTAATAGATTAATAGAGTTATACATAGCAATAATTTAATAATAGTTTCTGCTATTTATATGAGCTTATATGAATAGCACACAAGAAATTTTGTCCTACAGTACTCATAAACCAAATATAAATTCAAATTTTATTTACAAATATATTTTAAAATATACTTATGTAAATATTAAATTATAATAAAATCTATTATAACAACATATAATAAATTAAATATATATGTATATAACCTGAATTCAGAGCCCTTTGGTATGAGAACTTTCACTTTGGTGATGGGCAGGTTAGAGTTAGTGAGAACAGTAGATTGCCAATCTCTTCAAGTCTTTTTTGAATCTCTTCAGGTTCCTTGGTGAGCTCTTGTGTCTCTTCAGGTTCTACAGTCACTTCAGGTAGCTTTGACTTCCATCTCTGAGGGAAGATGGAAGATGCTAACCCCCACTTCAGGTTGCTAAAGGAAAATAATCCCTGAAGAAACTGACATGAAAAATTCTGGCAGTCTCCATCATACTGACTTTTCCAGTTCATCTTGCAGATGAGGAAACTGAGGTTAACAGGGCTAAGTGTCTTGGCCAGGGTCACTCAGGTAGTGACTAGATTTGAACTCAGTTCCTCCTAACTTTAGATGTAGTACTCTATCTACTGCATCACTGACCAAACAAAGTTATTTTGCAGGCAATTTATATAATGAAATACTTCATCTTAATAGTAAGAAAGAAATGTCTTTCTCATACACTCCCTCTTCACATTACCCTCTCCCACATTGTTTAATATTAATTATGTGGGACAAGGTTTAGACAGCTGCAAAGGCTTCCATTTAGCTCTACCCACAATAACTAGCATAGAAGATAGCATAAGCATCCAAATAGGTAAGGACTCCCCAAAATTTATACTATTTATGCCTATAATACACTTTCCTGGGCAGCCACCACAACTGACCCCAAACAGGATTTTCTGCTCATCTTCCCCAAAGAAAAAGTACTTCTTCCCTTAGTGGTCCTTCTTTCACACACACACACACACACACACACACACACACACACACACACACACACACACACAAACACACACACACACACACACACACACACAAAGCCCTCTCTATTGAAATAGGAATATTTCTGGCTATCCATAAACAATATCCCTTCATGTTTAGTGATCCCCTTTCCAAGCCACAATGATTCAGGCATTATGATCCCTGGTTTCCTCTTCCATCTTGTAGTTAATGCCACCTCAGCTTCAGGGAAATCTTGGCCATTATGGGATAGTAACTGATTTCAACAATTCCTCAAATTTGGATACAAAAACTTGAGTGGCTGTGAATAATAAAGTGTTGGAGAAGGACCAGTGAGGAGGGTGAATCTCCAAATGGAATAGGGAAACAGTCCAAAAAGGAAGAGGTTTTCAGGAATATTTTCAATTTTGCCAGGGCAGAAATACAAGTTCACTACTATCCCTATGGACTCATAATCTTTTCTACCTCATATTTTAAAAGTCATACCCATAACTCCTTTGTGGAAAAAAGTAGAATAATCATCCTTTGCCCACCTAGCATGATGATGGTCATTGATTCTCTTCTTATCATCTTTCTGAAACTTAGCAGATTATTTGCCTGGACACTGGGTCCAGGTCACTGTCCTCCTAATCTCTCACTTCATCTTCAATTGACTGGCTCAGTCACGTATAGTGGTCTGGAGATAAAGGTCATAGCTAAAATATTATGCCATTAGAGTGGAGTTTTGCCTCAAAGTCAAAATCTAATTGTATCCTAAGCAGACTTGTCATGGAGATGGGAGTAATTCAAGTCACCATTTCCATATCTTTCCTGTCCAACAGAATTATTCTTTGCAGGGCCAAATATACAAAACTTCCTAAATTTGTTTTTTTTAAAAAAGACAAGGGATGATATTCAGAAGATATCTCCGGTTAATTCAACTGTTTTGTTAAGAGCAAAATTCTCCCAGTTGTTAAAATGTTGTAACAGACAAATATTTGAATTGCTTGCATTATACCACATATTCACTAGAATCATCTTTCTAATATAATAATACACAATAATAATACACCAATAATACATTTCTAAAATACACTGGCTTGCTATTTCTTTTGTCACTGCCCAAGTCTCTTAATGTTAAAGGAATGCCCATTCTCTGACTCCTAAGGGAAAACAAAGTTTATGCTTATTGACAGTCAGACTTTAGAAATCCCTAAGAGAAAAAATTAGATCCAAGTCTTCTGTGTATATATACTTATATGACAGAAATAACTCCTCTTTCATTTTTATAGTTTCTAACCATCTACTATCAGGCAATTCAGTAGGAGCAGTCATCCCTCTGAATGTCAAGTAGACATCACATTATCATCTCCAAGATTAAAATATATTAGTCAAGAAGATATTTTGAGCTAAGGAAAAGTTACTTTAAATTCCTAAAAGGGTTGAAAAATCTTCTACTTTTCCTAGTTGCCTGAGAGACACACTATACAACACCAGCTAACATGAGAATGGGAAGAGGGGACAGGAGTGCTATTTCCCTTAAGATTTTCTCCAAAGGATAAATGAATGAAAGTAGTTATGATGGACCTAGAATTGTGGTTAACACTTGGGGAACAAAAGTTGAAAAGCAAGTCTGTCCCTTTTCTTAAGAATCTGACATTTTAATTTGAGGAAACAATACATAAAGAAGGTTCAGCTTAAGTCAGTTGGAAAGGACAAGTAATAGAGTACAGTATTTAGTACTAGTAGGTCAAGAACAGCAGGGCAGATGGAAAAGTCTGATGGACCTTAGTTAGCAATGTTAAGTTAGATGATCCTCAAACATTGACTGTTGGGAAGGGGATAGTAGACTAAGGGTTTGGAATAAAGGAAAGCTCTAGATTACTTCTTAGAAGTAGAGATGGAGAGATGTTGGAATCTAGGAGGGAAGGGAAGAAGAAAAGTGCATTAAGGCCAAAGATTTGTGACTTAAAAAGACTGAGATCTTTAAAAAGACAAAAAGGTACTTGCCCAAGAAGCTTACATTCTGGTAGGGAAGATTACCATGTATTACAGTTTTCCCTACATATCAGATGATTGAACAAGTCCAAGGATGGAGTATACCTATGTGAGAAATGTAGGAGTAGGTATTTTGAAAGATAATGCAGACAATGGGCATGGTGACCTTCATGTCTAATCCCTGCTCCTAAGGAGGTTGAAGCTGCTGTATCACTTAAGCATGGGAAATTTCTGGGTTAAAATAGAGCTACAGCTGATTTGGTATTCACAATAAGTCTGGCATCAAAATAATAAGCTACTGGGAGTGAGGGGGCCACCAGGCTGCCCAAGAACCGGTAAACTGGCCCATATTGGAAACCATGCTAGTCAATGCTTGAGTGGTGATTTATAGTTGGATCAGATTGTTGCTGCACTTCTAACCGAGGTGAGATAGAGTGTCCCAATCTCCAAAGAAATAAAAAGGTTAAGCATAGCTGGCTTGCTACTTTAAAAAAAATCTCAAAAGATGCTAGAAAGATTGGAGCAGGGAATGGGAGAAAAGGTCTGTTCTAGATGTTGGGAGAAAGTAAAGAAGGCCTCTACTGCCATATTGAGAAGATGTAGTAAACTTTAAAGAATGTGAATAAGAATTTCACAAGCTAGGCAATCATGGATGGGTAGTGATCAGCATTGATGGAGAGAATTACTAAATAGAGGGGATCATAGATCCACTTAAGTATCTGAATATGCATGTTAAAATTGCTATTTTTTTTCTTCTTCAAAATCATGGTCTTGACAGAGGGGATCTGATGAAGCATACATAAAGAAAAGGTCAGAAGGAGCGCTTCCAGTTGTTTTGGGGAGTCTAGCTGAGAGATTTTATTGGTAGATGTCAACAATCCTCTAATATGACACCAGAATCTGACAGACTACACAGGATTTAGAGCTGAATGACTGCCAAAATGCAGAGCCATTTGAATCCTGATGAAGAGAAAAAAAATAGCTTGGATAATACTTATGATTTCTTGACAGTTATAATCTAATGCTCTTACTACTCTTACAACCATAATATACTGTAGAAAGAAGTGTTTCATAATAGAAATATACACAGCATTCTATGGGAACATAGTTATTGAATGTGGGGGCTGTGAATCCCACCAATATGAGACAGCTTTTGAATTCCTACAAGTACTTTAAAGCTCAATATAAATACATCTTTTCCCAATATGCTTTTCTTTGGTGTACACATAATACTTTGCTTATGTCTCATTAGTTTATTATGTATCATATTCTATTACAGTCATTTGAATATGGATCCTTTCTTCTTTCTAGACCATAACATCTATGAAGGTAGGCATTGTATCTTATTTAATCTTTGTAATTACCCTTGGTGACGTGCTTTTGTTAATTCACTGACTGATTGTGCACACTAACACTTTAATACATATTTGCTGTATTGAGTTGAATGGTGAATTGGGCTGAGATAATGGAGAGATTTGAATGCTATGCTAACCAAACAGTCAAAAGACATTTATTAAGCACTATTACATACCAACCAGTATACTTCGAGGTGATACAAATATAAAAAATGAAACTTCTTTCAAAGAAATTACATTCTATCAGAGAATAACATGTATATACATAAGTAAATACAAAAAATATACAAAGTAAGCCCAAGAAGGTGTTCAAACTTTATAGGTAATAAAGAACCACCAAAGGATTTTTGAATAATGACATGATCTGTCCTTTATCATCTCTGGTTCAAGTTCTTTACCTAGACTAACTTGATAAACTAATAGAAACAGAGGTGTTTGTGTCTGTTAACTGAATAGTTATCAACAGTTTCATGTATTATAACATAGGGTGTACTTGGATGGGGTCAGGAATAATCTGATAGGAATGAACAACAAAAATTGGATCATAGTATTACACTGGTGTGGAAGCTCCCTCTTCCAATGTAGATAGACACCTGTTCCACAATTTAAGTATCAGAGATTAGTTAGCCTGAGACATGGAAAAGTTAAGTTACTTGTTCAGGATCAGAGGAAATACTTGAATTAAGTAGGTCTGAATAAAAGGCAGCTCTCTACAATCATACACTTCCTCTCTAGTGAATGGTTAAAGACTACTTCATGGGTGTTGAGTCAGAGGTATTGTAAGGATTGTTTTGGTTTAATTGGGGAAATATTTTGGGATCGGTGAAAGGTGAGTACCTTTCAAAACATATTGCCTGGGCAGCAACCTGCTTTGCTTATGCATAGGACTGGTCCTATCCACAGAACTGCACCATGATGCATCTATGCTAACACTAGCCATTTATCTAGGTGTCCTTAGGCAAGTCATTTAACTTCTCTGGGCCTTAGTTTCCCCATCTGTCAAATGAGGGGGGTTGGACTCAATGCTCTTTAATTTTATTTTTTTTTATGTTCACTTACACCCCCATTTTTATTTTATGGTTTAACCAGTAATGGGATGGGAATTGTTTTTTTCAAACTGTCATTTAAAAACGTACTGCATCTTCATTTTGCCATTAAGTGCAGAGTTGAAATTAATGCCTGATTGGAAAAATGATGAGATACCATAAATGCAAAAAAAATTTAAATTATTAAAACTATGTTTGGACTGGAAGGCTGCAATCGGTTACCAGGCCCTTCATTCCAGTAAATAAGTTAGAATCATATCCAGCAGAATCTACACCTTAAGAGGAGAGAGAGCTACCCCTAGTCCTTTATCTGTGAGGGGAAACAGTTTGAGAGAATTTCTTTGACGGAACCTTTCCCACCTGGCTGGAGGACCCGGGGGGGAAGGATGTGAATTGATGGAAGGGGAGGCTTTAAACAGTTGCACCCAAGGAGCTTGGGAGGAGGAGGTGGTGGGGCACTGTGAGAGAGCTGAGCATTGTGGGGGTTGCCGGTAGTTTCGGCGGGTTCTGTTAAAATGGCGCCGCGGTTACGCGCCGTTCCTAACCGTTAGGCAGGCGGCTGGTCTGGGATAGTGCCTGTAAGCCAGTGTAGGTAGGCGAGAGAACGGAGTTGAGTAGGCTGGCCGGCTGTGAGGGTGAACACAGCAGTGGAGCCCCGTGTATGCACCCGAGGTGAAGAAGGGGCCGGAGTCAGGTGAAAGAGGAGAGGGCGGGGGTGGGGGGGTGGCGGTCCTTCCTCCCCCCCCCCTTCGTGAGCGCGCGCTCCACTTCTCCCTCCCCGCCTCCCTCCAGCCCTGTCGAGGATGGCGACTCCGGACCACAAGTCACCAAACGTTCTGCTGCAGAGCCTGTGCTGCCGGATTCTGGGCAAGAGCGAAGGTAAAGCCGCGGGACATGGGACGCGCGTGCCTGAGGGAAGAGGGGAGCGCGCTTGAGGGGTGGGGAACGCGCGCGCCGGGGGGGGGGAGGGAGGCTCCTCTTATTCCTCCGCCCCCCCCCCCGCCCCCTCCCCCGAGGCCTGAGTACTCCGTTGCTGCCGTGGAGGCCTGAGGCCACCCTCCTGCTGGGGCATCGAGGCCGGGGCGCCCGGTAGCCCTAGCTGTCAGCGCCCCAGTTGTAGGCACCGTGGGGCGGGTCCCGCCTGGCGGAGGCTGAGTCACTGCACTTGGAGCTCACCCCGCCCCCGTCTCTTGTCCATGGATAGGGTGAAGATGGTAGCGGGGGAAAATTTATACCCTTTTGGGGTGGGTGGGTCACGTAATGAGGACGGGAGAGCAGACTCCTCTGGTTCTCTGGGAAACTTAGTGGGGTGGGAAGGGTGAGTTTCCACAGCTGCGCAGGAGTGACTTCAACGTGACAGCCACGGTGACCAAGATATGGTCACTTTGTTGGAGAGCTGCAGATTTGCTCTCCCCCCCAACCCCCATCGGTAAAATTGAACTAGTTTCGTGGCTCCATCATGGGTTGAGGAAATATCGAAAGGATGAAGGAATGAGTGGGTAATGAAACTGCTCAGAAACTTGACACAATATGTAAAGAGGCTACTGTTTTGTCACGAGTATCACACTTACAAATATGAAACACAACAAACGGATCTACAATATCAAAAGATAAAAGACGAAAAAGCCCCTTTCTTCTCCCTTATTTTCTGGAAAGGCTTTCATTATAGGTCCTGTAATGAGAGTTGCAGGATAAACCTAGATGAGTTCCAGTAGGTTCTGAGATGGTTGTGTGCTAGGGTAGAGGAATTTTTTTGTTGTTGCCCGGAGCAATTCATGAAACTAGGCATGGAGGGCTTGTAATCTTGTGATCTACCTTCACTGAGGGAGTTTCAGAATTAATGAAATCTTAGATTCTTGGATGTATTGAAATAAGAAATTGGATTCCTCATAAGTGAATTTTATAAATAAATGAAGCTTCTCCCATTTAGCACCAGAGCTTTAAAAATTTTTAGCTTTTTTTTGATAATGATCTCTCCAAAATATGAAACATACTTTTTTGTTTTCTTAAAATATGTTGAACAAAATTTAAACTTTTATTTTTTATGACAAATCATTATGATCAGTAATTATTTCAGTGGCTTAGGTTTGCAGGGAATTTGGAAGGGTACTGGGCGATTTGCCACTAATAATAATACCTGAAGTTTGTAGGTTTTAAAATCACTTTACATAATTGTCTCATTTAAGCTTAAATAACTCATTGAGGTAGGGTCTGCAGGTATTAATTCCAATTTTCAGATGAAGAAACAGTCCTACTAAGTTTAGGTGATGTGTCCCCTGGTCAATAAATAATCAATTTGGTTGTAATTTACATCTAGGTCTTAAGAACTTCTAGTCCTATCTGTTGGGCTCTTCTGAATTATGTAAATTGAGTTTTCAGTCTGTTTTTCTCTTACCATCTTTGTCCACTTTCCCCCATTTCATTGTGTGCCTTCCTTCAGGATTTCTGCTTTTCACCTCCTAATTATTTCTTTTAATCAGTTGTGAGCTGCCAAAATTAGCTAATTTTGTTAGGATTTTCATAATTTAAACTAAATAGGTCCTGAATAAAAGCCTTAGAGACTTAAGTATGAACGCATTGAAAAGGTTTGTGCCTTTAAATTTTGTAAACTTAGAGGTCTTTTCAGTTTACTCTTACAGGTGTTTCTGCTGTGTTTTGGATAATTGAGATTAAGTGAAGTTGATATATTTATATTTAATTTATGCTACTATGTTTTGATGAATATTAATAATATTTGCTATTTCATTCACAGAGAAAAGGAATAATAAAATGTAAATATAGGATCATGAGTTTAAATCTGGAATGATCTTAGAGATTGATTTTAATACCCTTACTTTAAAAATGGAGAAATGGAATTGCAGAGATGTGGGATGGTTTGTCCAAGATCACTTAAAGTGGTAGAACTAACATAGGAAACCAAGTCTTCTATAAATCCATTATTTATTCATTTACCTCACACTGCTTTTAGTGATGGATAGTTAATGGCATTTTTAGATATAATTTGTCAGAATCTTCGTTAAAATGTTTATCTAGTTAGACTTTTTATATGGATGACTGATGTTAGTGTGATTGACATTGGAGTTTTTGTAAAAAATATTCAATAACCATTTTTGACAGCAATGCCCTTTGTGAGGTTTTGCTTTTGTTGAAACAACAAAATCACTCAATTGTTTTAAAGGTATATTTTTAAATTACTATAACTGACATCATGGGATCTCCCAAAGCAAAGCATTTTTCTGTTTGTGGTACTTGCATTCATAATGTAAAAAAAAGTGAGTTATGCCACTTGTAAAGTCTGACATACCTGTGAACTTGTTGGGTTGTGCAGGGATAAAGTCTATATATCTTCTGTCATCTAGGAGTTCATGCATGCACATGTATAAATGTGTGTGTATATATATTCATATATATACTTATTGGTACCTCCCAGCATGTTTTATTATGTGACTTTGTATAAGTTACATTACTTTTTTCTCTAATCTGGAAAATGAGAGATATGGATTAGTTCCTTCTGGCTATTAAGTTCATTGATCAATTTTATCATGTTACTGAGCATCTGTACCATGTAAGTTAATATACTTCAGCTCTGTAGCAAGTACAAAAAAGTGTAAGATTCAGTTCCCGTCCTCAAGCCTAGTCAGATAAGGCATAAATATATGAATAATAATACTAGAGAGAAGTGTTTAGTTCAACAATATAAAAGGCAGCATGTGGTTAATCTCCAAATTAATGTACAGACTATTGTATAAGAGATGAAAAAAACTGGGCTGAAATGGATTAGGATGCCTTAATGGGAAAACAGGGATTTAATCTTCATCTTAAATGATGGATGAAATAGAATATAACAGAACTTATGAATGAATGTTTAGAGGTAGAAAAGCCCAAGACTAGCAGATCTTAAACTGTACTATAAAGCAGTGGTCATCAAAATAATATGGTACTGGCTAAGAGACAGAAGGGAGGATCAGTGGAATAGACTTGGGGTAAATGACCTAAGCAAGATAGTATACCAATAAACCCAAAGATCCCAGCTTTTGGGGCAAAACCCCACTATTTGACAAAAACAGCTGGGAAAATGGGAAAACAGTATAGGAGAGATTAGGTTTAGATCAACATCTCACACCCTACACCAAAATAAATTCAGAATGGTGAATGACTTAAATATAAAGAAGGAAACAATAAGTAAATTAGGTGAACATAGAATAGTTTACCTGTCAGACTTATGGGAAAGGAAAGATTTTAAGACCAAGCAAGAGTTAAGAGAATATTACAAAATGTAAAATGAATAATTTTGATTACATTAAATTAAAAAGGTTTTGTGTAAACAAAACCAATACAGCCAAAATTAGAAGGGAAGCAACAAATTGGGAAAAAAATCTTCATAACAAAAACCTCTGGCAAAGGTCCAATTACTCAAATTTATAAAGTGCTAAATCAATTATACAAAAGATCAAGCCATTCCCCAATTGATAAATGAGCAAGGGATATGAATAGGCAATTTTCAGATAAAGAAATCAAAGCTATCAATAAACACATGAAAAAGTGTTCTAAATCTCTTATAATCAGAGAAATGAAAATCAAAACAACTCTGAGGTACCACCTCACACCTAACAGATTGGCTAATGTGGCAGCAAAGGAAAGTAATAAATGTTGGAGGGGATGTGGTAAAATTGGGACATTAATGTACTGCTGGTGGAGTTGTGAATGGATCCAACCATTCTGGAAGGCAATTTGGAACTATGCCCAAAGGGCTTTAAAAGACTACCTACCCTTTGATAAAGTCATAGCACTGCTGGGTTTATACACCAAAGAGATAATAAGGAAAAAGATTTGTACAAAAACATATATAGCCATGCTTTTTGTGGTGGCAAAAAAATGGAAAATGAGGGGGATGCCCTTTGATTGGGGAATGACTGAACAAATGGTGGTATCTGTTGGTGATGGAATACTGTTGTGCTAAAAGTAATAATGAACTGGAGGAATTCCATGTGAACTGAAACAACCTCCAGGAATTAATGCAGAGGGAAAGGAGCAGAATCAGGAGAACCTTATATACAGAGAATGATAACATTGTGGCACAATTGAATATAATAGACTTCTCTACTAGCAGCAATGCAATGATCCAGGACAGTTCTGAGGGACTTATGAGAGAGAAGCTATCCACATCCAGAGAAAGAACTGTGGGAGTAGAAACACAGAAGAAAAACAACTGTTTCACATGGATCAGTGGGGATATGATTGGTGATGTAGACTAAACAATTACCGTAGTGCAAATATTAATAATATGGAAATAGGTCTTAAGGACATATGTAAAACCCAGTGGAATTGAGCATTGGCTATGGGAGGGTGTGGGAGAAGGGGAGGGAAAGAACAGGATTCATGTAATTATGGAAAAAATATTCTATGTTAATTAATTAAATAAACTAAAAGAAAAGAAATGAAAAGACCTGCTGGGAGGTAGTGATCAGTTTAGTTAGATTGGAGGTTTTGGAAAATTAAGAATTTGCAATAAAAACTAAGAAGGTTTGGGGGCAGATTTTTTTAAGAGTCTCAAACTCCCCCAGACTAAGTAATGCGTTTGGACTTTATTCTTGTAAACATTGAAGAACATATATGTGTGTATATATGTAAGTATACATATATACATATATGTATGTATATCTGCTCTGTGCAGATATATATATATATATATATATGCATGTTTGTGCAAGCTCATACAAACAGTAAATCCTACACTATATACACTACACTACACTACCCTTTGGGTAGTGAGTTCTAGGTAACCCAATTTTTCAGTGAATGTTAACCTTTGAAGTAGCAGAAATCTTAAATAACTTCTTAAATGAAAAGCTTTCCATAATACTTCCTTACATTAAGCAGAATATATAATTTAACTTTTTCATGATAATTTAGAGACATAAGAAAAATGAGTTATGATCTATATCCAGATGATAGGTTATTGATTTGAATGGGCACTGATCTTATTATTGGCCTTGGAATTTACTTTCTTGAAAAAGTTTGTATTAATTTGCTTTTTGGTCCCTTGCTTCTTCCTTTTAAAAGAAGACTAAAAAAGTATATGTAACATTTTAATCCATTGGATAGTTTAATATATAGTTTGCCTTTCTGAAAAATTAATGAATCAAATGATGTCCAAACCTCTCAAATGCTTTTTTTCCTTGAAAAACAAAGAAACTACTAATTTTAACTGTTACTATAAAATGATTTTTCAACATCATTCAGAATATTATTGGTCATTTGGCTTTTGTGACATTGTCTTGTCTGCATAATTTCTTTTACTAGATCATCATTCCCCTACGGTGGCATTCTATCTCCTGCATAGAATCTTATCTCCAAAAATTCTTGTCTTCAAGGCTAAAGCTCCTGTGTCATTTATGGGAAGCCTTTTCTGGTTTCCCTTTCTGTCCCACATCTTAGTTCTCTTTTTTCTCTTCAAGTTATTTTTATTTATTAATTTGTGTATTTTCTTTATATTCCTAGCATTATGTTAGCTCCTTTTGGACAGAGGTTTTAAAAATTTTTTCCCTTTTATTTTCAGCTCCTAGGACCTTTTTCATAGTAAATGTTTAATAATTTTTGTTGAATTGAAAGAATGTGTTCCAGGATCTGTTTTGTGGGCTAATTACAAAACCATAAATCTTATATTGCAGTTAGAAAATTATGACATTTCTGAAATATGGCACCATATTTTTTTCCAACCCAGTTTTACTATTTGACTTTGAATAGAGTTACTAGCTCAAACTGCATTTAAAAAATATCATCTTTAATGCAATAACAAATTTGACAGAACTGTACAGGGGATTAGTTTTCTTATGAAGTCCTGTTATATTTATGTTCTTAATAATGGTGTTATTCATTGATTGACTCAATGAAGTAATGTTGACAGTCAGGAAGGTGGTTAAATTATGCTTTGCTTTGTAAGGGAAGCTCTATAATTGTTTAGCAAATAAAAAGGCTTTTTTTTCTCTCACAATAGCATCTATGTGCTAGTATGAAGTACTCATTGACCATAAAATAGTTCTTTAGCACTGTAGGTGAAATTCAGACATTTTACATTTTAGTATCCATAAACATCTAAATACTTCACATAGCATATCTCTTACCTCATTTTATTCTTACAGTGACATTGTGAAATCAGACAAGGAAAGTGGTGTCAATCTTCATTTGATGTTTAAAGAAATTGAAACACAAGGAGTTACAACTTGCTTATGGTCACAGCTATACTGTGGTAGTAAACACAGAGCTAGACCCTAACCTAGGCTTTTCCTAACTCCCTTACTTACTTTTTTTTACTAGAACAAGCTGCCTACCATGTTGGAAGGTATAGAATTACAATTACTTTTCTAGTTATTTTAGGGAAGGCATTCTGAGGAGATAGGATTCTGGAGTTCAGTGATAAGAAAAAGAGAACATGCAGTCTACTGGATGTAATACAATCAACAAGTAGGAAACTTAGATAATTTTTGTTTTATTTTTTTAACTTCAGTACTTAGTACAGTACTTTTCATGTTTTTCTTCTTTTCAGGTTCTTTTTTTTTTTTTAAAGCTCTTGCCTGCTGTATTGATACTAAGTATTGGTTCTAAGGCGGAAGAGGCAGAAGAGTAAGGGCGAGGAATTGAGATTGATCCTCTAATTCTTTGCCATTACCTGTAAATCTTTTTGCTTTTTTCCCCCTCCTCTTTGGGATACAAACCCAGTAGTGATATTGTTGGATCATAGGATATGCAGAGTTTTATAGCTTTTTGGGTATAGTTTGAAATTGTTCTTCAGAATGGTTGGATCAGTTCGCCATTCCACCAACAATATAGTAATATCTTCATTTCCCACATTCCGTCTAACATATAATTTTCTTTTTCTGTTATATTAGATATGATGGTGTAAAATGGTACCTTGCAGGTGTTTTGCATTTCTAATCAATAGTGATATAGAACATTTTTCCATATAACTATCAATAAGCCTTGATTTATTCATCTAAAAACAGCCCTTTGACTCAGTACTCTATATATTTAAGAAACAAGGCTTTTATTAGGGAAACTTGCTGTAAAATTTCCCACTAGCTTTCTTCTTCACTTGTAATTTTGGTTGCTTTGGTTTTGTTTGTGCAACACTTTTTAAATTTGATATAATAAAAATTATCCACGTTTGAGCATAAATTCTTCCCTTATCCATAGATCTTTCTGAAAGGTAAGCTATTCCATCCTCCCCTAATTTGCTTCTGGTAGCTCCCTTTATTTCTAATCTATTTGGCATGAGATTTACTTTTTTCCAGTTTTCTTAGCAATTTTTGTCAAGTGGTGAATTTTTGTTCCCAAAGCTGGCATCTTTGAGTTTATCAAACAGTAAATCCTATTGTGTATTGTGTACCTAAATATTCCATTGATTCACCTTTGTATTTCTTAGCCAGTATCAGATAGTTTTGATGATTACCACTTTATAGTACAGTTTGAGATTTGGTATTGCTAGTCCAACCTTCCTTCACATTTTTTTCTGTGATATTCTTGATCTTTTGTTGTTCTAGATGAATTTTATTATTTTTCTAGCTTTGCAATTTTTTGGTAGTTTGGTTAGGATGGCACTTATTTACTTATTCAGTAAATTAATTTAGGTAGAATTATTTTTTTTATATTGGCTCAATCTATTCAAGAGTAAAGAACATTTTTTCCAGTTGTTTAGATTTGACTTTATTTGTGTGGAAAGTGTTTTGTAGATTGTTCATATGGTTTTTGGGTTTGTCTTGGCAGGTAGACTTGGCATATTTTCTGTCATCTAGAGTTGCTTTAAATGGAGTTTATCTTTCAATCTCTTGCTGCTGAGCTTTGTTGGAAATATAGAGGAATAGTGATGATGTAGGTTTATTTTATATCCTGCAATTTTACTAAAGTTGTTAATGATTTTAACCAGTTTTTTAGTTGGTTCTCAAGGATTCTCTACAAGTATTATAATTTCATATGCAAAGAGTGATAGTTTGTTTCCACTTTGCTATTCTAATTCTTTCAGTTTTTTTTCTTATTGCTATAGCTAACATTTCTAATTCAATATTGGATAATAGTGATGATAATGGGCATCCTTGCTTCACCTTGATTTTATCTGGGAAAGCTTCTAGCTTATCTCCATTATAGACATACTTGTTTATGGTTTAAAAATGATAAGTAGTATGTATCTAAGGAAAGCTCCATTTATTCCTATGGTGTCTAGTGTTTTAAATAGGAATGGGTGTTGTATTTTTATCTAAACCTTTTTTCTTGCCTCTGAGACACGATTTCTGTTGGTTTTGTTATTGATGTAGTTAATTATGCTGATAGTTTTCCTAATATTGAAATATCCCCATATTCCTGGTATAAATTCCACCTGATCATAGTGTATGATCCTTGTGATATGATATATTGCTGCAATCTCCTTGCTGGTATTTAAAAATTTTGCATTTATTATTTCATCATTGCATCACTATTCATTAAGGAAATTGATCTTTAATTTTCTTTTTCCATATTTGCCTTTCCTTGTTTAAGTTATCAGTACTGTATTTGTATCATAAAAGAAATTTGGTAGGACTCCTTCTTTCCCTATTTTTCTTTTTTCTTTAAAAAATTTTTTTTAAAAAGCAACTGCCTGACTACAGCGGTTGAGGGGACATGACAGAGGAGAGACTCTAAAGGAAACACTAATGCAAATATTAACAGCATAGCAATGGGTTCGAATCAAGAACACATGTAATACCCAGTGGAATCACGTGTCGGCTGGGGGCGGGGTTGGGGGGGAGGAAAAGAAAATGATCTTTGTCTTTAATGAATAACACTTGGAAATTATCAAATAAAATATTATAAAATTAAAAAAAAATTTTTTTAAACCTTACCTTCCTTCTTGGTATCAATACTCTGTACTGGTTCCAAGTCAGAAGAGTGGTAAGGGCTAGGCATTGGGCAAGTGACTTGCCCAGAGTCACACACCTGGGAAGTGCCCGAGGCCAGATTTGAACCCAGAACCTCTGATCTCTGGACCTGACTATGACAGAGGCTGGCAATCAGCTGAGCCACCTAGCTTCCCTCTTCCCCTATTTTTCATAATAATTTATATAGAATTACAATTAATTGTGCTTTAAATATTTGGTAGAATTCATTTGTCAATAAATCTGGAGATTTTTTTCTTAAGGAGTTCATTTATGGATTATTAAATTTCTTTTTTTTAAGATGAGATTATTTAAATATTCTGTTTTCTGTTAATCAAAGCAGATTATTTTTTTGTGAATGGTCATCCATTTTGCTTAGATTGTCAGATTTATTGTCATGGTTTGGCAAATTAGCTTCTAATAATTACTTTAATTTCTTCTTCATTGCTGATGTATTCACCTGTTTCATTTTTAATGTGGGTAATATGGTTTTCTTTATTTTTTTTACATCAAAGTAACCAACAATGTATTTTATTGTTTTTTCCTCCATAGAATCAATTCCTAATCTTATTCTTTTTTTTTTACTTTCAATTTTATTAGTTTCTTCTTTGATATTCTGTATTTTAATTTGGTTTTTAATTGGGGGTTTTAAATTTGTTGTTTTTAATTGCCTGACCAATTAATTGAACTGCATTTTCTCTATTGATGTAGACATTTAGAGATTTAAAATTTCCTCTAAGTACTGCTTTGGTTTCTTCCTATGAAATTTGATGTCTCATTGCATTCTTTTTAATGAAATTGATTGTTTCTATGATTTGTTCTTTTTGGTCCACCCATTATTTGGAATTATATTTTTTCCAATTAATTTTTAATTTATCTTTTCATGATCATTTATTTAATGTAATTTTTATTGGATTATGATCTGAAAATGATGTATTATTTCTGCTTTTCTTCATTTGGTTATGAAGTTTTTATGTCTTAATACAGTCATTTTTGTGTTGGTGCCATGTACAGCTGAGAAAAAAATATATACCTTCCTATTACTATTAAGTTTTCTGTAAAGGTTTATCATGCCTAACTTATCTAAAATTCTTTTCACCTACTTAATTTCTTTCTTATTTATTTTTCGGTTACCTTTATCTAGTTCTGAGAGGGGAAAATTAAAGTCTTTTATTCTTGTTTAGTTTTGCTATTTCCTGCTGTAGCTAATTTAAATTTCTTTAAAAATGTGGATACTATGCTATTTGGTACATATAACTTAGTATTGATATTACTTCATTGTCTATAGCACCATTTATATTTATTTATTTTATGTGTGTGTGTGTGTGTGTGTGTGTATATATATATATATATACATATGTATATATATAAAACCAATTATCTGTAATGACAAATTTCCACCCAGGTTTTGCGAAGTTGTATGATTGAACTCCTCTCTCCTTTCCTTTCTTCCTCCTGGTGTTGGCAGGTTTGGCAGAATGCCAAAAATGTTGTCTTGTAGTTTTTTTCTTTATGGTCACTAAACTTTTTACATAGTTCTATATTTAGTGATTTTGTTTAAGAAAATCAGTTGAAATGATAAAGTTTTCTGATCTTATTCTCTATAAATTAATGAATATAGGATTCAAAATGTGGTGGTAATTCTGGAGGACAGTTTGAAAAAAAATTATCATCTGCTGAGAAACTCAGCAAGATTTAATGGTAATAATGCTAAGCCCTACTTTGACAAAAGAGAATCCCAATGAGTCAGGAACAAGAAGACCTAGAAGCAAGTATGACAAAGATAATGGGGATCAAAGAGCTGGTTGGAAAGTATGAGCAAAGATTATCTGGATGGTTTGAAACAAGGAGGAAAAGTGAAGAGCTAAGCATAGGAGCATCTCTAATGGTAGATCTCAAGATTACTCTGCTATTGTCAGTGGTTTCATCAGTGACTGCTGTTTTTTTTATGTTCAAATACTTTCCCTCCTACTAGTGTCACTGTTCATACAAATTATAGGTCGCTGTCATCATTACAGTTAGGACACTATTCTTGAAGCTACTGAATATTCAGTTTCTAAGTAATGAATTATCTTTTAATGTGAGTTTTATAGATTGGCTAAGCTTTTTATTTCATGAGGCTCATTGTGTTCAATGTGGTATGTAGATAATATGTTTTTTTAATTTTTAATTTAAAAAAACTTTAGTCAATTTAGAACATTATTCTTTGGTTACAAGAATCATATTCTATCCCTTCCTCCTCTACTCCCACCCTTCTTGTAGCCCATGTGTAATTCCTCTGGGTATTACATGGGTCCTTGATCAAAACCTATTTCCGTGTTGTTGATGTTTGCACTAGGATATTCATTTAGAGTTTATATCCCCAATCATATCCCCCCCTCGACCCATGTAATCAAGCAGGTGTTTTTCTTCGGTGTTTCTACTCCCACAGTTTTTCCTCTGAATGTGGATAATGTTCTTTCTCCTAGATCCCTCTGGGTTATTCAGGATCACTGCTTTGCCACTAATGGAGAAATCCATTACATTCGATTGTACCAAAGTGTGTCAGTCTCTGTGTACAATGTTCTCCTGGTTCTGCTCCTTTCAACTCTGCATCAATTCCTGGAGGTCATTGCAGTTCACGTGGAATTCCTCCAGTTTATTATTTCTTTGAGCACAATAGTATTCCATCACCAACAGATATCACAATTTGTTCAGCCATTCCCCAATTGAAAGGCATCCCCTCATTTTCCAATTTTTTGCCACCACAAAGAGTGCAGCTATGAATATTCTTGCACATGTATTTTTCCTTATTATCTCTTTGGGGTACAAACCCAGCAGTGCTATGGCTGAGTCAAAGGGCAGACAGTCATTTAGTGCCCTTTGGGCATAGTTCCAAATTGCCCTCCAGAATGGTTGGATCAATTCACAACTCCACCAGCAATGCATGAAGATTGTTTCCCAATTTGTTACTTCTCTTATAATTTTTGTTGCATTGGTTTTGTTTGTACAAAAACTTTTTAATTTGATGTAATCAAAATTATTTATTTTATATTTTGTGATTTTTTTCTAACTCTTGCTTGGTTTTAAAATCTTTCCTTTCCCAAAGATCTGACATGTATACTATTCTGTGTTCACCTAATTTACTTATAGTTTCCTTCTTTATGTTCAAATCATTCACCCATTCTGAGTTTATCTTGGTGTAGGGTGTGAGATGTAGATCCAAACCTAATTTCTCCCATAATGTCTTCCAATTTTCCCAGCAGTTTTTATCAAATAATGGATTTTTGTCCCCAAAGATGGGATCTTTGGGATTATCATAGACTGTCTTGCTTAGGTCATTTACCTCAAGTCTATTCCATTGATCCTCCTTTCTGTCTCTTAGCCAGTACCATATTGTTTTGATGACCACTGCTTTATAGTATAGTTTGAGATCTGGTATTGCAAGGCCACCTTCCTTTGCATTTTTTTCATTATTTCTTTGGATATCCTTGATCTTTTGTTCTTCCAAATGAACTCAAGACAGTTTGGGATTTTTATGGTGATTTAATTAATATAGAGGGAAGGAATTAAGGAGAGAGAGGGGAAAGGGTATAAGATTTCTCCGGCCTAGCCTGAGCCAAGGGGATTTCAGAGACCTTCCAGCCATGAGGCCTCCTCCAAGATGAGGGGCCTCTTAGGAGGATGGCCCTTTTAGGAAAGGTAAAGAAAAAAAAGGAATCAGCCTAAACTCAGAGAGCTCAGGGAAGACGCCTCATCTGAACTACGCTACTAAGCTTAATACTAAGCATCAAGGATGCTCACCTCCAAACCTGGACAAAGGCTGCAGCCATGCCAAGCTGCCAAGACTCCTAGCACGAGCTACACCATTGCTGAGCCACCTCTCCGCGAAAAGAGACCGAGAGAGGAAATGACGTGAAATGTATAGACCGTTTTTTTACATCACTTCCTGTGTCTCATATGTACCAATGGTATCTTAAGCTTGACTTAGGACAGCCCAGGGGTCTGTCAGTTGTTTCTGACTTGTCATTTTGCGAGCACTTGTCTGTCACAGGCCATCCTTCTCAACACTTAATCCTTAAGTAGGGATGTAGACATTCCTGTTTCGTTAGACTAAGCCGGGTGGAATAAATCTAAAATTCACAATCCCCCCTGATAATGATTGGGGGACGAGTCTCCCCAATTGATCACTAAACATAATCATCCTGCACCTCTAAATTCTTCTAACTGCAGGTGCATACAAAATTTCACCTTCTAAGAGGAAACTACAATACTTAGATAGAAGAGGGGAATAGAAGAGAGACAGCAAAACCAATGTTTTCTGGGCACATTGACAAAAACCAATTAGGGGACAGTCCCCTTTTGGCATAAGAGTATACATTCAAATAAATGTTCAATCAAACACACCCAAAGTTCATTGTGGATCTTCTTGATGTAGTGTATGTAGGTTTTCTGGCATCCTTCTGCAGTTCATTTTCTGGATTTAGTAGTTAGTAAGCTTCTTTCCTTGAAGATCTTTCTTGAACAAAATTTTAAATCTTGGATTTTTATTAAAATACAATCCCCCCCTGAAGTGGTTGTTAAGAAACACCCATTTCAGCTCAGGATGCTATGTTGAGTTATGGGGGTGTCTGAGTCAGTTATCAAAAGGAGAGGAAAAAAACCCCCAAAATCGTAAAGCAAAACATGGAAGAAAGTTAAACTTTTGGGAGAAAGAAAAAATTTCAAAATAAGAATCAAAATATCAAAATCTATGTATATAAAATGTTGAGTAAACAAGAATAAATTCATAATAGACCCTTATATTAGGGTCTAATAAATTTCTAACAGGCCCTTGTATTAGGGTCCAGTTTAAAGTAATTTCTATCCCACAAATTTGTAGGACAGAATGCAGTAATATTTCACTTACCCATTTGTAGCCAAAACTACAGGAAGTTGCCATACTGTAAGAAAGAAAAAGTACTAGATTTTTATTTTGATAGGGAAGTGTCATTCCCTGATCTGATTTTTTTTGTCATTCTCAGGGATATGGGGAGTCAGGATGATAGCCAAACTTTGGTACTTGTCTGTGAGTATTTCACAAAGAGTGTAGATACAAGGAAGTCCTATGTCTTAATATATGTCAAGCATCACAATCTCGAGTCTCACACTAGGTTCAAGGCCTTTTGTATTGGCTTAGAAGTGCATCAATCCTACCTGGATTGGTTTCTTTCTTTTTGACCTGTGTGCTCTTTTTGGCACTATTCAGGTTAAGTCTGTGCTTCTTGTTTTCATCCCATTTCCTAGAATCAGACACAAACATTAATCACTGTCCCATAACATTTTATCAATAAATGACAGGTTCCCACAGTGTAAAGCTTTTTTTGGGTATGCATTAATATTATAGCATATATATATATATATATATGTATATATACATATTTTAAACTTCTATTACTGCTGAATAAAAATTGAATATTGATTGTATGTACCTTAAGTACAAGAAATGAAAAAAAGGAAAAAAAAATTCTAATCAAAATAAGAGGAAAGCAATAATAAAAATAAGGGGAAAATCAGGAATTCATTGTGTTCCTGAAAAACAGTATCCACTTTTTTTTTTTGCCGTGTATTTTTTTATTGGAAAATGTTTGTTTGCAATTAAATGAGTTCCCGTCCCCACGTCTTGGGCTGACATGCAAAAATACTGGGCTAGGACACAGCGAGTCGATGGCTGAAATTCTGGTGCCCCCAGAGCCGCAGGCCAGGGCCCTCCCCCGCCTGCCTCTCTCAGCACCAGGGGCTGAAATCACAGGCGATGGCCCAGGACCAGAGGTGCTCCTGCCAGGGCCCTTCCAAGGGATTCTGAAAACCAGCCACCCGCCAGGGGAGGCCTGGAGGAGCCGAGCTCCAGCCCGGGCAGTGCTGGGCGTTGCACCCAGCATACAGAGGCCTGCCCAGGGCCATGCAGAGACAGGCCGGGGATTAGACGCTGAGAGGGATTATTATCTCCAAAACATGTGATAGGATACAATCAATCAGTCTCAACTTAAGATGCTCTCTTTACATGTGAGCAATGAATCCAAGAGTCCTTCTCTCCAATCTTTATAGATGTTGGAGTAGTTAATATTTGGAATGGCCCTTCCCAGGAAGGCTGAGCTATAAGAGAGGTGTTTTTCATCTCCATTTTGGGGGAGGGAATTTCCTCATTTAGAAGTTCAGAAGCAGGCTTGTCGGGGTCAGACATGTTTTTGGTGGGGTCAGAATTTGCCAGTTGATCCTGTAAGAAGCATTTCACTCACTGCTTCTAGTGAGCTGGCTCTGAATCTGGCTCCGTATGTGGGGTGTGGGAGGGTGGATTAGCTCGCATTTTGGTGAAAGCTTTTTTCACTCCCTTATGGTTTGGAAATGCCAAAATCCCACATACCTTCACTGCTGCACCCTACTGTAAAGTCCCTTCATTCATATGAATTTTTTTTTTTGCCTTTAGAGGTAGTCTTTATTGGTAGGTGGTAAGGAGAGGAAGATTCCTGAATCTAGACTGCTGCCATGTTTACCTGGAAGTCCCCTGTATATAATAAGTTGATTAAGAGCTTACTATATGCCAGGTACTGTGCAAAGTATTAAGAATACACATAGAAGCCAGAAAGATAATCCCTAACCATCAGAGCTTATACAATAATGTGAGAAGGTGACACATGAAAAGGTCTTAGTGTTGTTTGTGGTAAAAGTACCTGATATAAAAATTAAATTATGTCTCTAATAACAAAAGTATTTTATGAAGTTTATTAAGGATTATTAGAAATCAAGGATACAAAATAAAATCCACATGCCCATGACTGATTATCCCATTCAAAATCCTCATGCTTAGTTTACCACTACACTTGCTACATCATTGCAATGACAGAGAGACTGTGGGAGGCATTACTGCCAGTTATATACCAATTGTGATCTCACCAAGGTGGAGACTCAGGTGAGATTATAGGAAATTCTGGAAAATACCAAGGACTTCTGGAGATTGAAGTCTAGGGTTCAAAATCTCCATTTTTACATACCCCTCTGTGATCCTATTGGGAAACCATTTGCCAAAAAGGATCATGGAAACATAATCAACTTAAAGATTTCAATAATTTGTGTATAAAAGGAAAAGAGAACAAAACCAATGATTACTAGGTGCATTGACAAAAAGCCAGTTAGGGGGCAGTCCCCTTTGGCATAAGAGTATACATACAAAACAAATGCATTAAAACCCCACACAGTTCAAATCACATCTCAAAGTTCACTCTGGATCTTCTGATGCAGTGTGTTGTCTGTGGAGGCATCTTCATGGTGTCTTCTCCAAACAGTTCACTTTCTGGATTCCGAGAGATAGCATGTTTCTTAACCTAAAATTACTCTCAAAAGGAATTTAAACTTTGCAAATTTAAAATAATATTTCATATATAACCCCCTGAAGAGGGTGATTGAAAAACACAGGGATCACTTAGGGATGCATGGCTGAGTTATGAGGTATATGAATCAATTGGCAAGAGAAATAAAAAACATCCAAAACAAAAATCCAAATAAAAGATAATTTCTGGAGGAAATATAGACTATCAAAGTCTTATGTGAAAAAATTCCAAGTAAAGGAAAAATAAATCTAAAGCAGGCCTTGAATCAGGGCCCAATTAAAATGATATAAACATTAAGCATTTATCCAGTCAGTAGCCGGGACTACTGAAAGTTTGTCACACTGTGAAAGACAGAAAAGGCACTAGATTTTTAGGAGCCAGGCAGGAGCCAAATTTGAGATACTTGGTAGAATGTTGAACAAGAAAGACCTGCCTTTAACACATGTTAAATAGCCGCAACCTCGAACCTCAAACATGTTCAAATCCTCTTGTCATGGCTTAAAATTTTCATCAACCCCTTTGGGATTGGTTGGTCTCTTTGACCTTGTGCTTGATTGGCACTATGCAGTTTACCTTTGTGCTTCTTTGGCACTGTGCAATGGTTCTTTTTGTATACTCTTGTCCTGGAATCAGACAGAATCATTAAGCAAAGTCCCATAATTTTTTTTAAACAATGGCATCATTTTTATAGTCTCAAACTTTTGGGGCATGCATTGACATTATAGCAAATATACTTTCAACTTATGTTACTGCAAAATCAAAAAAGTTAAAGAAAATCTTAATACTGATGACATGTGCTTCAAATATAAAAAGAAGAGAAAAAACTGAAATAGTATATTGCACATGCAAGAAGAATATAATTATAAAAGAGTTTTAAAATTCAAAAATATAGCTTATAATCATTGACACACTGTGTCAGCTAAGAAAATATAGAATACAAAGTTTCTCACCAAAAATGAGATCCATTTTCTTTTCATATCTGGCCATGATCCACTGTGAGTGCAAGCAAATGAATTTCACAAAGTAACAGTTTTTTATAAAGAACAGTAGTACAACAGGTAATGCACATTCAAAACGTATCAAAATCCCCAAAATTCACAATAGCCCAGTTAATTATAATAGCAAACAAACCTACTATCATATTTCACATAAGTTGCTGAATGACATTTAAAGAAATGGATACTTGTCACAAGTTTTTCAGGTGTAGCAATGTTTCAACCTTGGCAAATATATTTTTAAACAAAGTAAAACTTATTTGGGTCTAGAACATCATCAAGAAATCTAGATATCATTCTGGTGAAAATAAAGTGAGCTGAAGAGTTATAAATGAGAGATGCTCCCTTTTTGGGAGCCATCTAGGGGTCCCATACCCTGGGATTAACTTCCCACATCCTTTGGTATGAGACTGCGATGTCCCATCCATTCACATTTTTATAAATGTGGGAGGTGGGGATTATAATTGTATTTCACTTCAACTCCTAAAATGACCTCCTGTTAGAGACAGGTAAAATGATCAGAGTTGAGGAAAAAAATCTAAAAATCATATCTCAAAAACCCCTTAAAATCAATTTGAGATATTTAGTTCATTAAAATTTCCAAAGGTTATTTTACAATTGTAACCAGTTTTAATGATGCCTATCCATCCTTTATGTGACAATTTACAAGTCAAAATAGAAAAGGCTTTTTTTTATGGGCTTATTCAATAATGTTTGTTCAGTATAGTTAAAGGGGAAAAGCAACAGAATATAACAGTAGTTAAAACCCAGTACATTAAAATGATTCAGTCTAACAAAATAGTATTGAATACATTAATATATGAACTTAAAACCCACAAAATTAAATCTTAAACAAAACAATCAGCAAAATGCAATAAAATCCAGAGATTTTTATAAAACATTGGAGTCTGAAAAGCCTTAAAAATATAACCTCCAGTCTCTTTAAAATTCGTTTTTGTTTTTGTTTTGTTTTGCTTTATCCATTGAGATTCCTTTTGTCAGTACTGTGGAATTCCCCATAGTGGAGAACATGAGATTCCTAAAAAGGAATCTCAAACTGGGCAGGCTCAAATGGCAAAGAGTTGCAGGGAGATGAATTTTTCCCCTGAATCTCAGGTAAAATAAGTGAAGGATCTGTGCACTCAAAAGATATCCTTTGAAATAGGCAATGCACTGCTCTCCCATAGAATATGCCATGCTTGTAACTTCTTGTTTGGAAAAGTCTCTTCCTTCTCCTTGTTCCCCTCCCTGAGGTCCCCTGCCACATGGAGGCTAATCATTGCCTAAGGAAAGAACACTTCAGTTTTAGCAATTGGTTTGTGATTCCGAAGACACAGGGGCAGCTACCAGCAGCTTTGGTCCTGGGGCTGGTCTGGGGTTATCTGGCTCGGACACTGGAGATCAGCTGGGGCCAGGGCCGGGGATGGGGTTGGAACTGGGGTGGGACAGGGATCTGGGTCAAGCAGGTCAAGTGGATGGCTGGAGGCAGGAGCAAGCTGAATCAAGAGAGCTTTGCGAGGGGGGCTGAAAAGCCTTGGCAGGAGTAACGTGGCTTAAAAAAAATTAGGCTATCTTAAAAAAAAATTGTGAAGTTCTTGGCCCTTCATGGTTGCCAAAAACTGTAAAAATTAAATTATGTCTCTAATAATAAAATTATTATATTTTTTGAGGTTTATTAAGGATTATTAGAAATCAAGGATACAAAATAAAATCCACATGCCCATGACTGATTATCCCATTCAAAATCCTCATGCTTAGCTTACCACTACACTTGCTACATCATTGCAATGACAGAGAGACCGTGGGAGGCATTACTGCCAGTTATATACCAATTGTGATCTCGCCAACATGAAGACTCAGGTGAGATTATAGGGAATTCTGGGAAATACCAAAGACTTCTGGAGATTGAAGTCTAGGGTTCAAAATCTCCATTTTTACACTGCTTAGGAGCAAGGCTACTGGTAAGGAAATGGAAAAGTCTACAAAATGAAGAGGAGAAGTAGGAGTAAAATGAACATGATTTTTTATGTCTCACAAAATTATAGTCAGTGTACTCAACAAGCATAGGACCATAGGATATAAAAGATAATATGGTGAAAACTTATTGAAGAAAAAGAAAGACTCAGACGTATTGACATAAAAAACTAGCTATGTAATGAATATTAAACATGTGATGGAAGAATTTATCCTTAGGTTGAGAAAGTTATAGGAAAAGAGATGAAATCTACAGAGTGGAACTGGGAACTGATGTGCCACATGAAGTTTTCTTATTCTGGTTACATAATTTTCTCATCAAGGAGTTCAGTTGAAAATGTGAAACACTTAAGTCATAATTCATATCAATATAATTATATATATCTAAGTCAAATGCCTTTTAACAAGATTTATATTTTTAGAAATATTTTACTTTTTCAGTAAAAAAATATGCATTACATTGCTATTTTTTAATACATCTATGGGTCTTTTTAATTTTCTTCAATAGTTTTCACCTAACGTGATCATTTTTTCTTTCATCAGTATTTATTTGCAGGCCAAAAGGATGTATGTGCTTCTTGTCAAAATAACACAACATTTAATGGAACTAAAGTCCTGTGCAAATGCACTGGGTAAGCTAGAAAACTTTTTTTTTCCTTTCAGGCCCACTATCTGGATTTTTAAAGATCCCAATCTTGTGGGCCACTCACTAATTAGATAAACATCATATAATTATATTGTAGTGTTAAGTTACATTTAGTCATATTTATAAACACATCTTTGTTATCTTTACCTCTCTTCCACCTTATCTTCTAGGAATGAAATAATTCACATTTTTAGTTCTTCCATGAGGTCTTTATTAATTCATTTCCCACTCTATCCTATTATGTAGTATACTTCCAAATTACTTTGTATTTATCTATTTTGATTTTATATTTATTTTTTTCTTTGACAGAGAGTAAGTTGCTGTAGAAGCTAGGGTTTTTGCTTTTTTTTGTATTACTTTTCTCTCAGGGGTCTTGGACACTGCTTGGCACATAGTAGTTGCTTAATAAGAACTTGTTGATTGATGAAAAAAAATTAATACATATTGCTTTGATGTCCCAGTTTTTTGCATGACCATTATGTTTTTTCTAAAAGGAGCCAAAGAATTCTGGGTAAGCAAGAAAGACAGCATGAAAGAACATACTTGTTTTACTATTTAAATAGACATGGCAAAAAACCACCCCCCCCCCAAAAAAAAAACTGTTGCCTGAATAAGGCCAAGTTTATGCAAAAATGACTAAAAATTCGAGCAATAACATAATGGCTGGAAAATTTCAGTGTAATCTTGTGTAGTAAGTGCCACTTTTTTTTCTTTTAAACTCTTACCTTCAGTGTAAAAGGGGCAGAAGATCTAGGGCTAGGCAGTTGGATTTAAAAATGACTTGCCAGCATCTCACAACTAGGAAGTGTCTGGAGCCAGATTGGAAACCAAAATCCTGTCTCTAGCCCTGACAGTCTTATCTACTGACCCATCTAGCTGCCCCAATAAGTATAACTTTTTAAAAAGGCAAGTTCATGCGCAAAAATGACTTTTAGAAAAATTTTGTGACTTTTTGTTTTTATATCAATTACATTTTTCATTGTTTTCTTCCCCATCTGTCTCCTAGAGAATAATTTATAACAAAGTCTTTAAAAGAAGAGAGGAAGAGGTTCAGCAAAACAAAAACAAATTGAAAGAATTTGTCATATGTAGCATTCTATGGACATTTTCTCCTCCTCCCTTCCCTTCCCTTCCCTTCCCTTCCCTTCCCTTCCCTTCCCTTCCCCTCCCATATAGGCAGAAGTGCAGAGAAATAACTTTTTCATATCTCTTTTTGGGATGAGCTTATTCATTGGGATTTCATAGCATTGTTTTAATTATTTTTTTTTGTTCTTTTTCTTTACAATTGCCATTATGCACATTTTTTCCTAATTTTGCTTTACTTTGCATCAGTTTATGTGTCTTCTCTCACTTTGCTCTATTCTTTGTTTCTTTTTTCATACATCACAATAGCATTTCTTTGCATACACAGTTCATTTAGTTATCTCCCATTTGGTGGACATCTTTGTTCTCAATTCTTTCATCTTACAGAAGTGGAGCTATAAATATTTTGGTCTATATGGCTCCTTTTTTTTCAATTAAAATCTATTTTCTTTCTAACCCCCTACCCCCAAACAATGGGGGTGGGCTGGGACTCACTTTGTAACAAATATGTATAATTAAGCAAAGCAAACCCTTTCATTGGCCACGTCCAAAAAAATCTCTATCTTATCCACTGACTTTTCCCCATTCCCGTAATGTTCTATCTCACTTTTTTTTCCATCTCACTTTCAAATGTTAGCTTTCCTGCTTTTCCTTAAGATCCTTTACTTAAGAATCTTAGAGCCTACCTTCTGTAGGAGGAGACCTTGCCCAGTCTCCTCTCCTTTATCCCCACTCCCCTGTCTTCCCTTCAAGATTACTTTCCATATATGATATACATGTACACAACCATACACATACACATGCACATATATTTGCTTATATGTAGTTATATAGAAGTTTAGCCCCTACTAGAGTTTGAGCTTCTTGAAGGTAGTGGTTGTGCTTTTGTCTTTCTTAGTATTATTAGAATTTAGCACTGTGGGGGAAGCTGGGTGGTGTAATAGTGGGATTGAAAGAGGGGGACCTCAAAATGCTAGGAATAGGAAACCAGCTACTGGAGGGGGCTGATTAAAGTGTAGCCACTTCCTCCTTCCCCACTAAGCTTAATGGAGTCTGGATCTGACTAAGAGTGCGTCAACCCCTCCCAACTTTCTTCTAAATGAACCATGACAATCTTCCCACCTATTACAAACTTCAGAAACAGTTTTTTGTATACTAAATGGCTAATTTATTCTTGGGAAGGAAAGATAAAAAGTGGGAAAAGGTAGGACAGAGGGACTGGGGAGACCCTACCCCTATATTTGTTGGGAGATCAAACTGTCTTTCAAGGGTGAAATGATGATTCAGGATGATCTTCAATAACAAAGCAGAAACACTTCTTCAGCACAAACTAGGTAGAAAAAGGTATATGGAAAACCAACTCTGCTCCCTAGCGTTGGTCAGAGTCTCTGGTCAGAGAGTGAGTCAGTGAGAGAAGTGAGAGAGTGACCAGACCTAGTTCTGGCCAATAGTTTTTCCTCTGGAATTCCATGGAATTCTCTTCCCCTACTAGCTCTTGACTGTACCATCTGCTTCTCTTGAGTCCATTTTCATTACCTTTCAAGTTTTACTCTGCGTTTTGCCATTCTTGCTTGATTATAGTGGCTAAAAGAGTGGATTGAGTGCAGACTGAGAGATGGGAGGTCCTAGGTTCAAATTTGGCCTCTAGCTCTGTGCTCCTGGGCAAGTCACTTAACCCCCATTGCCTAGCCTTTATTACTCTTCTGCCTTAGAACCAATACACAGTATTGATTTGAAGATAAAAGGTAAGGGTTTTTAAAAAAAGGCACTGTGCCAAGCATATTGTAAATATTTAATAAAAATACTTGTTGACTGATAGTCTAATTGACAGAAAATTTCCTGACATCAAGTTTTAGTCTATCTCTTTGCTATTTCTACCTTATTGTAGTAATTTCATCAGTCTTCCCTTAGTCTCTTCCCTCTTCAAGTCCCTCCTATGTCAACTTTTATATTTAATTTCCAAAAATACATGCTTTCATAATTTACCTTCTCTTAAAAAAATCTTCAGTGCTGTTCTATTGGCTAAACTAGACCCTTTGGTTTTAAAACGTTGTACAGTCTTTTACCCCATTTACTTATTTTCTTAACTTTTATTATTTTTCCCACAGAAATTCTCCATCTAGGACAATTACCTTGTTTCCCCTCATACATATAACATATAACATATAACTTTCTGCTTCTGTCTTTCCTCATGGTGTTTGACTGATTGATCAAAATGGTGAAGAAGTATGAGACACAGATGTGTGTGTGTGTGTGTGTGTGTGTGTGTGTGTGTGTGTGTGTGTAAGGAGAATAACACCAGCATAGTAATTCAGAGGATCAAAGACTAGACATGTATATGAGTCAGACTTACTATAGCCTTGTATTCAAGTTCATGATAATATTCAGTTTTCCAAACTTTTCACCTTATATGAATCAGTGTAGTACGTATTAAATATTTTCCATGTATGGGCCAAAGCACTGTGCTAAGCACTAAAAATACACTTGGAAAAAAATAAGACTTTGCATTTAAGTCTTTGCTGTCAAGGAACTCTCACTCCTAATTGAGGGATTCACCATAAAGAAAAGATTATTTGCAGGATTGTGGTATTGGGAGTAAAGTAAGCATTTTGGGATGATTAGGGTCAGATTATCTTTACGGCACAACTAGACTCTTGGAAAGGATTCCTGCAGGTAATCTTGAGGAGCCTGAATTCTTTTGGGATTTTTCTGCCAACTCCTTGATGTATGTTTGCCTTGAGAGGAAGCTAGTGGTTCAGCTCTCTGGAAAACTGGAAAACCAAGTGACAGTTAAAGGAGGAAATAGCTCAGAGTGCCAGGAATAAGGTTGTGGTGATCAGCAGAAAGAAGAGAGAGTATGTTTCCTGTGTGTGGCTGCTGAAAGAAGCAGGCCATCTTTGAGGCCTGTCTTAAGCCCAGAAGTCTGATCTGGGCCTGAAGAGTGGCAATTGGCAGAGAGAGAGATTCAAATCTGGAATAAAATTTATAGAGTCAGTAAAAACTTAATTATAACTAAGAGGATTATTAATTAGCATAGTGTATTTAGCATAGACCCTGGGAATTAGCATAGATTAAGGAGTGGTAAGCAGGCTCAAGGAAACTTGAGCAAGAAGAAAGTTCTTGTGAACTAGAGAGGGTGGGTAAAAGTTTAGATCCCCTTTTTAGATTAGGGAATTAATCCTAATCCTCAAACCTTTGTTTTCCTTTCCTGTCCTACCTTAAACCTTTTTCAATACTTACTAAGTAGGTTTTGGTTAAGAACTGTCTCCAAATAGTTTCACTAGGCCATTTTTGACTGCCCAATGACTACACAGAGCCTCAGTCCAAACCCAGCAGTCAACCAACTGCTTTTAACAACAATAATAACAAACACAGTAAAAGGATACTGTATCCTAATTTATAACTAACAATTCTGGGGAGCCAAACGGAAACAGGAGTCTAGAAAATTGATACAAAAGATAAAATCAAGACTTTTGAAAAACAGAGGCTTCTTGAGTTTAAAAAGGCAGTATTTTTTCCTCTCCACTGTCAGCCAGCAGAGCCAGACAGCAAGCCACAGCCAAGAACCCGTTTAATGTATTCCCAATAGTTGGAAAAATTGTTCCTAAGGGTTCAATTTCAGGGATGGTGGCAGAGCTCAGGGCTCCTTAGGTTGTATCTGTACATCAGGTGACAGTATCTAATATAGTCTGAATGATATATTGGTAGGGCAGAGATGATAAGTCTTCCATATCATTGGAAATGAGATCATGATGGTCTTCCATCTCATTGGATGGAGTAGTTTATTGTCTCCATTGCCATTTAGTCTGTGTTAGTAGTCAAGTAATCTGCATGGAATATGTGTGACCATAGATGGAAGTCTAGGTGTCATTATTTTTGCAATGCTTTTCTGCCCAGTTACTTCTGTTCTTCAAATGATATCAATCTGCACTTCTTTAGGATAGTGTTCAGGACTAGATTAAAAGGTATCTATTCTTTTGTGCTTCTGACTTGAGGTAGGTTCCAAGGTCCTCAGATTTTCTTGTTGTCCTATACATTTTCAAATTGGCCACACTGCTCTTCCCAGTGTCATTGCTTAGTATTCTATGGTTTTTGTAAACAAGGAGAAGATATGAAAAAAAATGCTATAGAAAAAAAAGGACCTGTAAATTTACCATCTTCTTGTGTTTTTTCTTTCATCATTTCTCTCAAAGTCTATAAATGGTTTTCAAATTTAATGGACAGTCCCTCACAAAAACAGCGGATGAAGCAGATTTCTAAATGAAATTTATTTTTCTTTTAAAAATATATGTAATCTTTGTAAGGGGTGGAAAAAGTGAAGGATTAATATAAAAGGTTGTACTGACTAATTTAGGAGTAGGGACTCCAGGAATTTAGTCAAATCCCAAAGAGATTTATTTTAACAATTTATTTGTAAAATATAGAAAGAGTGAAAATAAGAAAATCAGAGAGAGGAAAGGGTTAGAGATCTAGCCTATGCATTAAGTATTTTGCTCTGGCCCCTATGTCAACCTAGGCAGGGCTAATTAGCCCTTAGCCAGGGGCGACTCAGCTTTGAGCTGAGGACCTGGGGATGCAGGAAACCTCTCTCAATACAGTAGGTCTCTCCTGAGGCTAGTCTCTTCAAAAAAACCAGGAAAAGGAGTCAGTCTTTTTCACTCACCCTATGTGGTAGTTTTAAGGAAAGTAGAAGCAGTCTGAGATCCTCAGTCAGAGCTCCTTCAAAGTCAAGGCGAAGATCAAAGACCAAAGAGAGCTCGCAGGAAGTTCTTGGCATTTTTAAAGATCATTCCTTTCCTGTGATTTTCTTCCATTTTACGTGTATCATTTTACGTGAATCAATTCTGATTCATCACCCACTGTCTCACATGTGGGTCACAGGTCTCCCCCACTCAATTGTGAGTTGATTTTTGTGATTAAATCTAAAAATGGTCAGGGGAGAGTTAACTTAATCTTTACATCTTTTAAAATCAGCAACAATTTATTTCTAAATAAAACTCTGTTACAAACGTGTAGTCAAGCAAAAAAATTCCCATATTCACCATGTCTACTTTGTCACTTTGTTTTAAGAGATCTGGGTAGTTTTCTTGTAAGATTTTTCAAAATATAATGCGTGGTCTCTTTTTCAGTCTTGGCATTCAAGTGGTCCAAAGACTTGAAATTTTTCAGTGTGTCTTTTTAGTGTATCATTTTTTCTCCCTGCCTGTCATTAAATCACTTCTTGGTGTGAAAATTAAAATTAATATACAATAACTTCAAATGTTATATTTGATAAGATTTTTTAATAATCACTAGAAATAACAATAAAAACCACGTGCCCATGGATAATCTACCTGCTTAAACAGCCCTCTCCACCAATGTCCCTACCCAGCAAGGACAGACCTAAACATGGAACACCACCCAATTTATCTTCTGCCTACGTCAGCACATAATGACAGAAAGTAAGTGGGCTCCTGGGTAATGTAGTTCAAAGGTACAAGATTTCTAATTACACAATCTCCCCCACTCCCCCCAAGACTAATCTCTCCAATGGATCTTGTAAACATATCCAACTTTTAAATTACAAAAATTTGGAGATAAAAGGGAAAGAGAACAAAACCAATGATTGCTAGGTGCATTGACAAAAAGCCAGTTAGGGGGCAGTCCCCTTCAGCATAAGAGTATACATACAATACAAATGAGTTCAACCCCCTACAGTTCAAATCACCATATCCCAAAGTTCACTCTGGATCTTCTGTTGCAGCATGTGGTTTCTGAATGTATCTTCCCTTTGCCTTCTCCAAACAGTTCACTTACTGGATTTGGGGAGGTAGCATATTTCTTATCCTAAAATTACTTTCAAACGAATTTAAGGTTTGCATTATAGCATAATAATACATTTTCCCCTGTGGAGGATGGTGACATACACAGGGATCACTCAGGGATACATGGCAGAGTTATGAGGTATATCAATCAATTGTCAAAAGAAAAGAAAAAAACAAAAAAATCCAAATAAAAGAGAAAAAAATTACTTATGAATGAAATATAAAATATCAAAGTTTAATGTGTAAAAATTCTAAGAAAAATAAGCCTATAACAGGTCCTTGAATCTGTAAAAATGGAGATTTGAACCCCAGACTAAAATCCCTAGAAGTCCTTGCTAATTCCCAGATAGCCCTCTAATCTCCCTGAATCTCACCTGAGTTCGAGAACATAATGGCTATTTAAACTGACTGTACCGCCTACTCACTCTCCGTGCTTCCGCTTCCAAGGACACGCATCTATCTCCCAAGATGTAGTGAGTGAAATTGAATGGGCCTTTTGGCCCTCCTAGTCATGTGCTTTCTATATTTGTATATTCTTTTCTTAATCTTTCATAAACCTCTAAAAATATAATACTTTTATTACTAGAAATTAAATTTTAACTGCTACAAATCAGGGTCCAATTAAAGTAACTAATCTGTAATATCAATTATGTACTTATCCAAGCATCAGCCAGGACTTCAGGAAATTTGCCACACTATGAAGGACAGAAGAGGGACTAGATTTCAGCAGCATATTGGGAAATAGCATTCCGTGGTCTGATTTTACCTTTTCTCTTAGGGCTACTGGAGCCAGGATGGCAGCCAAAGTGAGATGCTTGGTAGAATGTGGCTCAGAGAAGACCTACCTCTGACATGTCAAAACAGCCACCACCTCAAACTTCAAACATGTTCAACTCCTCTTGTCATGGCTTAAAATTTTCATCAACCCCTTTGGGATTGGTTGGTCTCTTTGACCTTGTGCTTGATTGGCACTATGCAGGTTAGCTTTGTGCTTCCTTGGCACTGTGCAAGGGCTCTCTTTGTATTCCCTTTTCCTGGAATTAAACAATCATTAAGCAGAGTCCCATAATTTTTAAACAATGAACGGCAGGTTTTTATAGTCGAAAGCTTTTGGGTATGCATTGACATTAAAGTTAATAGATATTTTAAACTTATCCTAGTGCAAAATAAAAAAAAACTTCTTAATACTCATAACATGTGTTTTGAGTTCAAAAAAGGAGATGAAATAAATAACTCAAATACTATATTACACAAACAATGAAAAACAAAAAAATTTTAAAATAAAATATATAGCTTACAATTAGTGACACACAGTGTCAGCCAAGGAAAGGTAGAATACAAAGGTTTCTCACCCCAAAATGAGATTCCACCTCCTTTTTTAACCTGGACATTATTCCACAGTGAGTGCAAATTTTTTTACAAAGTAACAGCTTTATAAAATTGTAGTATAACAGGTAGTGCATATTCACGAAGTATCACAATCCCCCAAATCATAAAAGCACATTTAAATGACAATAGCAAACAAACTTACTATCATATTGGATTCACATGAGTCTGCTGTGTGACATTTGAAAAAAAAAACAAACAAACCCTTAGAAGCTAATATATAATTGTCACAAGATTTTCAGGTGTAGAAAATCTTTCAACCTTGGCTGAGATATTTTTAACAAAGTCTTTTACTGCCATCATTCCAAAATGTGGCAGAGAAGTTCAGAAAAAAACACAAATCTCTGTACTGTAGATGAAAACCTTTTGGATCTAAAATGTCACCAAGAATTTAGATCATTTTGTTGGAAGGGTAGAGTAAACTGAAGAGTTACAAATGGGAGATGCTCCTTCTTGGGAGCCATCCAAGGGTACCATGCCCTAGGAACAACTTCCCAGTTCCTCTGTTATGAGCCTGTTACATGTCTCATCCATTACATTTTTATAAATGCAGAGGTGGGGATTATAATTGCACTTCACTTCAGCTACTAAATGGGCCCTTTATCTCTTGTTACAAATAACTTAGGCAAGCAAAATGATTAGAGCTATTAAAAAACAAACAAACCATGAAGATGTCTAAAAATCATGTCTAAAGACCCCTTAAAATCAATTTGAGATATTTAGCTTATTAAGTTCTCCAAAGGTTGTTAACCAGGTTGATGGAATGCATCTATCATCTATGTGATAATTAACAGAGGCAAAGTGTATGAAAGAGTTTGTGCAAGATGACTCTGAGTCTTATACAATTTTTTTTTTCAGTACCGTTATGGGGGAAAGGTGCAAATAAAAATAATGTAACAGAATATATCTAATAGCCAAAACACAGAAGATTAAAATGATTCAGTGTAACAGAATAGCATTGATCAGATTACTATATGAACTTAAAACAACAAAATTAAATTGTAAACAAAACAATCAGCAAAATACAATAAGATACAGAGACTTTCATAAAACAATGGAGTCTGAAAAGACTTAAAAATTTCACCTCCAGACTCTTTAAAGTTCCTTCCCTTTCCATTTAGGTTCCTTTTGTCACACTTCTGGAGTCTCCCATAGTGATGGAGAATTCCTTGCTGAATATAGTGTGTAGGAACCCCAAATTGGGTGTATTTGAGAGATTGGGCAGGTCCAAATGGCAAGGAGTTTTAGGGAGATGAATTTCTCACCTGAAACTTGGGCAAGATAATCGCAAGTACCAGTGCACCCAGGAATGGTAGGAAGAAAAAGCATTCTAAAATTGGGATCTGTTTGAAATAGGTAATGTTCTGCTTTTTCATAGCATGAGCCGTGCTTGCAATTCTACTTTCTGTTTGGAAGAATAACCTTCCTTCCCCCTAGGGGTAAAATGCCAGGGCCACATGGTGCCTCAGTCCCCTCCCCCAAGGCAGAGCATGGAAGCCTATCTGGGTTAACCAAACTGGGGTAGGGGTAGGTTTGTTCCCCTGATGAAAAGCAGCTAACTCATGCTCAAAAACCTACATGGGTGGAGGGGAAGGGATTTATACTTCATCCTCTACAGGAAAAAAAAAAGGTGCTTCTAAATGGCTCTCAAACTGTTGGGCAATTGGGTGAGGACTGCAGTAGCTCATGGACAGCAGAAATGGCAAGGAGTTAGGAGGCTAATTATTGCCTAAGGGAATAAGGCAAGCAGTGAGCAAGCACTCAGCTGTTAGCAAGTCACTCAAACTAATACAGCAGGACAGCAGAGCAGCTGGGGGAAAATGGTGATCATCCTCCCCTCCCCTCCCCCCATCCACCTCTGCTGGAGCAGGGCACCAGAAATGGCAGGAAAGAAACTCAATTGAAAAATTTATCTAGGCTATCTTTAAAAAAAAAATGAGAATTCTTTCTCCAACGTCAGTGGTTGTCATCAATGTAAAAATTAAAATTAATATACAATAACTTCAAATATTATATTTTATAAGATTTATTAATGATTGCTAGAAGTAACAAAATAAAAACTATGTGCCCGTGTACCCCTTAAGCTAATCTACCTGTTCAGGCAGCCTGTTCCATCAGTGTCCAAACCCAGGAAGGACTGACCTAAACATGGAACTCCACCCAATTTATCTTCTGTCTACATCAGCACATAATGACAGGAAGTGAGTGGACTCCTGGGTAACATAGTTCAAAGGTACAAGATTTCTAATTACATAGCGGTATTTTCTGCTATATTTGATTCCCCTTTTCCTAGTATCATTTCTTTTCTTACATTGTTAAGTTGTTTTGATTTGTTTTTTTTTCCTAGAACTATATATAATCCTTATATTCTCTCTTTATCCTGTCCTCAAAGACAAATCTATTTTCATTGTATGGAAATTATGTTTTCTTTTAACATTATTATTATCATTATTGTTATTTTTATCCTAAGGTTCCTGGTACATTATTATACAGTTCTGTACAACAGTTGCCCCCCCCCCCCCATCTTTTTTCCTTAGGTTTAGTGGAATGCCACGTAGGCACACAAAGGTATGCCCTATTTCATTTCCTTCTGTTCCCAATTCTCTGAACTTTATCACAGCACAGGATCCAGAGGAAGCTTTTGCCTTTTGGTTTTCCGTGGCACTGGGAGAAGTAGGAGGGGAGAGGTGAATTCTTTGCAAGCTTGTGGGTAGACTAGAGAAGGCCTACTGATGTATCATGGAAGCTTGTTTAGTAAATAATGGAGACATTAGGGATTTGTCTTCTCATCTGTGAGTTCACTGACTTATTAACTTAGTAGGATTCTTGGCATCTTAGATGGTAGAGACAGTGAGCTTTGGCTTATTGCTTGTGATCTTTTAGGTTTAGAGGTTAGACAGTTTGGTAGAATTGGAGAAAATGGTTAGTTATCCATCATATTGGTTATATGACCAATAAGTCTAGAGTAGCCTTGTATTTGGAATCCTTGATTCAAGTCTTTCCCTATTCTAATCCATCTTTCATACTGCGGAAAAGTAGATTTTCTTGTATTTTATGTAACATAACTACTCCAGTGGTTTTCTGATACCTCTAGGTTCAGATATAAACTGTTATCTTTTAAATCTCTTCTTAGTCTGGTCCCTTCATATCTTTTTAGTCTTATTTCACATTCCCTTCCATATATCCTATGGTCTATTTAAAGGTTTTTCAAGGATTGTTTTGACTACATGTTTGGCCTTATATTCTGTGATGACTTTTGAGTTTAAACTTGGTTTAAAATATTATTCCACTAAAACTATTGTATCTAAACATAAGGCCAAACCTATTTAAGTATCATAATGGGACTCAAAAATAAGAAGTTTGGCTAATGCTCATTCAGTAAATAATAGTAATTCAATAAATATTGTCCATTCTCTGACTTCGTAGCTCTAGTTAACTAAAACCTTTATACCATAGATTTCGTGACTCTTCTTTAGAAACATTAAGTCAAAACTAAGTTGATAGGGAAAATTATATTTATTCAGAAGCCATTTTTCTTTAAATAGACTAATTATGTTTTTTCTCTTTCAGCTGATGTAGCCCAACAGTTTCAATATGCAGTTCGTGTTATTGGTAGCAACTTTGCCCCAACTGTTGAAAGAGATGAATTTCTAGTAGCTGAAAAAATCAAGAAAGAACGTAAGTATTTTTTAAATTAATTTTTACTAATTATTAGATTACCAAATGCTTCTAAAGGAATCTATATACTTTTTTCATATTAGTAACTAGTCTTCCTAAGTGAATTTGAATTATGTATCTTATTAAAAATAGAAGTGATCCAGGCTATTTGTAATTAAAATATGAGCTACTTTTTAGTTATTATATTCAATAATTTAAGTTAGTAATTTTTGCTATGAGATGAATTTAAAAGCTAGACATAGCTCTGATTCTGTTTTATTTTTTAAATGTTTAAAGATCTTTATGTCATTTGCTGCCACCATGATGTTTCAGATAATATAAACTACCAAATGACCTCTTTTGGGGTTTGTGTGCATCTCCTTTGTATTATAGGAAACCTAACATTAATGTCAGTGAAAGCAATTATATAATTGTAAGACTAGAAGTTAAATCTACCAACTATAACTATAAATGATGTTTTTAATGAATTCTGGTTGAATATTCAAACAAGTTAAGAAAAAAATTAAATCTGAAAGGATTCTAGATGACTAAATGATAAATGATTGTTCTTTCATTTATTTTTTCATATTAACCAGACATTTTATTTTTTTTATATTTTTATAAAACCAACTTCTTGTCTTATTTATTAGCTCAATGGGGTTTCAGTTTTATTTATCTCTCCTTTGATTTTTAGCATTTCTAATTTGGTGTTTAATTCGGGACTTAAATTTTTTTCAGTTTTTAGTTTTATTCCCAATTTATTGATCTGGTCTTTCTCTATTTTGTTGATTTAAGCATTTAGAGATATACATTTCCTCCTAAGTATAGGTTTGACTGTATCCCATAAATCTTAGTATGTTGTCTCCTTGTAATTCTCTTTAATGAAATTATTTTTTTCTATGATTTGTTCTTTGACCTTTTAATTCTTTAGCATAAGATTATTTAGTTTTGAATTAAATTTTAGTCTCTTTGCTGTCCCATCTTGAATATAATTTTTTTTGTATTGTCATCAGAAAAGGATACATTTACTATTTCTACTTTTCTACATTTGGTTATAAAATTTGTGTCCTATTCAGTTTTTGTGAAGGTACCATTATGTACTGTTGAGAAAAAGATATAATCCTCTGTTCCTAGAGGTTAATCATATATAACTTTTATAAAGTTTTATTTAATCTCTTTAACCTCTTTTTAATTTATTTTTTGGTTGAATATGAATACTTTGGAGAGGGGAAAGTTGAGGTACCCAAGTTGTTAAGTTTTGTGCCTTTTGTTTAATATTGATATTGTTTTATTATCTGTGGTACCTTTTATTAAAAAGTGATTATATTCCTTATTCTTTTGATTAGATTAATTTTTATTATTCCTTTGTCTGAGATCATGAGCAGTGCCTCTGTTTTTTTTTTCCCCCTTTGGCTAAACCATAATAGATTCTGCTCTAGCCCCTGACTTTTACTCTGGGTGTGTCTCCTTTATGTGTATTTTTTTGTAGACAGTATAGGTAAGTGATTGTTAAAAGGAAGGAAGGAAATAAGCAATTATTAAGTGGGAGACACTGTGCTAACTACTTTATAAATATCTTATTTGATCTTCATATCAACTCTAGAAGATAGGTGCTTTTATTATCCTTATTTTATAGTTGAGGAAACTGAGCCATATAGAGGACCTGTGTGATAGAGGTCTAATCCAAGAACTTGAATGACAGTCTGGAAAGCTGCAGAGGCTTCTCATCCACAACTGGGGAGAAGCTCAAGAGGATTAGAATCTTGGTCTCTCTCTCTCTCTCTCTCTCTCTCTCTCTCTCTCTCACTCACTCACTCAACGGGAAAGTCTTGTCTGAGACTGGATCTTGAGCACTAGACTAAATCCCTCCTTGAACCTGATCACCATTCCCCCTCAAAAGATCCCAGAAGTGTGGTAGAAACCTGAGAAGAAGAATAAGAAGCAGCTCTAACAAGATCTCCCACCACTCTTTGACACCCTGGGTCTGGAAATTGCTCTGCTGTGACAAAGACCAAGGGTCACTAAACCTGAACCTCTCAGTCTCCAGGCTTTGAAGCCTGGATCTCTCAACTGTGGAGGGAGGGAAGGAAAATATAGACAGACAGGGACTTCCTTTCCCCTCCTTCCTCTAGACCATAACCCTTCAGACATCTTCCTATTTTACCCATGACAATAATTGTTTAGAATAAAGATTGTCATTTATCCTCAAATGCCTTCATTGTGTGTGAAGGAAATAGTCACAGTGGAAGAGAAAGAACGCTGATTTCTCTCTTTCCCCAAGGGAAGAAGTTCATCTGTAAAACCAGTTATTAGAGGGGAGTAAAAGGCAGGATTAGTGAGGAGACATATTTGAAGAGGACGGAAGGAGGGAATAACCCCTTTCGCCCTTCTTCTATGTTCTGGGGCATATATCAGCAACTCCTTCTATCCCTTGTCCTAAACTTAAGAGGGGGAAGACTCTATTCTCACTCCCTTCCTCCATAATACCCAAACAAACCCTCTAATACACCTGCTCAGAGTAACACAGTAAATGTCTGAGGTTGTATTGGAACTTAGATATTCCTGACTCCTACCTCACAGGATTGTTGTGATGATCAAATGAGATAATATTTGTAAAAAGTGCTTGTAAGCATAGTTCTTGGCTTCCATATAATTGGAACTATTAAATGCTTATTATTACTTGGAGCTTTGTAAATGCTTTTTCCCTTCCCTCCCCAGTTTAGGTACAAAACTGTTACAGAGTGGTTGGCTTCCCAGTGTATCAATTCCTTTGTGATTAAGTCCATCCTGAAGTCTCCATTCCTCTTTCAACCATAGGTGGGGAGAAAGTTTGTAAGTTGCACCCTGCCTTAGATCTATAAATTCAGTGCCTTCTTTCTGCCACCCCCCACTTTTCTCCCCCCCCCCTTTTTTTTGCCCAGATACTAAAGGAATGGCCTCCTTTTGCTGTTTACCCATTGCCTTGGTCAAAGTTTATCATGGCCCCTACCTCTTCTCATCCCATTTTATATATATTGTTAGGGAAGGAGGTTTTAGTGTAGTCCATGGCATCTTAATTTTCTTCTTTCTTATTCATTTCTCCTGTTTCTATAATTTCTGTGTTTAGCTTTATTCCATAGTTCAGTATTTCTTCTAAAAATAACAAATAAAACGGAAACATAGGGTAATGGATATAATTTCTTATTCTTTCCTTAAAAGTTTTACGTGTTTTCCATTTCTCATGTTTCTGTTGCTTAGTGTGATTGTAAATTGAATAATCTGTTCATTTCTTTTTTTTTTAATTTTCTAGAATGCCTCAAATTGCTTCTCTTTTGTTAAAAGTTCATCTTTTTTTCATTGATGATTACACTCAGGTTTCTAGGACATTGTCATTTTGGATTGTAGCTTGAAGGATTTTGGTTTTCAACATATATCTTATTGCATTCTCTTTGATTTCTTGGGATTGCAGATTAATTTTGCATCATTCAAATGTCCTTTTCTTTTTTCTTGACTGCTAACAAAATTTGTCATCAAAATTGTTTATCTATGATATTTCTTGGAGTTTGAGGTACTTTTTTTGATTTTGTGAGGTAATCTATGCATTTTCTTAATTGATGTTTTTTGTCTGTATTCAGAAATTTTCTTATCAATTTAATTGCATTCATTCTGATTGTTAGTTTTTTTTTTTTTGATTCACAATGTTCTGGAGACCTAATCCTTAACAACTTTGCTCACTCTGTCTTCCAGGGCAATCACTTTGGCTTCTATAGAATTCATTGGTACTTTTAAATTTCTTTTCTGCCTGATTTTCCTCAAATTCTGTATTTTAGTATCCTAGATTTGTTACTTTGAATTTTTTTATTTAGAATATTTTTCTATGGTTACATGATTCATGATTTTTCCCACATCAACATCCTCCCCCCTCCCAAAACTGATAAGCAATTCCACTAGGCTATAAATATATCATTGTTCAAAACCTATTTATATGTTATTCATATTTGTAGTAGAGTGATCTTGTAACACCAAAACCCCAATCATATCCCCATCGAACCATGTGATCAATCATGTTTTTCTTCTGTGTTTCTGTTCCCACAGTTCTTTTTATGCATGTGGATAGCATTCTTTGTCATAAGTCCCTCTGGATTGTCCTCGATCATTGCATTACTACTAGGAGAAAAGTCTTATTACATTCGATTGTGCCATAATGTATCAGTCTCTGTGTACAGTGTCCTAGTTCTGCTCCTTTCACTCTGCGTCAGTTTATGGAGGTCTTTCCAGTCATATAGAAATTAAGTATTTCATTATTCCTTAAAGCACAATAATATTCCATCCCTTATATACCACAATTTGTTCAGCCATTTCCCAATCAAGGGACATCCTCTCATTTTCCAATTTTTTTGCCATCACAAAGAGAGCAGCTATAAATATTTTTGTGCAAGTCTTTTTCCTTATTATCTCTTTGGGGTACAAACCCAACAGTGGTATGGTTGTATCAAAGGGCAAGCATTCTAAAGCCCTTTGGGCATAGTTCCAAATTTCCTTCCAGAATGGTTGGATTAATTCACAACTCCACCATCAGTGTATTAGTGTCCCAATTTTGCCACATCCCCTCCAAAATTTAGTACTTTCTTTTGCTTCCATATTGGCCAGTCTGCTAGGTGTGAGTCAATGTTGTTTTAATTTGCATTTCTCTAATCAGGAAGGATTTAGAACCCTTTTTCATGTACTTATTATTAGTTTTATTTCTTCATGTGAAAACTGCCTATTCATATCATTTGACTATTTGTTGATTGGGGAATGGCTTGATTTTTCATAAATTTGACTTAGTTCCTTATATATTTGGGAAATTAAACCTTTGTCAGAGTATTGTTATAAAAATGTTTTCCCAGTTTGTTGCTTTCCTTCTAATTTTAGTTGCATTGGTTTTGTTTGTACAAAACCTTTTAATTTGATATAATCAAAGTCATTCATTTTACATTTTGCAGTGTTTTCTATCTCTTGCTTGGTCTTAAATTCCTTCCTTTCCCACTGATCTGACAGGTATAGTATTCTATGTTCACTTTATTTATGATTTCACTCTTTATATTTAAGTCATTTACCTATTTTGAATTTATGTTGGTATAGGGTGTAAGATGTTGATCTAAACCTAATTTTTCCCATACTGTTTTCCAAGTTTCCCAGCAGTTTTTGTGAAATAGTAAGTTCTTATCCCTAAAGGTGGGATCTTTGGGTTTATTGAACACTAAGTTGCTGAGGTCCTTTACTTTTGATCTATTTCATTGGTCTATTCTTCTGGCTCTTAGCCAGTACCATATTGTTTTGACGTTCACTGCTTTTTAGTACAGTTTAAGAACTGGTATTGCTAGGTCCCCATCCTTCACTTGATCTTTTGTTCTTCCAGATGAATTTTGTTATAATTTCTTCTAATTTTATAAAACATTTTTTTGGTAGTTTGCTAGGTCTGGCACTGAATAAGTAGCTTAATTTGGGCAATATTGTCATTTTTATTATATTAGCTCTTCCTACCCATAAACAATGTTTTTCCAATTATTTAGATCTCATTTTAATTGTGTGAAAAGAGTTTTGTAGTTGTGTTCATATAACTCCTGTATTTGTCTTGGCAGATAGATTTCTAAATATTTTTTATTGTCTAGAGTGATTTTAAATGGAGTTTCTCTTTCTAATTCCTGCTGCTGAATTTTGTTGGAAATATACAGAAATGCAATGATTTATGTGGGTTTATCTTGTACCCTGCAACTTTGCTAAAGTTGTTAATTATTTCCACTAGCCTTTTAGTTGATTTTCTAGGAATCTTTATGTATACCATCATATCCTCTACAAAGAGTGATAGTTTCCTCATTACCTACTTTAATCCCTTCAATTTCTTTTTTTTCCCTCTAGATACTATTGCTAGTTTTTCTAGTACAAATTTAAATAATAGAGGTGATAATGAGCATTCATGCTTCATTCTTGATCTTATTGGAAAGGCTTCTAACTTGACCCTGTTGCCAATGATACTTGCTAATGATTTTAAACATAAACTATTATTTTGAGGAATGGCCCTTCTATTCCTATACTTTCTAGAGAATGGGTGATGTATTTTGTCAAAGGTTTTTTCTGCATCTATTGAGATATTCATGTGATTTCTGTTGTTTTGATTATTAATATGGTCAATTATGTTAATGATTTTCCTAATATTGAACCATCCTTGCAATCCTGGTATAAATCCCACCTGATCATAATGAATAATCCCTGTGATCACTTGCTCGAAACTTTTTGTTAGTATTTTATTTAAGATTTTTTTAATCTATGTTCATTAAGGGGATTGGTCTGTAGTTTTCTTTCTCTATTTTTGATCTGCCTGGCTTTGGAATCAGTACGATATTTGTGTCATAAAAGGAATTTGGTAAAACTCCTTTGCTTATTTTGTCAAATAGTTTTCATAGTATTGGGATTAGTTGTTCTTTAAATGTTTGATAGAATTTATTTGTGAATCCATCTGACCCTGGGAATTTTTTTCTTAGGAAGTTCCTTTATGGCTTGTTCAATTTCTTTTTCTGAGATGGGATTATTTAAGGTATTCTATTTCCTTTTTTGTTAATCTAGGCAATTTATATTTTCATAAGTATTCACCTATTTTACCTAGATTGTTATATTTATTTCCATATAATTAGACAAAATTATTCTTAGTAATTACCTTAATTTCATCTTCATTAGAGGTGCATTCACCCTTTTCATCTTTGATACTGTTAATTTGATTCTCTTTCTTTTCTTTATTACATTAGCCATGTAATAGCCATGATTTCTTTTTGGTTGTTTGGAGTATTTTCTACTTAGCTTGGTGGCTCTTGAATTTGGCTATTACATTCCTTGATGTTGTCTTTGAGGATTTCTTTCTGGAGGCAATCTGTCAGTTCTTTCAATTTCAATTTTATTTTCTTGTTTGAGGATCTCTTAAGGTTTTTTCCTTGATTATGGCTTTCAGGTAGTCCAGTAGTTCTCAAATTGTCTCCTAGATCTATTTTATAGGTCAGTTTTTTCAGTAAGATATTTCATGTTTTCCTCTTTTTCCATTCCTTTGATTCTGCTTTATTGTTTCTTGATTTCTCATGAAATCATTAGTTTCTAGATGGTCAATTCTGACTTTTAAGACCTAATTTTTCTCTGTCAGTTTTTGGATCTCCTTTTTCAGTTGGCCCATTTCTTCTTGCATCACTTAAATTTCCTCTTCCCTACTTTTTCTCTGCCTGTCTTAATTGTTTTTTGAAGTCTTTTGAGCTCTTCATGACTTTGTGTCCAATCCATATTTTTCTTTGTGACTTTGCATGTGTTTCCTTTGCTTTCAATATCCTTCAGTGTCTTGCTCTTTTATCTCCATAACAATTCTTTATAGTTAGGGCCTTTTTTTGATTTTTGCTCATTTTCCTATCAAGTTTCTTATCTAATAGGTAGGCTCTATTTTCTGGGAAGTTGGGGTACCCTCTTAAACATCAATCCTTTCTTGATGTTATTCTCAGCTTATTTTCTGGGTTGTTACTAGTTTTCTAAATGGTCTGAGTGCTGAGAACTCTGAGAGCCTCCTCCCCCTGCTGATTCAATTGACCTTTGAGATGCTGATAGTTTAACGATTTTCTTAGGTTTGGGTGTAAGCTTTTGGTCCCAATCTGAACTTGATCAGGTTAGTGGCTGATCAAATTCTAGCCCCAGGTTTAGGCTCAGGTTTTTGGTTTAACTGTGTTCTTGATCCAGTCAGGCACACCCTTGATTGACCTATCCTTAGACTCCTTCCTTACTTTTGGGCAAAAAGATATGGGGGTTGGGGGGCTCCCTCTGTGAACTGTGTCCTCATGCTAAACTGTGGATTATATGCTCATCCCAAGCTCTTACTGGAATTCCTGGCTTCACTCTGGGCCCACAGGAATCAATCAACCCCCTTCAGCCCAGATTGCCCTGGACTGGGACTCCAGAGTTGTACACAGGTTTGAAATTTTAAGTTGACTTGGACCACTCTTTGCCCAGGCAGTATCTCAGGGTCTGAATGTTAATGTGAGATTAAGTTCGGAACCTGTGACAACAGGTGTGGGGTGGGAGTAGGGGTGTGTGGTTTGCTCTTGGCTTGCTCTTCACTCCTTGCTACAGCCTCTTGCTAGCTCTGCTTTCCTCTCACTCTGCTGCCCCAGATGTTATCTGCCTACCTTTTGGGTTTTCCTTTTCTTGATAATTGTTTCACTCTGTCTCCTTGTTAGTTCTTTCACTCTTGTATTTGTTTTGTGGTGATATTTTAATCTTGGTCATAGAGGAATCTTGTGGTAAAGTGGAGCTTCTGCTCTTGTTACTTCTCCATCTTGGCTCCACCACTTTGAATTTTTTTTTTGAGATGCTTTTGTAGATTCTGTTTTTAACAATCTGATAATATATATATATATATATACTCACAAGTTTTAAAAGTTTTATTAATGTGTTTTTTATTTTTATAGTAAAAAATACTTTAAAATGTCTCTTAAAAGTGTAAAAGCAGGTTGATAAATCTAACAATATAGTGACCTTATCTGAAAGTTTATGCAACTTTTTATATCTAAGGTACCCATCTCCATTCAACCTTTTAGTTTTCTGAATTTTTCCAAATTAAAAGAAATATTTTTTTTCTCTTCTTACCCCTGTTGAGGGAAAAAAGAAAAAAAGTTTCCTATAACAAGCATTCATCATCAAGCAAAACAAATTTTCTCAATGGATACACACACACACACACACACACACACACACACACACACACGCACATTAATCTTCTACTCCCTAAATTTATCTCATCAAGTACATAGTATGTTTTATTCTCAATCTTCCAGCCATTTTTGCTGTATTGATTATAATTCTTAAGGGTTTTGCAAATTTTTGTCTTTATATTACTGTTGTATTTTGTCTTCTTGATTTTGTTTATTACATTCTTTAATTTATAATAATTTTCATAATTGTTTATTTTTATAATATTGATGTTAAAGTATAAATTATTCTGTTTGCTTATTCTTCAGTTCAAATAAGTCTGTCTTTGTTTTTGAAATCATCATTTTCTTCATAGAGGACAATAATCCAAACATTCATGTACTACTTACTCAATCATTACTCAATTTGAAAAAACAAACAAACAAACCTATGCCATCCGTCTTAGAGTCAATACTGTGTATTAGTTCCAAGGCAGAGGAGTGGTAAGGGCTAGGCAATGGGGGTGGAGTAACTTGCCCAAAGTCATACAGCCAAGAACTCAATTGATATTTTAAAATTCTGCTGCAAGAATTGTGAGGTATGAACTATAGTAATTTCTAATTTCTATGGATTTCAATTCTCTTTTAAGCCATTCTGGAGTTTCTTCTTTTTCTTTAAAAAAAAAAAATTAAGAGCGCTTTGTATTCTCTTTGATGATTTAATACATTTTCTTTTTCCCTATTTTAGTATCTTCACTTGATTTAAATGCTTCTATTTTTTTAAAGATCTTTTCCTTGAATCTTTAGTATTTTGACCTCTTTTTTGGGGGGGTGGGGAGGAAACAAGTATTTTTCTGTTGCTCATTTTCTGGTTTCTCATTTGATAGTGGGCATATTCTCAAGGTTGATCTCCAAGATTGCTTCTGCCTTCATGTCTTTGGGTTATTATTTGTTCTGGTCATTGCCGTTAGTAACCTCTGTGAATATTGTACTGGCTGTAGCTGTTTCAGTCCTTTTTCCTTCACACCTGATGTAGCCACATAGCCTTCCACCTCAACTCTTTCCCCTTGTCTCTTTTGGTAGGAATAATGCCTTCTCAGTTCATTGCCATATAGATTGGACTAGTTCTTTAAAAGATAGGGATGCCATGCTTGAGCCTTGATAAGTTCAGATACCTAGGGTCCAAGTTTTTGAAGTGGCTTCACTATTACCTGGGAATAGAAAATGTCAGTCTACAAGAAGTCAATCCCCTTCAGACTTAATACTTAACCTTTTTCAATTTGAGTCATCACTCCAATTTGACCTAATACATTACCGAACAGATACATTTTTGTATGTAGACAAAAGTGATTATATCTATCTGAACCAGTATTGTATCCTTTCTGAGTAACATTTTCCATGTTATTGTTAGTAAATTTTTTAGTTATACTGGATACTCTTTTAATATTTTTATTTATAACATTCATTCAGTCAGATTTGGCCCATAATAGCTGTCTTGGTCCAGGAGGCTTATTTAGAAAGGTAAATGAGTAAGCCCTTTAAAAATAAGTGTTTTATGTTGTTAATTTATAAGCATTTTCCTTACTGGACTTCTTTGTCCTGTGGGTTGAAATGTAATTGTTGTATGTTTGGTATATGATTCCTTTTTTTTTTTTGAGGGTTACAGAATCAAAATACTAAATCTATGGAGCTGGTTACTTGACCCAGAAGTCCTTTCACCAGTGGTATTAATTGCTAATTTTTTAAACCTTTTTTCATTACCTTTGCCCTTTCTATAATATTTGATACTGTTGAACATACTTTCTTATTGAATATATCCCCTCGTTGTCTTTTACTGATCTCTGTCATGATCTTGCTTCTGCTCTTAATCTGTCTTCTTTGTTTTCAGAATTGCATACCATTAAGATTCTATCCAGGATCTTCTAGTTTTCTTTCTTCATATTTTATCTTTTGATAACTTAGTATGGTGTCAGAGTGGATAAAGGGCTAGGCCTGGAGTCAGGAAGACCTGAATTCAAACTCTCCTGAAACACTTACTGTTGGGACCTTGGGCAAGTGACTTAATCTCTATCTACCTCAGCTTCCTTACTTGTAAAATGGAGATCATAATAGTACCTATTTCTGTGGGTTATTATGAGGCTCAATCAACTGATAAAATATTTGTAAAGGACTTAACACAGTGCCTTGACATAGTAGATGCTTAATAAATGCCACCCCAATCAACTTTAATGTTTTCAATTACCATCTGTATGTAAAAGATTCCCCTGTATGTATATTTCACATTAGTCTCTCTCTTGATCCTGCATAATCCTGCATTGCCAGTTGTTTATCAGCTATTCAAAATGAATCTCCTATGAGTATCCCACATGCATAGTTCTTTTCATGGAATTTCACTCTCTAGAACAGTATCAAAATGAAAGTTGTACCAGCCTTTTCTTTTCATAATGTCTTTCTTTTGTTGTATATATCTCATCTTCTTATTCTAGGATATATGTGGTTTCAGAATATTGACTCGGGGTTTTCATTAGAAATGCTATTTTTGGGGGGCAGCTGGGTAGCTCAGTGGATTGAGAGCCAGGCCTAGAGACGGGAGGTCCTGGGTTCAAATTTGGCCTCAGACACTTCCCAGCTGGGTGACCCTGGGCAAGTCACTTAACCCCCATTGCATAGCCCTTAACCACTCTTCTGCCTTGGAGCCAATATACAGTGTTGACTCCAAGATGGAAGGTAAGGGTTAAAAAAAAAAAAGAAATGCTATTTTTTGAGGTGATAAATTGATTGGTTGCCTCTTTTTCTTCTACTCTGTACCTGGGACATTTATTTTTCTCTAATGAGCTGCAACTATACCCTAAGAGTCTTAGGATCTTTTCATTAGTTTTACACTTGAAATATATATGTCTGTCTTCTCTGATGAGTTCCTTGAGAGCAGGGTCTTGCTACTTTTCTGTTTCTATCCCCAAGACTTAATATATTACTTTGTACAAAGTAAGCACTTAATAAATACTTTTTTAAACATTAGTTTCATTTACTTAATTTATTGAATTAAGTATTTATTAAAACCTTGATGTAAACTAGAAAATTACAGAAAGCTGCTAAATCTATTTTATATTTTTTCTAGAAGCAATTACCTGATGAATATTTAGAGAGAATTAATTATGATTTATTCCAGAATACCAAACACTTAGTATTGGTTCTTTTGCATTTTTTCCTGCTTTGGTTTGAATACCAATTTGAATTGGGATTGATGCTGTTCATAAATTCTGTGGAAATTAGCCCCACACAATATATTCTTCATCTTAGATTGACTTAGCTTGCAAATCTTATATAGTTAGATTCATTCTAGGTCCTCTGCTATATTAAGGATATGATTCTAATAATTCTGGTCAGTCATGATCTTTCAGCATATCTCCTGTCTGTTCTCTAGAACAAGTGAAAAATTGTTTTTAGATCACCCCCTATATTTGGGATAGTTTTGGAACTGCCTTAAAACATTAGTGAGACTTTTCTAGGACATAGAAAAGATTATGAGAGATTTATACAAGTCATAGCTTTTCACCACGGAACTATTTGAAGAAGTAAAGAAATTTTCTGTTTGTTGAATGAAAAGAAAAACCTAGTCACATATGTATATGTGGGTCTAGTAACATAGTGAAATAACTAAAAGTAAATATAAATCATCAGCATCACAGTGATGAGATTATTAATAGGAAAAATAGTTATAAAAATGAATTGCAATACATATGAATGCTTTATTTTTTCCTTTAATTTTTCTAACATTTCAGTTGTTCGACAAAGAAGGGAAGCAGATGCTGCATTATTTTCAGAACTCCACAGGAAACTCCATTCACAGGTATAATATGAATTATATGAAAGCTATTTAATAATAAAGATGGTAGTGGTATAAAATCAGTTTTTCTGGTATCACATTAGCCACATTTGTATTGGGTAATGACTTTTAATTTTAGATTGTGGTTTATTAAGAGCCATGGACTGGCTTTGGGAATCTTTTGTCATCTTATATGTCTTGAGTGGGGAGCTTTACTGTAGTATAAGTACATATGTACTTTATTTGGGTATAATGCTAAATTGCTTCTAGTATGAAAGGAAAGTCACTACCTTGGATATAAAATATGGAATAAATTAGTAGTATTTATATACTTAGTTTGTGTACAATTGCTTGAAACCATTATAGGAAGGAAGGAGATGGGCAAAAAGGTTTACTTATTCATATTCATAAAAGCTTATCTGTCTAACTGTACTTTTAAAAAAGTATAATGGACCACAAAATGTATTGATATATTGATTTAAATTTTTAAAATCTCTTGGTTTTATGCTTTTTATTAGATATATTGTTTATTCCTAAAAGTTAAAAGTTTCTTACCTTAAATTTTTTAATTAAAAAATCTACCACTTTATAGATTGAAATAAATGCAGAATCGTAAAATTGGCTCCTTAAAAGAGGAGCTTCCTTAAATTGGTTTCCATTTGTTTCCTAAAATATCATAATTATTATTGTTTTTTCTCTCTCATTTTTAGATGCTCATTAATGTGGGATTATTATACAAGATACTTTTTTGTTTCTTTTATCAACTCCAAATTTTCCTTTCTTTGAACTTTTAATATTTCTCTCATATTAAAAAAATGTTCAGTCCTTATTAAAGATGCTTATATGTATGATTGTGTTCCAAAATTTCTTCATGTTCATTTAACAAAATCATTGAATTGAGGCCAAGATGATAAATAACTAAAAATGTTCAACTTACTTTTTTTCAGAGATTATTCATCTCTGAGATTTGGCTTAAATAGACTAGTTTTTCAATTCTATTTAATCGATGATTAAACTGAACTCCCAAGACTAATGGGTTGGCTATCCATGCCACCATGTTGTCAATGTCATTAGTTCTTTGAATTAAATTTGAACTAGATTTGAAAGATATTATTTCCATTTACAGAAGTGAGAATTATCTGCTATGGTGGTCATGAGACTTCTGGCCATACTTTATTTGAGTAAGAAACTCTAATAATTTTCTATTTAATAAATTCAATTCAAATTTTAAAAATTGAGTGTTTACTTTCTATAAAGCAGTATTATAGTCACTTGGAACACAAAGACAATAGTGAAACAATCCTTTACCATCATGGAGCATATATTCTACTGGGGAGAATCTTATACATCTCTCTTTTTGGTTTATCAGTATTAGAACTTTTAATATAAATTTTTATTCTCCTTTTGTCTTTATTTGGGAGGCAAAAAATGAGAATCTTTTCTATATTTATTTATGTGGTTAATATTGCAATCTATTTCAAAATATTGTCTCATCTGCTTTTCTTGCTTCTTTCTTCATTTAAAAAATTTATCATGAGTCCTCACTAGCCGAGTGAGTATGTGTGTTTGAGTCATATACTGAACATTTCCTACTTGAAATGAGTTGTGTTTTAAAAGTTAAAATTTAAGTCTCAAGAAGTTTAGAACTTATTTTTTTCTCCTTCCAAGAACAGTGTAAAGCATGGTAATGGTGTTTCTGGATTCATAAAAAGCTTATACCCATATTGTGCTTGAAATGTTACACACTTGCCAAAAAAAAGAGGAGAAAACCATACTATTTCTAAACTAGAAATTAGACAATATTAAAATAAAAATTAAGAAATACATTTTCTAACTTCATAAAATTTACAAAAATCTGTATAATCAAACTTACTTTAACCTGGGGCACACGAACTTAAAATTTTTTTTGGCTAACTGTTTTCATATATAAATAATTGTTTTTTTGTTTATAATCTTATATCTTTTGTTTTGTGTATTTAAAAACACCTGGTGAAGGGGGTCAATAGGCTTCTCTATTCTCTAGGGGTGTGTGTGTGTGTGTGTGTGTGTGTGTGTGTGTGTGTGTGTGTGTGTGTGTGAATATCTTTGACCCACACACAATAAATTAAGAACCCTTATTCTTAAATCCCATTTCTCTTCTTTCTCCCTTTGTCAGCTGGTGCTATATATATGGTTAGTAGGAGTCTATCATTTGTTACTCTTGAGACTGTTGGCATTGCTTTGGACCTGGCTGGTATTTGAGTTTACTAAGAGGTTGTGACCTGCATTGTGGGAGGAAACTCCTCCAAAAATAAATTTACAAATGCATTTGAGTGCTTGAGAGAGTGTATTAAATATTGTTGGCATTTCGTTTCAGAGAAGATGAATCTTTGACATCTCAATGAGCTGGCTTAGCAGATTATATCAATATTTGCTTTCACTTGTTGATAGATTCAGCATTTGAACTCATAAGAATATGGATATGAATATATAAGAATCATTAAATTTACTGTGCCTATATGTGCCCACTCCTAATCTGAAAATCACTTTTTACCTTGTTTAATAGCCTCTATAACTGAAGGAAAAATATTTGGAAAACTGTTGATGGTGGAACTTGCCTCTCTGGGAAAATAATAGTGACCATTTCTAACTGTCTATCTGCTATTCCTTCCCCATTTTTTATATTATTAGCTTTATATTTTGGGGAGTGTATAAAAGATTTCAATGTGAAAATAAAAATTCATACTTGATATACCATTAATATTTTATGTTCCTGTCTTCCATATGACCCTATAACTTAGTGATGATCTAAATTTTTTGCTTTTGACACCTTACACAATCTTTCCTATATTCTAAAGTAAAAGTGTCAACCACTTGACCTGCTACTATGCATATAATTTACTGAGTGCAACTATAAGCAGATTTAAATGTAATTGAGAAACATTTAACAAAATAAAAATACAGTAAAATATGGTTAATGTTTATAAGTGTTTTCCTAAATCAGGTTTTGGCCAACAGGAATCCTTATATATTGTTTAGTGACCTTTGTTTCTATTTGAGTTTGACATTAAGTGCTCCAAATTGTTTTTTTTCACATAGTGTATTATTTTCTCTTCCTTCTACACAAATAAAAATTCCTCCGATCTCAGTTAATTATTTTTAAAAAGACAGTTTAATGAGTACTTGCACTGAATTTGAAATCAAGAGACCAGAGGTCTAATTCTGTTTTTGCCAATAACTAGCTCTATTGTTTTGGATAAATTTTTTAACCTCTTTGAGTATTAAATCTTATTTATAACATTGGGGAGGGCTTGGTTGAAGTAGATGCTCTCTAAAGTTTTTTCTGTTTTTTAAATTAAATGATTTAGTGACTGAAAACTGAATGACTAAAAGTCAACAACCCTTGTAGGAGATATTTCAGTTTTCAAAAGATGTTTATTGACCCAAATTAATCTCTGATAAAATTTCTAATTATTTTAAAAATCAAGTGAGGTGAAAATGTTAAATCAATAATTGAAGTTTTTTGGTGGGTTAGGATTCTCTTAAGTAGGCAGGTTGGCCAGCCCTGCCTGGAAATCTTAAAGAGCTTGACTAAAGATGCTACTTCTCACAGCTTCTTTTATTTCTGAACCAAAATATTTTCCCCAAACTTACAGTATTAAAAAACAACAACACAATAATTTCCAGAAAGGTGGGAGCAAGTTTTTTCTGTTTAAAGACATGATTTGTAAATTGAAGTGTATGGAATTTAGGTATTTCTGAGTATCATACCATATGTATAAATGCTAATGATAAACCAAATTGCTTTTGGTTTTTCTTTCAGCTTTACATTTAATATGGAAAGGTAGAGATGAAGTCTTATTTAACTCATCTCTGAAATTATTATATAAATTGTGATACTTATTTCAAGTTTTTCAATTCATTTACATAATTTCATATTTATTTTCATAATTTCATAATTATTTCAATTAATTCAATTCAATATTCCCTTTATATCAAATATTCCCCATTTTATCATTTATTACAGTGGCTTTCCAAACTCCATGGAATTTGTGTGAAAGTGATGTCAAATATATCTTTTCTTATTTTATTTTTTGAAGTGCATTTAATTTCTTAAGTATATCCATGTAATCCAACTGAAAATTTTTATAGTTAATTATTATGTAGAATATGATGCAACAAATAACTAATTGATTAGTTGATTAAATTCTGAAAATTTTTTAAAATTTAAGAATAATATGATGAATAAATTATTTTTTAAGTAATATAGTTACCATAGATTTAAAGTCATTCAGAAATTTTATTTTTTTGGCTCTCATAAACTTTTGACTTCTTATCATCCAATTAACTTGGAAATAATATTTTCAGTTCAGTTCTTAGCTTCTTTCTACCCTTCACCCTGTAATCCCCTCTCAGATTTCTTAACAATTTTTGTGTAATGCCAGGGCCCTTTTGAATGGTAATAGCATGGTATCATTCTTTTATTTAGTGTGGATGCTAGGAATTTTGTGCCTGGTTTTTACCATATTGTATTGGCTAAGTAACATTCTGGGAAGTGGGATGATTATTAAATATGGGCAAATATTCAGGCTATTATAAACTATAAGAAAATTGGAAGGGAAGAGTAAGGAAAGATAGACAATAATGTGTCTAGTTTGTCAGTTATATGCTATTTCTGTCCCAATGCTGTAGTACCACTTAGAGGACCCTTGAGTTAAGTGTCCCTAGACCGTACCATTTTTATAAGCTTTCAGAGGACCTGAATTTGAATCCCTTTAAATATATGATTTGGCATATGATTAATATATTCACATGATATGTAATTCATTGCTTTTTCAACATAATTTTTCTGGCCGTGTATATAGTACACATTTTTAGTAATATAAATCCCAGGATCCTAGACTTTGGAAGGGATTTACTTATTATTTCCATTGTAAATTTAAGTAATTTTAACACTGGAAATTTTAGGTAAAGGTATTTTTGCTAAAAGAGATATAAATGGAAGTTCTTTTTGTGTTAGAAAAGAATCAGAAACTGATGGGATTTCTATCAGTTGTGATTGGCTGAATAAATTGTAGTATGTGATTATAATGGAATGTGCTACTTAAGAAATGATGTGCAAGAGGGTCACAAAAAAATCTGGTCTTATATGAAGTGATGAAAAGTCAAGTAAGCAGAACCAGCAGAACATTGTACACATTAATAGCAATAATGTATGATGATCAACTGTGAATGACAACTATTATCAACAATGCAAGAATCCAAGGCAACTACAAAGGATGCATGATGAAAAAGGCTGTCCATTACCATAGAAGAACTGATGGAGGCTGAATGCAGATTGAAGCATACCATTCTTCACTTTATTTTATTCATGAATGTTTTCCCTAGTATAAGGAAAGTATCTTCTTTCACAACATGATAAATAGGGAAATATATATTTCATGATAGCACATGTATAACCTATATCAGATTACCTGCTGCCTTGGAGAGGGGGGAGGAGTTACAGGGAGGGAGAGAACCTGGATCACAAAAATATTATTAAAATCTATGTACATGTACTCTGTAAAAAAAAAAAGAAAATGCAATTAATTAAACTTCTAAATGTTAACATTTAACATATAACTTCATGTTGATTCAAGCCTAATATGATTATTTCTGCATATGGTACAGATTAAAGTAAACACAAGAAACTACTTTGATTTTGCTACATTAATTTGATGAGAAGGCACATATCACAGTTTTATATTTGAAATAATTTTATATATATATTTCTATAACTAGTAGTTGTATAAAGTTATTTGTGTTCATAATGGGGGTTTACTATTCAGAGAATCTTAGTAAAGATTTTTTAAAAATGGAAAGCTATCTAATTTATAACTTGTTAAAATATTGATTTTAATATCATAAAATTTCCTTTAATCAGTCCATCACTCAGGATTTATTAAGGGCTTTGTTCTAGATGACTGTGCTAGACAGTGGTAATTCAAAAATGGAACAATCCTTGTTCTCAAAAAGTTAACTTTTTATCAGAGGATGTACCATGTATACACATGGATATATTAAGTATGCATATTTGTAGGCAAAGAAATATAAATTAATTTTTGCAATATTGATATTAATAAAAGTGATAATTAAAGAATATTGTTAATAAACTTTTTTGAGTAGAGGTATGAAGAGCTAGGTAGGGATCAGAAAAGGCCTCATATAAATGGGTGACATTGAAAGAAATTAGGCATTTAGAATAGAAGAAGTAAGCAAATAGTAGAAACAAGCAAAGAGTAGAATCCAGGCATGGTGGAAGTCAATTTGTGCAAAGACTCAAAAGATATATTAATGTTAAATAACAAAAAAGACCAGTTTGGCCTGACTGTAGATGTGTTGAAGGGAAATAATAAAGCTGAAAAGGTAGGTTAAGAGTCAAGCTGCAAATGGCTCTAAATACCAAAAGGAATTTATGTTTGATTATAGAGGTAATAGAGAACTGATAGAGTTCATTGAGTAGGCAGTGACATCATGTATGTGCTTTAGGAATATCACTTTAGCAACTGTATAAAACAGCTGGATTGGAAAGGGAAAAAACTTGAGATGGAAGATGAATTAGGAGACTGTTGAAATTATCTTGTCAATCAATGATTACTTATTTATTAAAATACCCTGTACTTTCAATTGTAGAATAAATACTAAGTATTAGCTTCAAGGCAGAAGGGCATGGCATGGGAGGGTTTTAGTATCTTGCTCACAGTTCCACAGCTAGGAAGTATCTGAGATCAGATTTGAGCTCAAGACCTCCTATCTTCAGGACTGTCTTTCTATCTACTGTGTCACCTAAACACTGCTATGTTCCAGACATTTTGCTAGGTTCTTAGCCTATAAGTGCAAAGAACGAAAGTTTGTTTGCAAGGAGCTTACATCCTAAATATAGCAAGTACATTTATAAATAAGTGAAACACAAAAAGAAATGAAACCTATCATAACTTAGCTCTCTATTTACTTTTCTACATATTCTTACTGATCATCCCTATGCTTATAATTCTCTTCTTCCTCATATTTGCCCCTTCAACTTCATTGTCTTCCTTCAAGTTCCATCTAACATTGTTTTCTACAAGAAACCTTTCCTGATCTCTTAATTGTAGTACTTTATGTCTCTATTTTATCTTGTATATAATTTGTTTGTATATAGGTTTTTGCATATTATCTCCCCCATTAGTCTGAGAAAATGGAGTCAGTGAGTATAGGTGGCTTTTTACAGGAGTTGTGCCATGGAAGAGAGGAGAGCTAGAGGAGGATAACTTGAGGTAATGGTAATCAGTCAACAAGCACCTATTTTGTGCCATACACTTTACTGACGGCTAATAGTAGAATCAAACAATATTTCTTTTTAGAACGGAGTAGCCTTAGGTGTATTTGTAGGCATAAAGAATAGACTAGCATATAGGGAGAAATTAAAAATTAGAGGAGAAGGCATGATATTGGAGCAGTTTATCAGATGAGATGGGAGAAGATTGAGATCAAGGGTATCAATATAGAAATTGGCTTTGGCAAGAAGGGCAGTCTTTTATCAGGGATTAGATAGGGGATGATATCAGAGAGTTCTGAGATGTAGAGTAGGTAATTAAGGGGGGAATACAAGGTAAATATTTTCTCAATAAAGTATGAAGCTAGGTGTTCTGTTGAAATAGTTTTGAGGAAGGGGGTATGGGAAACTTGAAGAAAGAGAAAGTTTGTGTTTGATATGATAGAAAATTAATTAGGAAGAAGTAAAAGATTACCTTGGTGCCATGAAGACTCAGATAGAAATGAGAAAAAACATATTTGTAGTACACCTTTTCCATGGTTATCTTATGTGTCTTCATCCAGCAGCATTCAGCAGTATGTGTGTATGACTGGAGGATGCAGATGATAGAAATAATTTGGGATTGGAATTTCCTAAGATATGAACAAAGGGAGGCCAAGGAGGCAAGGTATTTAAGAGTAGAAGACAGTAATGTTGAAATGGTTAACCATAAGGTCAAGAGCGAGAAGAGGGTGACTACAGAGCAGATGTAATATAACTTGGGAGAATACTGAGAGGTGGAAGGCAAAGGTGAAGAATAGGTTTAGAATGGGTGAGGCACAGGGAGAAATGAAATATGTTATGGACTGATCAAGAAATTTCTGAATTTTTGAACATGGAGTTGAAACACATCATTAGGTGGTGGTGAGATCAAGGATGAGACTGATCCTATAAGTCAGATGGAGTTAAAGTATTGGTCATGACAGTCAGGGGGTGAGACTGGGTGTTTGAAGGAACTTCAGTGTGTATACTGAATTCTAGTTAAAGAGCAGGGATTGAGATGTAGAGGCAGACTGGAATCATTCAGGTACAGAACTTGGGGAGAATGGAAGGGAAATGAACCTTGATGATTGTAAATAATTTCCAGTAAGATCTAGATTGAATAATAGATCTGGATGGGGTGAACCCCAGAGGAAGAGAGGCTGTCAAGTGATGATGACAAGAGGAAAAGGTGGGGAATGAGGAATATGCTTTTTCTAGCACCAGTGTTTCAGGGATCATTAGAAAGAAAGTATTAGAAAGGATAATAAAAGATATGTCTTCTTAGGGTAGTCAGGTCTCTGAGTAGAAGATAGAAGGAACATGAAAGAGGTCTAGATGAAGGAAAGCTTGCTTATGATAAAACAGGGATTCCAGAGACCACAATGGAAGGAAGGGCAGTTTAATTCAAACATGTCAAATATAGGACTGAAGTAGATAGAATGGGAAATTGTGGCAAAGAAGTGGGATAGTTTTTTTTTTTTTTTGCGTAGGCAGGCAAAGATCACAGGAATTACAATAATGAGAGGTGAGAATTTACTAGCCATAGAGAATGTAGCATCTTTATGCTTGATGCAGAGAAAAACTTCCTATTTAGAGCTAGATAAAAGTGGAATGAATTGACTTGATTATCTTATTGGAGGTTTTAAAGAGAAAACTGAATGAGTACTTGTGAGACTTGTTATAGTAGGTATTCCTTTTGTGTTTAGGTTGCACTGAAGTCTCTTATCTATAACTTTCAAATTCTGTGATTTTTTTATTCCTTTAAATAGTGTTTGTAGTATATTGCTATAAATAGCATTCTTAATACATTATTTACAAAAAATATATTTATATTGCGACTCTTCAAAGACACAAAATTCTCAGGAAGCTAAATGAATTTTCAGATCCTTTGCATGGCATTGCAAGATAATTCAAACCTATCATGGTGCTGGTTAAGAAAAAAAATTGGAATATAATAATATTTTATTTTATTTATTTTTTTCAAATAGACATTTATTTCAACTCCACAAGACAAACCCAAGAAACACATAAACAAAACAGCTCCCAAGAGCATTCCCCTAAAACAAACCAAACTAATCTAACAGAATAATTGCATCTATGAGTCTGTTGCCTTTTCCCTTAGTAATTTACTATCTATTAAAGAAAAGGGAATGAAGAATTTTTGCTTTAGTAAACTACTAAAGTACACTAAAAGTATCCATTGTTTTTGACTGAGTTTTGGTGCCACTTAATGTTGTCTTAACTGACATAGATATAGTCATCCTTTGGTCTTCTTTAATCTGCATCATTTCATACTGTTCTTCTCAAGCTTTTCTGAAATGTTCTTTACAGTGTAATAAGATTCCATGTAATAATATTTTAAGCCCAAAGCATATATAAGGGTTTATCTCTTCATTTAACCCAGTATTTAAAAATATTTGTGGCATTATTTTATAAATTGTTCCTTGACAGCATTTCCCCCCTCATCTTTATTTTTAAACTATTTCTCATTGAGAAATAGGATTTTTAATAGAATTTAGCCGCAATATACTTTTAAAAAATTTCTTATTCATATATTTTATTTTTATATCAACTGAATTTCTCTATGTATATCCCCTTTCCTCTTCTCATAGAGCCATCTCTTCCAACAAAGAATTAAAAAAAGAGAAAACAGTTCAGCAAAACCTCTCAACACATTGAAAAAGTTTTAGATTATCTGTAGTATTCCAAATCCAGTCTTCCAGGTTTACATTGAAGGGACAAAATTTGGTAATTATAGTTTTACAGTTTCATGTTTTGCCCCTTTTACATTGTTTTTGTGCAAATTCGCTTCATTTTGTTTACTTAATATCGCATCATTTCAGATATTAGAAATCATTTTACCTTCTATATAGCCATTAAACTAAAAAGTTGGTTTTGCTTTTTAAAAAGAAATTGTCCTTTATAGGAAGGACCTGTTCTTTTTCAAGGCTTTGGCAATCAGTGAAAAAATATTTTTATTACAGAACTTTTGGAGAAAATATCATAAGGATATATGTTAATAATCTTTAAAGGACATTATCTTTAGAAATCTGATAACTCCCATTTCTGGCTAATAAGACATTGAAATATTTAGATGTAATGGCATTGAGTGATTTTATTATGTATTTGGTGGTAATAGCTATTTTTAGGAGTAAGAATTTAGAGGTATAGCAATATGAATGTATGAGGAGATTCATTAAGCAATATTTTAAAAATATTGGTCCTAATTATTTCTCTACAACAGGGAATTTTGAAAAATAAATGGTCAATACTCTACCTCCTGCTTAGCCTCAGTGAAGATCCACGAAAGCAACCAAATAAGGTAAACTATTTTTATTTTAGTCTAGCCACTTGTTGCTTTTTAAAAAACCAATAGGATTTTTTTTTGTATTTGTGTGATGAAAGGGCAAAGGGAAATTATCACACCTTATTTAAAGTAGAGTAAACTTATAAGAAGTGGAGATAGTAAAAACATTAGAAAAGTAGAAAATTTGTCAGTTCATGGAAATTTTGGAAATTTATAACTTAAAAAAATTAAGGCCACCTTTATAATTAGACAGCCAAGTAAAAGTGATAGCATGCTGGACTTGGAGTATTTGAGTTTAAATCCTTACTATGTTACTGGCTAATCACTCAATTACCTCCAGCTTCAATTTCCCCATTTGTAAAATAAGGAAAATAATAGAACTGTATAGCATTGTTATCAAGAGCAAAAGAAATAATGTATATAAAATACATTGTAAACTTTAATGTACTTTATAAAAATCAGATCTTCTTTAAAATTTTTTTTTCAAAATTGACATAATAGCCCTTATCCTTCTTATTCCTTATTTAGAAAGAATTTTAATGGAACCAGAAATTTCCTGGTTAAATGTATAATTAATTCACTGTGTGACATTATAATCTATTTATGAATTACTTATTTTTAATGAATTTGAATTGGATGAGATACTTTTGACCATATAGAATATAAATTAATCTTAAAATCACAGAATTTTAGAGCCATAAGTAACTGTGAGGACATTTAATCAACCTTCATTCTTTTTTTAGTTGAAGAAACTGGCACTCAGAGAGATTAATTACCCAAATTCACAACTGGTAGTCAGTGTCAAAGCTAGCACTATATGACCCTAGATTTCTGATTTTTAACCCAGGCCTTTCAGTTAATTTATGCTTTTCCCCTGTGTCCTGTAGAAGCTATTAGAATATTCAAATAAAACAACTTGGGATTTTGATATTTTTGTAGCATGCAAATTTCACTAGACCATATTAAAAATGGATTATATGTTTTAAATAGATATTATACTTGTTAAACAGATGTTTTCAATATTCAAATATTTGACATTAATAACTATTCAAAGAAATTAAAATGAAAAATCTTGCTAACATTTTACCAATTTTGGTATAATTTACTTGAACTTGATTTACTTTATTAGCAATATGTCCATTCAGGAATGTACTCAAATGGAAAAGAAATGGGAATCTTTTTGTCAGCAAATATTTTGAAGAAAGCACATTACTATGTTCTTAATTAGAATTTTGCTTTTTGTTTTAAGGTTTCTAGTTATGCCACACTATTTGCTCAAGCATTACCAAGAGATGCCCATTCAACTCCATACTATTATGCCAGACCTCAGAGCCTCCCACTGAATTATCAGGATCGGAATACCCAGTCTGCACAAAGTTCTGGCAGTATGGGAAGCAGTGGAATTAGCAGCATAAGCATGTATGCACTGAATGGTCCAACACCAACACCACAGTCTCTCCTTCCAGGGTAAATGCAAAGTTAAACTTCTATTACTAATTGGTGAAAAGAAAATAGGTTTTTCTTTTGTGTTTCTACTCCCATAGTTCTTTCTCTAGATGTGGATAGCGTTCTTTTTCATAAGTTCCAAGGGATTGTTCTTGATCATTGCATTGCTATTAGTAGCAGAGTCCATTACATTTGATCATTCCATATTTCAGTTTCTATGTACAATGTTCTTCTGGTTCTGCTCATTTCACTCTGCATCAGTTCATGGAGGTCTTTCCAGTTCATATAGAAATCAAGTAGTTCATCATTCCTTAAAGCACAATAATATTCCATTATCCTTTTATACCACAATTTGTTCAGCCATTCCCCAATCAAGGGACGTCCTCTCATTTTCCAATTTTTTGCCACCACAAAAAGTGCAGCTATAAATATTTTTGTAAAGACATTTTTTAAAATCTCCTTTGGTTGCAAACCCAGTAGTGGTATAACTGGATCAAAGGGCATGCAATCTTTTAAAGCTATTTAGGCATAATTCCAAATTGCCTTCCAAAGTGGTTGGATCAATTCACAACTCCACCAGCAATGCATTAGTGTCTCAATTTTGCCACATTCCCCCTCCAACATTTATTTTTTTTTATTGTCATATTGTCCAATCTGCTAGGTTTGTGAAGTATTTTGTAATTGTGTTACTGGGTTGTCTTGGCAGGTAGACTCCTAAGTATTTTATATTATCTACATTTATTTTAAATGGAATTTCCATTTATATCTTGCTTCTGGATTTTGTTGGTATATATCAAAATGCTGGTGATTTGTGGGTTTTATCTAGCAACTTGGCTAAAGTTGTTTCATGTAGTTTTTTAGTTGATTCTCTAGGATTCTCTATTCTCATATTATCTGCAAAGAGTGATAGTTCCTCATTCCTCATTGTTTATTCTAATTTCTTAAATTTCTTTTTCTTCACTTATTGCTTTAGCAAGCATTTCTGGTACATTGTTGGATAATAGTGGTGATAATAGGCATCCTTGCTTCACTCCTGATCTTATTGGGAAGGCTTCTAACTTATACCCATTACAGATATGCTTGTTAATGGTTTTAGAAAGAGATTACTTATTTTAAAGAAAACTTATTCCAGTGCTTTCTATTGTTTTTAATAGGAATGAATATTGTAATTTGTTAAAAACTTTTTCTATATCTATTGAGATGATTATGTAATTTTTGTTTTTTTTATTGACATAGCCAATTATGCTGAAGGTTTTTCTAATATTGAACTAGGCTTGCATTCCTAGTATAAATCCCAACTGTTTATAATGTATGATATTTGTGATACATTGCTGTGATTTCCTTGTTACTATTTTGTTTACAATTTTTCATCAGTATTCATTAGAGAAATTTGTCTACAGTTTTCCTTCTCTGATTTTGCTCTTGGTTAGGTATCTGCCATATTTGTATAGTAAAAGAAATTTTCTTCTTTCCCCAATTTTTCCAAATACTTTATACAATATTGCATTTTTCTTTAAATGTCTGATGGAATAAACTTGTAAATCCATCTGATCATGAACATTTTTTTCTTAGGGAATTTACTAATGGCTTGTTCAATTATTTTTTTTTAAGATAGGGTTAGTTATTTATTCTATTTCCTTTTCTCTTAATCTGAGCAGTCTATATTTTTGTAAATTTTTCATTTCATTTACATTGTCAGATTTATTGGCATATAATTGGGCAAAGAAACACCTAATAATTGCTTTAATTTCCTCATTTTTGCTTGTGCATTCACTCATTTTATTTTTGATGCTGGTATTTTTTTCTTTTTATTTAAATCAAATTATTTAGTGATTTATCTATTTTATTTTATTTTTTCCATTAAACCAACTTCTCGTTTTATTTATTAATTCATTCTTTTCACTTTAAATTTTACTCACCTCTGTTCCACTTTGTCAAAGAGGTATAGCCATAATATGTTGGCTCCTTATTAGTAATAAAAAAATATTTCAGGTCACTCTCTTAATGGGATAAGACTTACTATTGGTTATTTTTGTTGTTAAGAATGATTGGGAAGAATTTATTTTAAAAATGTACAAAATGCATGGATTTAAAGTAGACACTATTTGCATTTTAAAATCACAGTATTGCTATGACATATATGATCTGTAATATAATAAAATAATTTTCAAAAATGTTAATTTTGTAGCATTGTATAATCCTTTCTAATTGGTCAAATAATTTTGCATTTTAAGGTATGGTACTTCCTGAGATCTGGTATTTTTATCATTAATATCTGAAAGTCCTCTCTTCCATTAAAAGTCATTTTTTCCTTATAGAATTTTGCACAGTGTTTCAGGAAAAGCTATTCTTGATTATAAACTTATATCTTTTGCTTTTTGGAATATTATGTTTCAAGATATCCCTATTTTAAGAAATTATTTTTTCCATATTCTTCTTTTGTATAAGTGAGTAATCTTTTAAAACCCAAACTACAAAACATAAACCCAGATAAATAATTGAAAAATCATATGCTTTCATCTGTATTTAGTCTCCCAACAGTTCTTTCTCTGGATGTGGTTAACATTCTTTGTCACAAGTCCCTTGGAATTGTCCTGAATTATTGTATTGTTGGGAGAAGATAAGTCTATCACAGTTGATCATTCCATAATGTTGTTATTCTGTACAATGTTTTCCTAGTTCTGATTTTTTTACTCTGCATCAGTCCACGAAGGTCTTTCCAGCTCTTTCTGAAATCATTCTGTTCATCATTCCTTACAACACAATTTTATTGCATCACCATCATATACCACAATTTGTTCAGCCATTCCCCAATTGATGGACATTTCTTGAATTTCCAGTTCTTTGCCACCAGAAAAAGAGTGGCTATAAATATTTTTTGTACAAGTAAATCCTTTCCCCCTTTTTTGATCTTTCTTGGACACAGACCTAGTAGTAGTATTAATGGATTAAAAGGTATGCATTGTTTATAGCTCTTTGGGCATAATTCCATATTGGCTCCCAGACTGGTTGACTTAGTTCACAACTCCATCATCAATGCATTAGTGTCTCAATTTTGCGTCTTTCCTTCCAACATTTATAATTTTCCTTTTCTGTCATACTGGACAATCTGATGGGTGTGTAGTGGTACCTCAGCATTGTTTTAATTTGCATTTATCTATTTAAGACGGGTTTAGAACATTTTTTCATATGATTATTGATATCTTTGACTTCATCTGAAAGCTAAATTATTTATTCATTTCCTTTGAACATTTATCAATTGAGGAATGACTCATATTCTTATAAATTTGATTTCATTCTTTACTAAGTGAGTTATTCTCATTTAGAGTAGAGGCTTCTAGGTCTTGTGGGAACCTGATTATTATTGTTTGGTGTTTGGCCTGTTTCTTTTTGGATATTTGTAGTATTTTCTCTTTGACCTGAAAGTCTGTTGTTTCAGACCAATGATCAACCATATTTTCAAATGATGAAGTATGTTATCTACCTCCTCACAGAGGTGATGGGTACACAGTGCAGAAAAAAACTTCTTTTTGGATGTGGCCTTTATGTGGATTCATTTTCCTTCCCTATCCTTATTAACAAAAAGTTTTTTCCCTCTTATATTTAAATTGAGAGAATAGTGTTGGTGGGAGATAAGGGTTAATCATAGTGATGACAAAAAAATCACTATAACATTTTAAAAAATGTTCATATGGAAGTTAATTAGGAAATATAGAGAAGCAGAGCAGTTTTGAAAATCACATGTAGAATTTATAATACTTTAAAAAGTAAGCATTACAGAAAAGAAAATCATGGTTTTGTACTTTGACTTCTTTTTTGTGTTCCATGTGTATGGAGATGAACTTCTTGGTTGTTTAAGTTCTTAATGAAAATTAAAAATAAAAAAGAATTTCAAAACCTCCCAAACAAGATAGCTGAGACGTGCAGTAAACATTTATTAAATGTCTACTATGTTCCAGGCACTATGTTAAGTGCTGGATAGGCATGAAATAGTAATGGATTTACCTTATTCTTTTTTTCTTTATGTGAACACAGGCAAATGAGTAATAGGGAAAAATACTGTTAACTGCAAAGGTACAAATGGTGAGCAAAGTCTATCAGCAATATAATTTTCACATATAGGTACAGAATAGATTTCTCTTTTTAAAGTAAATAACTGTTTATCCTTTGTGCATGAGATAATTTTGCAAGTTGAATATTTGGCTCAACATCAGAATATCCTTTCAGCAACAACTTGTTATGTACCTAATTTGAGCAACTGCTATGCCATTTATTGGAGGAGATACTGAGATAATTGAAGCATGTTCTCCTCTTATGGAACTTATGTGTAGAACTCTTAGTATTGGTGTCTATTATGGTCTTAGGTTGGGAGTCTTGTCAAAGGTAACTCCCTCTGTTTTCTTCAATTTGACAAATTCCAAGGAAGTTTAATAATTTTTACTCTATTTATTTAGCACATTTCTTGGTTAGTTTTAAATGTAAAATGTTTTTCAACTTTTTAGACAGTCTTATCAAGCTACAGGAGTTGGAGATTGCTTTCGACAACAATTGGGATCACGTCTTGCATGGACATTAACTGCAAATCAGCCTTCTTTACAAACTGCTACCTCAAAAGGCTTGCCAAATACTGTTTCTCGTAATGTGACTAGATTAAGAAGAGATGCAGATACAAGTGGTGAGTAAGAATATATTGTTATAACATTGCTAAACCTCCAGTTAGTTGCTAAGTCATGGTGATCTAAATCATTACTAAAGCATAAATGTGACCTTAAAAATGGAATAATGGATGCCATATACTTCTCAAAGATTAACCTTTATATCATGCAAATGCTCTAGGTGTTACTTAGGATTGTCTAGAATGTAAGAATGTAAGGCTGCCTGTCAGAAATTTTAGGACTCAGAGAATCTAACCCTGTTTTGGAAAGTCACCAGTATCTACTCAGAATCCTCTTGTTTTGTTGTCCTTAATCTGCTCACAATAGAAAGATTATTTCAAATCAGAGCAGAGGTTGCACATTCAGTTTCTTAGACTCAATAATCATACTTTGCTGCTGTTTTGTTTTTTTTTCTGTTTGGAGATTCATGTCTTTTTCTCATTCTCTCAGTATGAACTCTGTCCTCTACTTATTTCCTCATTAAATACTTGAAATTTAAAAATCAGATCTTTGCTTAATTGCTCAGACCCTGTTTCTCTCTGTGCCTTCTTATTCAGCTTCATCCTCTGAACTCTGAAAGTATTCCACTTACAGAACCTACAAACCTCTTTCTTGTCTTCCTAATTTGGCCCTGACCTTGGCTTCAGCTTCAGGAATCATAATTGCAACCCCATTTTTATTCAACCTGCCCTTCAGTTATTGGTTTTCTTAGTCTGTGCCCTGCTCTGCCTACTTTGTTTCTTAGTCCAGCTCTCAGTTATGCAATCATTTAATGACCTTTTATTATTTATTATATTTATTAGTTCATAAAAATTAACATATTTATTATTATTATTATATTTAAATGCTTATATGTGGGATATTGTGCTTTGTGCTAAGAGATATAAAGAGTAGGTAAGGCATGATCCTTGCATACACAAATAAGACATAGACACATATATTTACTTTATATCAAATATTTCAAGGGTAAATGTGGATACATTTTGACTAATTTAAATTATAGCCTCCAAACAGTTTTTATGCCACTTTTGTGAGTGATTCATGAAGAAAAAAATAGTCAAGATTTGTTGGGATTTGGACCAAGATTGCCTTATTACAAATCCAGGTCTTTCCCTTATACCAAAATTTCAAACTACAATTTAAAAAACCCACAAGTGCATAATCAAAGAATAGATCAAGTATAAGGTTGGAAAAAAACAAGATCCATTAGGGATATTGAAGAAGGTGTCATGAGGGATGATAGGACATTTTAACTAGTTTTAAAGAGCATGGATGGAATTTGAGCCTTTGGAAGGAAGGACATTCTACCTCCAGGGAGAGAATAGCATGACAAAGGTCCAGAGGCAGGAAAAGGCATAAAATATACAGGGCATGGCAAGTAGTCCACATTAGCCTGAGTATAGAGTAAGCATAGGGAGGAGACTGAGAGAAGTTGGACAGACCCTGTCCCTTGCTACTGTCTCAGAACCCTATATAATCACATGACCATAAATGTTTATTGCATGAATACAAGGTCTTTCTAAGGCCAATGTCTTTGTAAGTTTCCTAACCAGAACAAATAGAACAGAGGAAAATGGAAATTGTTTTTTGTATTGTATTGATTTAATCTCATCTCTACTCTGTTTAAGATGGACAGAGTACTGAATTTGGAATCAGTAGACCTGTGTTCCTGAATCAATGACCCTGATTAGCCCTGTGCCATTGGCCTTAGGACTGTGGCTAGTCTTTTAATCATTGTACATTACATTCCTCACTGATCAAATAAAGAAGCTGGGCAAGATGATTTCTAAGTACCAGGATAGTGCTACATTTTATGATGCACTTTAGGTATAATGTCGATGCTGGTAGTATTTCCTTACTGCTGTTTTAGGTAAGGGATAGTGAAGTTATATTACCATATCTCGGCTCCAGAGTAAAGTGAGATGGTATGATCATGGGCTTTTGAATGGAGAGAAGGGAAATTTCAGTAAAAGTGATGACTACAATTTATTACTTCTTCCTTCCATTTCACAAGCCAGCTTTTCCCACTACACCAGAATTTCAAACTATGATTTAAAAAAGCCATATGAATGCGTAATTAAAGTATAGATAAAACATAAAGTTGAAAGAACTGTGATCCACTGGAGGTATCCAGGAAGGTGTCAGCAGGGATGAGGTGTCATTTTAGCTAGTTTTAAAGAGCATGATTGGAATTTGAGCATTTGGAAGGAAGGGCATTCTACCTACAGGGAGGGAATAGTTTGACATAGGTCCAGAGGAAGGACAGGCCAGAAAATATACAGGACATGGCAGGAAGTCAGTGTTAGCTTGAGTAGAGAGTAAGTGTAGGGAGGGAGACTAAGGGGAGTTGGACACACCCTGGCCCTTGGTGCTGTCTTAGAGCCCTATATTATCACATGACCATAAATGTTTATTGTTAATCACACGATACACAATCCAGATTGGCTGTATTTTAGATGTTTCAAACTCAAAACAGGACTCATAATCATTATTCTCTTTTAAAAAATCTTTATTTATTTTGAAGGAATAATGACTACTTTAGTAGCCTTGGTGTCATTTTTGCTTCTTTCCTCTCATTTAGCCCACATATTCAGTAAGTTGCCAGATCTTATTGTTTCTACCACCATGATATCTCTAGCATCTATCCCCATCTCTTCATTCCCACAGCCACGTGTCTTGGGCTTCTGAGTTATCAACTCATTTATTTTTTTCTGCACTATTATAACACTCTCCTAATTGCCTAAAGTCTTTCCTCAACCTGTACTTCCCATGATTGCCAAAGTTTTTTTTCTTTTTTCCTAAAATTCAGGACCCATTTTAGTACATGACCATCATCTCCTTCCCCTTTTATTAAACTCCATTGCTTCTAGGATCCAGTGTGAATTCCTTTGACCTGTAGGCCCTTCATATCCTGACCACAACTTACCTTTCTAGTCTCCCTATGGATTATTAGCACAGCCTAATGGATCTTCTTACTCTTCCTCAAATATCCTACCTCCATGTCTTTACATTGTGTGTTCCACATGCTAGGAATGAATTTTCCTTTCACCTTTACATTTTAGAATTCTGACTTTCTTTTAAAACTCCCACATCTAACCTTTCCCAGTCTCTTCAAATGCTAGTGTTTCTCCACCTATACTTCCCAGACTATGTTGTATATATTTTGTATATACCTATATATGTACATTTTATCTCTCTTGGCTAGTAGGCTGTTTTACTTTTTTCCCCTTGTATTCCTAGCACCTAACATAGTGCCTAATGCATAGTTAGTGTTTAATTGGTTTTGAAATCCTAAGGGTCTTTTATTTGTGCTGGCCATAAGGACTAAATAGGTAGTTCATGGACTGCTGGAAGCTGTCAAGCCCATACTGTCTGACATGGTCACAGTTGGTAACTGAGGACTGCAAGGTGGACCCCAGGAAAGACGAGGCACCCACTTAATTTTTTTATGTGACTTCTCCCACTAACTTCCCTAATTACTGGCTAGGATTGTTGTTCTCTCCTCAGTTACAGAAGAACTAATATGAGAGCAAATACTCATAGGATTTATTCATATGCCCACTTTTATCCCCCTACAATAATACCCCATAGATCATATTCACAGAATTACAAACCTAAAGATCATTACCCACTACCTCCTCCTTTCTCAGCAGAGGCACATTCAGCCAAACACACATGCACATCAATCACTCCTCTAAGCACAAGCTGCTGCAACAATTCACTGGTTCTGTCTGTGTATGATAACCAGGCAACATCACTAAGGTACTTTAATGAAACACAAAGAAAAATGTAACATGGAAATTGAGGAAATTCCTGATTCTGGTCTGTCTTAACTTAACCTTTAACCCTGTACTTAACTGCAAAATGTTTTGTTACCCATCTCCTAAGTAATTCTGATTTGATTAAGAAAGCTGATCAAAAGCAGCAATGATTCTCTTAGCTGGTCATCCCACAGATTCCCATAGGGAATTGACCCTATGGTTACCTTGTCTATATCATTTATCTCTATCATGTATTTTTCTTTTGTAGCAACATGGTATATGATCACAGAATGTTGATTAAGCAATCTGTTAATGTGTGACATATCCAATTATCTATAGATCATGTATGTTGAAAAATGAGACTGTGTGTCAGTAAAGCATGTACCCACAGAACTATATAATAAACATGATCTCTGCCAGACAGAACAGCTTTGTGATGCCCGAGTATCAGGTTCTGAGCATTCAGCTGTCTCCCACTCCTCATTATTCGCTTGAACCATCACACCTAGACAGAAAAAGACCCTTGGCTTTGAGCGACTTCTGGCCAGCTTTCAAAAATGGACTATTTTTCTTCCCAGAAGTGATTTTTAAACCAAAAAGTTAGGATCTCAGATAAAAGGCCTTTTAATTTCTGTTGTGATTTTGTATTTTTTTTTGACTCTTGGAATATTTTCTTTCAAGTTTATTACCTTTATTTAATCAAATGAGAATATTTGTCAATATCTAACATTTTATTACTGTTATTCTATTCTCATATGAATTACTGTGAACCTTAAAAATTCTCAGACCCTACTTCATAGGGTTAGGATTGTAAACCTTGAAGAAATTCCCAGACCCTACTTCATGGAGTTGGGTTAAGACTATTCCCCATTGGGACCATTCCCCATTTGGGCAGTGAAGGTACTTGATCAGGAATATGAGAACTCTATTTCACCATACTTAAGCATGCCTTAGGGGAAGATAGAGTTGTAAACTCTTTGCTGAACAATGAAAAGTACTTAAACCCATACTTATAATTAGGCAAAAAGTTCTTAAGCTGTGCCTATTTTTAGGACTAATACAAAAGGGTGCTAAGTACCTATAAACTTCAGGCAACTTGTGAACTTACAAGGAGCAAAGAGGTGAGAACTTACTCAGAGATTCTAGTCTACTCAGGTGTGAATTACTCAAAAGATTAGTCTTCTTAGGTGTGAACTAAGAATGGTCTGTCCTTTGAAAAATGTCTACTGTGATTGGTAGATGGGAGAACTTAGGGGAGGTGACATAGGAGAAAATTCCCTTTATAAGGAGATGAAAATCTGAGAGCGGAAAACAGTTTCTAAGATCAGTCTCTTGAGACAGTCTGTTGAAGACAGTCTGAGGGAGGCTGACTCTGGCTGGAACTCCCTCTGAGGAGATTCTGTCCCTCTGAATCCTTGCTTGGACAGACCTTGTGGTGAGTGATAAAAGACTGACTGATCCCTCTCTTCCTAGGCTGGCTCATGCCGACCTAGGCTGGTATAGCCCTTTTCTCATTATTTCTTTTCTCTCTCTCTCTCTCTCTTCTTAAATTCCTCATCTGTATTAATTAAATCTCTATAAAACCCAGCTGACTTGGGTTTATTGAATAATTAGGAATTTTCCCCTGGTGACCACCTTATATATTGATTTAAAAACAAGACACTGTAGTGAAAACATATTTTTTGCGGTCACAATTTACTCATCCACTCTTTTATCTATCACAATTTAAGCCATCCACTCTTTTATCACTACAGTTCATAGCATATACTATTTTAATCACTACAGATTTATGACCTCAACCATTTTAATTATTACATTACTAAACATGTGAGAGTTTTAGATCATTTTTCCCCACTGAAATTTTTAAATTTCTTTTATTTTTCTTTAATTTTCTTTTTCATTTAAGTGAATTTCATTTTTAGCTTCTGCTATTATTCCCAGGTTTCTGACCTTTAGAAAAAAATTATTCATTTGTTCCCTTTTACTCATCCATTCATTTATTTTTTTACAAATATTAACTTTTTCCCATTATATACCCTGTAAACCTTAAAATTTCTTAGACTTATAAATGTTGGAAATTTCACCATTGGGAAATTTCATACTTGAAAAATTTCCTATTGATAGTGGGAACTCTATTGGAATGTGAACCCCATTGGCATGGGAGGTTCCTCCTCCTCCCTTCTTAAGATTACTTTAGGACAGAAACCTTTTGCTGAACAATGGAAAGGGCTTTGACCTATGCTTAAGCATAGAACAGGAATTTCTTTGAGTCAGGATTGATTTTAGAATTGATACAATAGAGATACTTGGAATGACAGAACCAGGTCTTGGAAATTACAATCTCCACCCTACTCAGTCCTAACAGGATTTAGGAAGGGCTGCAGCATAGATCAAAATTTAATTTATTCCAATCTCTACCCTACTCAGGGTAACAGGATTTAGGAAGGGCTGTAGCAAAGGATCAAGATTTAATTATTTGAGAATATGACCTTCAACAGACATGTGCAAAGCCACAGACCTCTGGGCGGTCCTGGGTTAAGGTAGAGCCACCATTGGCACAGGGAAGACATGGACAGTGATTGGTAGATGTGAGAACTGAGGGGAGGGAACTTGGATGGTTTCCTTAAAGATAGAGGGGTCTGAGGACTGGTGGTGGTTGGTTGGAGAGGTGGTGCTTTGAGAGTTGGCTCTGAAGGAAGCTGGAGGTGGAGGCCCCTGAGACTGTTTCTCCATTTTGGTCACGTGAGTAATAGGGACTGATCTCCTTTCTTTGCCCCAGCTATCTAAGGGCTTGGGCCTTTTGGCCCAGCCTAAACAGAAGGGGTATTTAAGCCCTATTCCCTCTCTCCCTCTCTCCTCTCTCTCTCTCTCTCTCTCTCTCTCTCTCTCTCTCTCTCTCTCTCTCTCTCTCTCTCTCTCTCTCTCTCTCTCTCTCTCTCTCTCTCTCTCTCTCTCTCTCTCTCTCTCTCTCTCTCTCTTTCTCTCTTCTCTCTCTCTCTCTCTCTCTCTCTCTCTCTCTCTCTCTCTCTCTCTCTCTCTCTCTCTCTCTCTCTCTAATACCTTTCTTCATCCTGTTTGTAATTAAATTCCATAAAAGGTTGACTGCTGACTTGAGTTTTCATTTAGAAATTACATAGCTGAATTCCTTGGCAACCTTAAATTAATATATATCAGTCTTTTAAAGTGATTTCCTTGTCACAACCCCCACTTATTGAACAATTAAAAAACTGAAAAATAAAATCTTTATTACATATTAATAATCTAGTCAAAACTTTTGTCTCATTCTGTATTTTAAATCCATCATTTCTTTGGCAGGAACTGTGCCAAGTTACTTCTTCAGCCCTGTGGAACTTGCTAACCTTTTTTTGTGAATTTACATTTTGCATACTTTTCTACTCTGTAGTAACTGTATTTGACTTGACCTTTTCAGGCCTAATATTCAATTTGGCAAGAGAAAAATGGAAGCAAAAAAAGAGGCCAGTAGTTTTTTTTTCTGCTTTGTTAATACTTTTCTATCTATCCTGAGCAGCAATTCTGACCCATATTTGAACCTCCTCTTCCCAGTATCATAATATCCTTTTCATTTTTTTTAAAATTTTTACATAAATACATCCTTCTGTCTAATGCTCGGAATCAAAGATGGATTAGAATGGGGGAACAGTGAAGGAAAAGGCATAGAGGTTGTAATACAGGTCTTTACTATTACAAAAAGTGGGGAATGTCATATTGTGGTATAGATGAGGTTTTCTTTGACCTCTTTGGAGTTTTATGTCTAATAACAGGATTTCTGGGTTAAAGAATATTTTACTCTTTTTTTTTTCTTAGTATAATTGCAAATTACTTTCCAGAATGGTTGGATAATGCACTGTTCCATCAACAGTGAATTCATGTACTTGCCTTTTCTCAACTTCTCTAACATTGATTATTCCCAGCTTTTGATATCTTTGACATTTGAAGGATATTGCCTTTAAAAAAAGTTTTATTGGTGGTTCTGGTCTTTCATATTTCCTGATTTATGCTACATACCCTACCTTTTGCAACAAAGAACAGTTATTAATTATTTACTGACACAATGACTGTCCATTTAACACTCCACAATTATAGTTCCTCTGGAGGGGAGCATATTTTATCATATCTTCTCAGGGGCCAACATATTAACTTCCAGAGACCTTAGGTTCATTGCATTGAATGTGAGTTCAACAGTTCTTTAGGTTTTTTTTTTAATTGTAATCATTTTCTTTCTTTGCTCTGCTTTCTTTAAGTTTGCAACAGTTTTAAAAATCTTTTCTTATTTTTCTGAATTCCTCATATTTGCTGTTATTTATACTCAAGTAATGTTCAATTACTTCACAGTTTATCTTTTCTTTAATTGCTGGGCACCTGCTTTATTTCCATATTTCTAGCTACCATGAGAAATGCTACCACAGATATTTTGGTAATTATGGAACAATGTCCAAAAAAGTTAATTTTTTATTAATTAAATTAAATTAAATAAAAAAAAATAAATAAAAATTAAATAAAATTAAATAAAAAAATTAAATTGAGCATGACCTTTGACTTAGTGATACCTCTGCTATGTCTATATTCCACAGAGGTCAAAGAAAGAGGAAAGGGACCTATATGTACATATCCAAATATATACATATGAAGATATTTATAGTAGCCCTTTTTTTGGGTAAAGAATTAGAAACTGAAGGTATGCTAATCAATTAGGGAATGGTTGAACAAGTTATGGTATATAAATGTGATGGAATACTCTTGTGCTGTAAGAAATGATGAAGGGGATAGCTATAGAAAAAGCTAGGAAGACTTGCATAGATTTTTGCAAAGTAAAGTAGGCAGAAACAGCAGAACATTTCATACAGTTCTAGCAATATTGTAAAAATTATTAACTCTGAAAGACCTAGGATTCTGATATAATTTTAAGGAGTCTTTTTAATTTGTACATGTTTTAATTAAAATGAAAATATGCCTTCAATCTGCATTCTGAATGCATCAGTCATCAGGAAGTGGAAACTATGTTTTATCATGAGTCCTCTGAAATTAGGACTGGTATTTTCATTTTTATGTTGAAATTCACTAATTCAAAAGGTAAGTAGTTATAAAACAAGATTATAACCATAGAAAAAAGTCTGTCTTTTGCTTCCCCACACCCATTCAGCAAATGGACTTAAAATACAAAGAATTAAAACATGTACAAATTAAAAAGACTCCTTAAAATTATTAAGATAATTAACTTCACATAATTTTAAAAACAAAATTCCAAACCACTTAAACCTGTTCTAAAAACAAAGGTCAGGTATGAATATCTCAGTTCATATCTACTACCACTACCACCACTGAAGGAGGCAAATTACATGCAGCCACACTTCTGAATATACTAATATACGTACTAGTAATGAATTTTATTTTTATTGTTTTTTATATGAACCTTCTGTAGAAGATAAAGGATTAAAGAAAATACAGGATAAGAAAACCCGTGTCTAGGCCAGAGAGGCCTAGACAAGATAATCTCACATCATGGAAGAGATGCGTCTGCTCCAAAACGGAAGTCCAAAAAGCCCCTCAGTAGGCGGAGAACTCCTTTAAATAAATAATCATTTGTGTTTTCTCCCAGGCGAGAATTCAGTGTGATTACAAAGCATTCTGGGGAAGTGGAGCAAAGGATTCTGGGGATTGGAGTCCTGGATTCGAGTCTATTTTTACACTATTCAGTAGTCTGGAAACTCATTATGTTTAGACATTGCAATATCTAGTTATTTAGATCAATAAATAGGTCAGTGCAGATTTTGTGGAATAACATTCAAATGTCTATGAGTGATGAAAAATATGTATATAATTGTTCGAGAATTTCATTCTCCCTCACAAATCCTCATTATTGAAGGATTTTAACTCCACTCACCAAATAAATATTGAAGAAGAAAAACCAAACAATTTCCTTAAACACATTCCTTAAGTTAGAAGGCATTCATGAAAGGCTAAATATACAGAGTGTGAATGTACTAATATTCTTGACATTTTGCTTTAAAATGGAAAATTTTTGTGCTAGGAATATGTTGGCTGTATTCTACAAAAGTATTTATGTGATGAATGTAATAGACATATTTAACAGCCTGAGAATATTTTTCATATTACCTGTCCCTCTTTTCAGCAGCCCAATGGGAGTGCTTCCTCCCTCCCCTCTTTGGGGTATGAAGGCAGCTCACATGCAGTAAGAGAGTACAGTTTTGGCCCTTGGTCTCTAAAAGGTTTGCCATCACTAATTAGATGATCTCTAGTCTGAAGCATTTCCTGGAAACTATATTGGTAGAATAAACATTTATTTTTTTTCCTCCTGTTTTATTTTTTTTTTAATCTTTAGAAAGATATTCTGTGATCTTCCTTGAAAGTTCTTAACTCTGTTTCTAGAATTTCTTTCTTTCATAAAGTTCTTTGTTGTTAATCTTATTTCTTCTTTTTCATTTTAGACCATTCTCTTTGTTTATAAACTATATAGCTTGCAATTTTTTGTCAGATGAAATTTGTTGTTTTTTTACCTTAAAATGAAATAAATTCTTTAAAATATACTTTTAACAAAATATATTTGTTCTGTTTCAGGTGCTATAGAAATAACTGAAGCAGCCCTTGTAAGAGATATTTTATACGTCTTCCAGGGAATAGATGGCAAATACATCAAAATGAGCAATTCTGAAAATTGTTATAAAGTTGAAGGAAAGGTATAGTTATATATTGTAAAATTCAAACAAGGAAACATTCCTGGGGACCTGGATTTGGGATCATGTAATATGTTTTGGGGACTAGGAGGAAAGTGACTAAAACAAATAATGTGGTGGTACCTATACTCATAGTATCTTTAGTACCTCATCCATTATTGAAATGTGGAATTCTGGGTATGTGTTGGGAGAGCTGATCTTAGAAATTTACTTGCTTTTGTTCAAGATTCAAGGCTGTTTTGACTATAATGACTAGTTTGAAGCAGAGTAGAACTCATTTGTTTGAATGAGTACTTGGTCTCCTGTTTTTCTTCAGTAGTGCAACTCCATCTTTCAGCTTTGTACCATTGCCATAAGTTGACATGTTATTGTCTTTGCCACTGATTTGAGATTACATTTAAGGCACAGATGGAATTGGTTTATATTTTCCAATAAATAAAGAAGAAAGGAAGATGTCACATTCAGCCCAGCACATCATCCTTTCCTTTAAAAATTGACTATGTTAACTTTGGTAATATAAACCAGATAAATGGACAAGGTGGAGGGGAGAGAAAGAAGTAAGTAGATACATTAGGTGGAGGTTGCCAACTCCTTAGGGGGATCAGTGAAGACTATATTGCTCAATAGTTATAGAATTACAGAGAAAATCACTTAATAAATATTTACTGAGCAGGAACAAAATGGGGGGAAAGTGTAGTATATAATCTTTTTTAAAACCTTTACTGGCCATCTTAGAATCAATACTAAGTCTTGGTTCCTAGGCAGAAAAACAGGAAGGGCTAAGCAATTGGGATTAAGTGACTTGCCCAGGGTTAAACAGCTAAGAACTGTCTAAGGCCAAATTTGTTCCCAGAAACCTCCTGTCTCTAGGCCTGACTCTACCACTGAGGCATCTACCTGTCCCTAATATTTTAAAATATTGTTTAGGAATGAGCTCTTTTAAAGTTTATTTGTGGGGCTATTTTATCACTGTCTTTAAACCATATGTCTTTTGATCCTGTATTCCACTGGTGTACTTATTTACATCTTTAAGGATGTTACACTATGAAATTCTAGTTTTTAATCTGTTGAAGCAATTTATTCCTTCTTTAGGCTACCATTAAAAATTGTCAGTATTAACACTTAAGAAATATAACTTTAAAAATTCTTGTGTTTAGTTATAGCTTTTTAATTGTTAACTTCTGGTGTGTTGAATTTTTAGGCAAATCTGACCAGATCTTTGAGAGATACGACAATAAGACTTGCTGACTTAGGATGGCTACATAATAAAATTAGAAAGTACACGGACCAGAGGAGTTTAGACCGAGCATTTGGACTTGTAGGTCAGGTATGTTTATCACAAAAAAATACATTTTGGATTTCCTTCACTTTCAGAAATGCTTCCTCCCATTTTAATTTGCATTAATGAAAAGGAAAATTCTTCATTTGATTTAAAAATCAGTATTTAAAAAAAAACTGTTTTTTATATAATAGGTAAATGAAATACTGAATCACATGTAGATTTTGTTTGTATTAAATATCAGCATCATGCTATAAGAAAATCTGAGCTAGGACCAGTGTATTCATTCTGAGTCTTCAGTGAACCTTTGATTTATGTATGTATTGATCAAAAAAGTGACATTCAGGTTTTTCTGATTCAAGAAATTTAAATCAGCAAAACTTACTAAACTTTGAGAAGCATATAGGACAATTAGTATCATCTTAATCTCATAGATGAAGAAGTGAAATTTAGAGATATTCAGTTATTGTGTTTTTTGTTCTTGTTCACTGTTTCTGCTGTGTTCCATTCTTTGTGACTCCATTTGGGATTTTCTTGGCAAAAGATACTGGAGTAGTTTGGCATTTCCTTCTCCAGCTCATCTTACAGATAAAGAAACTGAAGCAAATAGAGTTGTTAAGTGTCTTAGGTCACACAGTTAATATCTGAGGCTGGATTTGAATTCAATAAGATGAGACTTCCTAATTTAGGCCTGGTACTCCGTCTACTCTGCCACCTAACTACCCCTTTGTGTTCACATAAATAAATACTGAAGCTGGATTTCAAATTTAGGTTCCCTTGACTCTGAGTTCACTCCTTGGAAGTAAATACTGTGTCAGTATTGATAATTTTATCAGATAGTCTGCATATTCACACTTTCTATTTATGTTCTTAAAACTTGTGAGATTAATTATCAGTTAGATCAGGAATGTCTTTTAGTTGATTTTTTAAAACAATATTTGTTTTTGCTCCTCTGGTAGATTAGAAAGGTAAGGATGGATGATTTTAAATATATAAGGAGAAGGATTTTTATTTTTGAAATGTAATGTAATGGTTAAATGTGATACTAGTATTGTTAAATTTGTAGAGAATATTAACTTTTGAGACAAAAGTCTTTTTGTCTCTATATATTGGTCTTCCTTGAAAAATGAACTGGATAATATGTTTGTTTAGCTTCTTTTTTTTTAAAAGACAGTTCAAAAATCTGCCATAATTAGACTTGTATGTAGACTAATTTGATTTCATCGATTTCGATATTCTCTCCCCTGTTTGAAGACTCTACCCTTTATCTCACTTATCTTTTGTAATTCTGCCTCCCAGATCAGTACTGGCTTTTTAAAGAAGAATTTGAAAATGCATTGGAAGCAAAGTTAAAAAAGAGAAGCCCCAAATAACTTCATCAAAAATGACTATTAAAATTGACTCTTATTTTAGTAGACTGGAAGCAACTACTTACTAAAATGGAGATAATTTTAAACTATCTGCCTATGAGTAGTCAGATAATTGACTCAAAAGATGAAGTATCAACATTTAAATTAATGTTGTAGGTAATCTAAAAATTGTGATTCTTCGTACTTTTTGCTCCCTTTTCTACTACCTTGTCAGTTATGCTACATAAGTAGGAAGGACAACATAAGACTTGAGCCACATTTAATACTTATATGTATCATTGGTCACTGTAGCCAACAAACTCATCCTATAGTGGACAGCTTGGACTGGTTCCAAGATTCCAAGATTGCTCTACTTGGCTTGTGGGAAGCAAGCTGACATTGTCTGTTACTGGTCCTGTACTAGAAGACTTTCCAGCTTGATAGAATCTGACAGAGGAAGCCCAATGGTCTTTGAGAATCCAGGATCATCTCTATACCATGATGAGGTACCAGAGTAGGACTTTTGTGGAAGTTATCTAGGACAGTCATCTTGTCATCATTATCATTAATACATTTATTGACCATTTCCAAGGTATTTAGTTTTGTAGTGTTTTTCAGAGGTTTGAAGTGATGGACCTGGAGCAATATATACTGTTGGACGAAGTTTTTATGTCTTCTTTAGTGGAAATTCTTGCCTTCTATAGAAAACATTTTAAGTATCTGTTAAGATTTTAGACTTCTGAAAGATTGTCATTTTATGTGACAAAAATTTGTTTAAACAGCTATTATGTAATAATTTATATATTATGTACATACTCTATGGTAATTACTGATGTATGATAATAATAATGCCTGACATTTACATGACACTTTAAGGCTTAAAATTTGACAAGGAACTAAATACATTTAAATTTATTCCAAAGCAGGGCATTCTATTTTGGAATAGTTTTAATTTTTTGGAAATTTTCTTTGTGTTTAACTAAAATATATCTTCCTTTAACTTTTCTACCTGGTACTCCTTATTTTGTCTTCTGGGCCAAGTAGAATAAATTGAACTCTTTTCTACTTGACAGTCTTTTAAAGTGTTATTTTTTTGTGTTTCATATTTTTAAAATTCTTTCAACACCTGATTAGCCACTATACTTCATCTTATTAATGTCTGTTCTCAAATGTGAACAGAATTTGACATTACTTTGGAAGGGACTTGACCAAATAAAACCTACTATAAAACTCTTTATTCTGCAGATTTATGTTCTGTTAATGTAAGCCATGTGTACATTAGCTTTTTTTGGCTTCCATGTCCTACCACTGATATTTAAATTCCAATTCACTGAAACTTCTTTTTTAAAAAAAAAGAATTGTTTTAAAAAAAGTTGCTATTTAAAAATTTCAGTACTCTACTCCAACTTTTTTCTTCTACAGATGGTGTTTTCTTTTCTCTCTTTTTTTTTAAAATCCTTACCTTCCAGCTTAGAATTAATACTGTGTTTTGGTTCTAAGGCAGAAGAGCAGCAAGGGCAAGGCAATGAGAATTAAGTGACTTTCAGAGGGTCACTCAGCTAGGAAGTGTCTGAAGCCAGCTTTGAACCTAGGACCTCCTGTCTTCAGGCCTGACTCTCAATCTGCTGAGCCTTCTAGCTGCCCCCAAATGGTTTTCAGCCCAAGTTCAGAATGTTATATTAATCCCTACTGAATTTCAATTTGTTAGCTTTCAACTGTTGTTCCAGCTTATTGAGAACTTTTTGGAGTACTGCAAACTGTAATTTTTACAAAGCATATTAGTCACCGAGCATTATTGGGTGATTACTTTGTTCCAGGCACAATGTTAAGAACTGGAAGTACAAGGCAATTCTTATTCTTTCTTTACCTCATATATTCATTCATTCTTAGGGGCAACAAGGGATAGAGTAGTGATCCTGGATTCAGAAAGACTTGAATTCATATCTAGCCTTAGATACTCACTAACTGTGTGACATTGGGCAAGTCACTTTACCCTGTTTGCCTCAGTTTCTTTATCTGAATAATGAAGATAATACCTACCTCCCAGAGTTATTATGAGGGTCAAGTGTGATAATAATTGTAAAGCACTTAACAAAATCCATGGTACATGGTAAGCACTATATAAATGTAAATTATTATTCACTTGTCAACTCTTGTATATACTACCTCTTCAACAACTTTTATCCATTGTCTTCTCTTTATTCATATCACCACCCTTCTGAATAAGGCCTTTATCCACTGTTGTCTGGATTTATTACAATAATTTCCTTTTTTTATTATAAAGATGCTTTATTTTACCAATAACATATAATAAATTTCCATATAAATTTTCCAAAGTTTCCAAATTGTTTCCCTCTCTCTCCCCTCCCCTTTCCTAGACCTGGCAAGCAATTTGATCTTGGTTATACATATATTGTCATGCAAAACATTTCCATATTGTTTATTTTTGTAAGAGAATAATTACATAAAAGCAACCCCCCCCCAATAAAAACCCAAATAATAATAATAAATAAAAAAATAAACTGTATTCCTATTCCAATAGTTCTTTCTTTGGAGGTGGATAGCATTCTTTGTCAGAAGTCTCTCAGAATTGTTCTGGATCATTGTATTGCCAAGAGTAGCTGTCTTTCATAGTTAATCATCATACAATATTGCTGTTACTTTGTACAGTGTTCTCCTGGCTCTGCTTATTTCACCCTTCATCAATTCATATAGGTCTTTCTAGCTCTTTTTGAAATCATTCTGTTCATCATTTCTTATAGCACAATGGTATTCCATCACTATCATATGTCACAGTTTTACAATAGCCTTCTAACTGATTTCCCTTTCTGCTGTCTCTCCCAGTTCTAATCTATCTTTACTCTAGCTATTAAATTGATATTATTAAATCAGAGGACTTACCTTGTAAATTTCTGCCAAGAAGCTGCATTGTTTCTTCATTATTCCAGATCAAATTATAACTCTCTTTATTTGGTATTTTAAAATTTCTTCACAATGACCATCAAAAGACTCAGTTTCAGAAATGGATGCTCTTTCATTAAAGGAAGTGACAGTAAATAACCTGTATTACTTTCAATTCTGTTGTACCCTAAGAATCACTGGGCCTTTCTGTTGTATTTTTGTATTTTTCACTTCTATATAGTCAAGTCCCAGGTAGTACAAATAATGAATCTATTGTAGTTGCAGCTTTATTTGAATTTCTACTGCATATTTCTAATGGGCTGCGGCTAGCGACCATATATTACATAATTTTAACTTTAATAGTTTGGAGGATTCATTATTTGCCCCAATTTCCTCTCCAATTAGAATGTTAATTCCTTGACAGCAGAATTGATTTGCTTTTCTATTTATATCCCAAGTGCTTAGTCCAGTGTAAGTACTGAATAAATTCCATTTCATTCATTGGTTATTCATTCATCTGACTATAGTATACTTTTCCAAATAATATATATTATTTGGCTGTATAACTTCCCTACTCAAAAACTTATGGGATTCTCTCTTGACACCTTGCAAAAGTATAAATTCAGCCGACTTTATTTAATGTAGCTAATGCCATTTATTTTTCTTATTTATTTCATTATATTCTTCTTAACACATTTTTTTATTCCAGCTAAACTGAACCATAAATATTCCTTGAATGTAACATTCTTTCCCCTACCTCCATGAATTCATGTAAGGTATTCTTCCATGCCTGAAATACAGTCAATCTTCATTCAGTCAACAAACCTTTATTAAATGCCTGTCTGTGTAAAGCACCTTATTCTCAAGAAATTTTTCATATCAGGGAGAGACAAATACATATATAAGCAAATACAGAATAAGTATGAAATAAATGCAAGATAATTAAATACAAACTAGTATAGAGAGAAGGCCCCACCAGTTAGGGGAATCAGGAAGAATTAAGTTGTGTAGGAGTCCTGATCTGCATCGTTTATGAGCAATTCTGTTAATATAGGTAAGGAAAATTACCCCCTAGGTATTGAGGTGAAAAGCCAGTGAAAAGACTGATTAAAGAGTACCCTTTGTGAAGAACAAAAAAGAAGTCTAGTTTGGCTAGAATGCAGAGTAGGGATAGAGAGTGATGTATTATATTGACTGAAAGATAAAGCTTGGAGTTTGGTTGTAAACAGCTTAAAGCCAGTATGTTTATATTTAATGTTAGAGGAACTAGAGAGCTACCAGATATCATTGAGTAGGGGAGTAATGCATTCAGATCTGCACTTAAAGAACACTCTTAGGTGTCCATTTCAAGAATGGATTGGATTGGAAAGAGATTGTTAAAAGGGAGACCACCTAGGAGGCCATTTGTAACATCCTAGAAGTGAGGCTCAGAGGACCTGAATTAGGAGTTCTTATTCTTTTTTGCATCAGTGAGCCCTTTGGTTTCAGAGCAAAGATAAAGCTTCCCTTTTAAGGTTCTAGGGTTGGAGGTGATTTTCTAATACCATTGTCTTGAGCCCCTACTAGTGTGCTTCCTTAAATGACAGTTGAATATCAACTTATATAGCTTCAAGTAACTTTTAGAAAGGGCTATTTATTGAGGTTGGGCAGGTAGATGGTGTAGTGAATAGAGGGTTGAGCTTGAAATCAGGAAGACCTGAGTTAAAATCTGTCCTCATACACTATTAACTATGTGACCCTTTGCAATATCACTTACACCATTTACCTCAGTTCCTCATCTGTAAAATGTGATAGAGAAGGAAATGTCAAATAACTCTAGTAACTTTTCCAAGTAAACCCCAAATGGGATCACAAAGATTCAGACACAACTGAAATGAATGAATAATAACAATAACTTATTCAGCTATTTTAATAAGAAAGGTCATTACAAAATATCCCTTCCACAGATCTGTGACTCTCATAAGAACATAAAGAATCCAGGGAAAAAGGTATTCAAACTTATGGAGTGCAGGATGAAAAGGGACATCTCACAGATATCCTTTTCTCTCACTCAAGGGATGCTTAAGTTCCCCTTAAGCATGGTGAACCTTGTGTCCAATTTCCCATTGGCTTATGATGCCAGTAATGCTATCCTAATGATATTACTAGGACACTTGATTGGAAGCTGGGAAATTCCAACACTCTTCAGACCTTTGGAAGTTTGTAACATCTTTCTTCAGTTGAGGTTGGAGTGAGAAGAATGAAGAGACCTGGCCAAAGCCAAAGCCTCCATTTTTTTCTCTTCTGCACTTCCTCCCCCTCAGTGCAGCATCTGTTCAATTGTTTTCCTTGAAAACCACTCACTGTATTTTCTCTGCTTGCCACAAACTCTCAATAAATCCAGTTAATGTGATACTTCTAGTCAAGATCCAGGGCCATGATAAAAACAGCTGATTGGAGTAGACTTCCTCTCTGGTGTCATTTCACTTGTCAAATGTCTTTTGAACACTTTTCACACATAGTATAAGGTCTGTGATTGTTTGAATAAGACATGTTTTCATCTAATAAAGGTATTAGGATAAGATTGGATGGAGTGGTTTAACCCCTTCCTTATGAATGTAAAGCTTATATTTGTGGCTAAAGCTGAAGTTAGCTGAAATGTGGGTTAATTCTTTATAATATGAAGGAGATAATTTAATCATAGATTTAGAACTGGAAGAAATCTCATCATCAATTCTAATCCTCCCCTGTTCTCCCTTTTTAGAGATGGGAAAACTGAGGCCACAGAGATAAAGTTATTTGCCCAAAGTCATACAAATAACAAGTGTCAAGTGCAGGATTTGTACCCAGTTTTGCTGATTCAAAAGCTAATTTTTTTTTGCCATTATTCCATTCTGTCAGAAGGGGAAATAACCTGAGGACATTATAAAGTTATAGAATTCTTCTAGAGGTTGGATTGTGGTGGAATAGCTAATAAAGAGAGAAAGGCAGAAAAGTTAAAGACATGTGATATCACATATCACATGAGTGTATTTAATATTTTGATTGTTGACATAGGAAGGAAGGAAACTATGTGCCAGGCCTTGTGTGCCTAAGCATTTATCATATCATTTGATTTCACAACAAACTTAGAAAGTAAATGATATCTCCATTTTACAGTTGAGGAAATTGAGAATGAGGTTAAGTGACTTTTATAGGATCATATAAATATTGTCCAAGTTAGATTTGAACTCAGATTTTTCTGACTCCAGGTCCAACATTATTCTATCTTGCTATCTCCAACAAGGGAGTAATATTTAATGAAGATTGAAAACAGAAGGTATATTTAATGAAGATGACAAATTCTGACTTCATTGTATGGATTTAGGGTGATTTCAAAACTAAAAAGTTATGTAGAAGAGATAAAATGGGAAGAGATGTATAGATTGTTTTGTTACTGACGTAGAGCTGGTCCTCAAAATTGCCCTAGAAAAAGAGTCCAAGTAAAACCTAATTGTACACTCTGAAAGTTGAGGTTGTGGATGAAGAATTATCAGTTGAAAGGATAGGGGCACTAGGTAGCACAGTGGATATTGTCAGGCCTGGAGTTGGGAGGACCTCGGTTCAAATGTGGCCTTATATACTTCCTAGCTGTGTGACACTGGGCAAGTCAATTAATCCTAATTGCCTAGTCCTTACCACTCTACTGTCTTGGAGTCAGTAGTTAGTATTGATTCTAGTAGTTAGTATTGATTCTAAAACAGATGAGTTTTTTTTTCCTTAAAGAGAAAGGGTGAATAGTAGAGGAAGAATTAAAGAAATCTAACTTGGAGGGTTGAGAGGAGAGTGATAATGAATTTTTTTTACAATATTGAAATTTAATTTTTATTTTCACTTCCAAATTCTCTCCCTCCAACTCCCCACCCATGAGTTAAGAGATATTATTATCATATATATGATTTCATATATATATATAATCGTTCAAAACATTTCTGCATTAGCCATGTTAAAAAATGAAAGAAAATAAAGAAAGAAAATTAATATGCTTCAATGTGCCCTCTGAAGCCATTAGTTCTCTACCTGGAGGTGGATAGCTTTTTATATTGTTTTATGACATACCTTAATGAAGATTTATTAGTGTATGTAATTTTTAATTTTATGCATCTTTAATTTTAATTTTTTCTGTGCTATACATGCATTATCACACAAAACATATTTCCATATTATTCATGTTTACAAGTGAGTAATGTTATAAAACAAAAACCCTCAAACATATACCAAAGTAAACAAGTGATAAATCATAGGTTTTCATCTGCATTCCTATTCCAACAGTTCTTTCTCTAGACATGAATAGCATTCTTTTTTAGAAGTCCCTAAGAATCATACTGGATCATTGTATTGCTGTTAATCGCAAAGTCTATCACATTTGATCATTCCAAAATATTGCAGTTATTGTGCGCAGTTATTGTGCATGATGTTCGTTTTCCTGGTTCTGCTTATTTCATTCTCTATCAGTTCACGTAGTTCTTTCCAGCTTTTCTGAAATCATCCTGTTGATCATTTCTTATAGTACAAGAATGTTCCATCACCATCATGTACCATAATTTATTAGCCATTCCCCAATTTAGAAACATTCCTTTAATTTTCAATTCTTTCCCACCACAAAAAGAGTGACTTCCCATTTTTTAAAAATCTCTTTGGGAGTATAGTGGTATTATTGGGTCAAAAGGTATCCATTCTTTTATGGCCATTTGGTCATAATTCCAAATTGCCCTCCAAAATGATTATATTAGTTCATAACTCAGTCAGCAATGCATTAATGTTCTCATTTTGCCACATTCCCTCTGACATTTATCATGTTCCTTTACTGTTATATTGTTCAATTTGATAGGTGTGAGGTGGTACCTCAAAGTTGTTTGAAATTTGCATTTCTCTCATTAAGCAGGATTTAGAACATTTTTTCATATGATTATTGATAGCTTTGGTTTCTTCATGGGAAAACTGCCTATTCATATCCTTTGATCAATTGGGGAATGACTTGGATTCTTATATTTTTCAGAAATGAAATCTTTTATCAAAAGAACTTAATGAAGATTTAAACCAAAATAAATCTCATATATTATAAAAATTAATATAGTTTAAGAATGAGTTAGGGTGAAAAATACAAGATGGTGTTTCTTCAATAACTTCCATAAAATTAAAGATGTATAATTAATGTGTTAGTTTGTTTTAAAAATTATCCTACAAATAGCTTTATTGTCCTTTTTTCTCTCCATACAGAGCTTTTGCGCTGCCTTACATCAAGAACTTAAAGAATACTATAGACTACTTTCTGTTTTACACTCTCAGGTAAATTTACATTTACTTTTTTTTAGTTGCTTAGTTTTTAGTGTTTCAAATGCATAATGATTGTAGCCCAGGAGTATGTTTTAAATTATCTGCATATTCTAAAAATAAGAGTCGTGTTTATAAAGTTTTTCACTGTAACCCGTAGAAACCATGTAGTTTTGGCTTATTTCATAGTTGAGAGATAAGTTCCATTTTAGGGAAAGGTTTAGGAAATCCTGTGGCATAATTAAGGTGCCCTATTTCCCTATACGTAATGTGTTCTTTGTGCTTTGAAACAATTAGTGGACTTCTTGAAACTCGGCCTTCTTTGTCATTTTCTTCCTTAAAAAATGCTATTTTTTTGCTTTACTCTCACCTACATTTTCTTTTATGTCTCTTTCCCTTCCCAGAGAGTCGTCCTTTTTAACAATAAATATAAAAGTGAACAAAAAATAATTAGTTTAGCAAAACTAAACTGATCAATACATCAAAAATATCTTTAATCACTTTTAAAAATTAGAATAATCAATTTCATAAAATCAATTTAAATAAAACAAAAAGTAATGTAATATATATATATTTTTTCCTGAAGTGATAGTTCTTACTTTTTGTCTTATTGTCTTTTATTTCCTAGCTTCAGCTAGAGGATGATCAAGGTGTAAATTTGGGACTTGAAAGCAGCTTAACACTTCGTCGTCTCCTAGTCTGGACATACGATCCCAAAATAAGATTGAAGACCCTTGCAGCACTGGTTGATCACTGCCAAGGTCTTTTTTCATTTATTAGAACATATTCTTCTTGTACTTGTTCCATTTTTAAAGGCAGTAAGGCCTAGACCACCATTTAAGTTACAAATAAGTTGCTAATTTGCAGTCACAGAAGGAGTTTCCATATGATAAATTTCTTGCACTGATTTTACAGTTGCAAAACAAAAATGAGCTCTCAGCTAATTTAAAATTTTCATTTACTCTAAACTTTAAATAAGCTATTTGAAATTAAGTTTGAGAGATGTGACAATAGCCAAATCAAATTTGATTTTTTTCTTCCATTTTGCCTTTTAATCTTTTTTGGATAATATTTTTAGAACATTTAGAAATTAGTCTGGTTAACAATTGAAATAGAAAGGATTATCTGTGTGGCACTATTTCTGGTTGCTGTAGTGACTGACTATACTCTGGTTTGAGACTAGAGAGTGCTGCTACTAAGTACGGGGACACACTTGATGGTACTTAGTTACAATGGAGGTAGAGGTAATACAGAGATAGAGAGATATGGAGCCACAGGGGATACTGTTAAAGGGGAATGCTCTGAGGTTTGCCTACTGATCCCTACTGATGACTAGTGAATCAGTATTCCTCCTAATCTCCTCCTACTCTCTCTCTCCCTCCTTCAGTGCTCCTCCCTGTCTCCCTCACCTCCCAGTTCTTCTTGAAGCCTTTGGCTTCTTCCCTGCCCCTTGAGTGAACTATAAAATACTCAAGTTTTCTTTCTCAGGAAAGGGGTTTATTGTGATAACAGGTTGGGAAACTGAGGTAAGAGGGATGAAGGTTTCCCTAAACTACAAGGAGAATTTTGGAGGGTTATGGAAATAATCAGTATTGTCATAAACCGTGACAGAGAGACAGTTAGAGAGATGGATGGAGGACAACTGTTTAAAGTCTTCTTTCTTTTTCACAAAGCCAAAGAAAGTCTCTCCTTCAGCTTGGCTTTCCTCCAACTCTTGATCAGTCAAATCTCAGAGAGAGCAGAGGTTTCCCCTTGATCAGAAAGCCTAAAACCAAGCCAGCCCTACAAGGGTCCTTCACCCATTGACAGAAGCTAATCGGGATCAGTTCTCAGCTTCTTCCCCTTCAGTCAGGCTCAACTCCCAGAGCCAGAGAGACAAAGTCAGAAGTCCAAGTTCCTGCTTCTTCTCCTCTCTGAGGCCAAACCCCCAACTACCTCTCCTGGGAACATTCCATTTGGAACCTTCTCCTTGATTGACAGGCAGGTCAGATCCCCAGCTTGTTTCTTGCATCTTATCTTACAAGTCCTTTCTCTCTCCATGCCTCTACCACACAATGTAAAGTTAAAATATTGAGAAATTATTTTGAATCTTCTGACTAATAGTTTAGAAACGGTTTCACAGCATTAACTGTTTTTTAGAATTATTCCTACTCTTATTAGGTCCTATGACAGAGAAGGTTTGTAAAGGGTCTCAAGCCCTCTCTGTGTTCTGGTATGACTATATTTAAGTCATTTCAGTTAAGAAGTTATTCTTTTAAAACTTCTGAAAATATCTCAACCTCCTTGGGTAAGTTATTTTTATATTTCTCAGTCTTTGGCTGTGAGGAAAATTTTCTCTTTCTTTGAAACAGATGTCTCATATTACAGCTTAGTTCCATTTCCTTTAGCTGTTTCAAATGAAGATGTCAGCCTTACAGATTTACAGAATCTCATAATTTAAAGGTATCCTTAAAAAATAAATAAACAAAAACTCAATCCATACGTTAACCCCTCTATAAAATATTTGCTAGGGGGCAGCTGGGTAGCTCAATGGATTGAGAACCAGGCCTAGAGATGGGAGGTCCTAGGTTCAAATCTGGCCTCAGACACATCCCAGCTGTGTGACCCTGGGCAAGTCACTTGACCCCCATTGCCTTGCCCTTACCACTCTTCTGACTTGGAGCCAATAAAATACACAGTATTGACTCCAAGACAGAAGGTAAGGGTTTTTAAAAAAATACAAAATAAAAAATAAAATATTTGCTAATAGGTATCTAGTTCTTAAATAAATATCTTTAGTGAGGGGAAACCCACTCTCTTGAAGCAGTCTCTTCCATTTTTGGACAGGTCAAATAATTGGGATTTCCCCCCTTCAAATATAACTTTGCCTCTTTAAACTTTTCATACATTGCTCCTTCTTTTTGCTCCTGGGCTCCAACTAGTTAAATTCCTGTTCCAAGAGAGAACCCTTCAGATACTTGAAGACTGGTTTCATTTCCTGTCTAATTCTTGTCTTCAGGTTAATCAACCTCAAATACATATGGAGACCTTTGTTGTTCCTTATTGACTTTTTTAAAAGTCTCCAGGTTATTGGTGTCTTTTCTAAATTATGGTACCTAGAACTGAACATAATATTTTGGACATGGTTTGACAAGGGCAGAATAGAGCAGAACTATCACCTCTGCAGTCCTGAGAATCTCAGTATTTCCTGAGGGAGTAACATCCAATTAGAAGAGATTGCAATCTTTTCCAATTTGAAGAATCCTAATTTCTAATACTTTTCCCTATTGTTCTCTCTAATATTTCTTTATTTTTCATCTGCTCTAAAGTTCCTTCATGCTTTCTTTATAACTTTTTTTTTAACCTGTGACCTTCCTTCTGTCTTAGAATTGATACTAAGTACTGGTTCCAAGGCAGAAGAACAGTTAAGGACTAGTCTACTGGGCTTAAGTGACTTGCCCAGAGTGACAAAACTAGGAAGTATCTGAGGTCAGATATGAACCCAGGACCTCCTGGCTCTCTATCCACTGAACCACCTAGCTGCCCAGTTCCCTTTTACTTTTAAATTCTCTTCATGGCACTGTATTAGGGAATATAAAGAATTTGCCCTCAAGGAAGCCTGTAAAGTATAAATCAATCCTTAGTTCTTGTGGTGTCTAATAATTATGGAGTGTGACAAAGATATATTTTATCTTTTTTATTGATATTTATATAACTGAGGCTTTATAAATACTCTAAACACAAAATACAGCATAATGGAATTTCATAAGAAATTCCTGGCTATCAACAAATGAAAAAAATTTTTTAGCTATAAATACATTTGATAACTGAATTAAATGAAAGTAGAATTTTGTATTAAAAGGATGACTAATTAGGATTTTTTTTTGTAAGGTATATACTCAGCTTAGTCAAATTTAGTTACTAAAGAATTTTAGTACTTTGGATTGGTGATTTCATAATCATGGATATTAAGCTCTACATCTTTTTCTTTTTTGTGATTTTTGTTGCATGAGAATTATTCTTTCCATTATTTCTTTACAAAGGATCTTCCCAGTACTGATGGCTTTCCTCTCATACTTTGAATATATTAGGAGTACTATTGTACCATTTGGACTTTTTGTCTCTTTTCATTTTCATTCCCTTTTTGGTAATGCTCACTATTGATAATATCTTATATATGACTTCTTATGTGAAAGTCATTGTTGGTAACATTGTACTATATTTTATGGTCACTCTTGCATGTTGGTTTTTTTGTTAATTTTATTCTCAGATTGTGATATTCTAGATCAATGATGGCAAACCTTTTAGAAACAGTTTCAGGCCTTCCCCCACTGTCCTCCCCTCCTCCCCCCACTATATGCTGTGCTCCCCACCTTCTCTCCCCTCTTACACCAGACAGTATATGGAGGAAGCCCTCTGCTTCCCTCCAGCACTGATCCCTTCTAGCTATGTGCCATGCTGTGAGCTATGCTCCCCTCAAACCTAGCTTCTCTCCAACCCCACCATGGGAATTGCCTGCACCACAGACTCCACAGGCTGCCATCTGTGCCATGCCTTCAAGCATGTGAGACTCTCCCTCACCCCTCCATGCCATAGCCAGACAGGGAGAGAGGAAGGGCTCCCATTGGCTGCTGGGCAGAGAGACAGAGAAGTGAGGAATGTCCTCAGGTGCATAGAGAGGGGGAGGGAAGAAGCTCTACCCCGAGTCCCTCTGCCTTTCTAATAAGGAACTCAGGAGTGCCCACAGGGAGGGTTCTGCATGCCATTTTTGGCACCCATGGCATATGTTTGGCATCATTGTTCTAGATCCATTATGAGAATGTTAAAGAGATTTATGATAATGAGTATTTTGGGACCATTGAAAACATTGTGCCATTTCCTAAATGCTCTCAAACTTGGTTTCTTTTCCTGTTCAGAATAGGGCCTCAATCCCTGTCATTCACCTATAATGCCTATTCAAGATTTTCATATTGATAGACTAGTTTGACATGCTGACTACTCATTTGTATGTATGTAATGTAGTGTATGCCATGGGCCATCTGCTTGGTTTTTCCAGTATGGATGGAAACATTAGTCTCTATTTTATTACTGTTGATTTCATTTAAGCAACTATGTAATGACCTAAGATTTGATGCAATTAATATGTTCTGTTTGAAGAACTACATATCAATATCAATAGAGAATCTTTTTACTTGAACTTTGTGCAGGACAGCTATCAATGCCCTGTAACATTATGGCTAGTTCTGTGTGTCTTTTAAAATGTAGTTTTTAGGAAATCTCCTTTGAAATTCTGTCTTTTGTCCACTCGTTTCCATCAATGAAATCATCCATAGTCTTTGTTTTTTTCATTAACTACATTTTGCCTTTTTTATGAAGTGATGCTCCTTAATGATTTAGGATGCCATCAACCTTTGTAATATTTTGAAGCTACATCCATACTCTAAATAAGTGTTACCCTTGGTTGCCTGTATTTCTTCTTGTGTTTGCAATTTGAGTGATTTCTGGGCTTTTTCCAACTCCATGTTGTGATTATTTCACTTAAATTAAGTGTTTATAAGAAACATTGAAAGTCGGAGTAAGTTTTCATTTTGTTCATTTTCCATTTTTCTTATTGGTTTGCTTGTTTAACCAGGTTAGGTTGAAGAAGCTGCACATAATATAATTTTTTTTTCATCTTTATTCTTTTTCTTCTTTGTTGGTCACTGAGCTAGGCCAGGTAAGAGCCTAATGTAGCTTCTGTACCTGTCAGTAGTGTGAAGGAGCCCATGAGTTGACTCTTTTTCAAGCCTGGGTGAGGTTGGGAGAAAAAATCTTCAAACATTCATGATATATAGATAAATCTTTTGAATAGTTTATAGACATTTTGGCCTTTTAAAAACTTCTTTATCTGGAATCATATTTTCAACATTTTACTGAAGTAGTTGCAATAAGTTTAAGTTACTGACACTAAGAACATAAACTCCTTGAGGACAAGGACATATATTTTTGTCTATTTCATGAACATTTAGCAAAGTGCCTAGAATATAGTTGTGTTTAGTACATATTTTTTATTGATTATGCCAAAAGAAAATCTATTGCAGTTTCATAGATGTTGTACTTTCAAGTATCTCTAAATCTACTTTCTATTTTAGTAGGAAGGTAAGCATATCCACACATTTACTTCTCTCCATAACCCCTTGCCCATTCTCTAATCTTAAGAGAATTAATAAGAAATGTTTTAAAGAGGTAGAATTGAACTCATCAGAAATGATTACAGGAAATATTGCTTAATTTATTTTTTTGTTGCTAATTTTGGTGTTTATGACATTTCTGTGAGCAATAGGGGTAATATTTACTGATTCTGCAACTTAAAATACAACTCCTAGAATAAACAAAAGAGTGAATATTACTAAGATTTATTATATAAAATGCTAAAAATCTTACCTTAAGTTGTGAATGTATTTCTTATTTTTCATTTGGCAAATATCTTTGTGACTTGAAAAGCATACTTTAGTTATAAAAATCTTCATTTAATAGTCATTTTTATATTGCTTTTTTTGATTGTGATGGTTTCATACCAATGTCTAAATTAAACCTAAATTATAAAAATATTAAAATTATGCCTAAATCAAATGAATTGATAATCAAATTAATTTGTATAAATTTAAATGTTAAATTAAGAAAACCTATATCAGAACATTTTATTCTCTGAAAATTCTACTGTATGTTGAAAATTTAATTCTATTTTTAAATGAGATGGGTTAAAGTACTTTGAAAACTCTTAAATACTCTATAAATGTAAGATACTCTTTAAATGCTTATAATAGCTTCCTTCATTACTGTTCTTCCTCCATCCCACTCTCCTATTCTTCCTTCACCCTTCCCTTCCTCTTTTCCATCCTCCCTCCTTTTTCCCCTTTTCCCATCTTGTCTATGTTGACAGTGAAGTGAATAATCACAGGTAGTATCTCATTCTTTTTTTTTTTTTAATTTTAAACCCTTACCTTCCATCTTTGAGTCAATACTGTGTATTGGCTCCAAGGCAGAAGAGTGGTAAGGGCTAAGCAATGGGGGTCAAGTGACTTGCCCAGGGTCACACAGCTAGGAAGTGTCTGAGGCCAGATTTGAACCTAGGACCTCCCATCTCTAGGCCTGGCTCTCAATCCACTGAGCCACCCAGCTGCCCCCCAGTATCTCATTCTTATTGATCCAGGAACTTCTTTGACCTGGTCTGTTTCTGACCTGGATCATTTTGCCTCCTCTTCAGGCAAATTTGCTTGCCCTCTGATCCTGGCAGCTCATTTGTTAGTGCTGACCTTAAAGTGGCCAACTAATTAGAATAGCTCACCATCTTGGAATTCTTGAGCTCAAGAAATCTTTCAGACTTTATTAGTCTCTCTGGTAACTGAGACCACAGATAGGTGACACCATGCTCACCTCAAGTCTTTAACCTCTTCCTGGAATGCCTTCTTGGTCTAGCATTACCTAAGACCTAACTTAAGGGGAAAAAATAATTAGTCCTGGAGCAAGAAATTATGTATTTAAATCCTATCTCTCTGATTGCTACTACTTTAATGTTAAAATTGATCACTCATAATTTCTAAAAATTAGTATTTTTTTTCCACAGGAAGGAAAGGTGGTGAACTAGCATCTGCTGTCCATGCTTATACTAAAACAGGAGATCCATATATGAGATCCCTAGTACAGCACATTCTCAGCTTGGTGTCACATCCCGTTTTGAATTTTCTTTACCGTTGGATATACGATGGAGAGCTGGAAGATACATACCATGAAGTAAGTGATAATGCAATATTTTTAAGTATATATGATATCTAGGTAATAAATATCATTATTGATAATTTTAACATTTCATTCCTCTTACTATCGCTTTACATTTTTGTAGTTTTATAATTTTTCCAAAATGCTTTCTTGTTTTATTTTCTCATCTTTACATATCTTTTAGGTTATTAGAATTCATATATTCTCAGTTTTTATAAATGTAGAAATCAGTGCACAAGAGGCAAGTATTTGATAAATAAAATCTGAGCAGAAATTTAAGAAGTAATAGAGGTTATCAGTTTAGATGTTTCTGAAGAAATCAGTGAAAATCAATGTTTGTCAGTGAAATTCCTTGTTAGGTGTATCTGATTTGAGAAAGTTTGATCAGAGATACACATTTGAAGTTGTGCGAGTAGCATGTTACTTAAAATTCTTGATCTTAATTTTTTGATTCCTAAAAACATCATTTTGATGCTTCATATACCATATCATGAGAATGATTGTGGACTCATTTCAGAAATGTAGTTATTGTAACAGAGTTTTGGCAGGAACATGGCATTAAGAATTAAGAACACCAGGATCCTTTCCTTTGATTTATCACTAAATATTGTATTTTTAAGAGTAAATAAAAATATTCGGGTAGCAAACTGGGCTTACTAAAAGAAATAATTGAAATGACATTAGGAAATTTGAATTCTAGTATTTATTTAGAAGCTCTTGGGCCTATATTCTCTCCTTTTGTGATTTATTTACTCCATAGGTTATTATCTTCTTTATCCAGATGATTCCCACATCCATATATTTATCCCTGATTTCTCTGATCAACTTTAGCTCTGTATTACTGACTTTATGCTGTGCTGTAAGCATGAACTCAATATGACTTAAATGAAACTCATTATTTTCCTTAAACCTACCTTTCCTTCACATTTTCCTTTTTCTGTAGAAAATAGTCTCATCCTTTAGGTGTTGCAATTTATATCCTTGATACCATCCTTAACACTTTCTTCTCCTTCATCTACTGTAGCTAACATTTTCCAAGGCTCTCTGTACAACATTTATTTTATCTCTACTATTTTCTCCTCTCATATTACTATTATCCTATTTCAAAGTCCTTCATCACCTCTCATTTTTCTAATTGGTTTGTCTGTTTCCAGTGTCTCTATACCATCTGTCACATTGCTTAAAAAAAATCATCTTCTGTAGGTAGTATGTCTGATTATTATTATCCTCAGAACCTCCTTAGTCTAACCTTTTAAGGCCTTCTTTTTCTGACTCTACTCTATCATTTCATACTGTAATAAAGGAGTTGTTTTTTTTTGTGTGTGGGGAGAAGGCAAGAACAAAGGGAGGAGGAGCTGATGTTGGTTTTGGCCTAAGAAATAGAGGGTAAGTCCGTTCTTTCCCTCTTTCAGTCTCCCTCTAGCTATGGCTCCTCACTAAGCCTGCCTGTTCACTACCCACTGGAAGTGTTTTTCTAAGTAGTAAACTTCTTTCTTCTAGGGAGAGAGGTCACTTCTCTCCCCTCTCAGCTGTAACTGCCCTTCACTCAGTCTTGAGTCAGTTAAAGTTTGGTAACAAGTTAATTCTAAACAACAGGGATGAAGGATAAAGTTGAATTGGCAGATAGATTGGGGTCAGGAGTGAAGAGGGAAAAGGGGATCCCTAGCTAGCTAAACTCTTCACTCCAAAGTTAGGCAACCCTGGTTTGATGGCCTGAGCCTTTGAGGAGTTCAGAGTGATGAACCCTGGCTTTTAGCACTACATAGCAGGTGTCTCAAATCAAGGTGAAAAGGGAGATTGTGATAAGTCTTCTTGTGGACTCCAAGTCTCTGTCTACTCGTTGGTTTGGGAGGTTCAGGGAAGGAAAGATTTCTTGGATTGGGATCCAGTCAAAAGTGGACCTTCTCTTTGTCAGTCTCAAAACAGAGAGAGAAAGCAGACCAACTGATTCCTTCTGGGTTGTTCTTTTTCCCAAGGTTCCAAACCTTCTCAGCCCATCCCCCCTAATGCTGATGGAATTTTTGCAGTCTCTCCAGACTTTTTCCATTTCAAAAGTCTCTGGATTTTCCTCTCTCACATCTCCCCGTTTTTGTCTTGTCAACACGTGATGCCATCTTGATCCCATGCAAATTTCTTACCTTAATTCTATTCCTATGATAATCTGTCTATTTTTATTTGTTTGCCATTCCCACTTAATATCTCCCACCCAAAATAACAAATCTTTACCTAAACTGTCTATGTCCTATTCTGAAACCTATCTTATGGTAAGATCTGGGTTACAGGAAAATTTTTTTTTAGGTTTGGTATATAATTATAATGTTTTTGTTCAATGTAGCAATTTTGATTTGGTGGGGGTAACAATTTTTAACAATCCAAAACAAAGTTTATCCCTAAGTAATAACAATGTATTATGCAACAATTAAGTAAAAGTAAACTTTCCTATTCTTTATATCTCTAATGATTATTTGAAATGTTAACACTCAAAATTTCTATGTATATGCTTATTTCTCTTTTTCCTCTAAGATGTGGTTTAATCTTTCCCTAATGCTAACTCTCTGTGTACAGAATTTCCTTTTCCTCCCTAAACTATTCTTTCCCTGTCTGTTAATATGTTATGTTGGGTTAATATGTTAATTCTTTCCTATCTTATGTTAGTTTATTAGCTGTATAGTATTCTACATATGTACATTATCATTTCATACTTACTTAATGTTATTCCTTTTCATTCCAACATCACTGAAATAGCTGTTTCCCAAACTTGACGTTCTATCTCGTTCCCCCAGCATTAATATAAACCATTCCCAATGCCTTCATAATACTCCCCTTCATTTCACTCTCTCAGAATCTCAGTCTTTATGTGACACTCTAAAGTTAGGTATTACTTTCTCTCTGAATCTTTTCCTGATCCATCTTGTTGGGTTGTTGTTAGCATTTTCCCTCTTTCCTTAAATTCCTTTCTATTTAATAGTTGTGTTTATGTTCCTGTTTCTATAACTTCTGACAGTTTAGGTCAGCTTCTCCTCTGTAAGGGGGAAATGGGGTTAATTTTTAAAGGGTTGGGCTTGATTATTTAATAGTGTGGTTGCCAGGAATTTAGTTAATTCCAAAGAGATTTTATTTACAATTTATTTATAAAATGTAGAAAGAATGAAGTAAGAAATCAGAAAGAGGATAAGGCAAGATATCTAGCCTGAGCACTAAGTAATTTATTTTCAGCCCCTCCAGGCAGGGAAAATTAGTTTCAGCAGGCCTCGGCAAATCTGAGGACCTGGGAAGTGTCTCTCAAGAGTAGGTCTTTCCTGAGGCTGGTCTCTTCAGAGAAAAACCAGCAGTTAAGAGTCAACCTTTCACTCACCAAGTGTCATTCCAGTCAGCAGATTCTTTATCAGCCTCACCAGGAAAACAAGGTCTCACATCCAGTCAGCAGATCAAGGAATGAAGACTTGTCCTCCGTTTCCACTTCCAAAAAATGAAAGACTTATCTCTCTCAGGAAGTATCAGCTCCTTTTCAAGATGCTTCCTTTGCTTCAATTCCTGTTTCTTCCTCTAATTCTTTGTCTACCAATCACAGTTGACATTCTGTTCTAGGACTGCTCAGAAGGCAGTCAGTCGATTCTGATTCATCACCTACTATCGCACACGTGGGTCACAGACTTCCACCACTCATGTGTGAATGGGGTGTTTGTACCTTTAGTGATTAAATCTAAAATGGGCAGACCTTCATATTAAACTTTTATGAGTAGGATGTTTACACATTTGGGCATTAAATCTAAAAATAGTGAGGGGTTACAATTTAATCTTCACAATCAGGGGAGAGTTAAGTATTTTCATTGTTATAATCAAGGGAGAATTAAATTTAATCTTCATACCTCCTACATAATTTCTCTTTTAGCTTCCATGACTGCTCTCCAGTAGAATGTAAGCTCTTTGAGGGCATTGACTTTTTTTAAAATCCCCAGTGAAGTATTAAAAATTGGATAGCATAAATTTTTAATGAATTCTACTGTTTAATAGTTCATAACTAGGGAGTGTAAGGATGATATTAGAAAATAAGTATTGTTTTATTAGTTTAGGAATAAGAAGTAAAGTGGCTGCTTGAGAAAAGAACTGGAGTTTGAAGCAGAGCTGAAAAAGCATGTTAATTTAACCCGTTGACAGTTTAAACCATTTCTCTATGTTAATTACTCTTTGGCAGTTGGGAGTTGGTCTCTGGCAGTTGGCAGAGACACACTATCAGAGACTCTCTCTCAGGACTGGAGGAGGTAACATCTTTGCCGCTTTCTCTGTCTGAGGGAAAGATCTGAAGGAGCTCAATGTTTTCCTTTCCCAACTTGGGAAGCAGTATTGAATATTGCTGTTTTTATAGATTGGTTTATATCTGAAAACACCAAAGAAAAACCTGGACTTTGGTTTGCACTCTGAGTCTAAGACTTAACTTATAATTATAATTTGAAGGTGAAGGTAAGATTTAATTAGGATAATAGCAGTAGTTTTTATTTAGATAGTATAAATTTGGGTTAGTCAGATCAGGAAGGATTAGTGTAGCCTCAGTTCCTTGTGGAACCTGGGAGTTTATTTGGGTAGGTTTAGAATCCCTTAGAATTAGAAATCCTTTATTTAACCTTATATATTTCAAGAAATACTTTATGTTTATAATAAGTCTCTTTAGTGTCCTTGCACCTGGCCCTGAAGGGAAATTTATATTTGAGCTTCACTTCATCACTGAGGATACTTTTGATTGCCTGTAACAAAAGTATCCAAAAAGTTTTAAACAGTTTCGAACCTATATTGGAAGTTTTTCTATCTCTATTTTGTTTAGCTTGCCATTATTATTTTTTTATTTTTATAGGATCAAGATTCCAGATAATGTAATGATAGAAAAAATATAAATGCTTTGTGTAGTGAGGAATGCTTCTCATTTTTACAGCTAAGTATGAAGTGAACTTTTATTTGTTCATTAATAAACATCTTAGTGGAAGAATGGGATTTGAGCTAGAAAAATCTGACTCAACAAAACTTCATCAGATTTGTAAACTTAAATTCTTCTAGCTCTTAGCTGTTATAACTTATGGTAGTAGGATTTGATAAAGCATTTCCTTTGTTAGAATTATCTTTACTTCTTGTTCAGTTGTTTTTTAGTTATGTCCAACTCTTTTTGTGATACCATTTGGGATTTTCTTGGCAAAGATACTGGAGTGGTTTGCCACTTCCTTCTCCAGCTCACTTTATTCTGTGGCAAACAGAGTTAAGTGACTTGTACAGTGTCATATAGCTAGTAAGTCATTTGAGTCCAGATTTGAACTCAAGAAGATGAGCTTTTCTGATTTCAGGCCTCCCACCTTATCCACTGCATGACCTGTCTTTGCTACTTTTAGTATATTGAAGGTCACCTGTTCTTTATTTAGAGAATGAGGTAAATTATGGTCAATATTTTGAAAACCAAGTTGTTGATTATTTAACTTGAATATTATAACTTAAACAATTATAACCATATTAAGTAGTTTCAGTTTTACCCTGGATCATTCATAAACTTCTTGGAATGTGAGAGCTGTTGAAAGAAAATAAAATTAAATATTTAACTTTAGGCTATTAATATCATATTTTTGTACATTGATATATAGCATGACCTAGTGGACCACAAATGAAACACTTCTTATTTATGATACCTTCATTGCCATTGACTTATTTGGATACATGGAAATATTTATATGTATGTGAATATGTAGTCATTAGAAATAGTCATATACATATAAATGTTATTCTGATATTATAGTTATAGCTAACAGTAATAAAATACTATATACGTCTTCACTGTTTCTGGTTTTTTTCTTGTTAGCTACACCAAAGTAGCTAGTGTTTTTGGATGTAGTTTCTGAATTCTAGTTTTCTTTTTCAAAAGGAACATAACTTGAATTTTGTATCAATTTAATTAAAAAAAATGGAACTGTTGAGACTGGGACTTCTGGGTAAATATGGCGGCAGTCTAGATGCAAGATTCTTCCTCTCCTCGGCACCCACTGATTTAGACTACCTCAAAAGACCAAAAAAACCAAATTCATAAGAACAAAGGAATTCTACAGTAGGGGGAAGCGTTGAAGGTACATGGGATTTGGGCATTTCCACACTATAAGGGGGTGAAAAAGTTCCCATCAAGACATGAGCTGACCTACCCTCCCCCACCCCAGCTATAGAGCCAGAATCAGAGCCAGTGTACACTAGAATCAGCAAGGGAGAAAGAGACACCTCTAGAGTGAGTAAGGGGCACCTCTAGGTCCTTGACAGCTGACTAAGACCAGCAAAGACCTACCCCTGAGAGCAGCTACACCTGAATCCCAAGCAGGCTGAAGAGCACAGACTGTGGACACTCATAGGAAGATAACACAGAGAAGGGCAGCAAATAGCAGAAGCTGTGGAGATTTGAGAGCTTGCCTCAGGCAAACTCCTTGCTACTTAACTCCATACACAGAGAGCCTGCCCATCTCACTCAGATTTCTAATTAAAAAGAGAAGGAAAAACCTCCATGGTGATGGTAAATTGTGCCCTGGAGTTACAATCTCCCTTCACCAAAAATAAACAAAAAGAGGGGGTTTACCCTGGAAATTTTTTACGGAGGAAAAACCCAGGCTACAGAGGAAATAGAGGAGGAAATTTAAATAAACCAAAAACCTTCCAAAAAAATTGGAAATTTTCCACAAGCTTTTGAAGAATCTAAATTGGATCTTATCAAAAAGATGGAAGCCTTCTGGCAAGAAAAGTGGGAAATAGTTCAAAGAGAAAAATAACAGTTTAAAAGACAAGAACTCCCAATTGGAGAAACAGCTGGAAGCCACAAAAAGCAGGATAGACCAAACTAAAAAGGGAAACCAGTCTTTAAAGACCAGAATTGGGCAACTGGAAGACAATGATCTTGCAAAACATTATGAATTAATAAACAAAGTCAGAAGACTGACAAAATAGAAGAAAACATAAAATATCTCATTGAGAAAATGACAGATCAGGAAAACAGAGCAAGGAGAGACAATTTGAGAATCATTGGTCTACCTGAAAAGCCAGAAATAAACAGAACTCTTGACATCATACTACAAGAAATCATCCAAGAAAACTGCTCTGATGTTCTTGAACAAGGGGACAAAATAAACATTGAAAGAGTTCATAGAACACCCTCTTCAACAAATCCTCAAAAGACAACTCCCAGGAATGTAATTGCTAAATTCCAGAGCTTTCAAACTAAGGAGAAAATTCTACAAGAAACCAAAAAGGGGCAATTCAGATACCAAGGAGCATCAATCAGGATCACACAAGACCTGGCAGCTTCAACACTAAAGGACCCCAAGGCTTGGAACATGATATTCAGAAAGGCAAGAGAACTGGGTCTTCCAACAATGATCACCTATCCATCAAAACTGAGTATATACTTCCAGGGGAAAGTATGGGCATTCAACAAAATAGAAGCTTTCTAAGTGTTCGTAAAGAAAAGACCAGAACTAAGTGGAAAGTTTGATATCTAAACACAAAGATTAAGAGAAAAATGAAAAGGTAAATAAGAAAGAGGGAAAAGGGGAAAAATGTTTTTATATTCAAACTCTCTTCTTTAAGGGCTACAATTAGATCAAATTATATATATTAATATATGGGAAAATGTTATTTGTAACTCTGAAAAATTATATTCATTATTATAGTAATTAGAAGAATCATTCATAGGAAGTGATTTGGGCATTAAGGACTATAAGATGATATGCAAAAAAAAAAAGAGAGGCGGGAATCAAAGATGGCACCAAGAGATACTTGAAGAAATAAAATAAATAATGTGATCTTTATCATACAAAGATACACATGGGAAGGGGAGGGGAAGAATACTCTTAAAAGAAGGAGAGGGTGCTAATAGGTACTACTTAAACCTTAATCTCAGTGAAATCAATTCTGAGAGGGAAGAGCATCTAGATCCATTGGGGTCTTGAATTCTGTCTTATCCTACAGGGTAAGTGAGAAGGGAAAATTAAGGGGGTTGGGAGAAAGGGAGTACAAAAAGGGAGGGAAAGAGAAGGGGGAGCGAATTCAACAGACCCTAAAAAAAAAGAAGAGAACAAAAAGGGAAGGGCTAGAAAGGGAAGCATATTAAGGGAGGGGATTAGGGGGATTGATTAAAAGTAAACCACTGGTTTAAAATGATATAGCAGGAGAAGAAAGGAAAGAACTAGGAGAGGATATCAAAATGCTGGAGAATACATAAGTGACAATCATAACTTTGAACATAATTGGGATCAACTAACCCATAAAATGAAAACAAATAGAAGAGTGGATTAGAATCCAAAATCCTACCATATGCTGTCTACAAGAAACACACCTGAGGCGGGTAGATACTCACAAGGTTAGAATTAAAGGTTGGAGCAAAACCTATTGGGCCTCAATTGATAGAAACAAGGCAGGAGTCGCAATCATGATATCTGACAAAGCCAAAGTAAAAATAGATCTGATTAAAAGGGATAGGGAAGGAAATACATCCTGATAAAAGGGAGTATAGGCAATGAAGAAATATCAGTTATCAATGTGTATGCACCAAATGGTATAGAAGCCAAATTTCTAAAGGGGAAACTAGTGGAATTGAAGGCATAAATAGATAGTAAACTATAAGAGTGGGAGAACTGAACCTACCACTATGAAATTTAGATAAATCAAATAAAAAAATAAATAAGAAAGAGGTAAAATATGTGAAAGAAATCGTAGAAGAATTAGTGTTAATAGATACATGGAAAAAAATAAATAGGAACAAAAAGGAATACACCTTCTTTTCAGCAGCACATGGTACATTCACAAAGATTGACCATGTATGAGGTCATAAAAGCATGGCAAACAAATGCAGAAAAGCAGAAATAATTACTGCAACCTTTTCAGATCATAACGCAATAAAGATAATGATCAGTATGGATACATGGAGAGCCAAATCAAAAATTAATTGGAAATTATATAACATGATTCTCCAAAATCAGTTAGTTAGAGAATGAATCATAGAAACAATGAATAATTTCATTAAAGAAAATGACAATGATGAGATATCCTTTTAAAATCTATGGGATGCAGCCAAGGCAGTTCTTGGGGGGAAATTTATATCCTTGAGTTCATATATTAATAAATTATGGCAGAGGTCAAAAGCGAACACATTAAAAATCCTCAGAATAAAACTAAATTAGAGACCCTAAAAATTAAGGGAGAAATTAATAAAATCGAAAATGAAAGAACTATTAAACTAATAAGACTAGAAGCTGGTATTTTGGAAAAAAAACCAAATAAAATAGACAAAGTACTGGTCAATCTAATTAAAAAAAAGGAAAGAAGAAAACCAAATTAACAGTATCATAGATGAAAAGGGAGAGCTCACCTCCAATGAAGAGGAAATTAAGGCAATCATTAAAAACTATTTTGCCCAATTATATGGCAATAAATATGCTAATATAGGTGATATGGATGAATATTTACAAAAATATAAATTGCCTAGATTAACAGAAGAAGAAATAGATTTCTTAAATTATCTCATATCAGAAAAATAAATCGAGTAAGCCATCAAAGAACTCCTTAAGAAAAAATCCCCAGGGCCCGATGGATTCACAATTGAATTCTATCAAACATTCAAAGAACAGCTAATCCCAATACTATACAAACTATTTGCATAATAAGCAAAGAGGGAGTTCTACCAAATTCCATTTATGACACTAATATGGTACTGATTCCAAAGCCAGGTCGGTCAAAGATGGAGAAAGAAAACTATAGACCAATCTCCTTAATGAACATAGATGCAAAAATCTTGAATAGTATACTAGCTAAAAGACTCTAGCAAGTGATCAGGAGGGTTGTTATTCACTATGATCAGGTGGGATTTATACCAGGAATGCAAGGATGGTTCAATATTAGGAAAACCTTCCAGATAATTGACCATATCAACAAGCAAACCAACAAAAATCACCATGATTATCTCAAGAGATGCAGAAAAAGCCTTTGACAAAATAAAAGTCATTCTTATTGAAAACACTAGAAAGTATAGGAATAGAAGGGTCTTTCCTAAAAATAATTTAAAGTATTTATCTAAAACCATCAGCCACCATCATCTGCAATGGGGATAAAATAGATGCATTTCTAGTAAGATCAGGATTGAAACAATGATGCCCATCATCACAGCTGTTAGTTAACAGTACTAGAAACACTAGCAGTAGCAATTAGAGAAGAAAAAGAAATTGAAGGTATTAAAACTGGCAATGAAGAGACCAAGCTATCACTCTTTGCAGATGATATGATGGTATTCTTAAAGAATCCTAATGAATCAAATAAAAAGCTAATGGAAATAATCAACAACTTTAGGAAAGTTGCAGGCTAAAAAATAAAGCTACATAAGTCATCAGCATTTCTATATATCTCCAACATCTCAGCAGCAGGAACTAGAAAGAGAAATTCCATTCAAAAACACTCTAGACAATATAAAATACTTAGGAATCTATCTGCTGAGACAAACACAGGAACTATATCAAAACAATTGGAAAAACATTAACTGCTCATGGGCAGGAAGAGCTAATATAATAAAAATGACCATCCTACCCAAACTTATTTACTTATTTAGTACCATACCCGTCGAACTACTAAAAAACTTTTTTACTGAATTAGCAAAAACCCTAACAAAGTTTATTTGGAAGAACAAAAGATCAACGATATCCAGGGAAATCATGAAAAAAAGTGTAAAGGAAGGTGGTCTTGCAGTCCCAGATCTCAAACTATAATATAAAGCATTGGTCATTAAAACAATATGGTACTGTCTAAGAGACAGAAAGTAAAATCAGTGGAATAGACTTGGCGTAAGAGACTTCAGCAAGATGGTCTATGACAAGCCCAATGATCCCAGCTTTTGGGACCAAAATCCACTATTTCATAAAAACTGCTGGGAATATTGGAAACTGTGGGAAATATTAGGTTCGGGTGAACACTTCACACCATAAACCAAGATGAACTCAGAATGGGTGAAAGACTTGCACATAAAGAAGGAAACTATAAGTAAATTATGTGAACACCAAATGGTATATATGTCAGACCTTTGGGAAAGAAAGGTTTTAAAACAAAGGAAGATGTAGAAATAAGTCACAAAATGTAAAATAAATAATTTTGTTTACATCAAATTAAAAAGTTTTGTACAAAGAAAACCAATTCATCCAAAATTAGAAGGGAAGTAACAAATTGGGCAACATTCTTCATAACAAAAACCTTTGACAAAGGTCTAATTACTCAAATTTACAAAGATCTAAATCAATTGTACAAAAAATCAAGCCACTCTCCAATTGATAACTGGGCAAGGGACATGAATAGGCAATTTTCAGTTAAAGAAATCAAAGCTATTAATAAGCACATGAAAAAGTACAGATGAAAACAACTCTGTGGTATCACCTTTAACCTTGCATATTGACTAACATGACAGCGGAGGAAAGTAGTAATGAATTCTGGAAGGGATGTGGCAAAGTTGGGCCATTAATGCATTGCTGGTGGAGTTGTGAATTGCTCCAACCTTTCTGGAAGACGATTTGGAACTATGCCTAAAGGGCGCTAAAAGACCGTCTTCCCTCTGATCCAGCCATAGCACTGCTGGTTTTGTACCCCAAAGAGATAATAAGGAAAAATACATGTACAAGAATATTCATAGCTGCGCTCTTTGTGGTGGCAAAAAAAATGGAAAATGATGGATGCCCTTCAATTGGGGTATAGCTGAACAAATTGTGGTATATGTTGGTGATAAAATACTATCGTGCTCAAAGGAATAATCAAGTGTATGAATTCCATGGGAACTGGAACAATCTGCAGGAAATGATGCTGAGTGGAAGGAGCAGAACTAGGAGAACGTTGTATACAGAGACTGATACACTGTGATACAATCGAATGTAAGGTAAACTTCTCCATTAGTGGCAATGCAGTGATCCTGAACAACTCGGAGGGATCTATGAAAAAGAACACTATCCACATTCAGAGGAAAAACTGTGGGAGTAAAAACATAGAAGAAAAACAACTGCTTGATTACATGGGTCGAGGGGGATATGATTGGGAATGTAGACATTAAAGGAACATCTTAGTGCAAACATCAACAGCATGGAAATAGGTTCTGATCAAGGACACAAGTGGAATTGTTTGTTGGCAACGGGAATGGTGGGGGAGGGGAGGGAGGAATAGAATATCATCTTTGTAACCAAGGAATAATATTTGCAATTGACCAAATTAACAACAACAACAACAAAAAATAGAACTGTTATCTATCGTCAGTCAGGTCTAATGGTAGATAATCAAATTTATATGTTATTGAGATCTTTCTTTTTTTTTCCTCTTTAATACTTTGGACTTTGTGTTTCTATACAGGATGAAAACAATGAAAATACTCCCAAATTTGCTAGTCTTTTTAGTGAAAACTTATCACTAAATATCATTATCATTAAATATGGAATGATTATCTTAGGAACATTTTTGTTTCATTCCATTCTATAAACATAGTATAAAGAAAATGAAATCTTATTTAAAATAATAGCATATTTAAATTATGTTTAACATTATATTTATTGGGATTTGTGAAGAGATGATAACTGTAGTGTTGGGTCTCTCTTGTTAGGCTTAGGAAACTATGGATACTCCTTGTATCTTGGTATGACCTTCTTCATTTATTTAAATATCCTTTGTTCTAATAGCATATATTTGCAGTTTAATGACAAGCAACACATATCCATTCCACAAGATGGATAGTTTGTACCTTTATTTAACACCACTATTTAAAATTTATATATATTTGGTAGTTTGGACTATATATCTTGATATATCTCACAGTATCTCTTTGTATCTTTTGAGAAGCAGCATGTATAAAACAGTGGACAGGGTGTTGATATTGGAGTTAGTAGATCTAGATTTGAACCCTAACTCAAATCCTAGCAGCATTACCCTTAATTTTTTTCAGCTTGATATTCCTCATCTATAAAAAGGGGGCAATAATATGTCTACCATTTACATAATAGATTTGTCGTGAGGGTCAGTTAAAATAATGTACATAAAACCCTTGGCAAATCTTAAAATTCCAGTAATAGTAAGCTTCACACACACTCTCCAGTACTTATTATTAATTCAACTCACCCCAGAGGTGCTAGTCCTCCTTGAAACAGGGCTGCTCATCCACCTTTGGTGTTCATCTTTCATCCATTTCTCACCTTTGGTTTGAAGAAGCTGTATCATGTGTTGCAGCCACAACCTAGCAAAACTGTCCAAGCTGTTTAATTGTTTCAACAACTGGGCTAAATCAGGTTGAGGGTAACTAACAGATTTCATACTTGTTGGTGAGTTAGGGAAGTGCACACACACTCTTAAGCATGGAAAGACCTCCAGCGGAATGGGTAGATGAGAACAGTTTGTTTCAGTGGTCGTAAAGGTGACTGAAGTCTTTGTGAAGCACTTGGAACAGAAATTGGTTACACATCAAGGATGCCAAAGTCATCCACTCTATTTCAGGCCATTGCTAATGTAAAAATGCAGATTTGAACCCCGGACTTCAATTCCCCAGAAGTCCTTGCTCTAGTTCCCAGGATGCCCTCTAATCTCACTGAGATCCTCACCTGGGCGAGATCAAAATTTCTATTTAACTGGCTGTAAAAGCCTCCTGAGCTCTCTTCCTACTTCCGCTTCCAAGCAAACGCATCTCATGATGTAAGTGAAATTGAATGGGCCTTTTGGCCCTCCTAGGCATGTGATTTCTTATTTTTGTGTTTTCTTTAATTCTTAATCTTTAACAAACCTTATAAAAATATAATACTCTTAGCCGAGAAACTAATTTTAACTGTTACAGTTTTGGCTGACCACGAAAGTTTAACAAATCTCCTCAATAAATTTCCTGAATTTTATTTGCCTTTCACTCTACTTTCTCCTCACTCAGTCAGTCCGTTTTAACAGCTAGGCTTAAAACACAGCTGCTACAACAGGTGATTATAAAACACTTTTTCTCTCTTCTTTTTTCCTCCTTAAGTTAAATTGGAATCTTTTTTTTTTCCTTTTAATCTAAAGGGTCAGCTGGGTGGCTCAGTGGATTGAGAGCCAGGCCTAGAGAAAGAAGGTCCTAGGTTCAAATTTGACCTCAGATACTTCCCAGCTGTGTGACTCTGATAGCTAGATAGACAGCTAAATATAATTAGCTGAGCCTTGTTGATTAGCACGAGAAAACTCTGGAAAACAGAACCCTTGCTTCAATTTCTCGCAACAAAAACAGCTGAGTACACCTAGTGAGCCAACTTAAAGCCCATTTTCCTCCTGTTTCCTGGCATCTCTAGTTTTAAAAATTTAAGTGGGCTTTGCTCAAGGAGAATAGCACATGGTCCTAGCAGTTTTAGCCTGAGGGCTAAAGAAAGATCCCTAGAGACCTCTCCCATACACACTATTGAAAAGGAGTCCTAGCTCCACCCTTGTTTAGAGTCTTTCCATTTGTAATCTCTCCCAAAAGACTTTTTTTTGAAAAGCTTCTACCTTCAGGTACAGGGCATTATCTTGCCACCTCTTTTACTTCTGACCCCTCCCATACTTTTAAAAAGCCTGACCTAAGAGAAAAGAAAGGAGAATTTTCAACAGAATAGACCTTTGGCAGTAGGCAGTAAGGAGAGCCACCTACTGACAAGAGGAAAAAGTTACCAGGGACTTAGTGTAATTGACTAAAAAAAAATGTGGATGAAGCCCATACATGATTTATTTAAGAATTGGCTTGTGAGTTCCATAACAAAGTTCATGGAATTACTAATAGGTGTTTCTATAGGATGGCTCTTCTCAGAGACTTTATGGCTATATGTGATCCTTGCACTCCTCTTCCTTGGGATTGTAATTGTTGGAGTTGTAATAATATATCTAATTTCCTCTAAGAGAGCCCTGGAAAATACCTTACATAAGATAGAGACACAAATAGGATTATGTCAGTCTCCCACTCAAGACCATGTTTCCCAATGAAACCAAGCACTTGTTCCTTCTATAACATAATACTTTTATTACTCAGCAATTTGCGGAACAAAATACTTGGTTTGAGACTGCTACACTAGTCATCCTAATTTTTGTTTTGCCTCTGGATTTGGATAACTCTGGAAGGGAAAGTGGGGCTGACAATTTGATGAAACTGCCTCAAATCCAATCCACACACAAGTGAAGACATCATTCTTTGATGCTACTGGTTCTCTTTGAAAAGAAGAGTGAACAACAGTGCAGTCATTTGACTTTGGGCTAGTCACTTAACTTCTTAGAGTCTCAATTTATCTATCTGTAAAATCATAATAATAATAATACTTGTGTTACTTATCCCACAAAATTCTTTATGAATGCTATAAAAATATGAGTTGTTGTTACTACCTAGGGCAGGAGATAAGATAAAATTTGGACCTTTGTTTCCTACAAAGTCAAATGGCATTATAGGTCTATAAACAGTAGCCATTGTAGACTTCTAATGAGTTGTGATTTTACATGTAGCCAATTTGATCTTTGTTTAATCAGTTTTCATATTTTCCTTAACTCAAAGACTTATGATTATTAATAAAGAGTATTACTATTATTTTGAGCCTATTGTGGGTTTTTCTTTGGTAACATCCCATTAAAAGAAGATTGTGAATGATGCCCTATGTATTTTACATAAAAATGAGGATTTTTTTCCTTGACAATTCTTGTGTTATGCTCATTTGTTTTATTATTTGGTTTACTTTTGTATGGTGTCAAGGAGCAGGTGGCTATCCACATGTGCAATGATATTTTCTTTAGTTGAAGTAACTATTTCTCCTGGCAACATAATATTTTGGACAGTAGAAATTTATTCTTTTATTCCTTCTTGTTTGGGCTGATTGCTTTTTTACTCTTTCCCTTCATATTTTGGGAAGTTTTCAGATTATGCTGCCAAGTTTTTTTTCTTAGTTTGACTTGAAGTATCTACAAAAAGCAATAAAGAAGAAATTCCCCTAGTAGTAATAGCTAACACATATGTAGCATTCACTGTGTTCCAGGTACTGTGCTAAGTTCGATACAATTATTGTTGCATTTAATCCACACACCAACCCTGGAAGGTAGGTGCTATCATTAATCTCCATTTTACACTTGAGGAAACTGGCAAACAGAGGTTAAGAGACTTCGCCAGGGTTTGTGACTGGATCTGATTCCAGGCCTGGCAGTCGTTCTATCCATTCTTTATCTAATTGCTTACAAGGTAATACACCTTTGTTGATAAAATAACTAATAAGCCTTGGGAAGTAACAGCTGTTTATTAGTCCTAATGATAATATACATGAGATCGAAGTAAGGTAACTCACTTAACACTTAGATGTTATACCTGTTGGCAAAGTTACAGAGTAGTTAGGCATTTTGGGTTGGGAGAGGTGAGATAGAAGAAGAAAGGAGAAAAAAGAAGGAAGGAAAGCAGTGTTGTCTTTATTTAGTTTAGAAATAATGATTTCACATTGCACTGTTCTTCTATACAAAAATAATATGATTCTCATCAATTTTATTGAGAACGAAGGTCTGTGAAATAGAAATAATGAAATGACAGCTTCAGAATTTGCCTTTGAATTCATTCAAAATTTAGGTTTTCATTTTAACATACTTTGTTCCAGCTAAAAAATTAGTTTTAATATTTTCCTTGTAAAGAAAGTGTCTTTTATTATTCAAAAAAAGGGGTGACCATTCCTCTTATCTAAAGGCTATTTTATTTTCTCAAGGTGTGGCTTGTGGAGAAATCTCTTCACGTTAGTCATCTACTTGATTGACAAGTTAAAGTTGGGATCTTTTAAGGGTCTGTATTAATGGATCTGATTCTTAGAAACTAAGTTGCTTGCTAAGAAAATTACCCTTTTTATTTCTGTTTTTAGTAAGGAGGCCTTGGCATTTGTCCAACAGTTAATGAGAAATCATGGTACAATTATGTTTTTTTCTCAGTTCTTTCTGTGTTTGACATAATGGTGAAAATTAAAGAACCTTGAGTGGAAAATGCATCAATAAAATAAAAGCATATCGCAATTATATTCTGACCTTGATTTTTTTCTCTATAACTATATATTTTTCACAGGATTAATTATAATCTAAAATGTACCTATGCCTCTTTGTGTTTGCTACTAGATGTTTTCTAGGTAGAGTAATTGCATGTTACTTTGCCCTTAGATGAAGCAATGCTTTCATAACTTCTAAAGATGACTGAATTGTCTGAGGTTTTTTTCTTTTTTAAATTAAATTTTCTCATTGTTCACACTGATAAAAATCCGGCTGCACTCCAATTACCAGGGTAAATTAGTGTGTTGTCTGTAAAACCTAGCTCTTCTGTTTAAATGAATAGCAGATAAATACTGTAAATGCAATTAATCTAATATGCTGAGTGGCAAGCTACAGAACAATGACACATATATAGTTTGTTGGTTGAGTAACCTTTTAGATTACTCTTGCTGGGCTAAGAATATTTTATTTTTATAGAGCACATTATAATCTACTAAAGCAATGATAGCTTCATGCAATCCCTTATGTGTTTCAAACTGAACGTTAGTCATATATTCAGAATTAAAGAATTAATGTAATCTAAATAAATCTCCTTTAAAATTTTTCTTTCTGATGTCTAAATTTTTGGTATTAAATATGTATTAATAATTGTTTTAACAAACATTTTAAGTACCTCTAAAGGTATGGGGTTTGGGCTTTAAATGATTTGCTTTTTTCATCTTTTTTTCATTATATAAAAACATTTAAGGCATAGATTATCAATGCCTTGTATCAGAGGAATCTTAAATGTATCTCTTTGTTCACTAACTAGCTAATAAAAGGATCAGACACAAGATTGACCACTTTAGCACAACCTAAATCCATATAACTTTTCTGTCATGGATGGTTTTTGAAAATGCGTTCCATTCCACTAACTATCTTTCTTTCTACTTGGCCTTGGCACAGGTATAGAAAAGATTGTGAATGTATGAAAAAAAATTAAGTGTTTAATGTGTGTCAAGCCTGGTGCTGAGGATTGGTGACACAAATACATAAGTGAGAGTCCCTTCCTTCAGGGAGCTTGTATGTATTGGAGGGAGATTAAGCAGCAGGATGAATGGTAAAAATGAAGTTATGCTCAGAATAAAGAGAGATTAGGGCTTTGGCCTGTCAAACCTTTGAAAATATTTAGAATAATATTTACTGACTCTTATTTAATTGCTTATCATTATTAGTAAAACCAATACTGTCATTTGAAAATTTGTCAACAAAATGTTACTATTGATGAAACCAGTTCTTTTTTATCCTTATTAAAGCCATCCCTTGAGGGCAGCTGGGTGGCTCAGTGGATTGAGAGCCAGCCTTAGAGACTGGAGATCCTAGGTTTAAATCTGGCCTCAGACACTTCCTAGCTGTGTGATCCTGGGCAAGTCACTTAACCCTCATTGCTTAACTCTTATTGCTCTTCTGCTGTAGTAGTAGTAGTCGTCGTCATCGTCGTCTCTCGGTAACCGAGGATGACGATTGTCTTTGTGTGTTTTTGTGCACAAAGACACTTGTGCATGAAGATTTAAGTGGAAAAGTTAATGCACAGAGACAGTCCCACTCTCTCGGCATTGGAAGCCTGGGTCCAGTGGCACGAAAAGTCGTTACACCTGGAGACTTCCTCAGCTGCATTGGATGGCCGTGTTGTCTTTTGTGCTCCAACAAGCCCTAAGCACTCCTCAGTGCTTTGCTGCGTCGCCATCTCAGCCGTTGAACCTTCTTATTGGTTTCTTCCGTCTGTTCGGCCGAAACAGTCTTCACATGCTGGGTGAGCAAAGCCCTGATTCACCAGGGGTCAACGACCCGATGGCTACCCTCACAAGGTTTAGCCGGCCTTTCGAAGCCGTTGCCTGGGGTGTGGCCGTGAGAGCTGGGTGTCAGGTGAGGATCAGAGGCTGGAGAGCTGCCCTAGGAGGGCATGACAAGCCTTCCATACCAAAGATATTATTCCTCCCTGAGCACCTCACACACTACTTCTGCTGTAGAATCAATAAAAAGTATTGATTCTAAGATGGAAAGTAAGGGTTTAAAAAAAAACCTTATCCCTTATTATGCTCATGCTGAAATTGGTCTTTGTCTTCATATGCCAATACTCTGTGCCCACAACTCTTGAAGACATGTTCTCTGGGCTAAAATGCTAACTCCATAATCTTGAAAATTAGCTTGTTAATTAGAAAAGACTAAGGACGATGTACTTGAACAGTAGGCTCTTGGAAACAGTTATCATCCTAGTTCATTGGAGCCATTCTTGGATGTTTATAGAGATTTCCCCAGGAGAACTAGACCAGGCCACAGGTGCTAAAGCATTAGTTCTTTGTTATGTGTATATTTTATTATACCTGAAGTAAGGCTTTTAATTTATGACACCTGATTGGATTAAAGGAAAGAGGTCAAGGAAAGAAGGAAGCCTATAGTCAAATGGGGCACAGTCAATTGAGAGGATACAACTGGATCTTCATTGAGGTTGTACAGTGTAAATATGTACATAAATCTAAACCAGACAGTTTTTTTTTCTTGTTGGCAATCTGATAATACCTAAAGGCTCCTTAGAATACCATTTTTAGATGAATAAAACAAAATACATTAGACTATTAAGGAAACAAATTATATTCAAATGCAGTTAAAGAAAAATACAAGTTCACAGATTCCAGGTTAAGAACTTCTGGTCTAGACCTTAGGTAAAATAATCTTGAGCCTATGACAGACAGTCATCATGTGAGAAATTTCCTGTGGACTTGTCACCCAAGTTAGAACAGGTTCTTGATACTCCTTCCTAGTTTAGTACAATCAGGCTTGGGCTAGTCCTGTACAACAGGGTCATTCCATAATGTGGAAGAGGGCCCTGTGACTGAGGAAGGGATGTGATCTTCTGTGCTTCTTGCTGATTTCTTATCTCTCATATAATAGGCAGATAAGGCTCCAATTAGCTAGGGAGTTGGAAGTTTCTAGCGAGGTAGAGTATAGATATGGGGGATTTTAGAAAAGGGTAAAAGTATTAGGAGGGGACATAGTTAAAGTAGGCAACCTAGCAATTATGATTTCCCAAATGGAAGTATTTTGGGCCAACAACGTGACCTAGCTTCATTTAACTGGAGTGAAAACTGTTCAAGAGTATTTGAGACCATGCAGGGGAGAATAGCACTATGGAAAGGTAGTGGGGGGGCATGTTTTGGAACAAATAGGGCCTTTTAGAGTCCTTTCCATTTTAAAATGTTTTTGCCTACCTGCTTTAATATAGTCTACTAAGCATTGCCTTTGGAACCAGAGGGCCTATTACATACTTTGTTACCTGTGGGACCTTTGGCCCTTTGCTTAATGCCTCTCAATCACTAGTTGCTCATCAGTAAAATTAGAGGATTGGATTAGGTGCTCTCTAAGTTCCCTTCAAACTTCAAATTCTGTGATAACTGGATATTTGTATAAACTGATAATATCCCAACTAAGAAATATGTTGCTAAAAGTTGTATTTTATTTGTAAAACTTTGCCTATATATATGGCCACTATTTTTTAGCATTAATCTATATACTAGTTCTGAGGACTTTTTCTGTTTAGGATTTTCTTTTTTTTTTAATCCTTTGAGGTTTTTCTTTGTGTAAAAGGATAAAAGATGAATTTTTCTCTTCCTTGGTTCATTTTTTTCTTTTGTATTTTAGGAATAGATGATGAGATGCTATAGATATATTTATGAGCATATGTTATATGTATTTTGTAAAAGTTGGATTTGTAATATCAGAATTGGAAGGAACCTTGAATCATTAATACCCTCTCTTGACAGATGAAGAAATGGAAATCCAAGGAGATAAAGCCATTGTCACACAGCTGATTAGAGCACCCATATTAAAATGCTTAAATAGATAATAAAACCAAGAAATATTTTGTGGACTGCTAGTTCTTTATCTAGTTTAAGGAAATTTGAAAGAAGGTAAAAAAAATTGGATAACGAAGTTTTGAACACTCATTGTGAAAATCAGTGTGGATTTTGTTGATTTCATCGCATGTTAAAATTAGTAATTTTTAGCCTGAGGTTGATCTGTACTAAAGTTAATAATAGTATATGAAAAAATGGCAATACTTAATATAGGAAACATAAATCTATTGGTCCCAGGGTAAACAAAGCCTGATCAAGTAGGCAAAAAGAAACCTATACAAATAGAATGGTAAATATCATAAAGCTCACCTTGGGACTTTGAAATTTAACATAATTTTCTGCCTTTTTAACCCTTGTCTGTTTTTGTATTGCTTTCTTAGATATAGATTTCTCTGTAGTTGAATTTGATTTTTAAAGTTTCTTTAATTTCATTTGTAGGTAGATATCCAGCAAAGAAACTCCTCTTTTGTACTAGATATGCTCATTCCTAGTATATGAATAATGATACCACTTGTTATGATTCCTTAGTAATCTACCTTACCCCACCCTTTTTGTCTCTTTAATAACAAGAACAATAAAAATGTAAAATCATGAAATAAAATTGGCATTGGAGTGACTACATTGACATTATATCACTTAGGATTTAGTCAGGTTATAATTTCTAAAATATATATTTGAAGTAAATATAAGCATAGATATTAATTTAGACTTGATTCTGACTGTATATTAAGGTGCTTTCAATTCAACAAGCATTTATCAAATGCTTTCTAAGTGCTATTAGAGAGGGCATTTTTTAAATGAATGTTTTGGAAAAAACAAGTAGAGAACTAAGTACTTTTTCTTTTTTGTTGTTTTAGTTATGTTTTACTTTTTCTGACCCCATTTAGGATTTTCTTGGCAAAGATTCTAGAGTGATTTCCTTCTCTGGCTCATTTTACAGATGAGTAAACTGAGGCAAATAGTTAGGTGACTTTCTCAATGGTCACTCAGCTAGTAAGGGTCTGAGGCCACCTTTGAATTAAGGAAGGTGAGGCTTCCTGTTTCTAGGCTCTGAATCCAGACACTGTATCCAATATTCCACTTTCTCTTTCCAGATATAAAATTGACTAAAAAGTGTGGATAATGCAAGAGCCATTCTCTTTATTATTGATTATTAAAAGATTTAAATTAAGATCCACTGTTATTATTGACTATTAAAAAATATTTAAATTGATAGAGGATCCTCCAATATATCTCCTGCACGTGTATCAGAGTCAGATTTCCTGACAGGATATAACAATACTGAAAAGTTTGTTTAATTACTGATTAATTATTATAATATGGAATCAGTTATGATAATCATGAATATTCTGATTTGGCTGGCACATAAAATATGGAAAAAGGAGGAGTGTGAGATAAACCAATAAAATGTAGGTGATGCTCAGGCACTTTATTTGTAGACCCTAACAGTGTCTTGATACATACTTCTTACAAGCTTATCTTCAAACCAAATTCAGACAGATTAGAATTGCCTCATAAAAAAGAGAAAGGCCGGTTTTAGGCAGACACTCTGGTCCAATGACGGGTGATAACCAACAGTAGTATTAACTCAGTCAAATTTAAGTGGACACATCTGAAAAAAAAAAAGGGCATGTATATATCTCAAGAGGTTTTGAGACCATCACTATTATATTGCAGTACAATAACAAATTATAACAACAATCCAGAGAGAAGTAAAGACTCAGTTATGTGCAGAAATGTAATTTTAGGAATGTGAGGAAATGTGTACTATCCTTTAGGAATATTTCTATCCAAAATGTTTAACATATTTAAAAAGTGTTGTTACTTAAAGTATAAACTTTAAACTATTTAGAAATAATGGTTAACTAGAATGGTGTTCTAGACAGTCATAGTTTTCCTCTAAATAATATTATGTCTTAGTTTTTAAAATGATGTCTGTTTTTCCCACTTTTCCTTTCAGTTTTTTGTTGCCTCAGATCCTACAGTGAAAACTGATAGACTATGGCATGACAAATATACTTTAAGAAAATCAATGATTCCTTCTTTTATTACAATGGACCAGTCCAGAAAGGTAAGAAAAAAAGACCTTTACTTTTACTTAATGTTTCATAGTAATGCTTTGTTGCTTTTTATACTTAGACTAATCGTATGAATTGAAAGGTGGTTTAAAAAAAAAAAGTAGATTGCATTACAGAGAAAGCACTTATTTTCCCAGATATTTAATTTTTTTAAATGATAGCCACTGAATAATATTGTGAATGCCTTGTAAACCAGCCTTTTTTTAAACATTATAGAATATTAGTCATCTTTTTTTAAAAAATCACTAATACAATAAGACAAGAAGACAAGAAGCATGGAATAATTTATAGTTGACTATGGAGTCAGAAGGCTTCAGTTGAAGTCCTGCCTCTCAGACATTTTGATTGTGTCACTGGTTTCCTATTAATGATCCTGGCTAACTTTTTAAAGTCTAAAATTGTAGAGCAATAACCCTCCTGCATTGGGAGAATGCCTATTGGGAGTTCCAATGAAATCTTAAAGTGTTACAAAAACAATTCTTCTAGCCTTGTATTAGGTTTTTACATGAGTAAGTTTGTGCTTTGTTTATATATTATACATATTTTATATATGTTCTCTCTATATAGTATATATCTATATGCGTGTGAGGATATACATATATATACATAAATGAGTATATAATATCTTGAATGCCTTGGTACAATTTTAAGTGTAAATAAAACTGTGCTAAGACTTGGAATATCATGTGTGTGCACATGTGATTTGGGGGATTATTACAATTTCCACTAAGATAACCACAAGGTTTTTTGTCCTTCCTTAGGTTCTTCTGATAGGAAAATCTATTAATTTTTTGCATCAAGTCTGTCATGATCAAACACCAACTGCAAAGATGATAGCTGTGACAAAGTCCACAGAGTCTCCAAAAGATGGTATGATGATTTGGACATTAAAACTATTCAGTTAACAGCTATTGAGTTTGTTTCTGAAATCCTGAGATTAGAAATATTCCTTAAAATTGTCATTAACCACAGTCTGGATACAGTGTTTTCCCCCCCTTTTCATAACTTTAAAAACATTTTGTGACTACGTATTTTATTTATAGACAGTTATACAAATTTATGTTTAGACTTTTAAAAAGTTTGGCAGTTGATCCTGTTTTGGATAATTCATAGTCATTTCTTTTCTTGGTATAATTATCAAAGCAAATCATAACTTATCTGCCAAGACAAATTCTCTCTGTCATGAATTTAGCAGCATTTGACTCTTGATCACCTCTCCTGTTAGATGATCTCTTCTCTTTGGGTTATGTGATATTATTTTCTTTTTGGTCTCTGACTTGTCTGACCATTCTTCAATCTCCTTTGCACAGTTATCATTCATGTTACATTCCCTAACTGTGGGTTTTCCCCCCATGACCTTGATCTTCTTTTCTTTTTTTGCTTTGTAAACTTTCTCGGGAACATCTTCAACTTGAATGACCATAGAAAACTAATCCACTGCCATTGTTTTATACATTTGGAAATAAAGGTTAAATGAGTGCCATACATCAAGACCAGTGGTAGAACTAGAACTAGAATCTATGATTCCTGAGCCCTACACCAGTGCCCTTTCAATTACCCCTTATATTTTTTCATCTTAAAAATGGAAATAAATTTAAACAAATATTCATATATGTGCTTATGTATTTTCTCTGATCACCTCTTACTTATGTTATTCCAACAGCCTCCTAATTGCTCTCTTTGCCTTGTCTTTATAGTATATTCTAGATACTGCTGCCAAAATCATTGTCCTTGAGCAGAGATCTGCCCTTGTAACTCCCCTAATGAATCACCTCTAGTTATTTTTTTATTCCCTCTAGTATAAAATGAAAGTGTTGCTATTTAGTTTTTTAAACTCTTCCCATACTATCTCTAAGCTGTATTTCTAACCTCTTTGAGTATTACTTCCCCTCTGACACTGGTTGATCCAGCAAAACTGACCACTTTTGTTCCTCATGCTTGACACTCCATCTCTTTTATCTCCAAGTATTTTGTAGAGGCCATGCCAAATAACTAGAAATCATTTTTTTAAATCTCCTGTCTCATAGTTTTTCTCCTTCAAGAAAGATCAAGTTCTGCCTTACACAAGATACCTTTCCTGATTCCCTCAATTGCTCACTTCTTTTCCAAACTTCCATATATTTAATTATTGTATATGTTTGTATTTTGTCCCTTTATGTTGTATATTTTTCTATATGTACTTGTCTCCCCATTAGAATGTAAACTTCTTTTGAGTAGGGGTTGTTTCATTCTTTGTACTTTTATCTCCCATTACCTAGCATAATGCCTGACCCAAAACAAAGGTTTCATGAATACTTACTGAGTGATTTTTATTGGTCTTCATATTACTAGTAACTTCTTTTTCAGTTCATCCTTTATGTTGCTGTTGGAAAAATGTCCCTAATGAACTGTATTTTTTTTCTTCTACTTAACAGCCTTCAATATTTATCCATTGCTTACTAAATAAACTCTGCATACTGGTATTTATAGCTGTTTCCATACTTTCTTCAGCTAAATAGATATTTACTTCTTCCTTTTGGTATATTCAGTATTACAGTTAAACCCAACTGTTTTCTAGTTCCTCCTCAGCCTGACCTTCTCCTTTCTCTGCATTAGCTCATGTCATTCCCTCAGTTTGGAAGGAAATTTTCTATTCTCCTCCATCCTCTACTTGTTTATTTCTACATGTTGAAATTTAGGTACCCTCTTTTCTAAGCAACCTTTATGACCCCTTCTGCTTGTACCTTTCCTTTGTATTTATTGCCTTCTGTTGTGTATTATAGCTATTTGTGTAAAATTTTGTCCTTTCTATTGTCTGCTCCTTATGGACAGGACCATGTTTTACATCTGCTTTGTGTTTCCAGCACATGTGGCATAATGTTTTGTAGAAGTTACTTAATAAATATCTGTTGAATTAAATTTTTATTGATTTAAATTGTTGACTAAACCAAACACTTAAAGATTAATATCCCTTAGAATCTTTGGTTATTGCCAGTTTTTGTCACTGTCAAACCACCCCCGCCCCACTTTTGAATCTGGTTATTTTGAAAATCTAGGGACTCAAACCTTTCTTTTTTTGTATTTATATTCCTTAAAATGAAAAATAAAGCAAGAAAGGGATTAGATTATTATAAAGACAAAATGTATGAGGATTTCTTAGTTTAAAAAATAAAATGTATTTTAATTAACCCTGAATTTTCCTGATATAACTTTGTTTAATTCCCAAATAGTGTCCTTTAATTTTGTAGAACCTGTAATAGCAGAATTTAGAAGTAACACTTAACTTATAGTAGCTGGAGTTTATAATGCTGTTATTATGAGATTAATTTTCATTGGAATGACGACATATAGGTAAATACCTTATTCCACCATCCTTTGGGTTCTTAAATAGAATTAGAAACAGAACAGTAACATGTCACTTTGTATTTTATAAAAATGCATTTTTTACTTTTTACCAGTTATATGTAACACTGAATTTCTACACAAATTTTCCTAAGTAATATGATCAAACTTATCTCCCTCCCTCATTGCCCTTCCCCAACCCAGTGCTGGCAGGAGATTTGATCAGGGTTATACATGTGTTATCATGTAAAACATATTTTCATATTGTTCATTTTTATATGTGAGTAATCTTATAAAACCAAAACCCCAAAACGTAAATCCAAGTAAACAAGTGGAAAATGGTATATACTTTGATTTAGCAAGTTATTTTTAATGAAATCAGTATGCGTATTTTTCAGAGAATATTATTTGAACTATAATATCTGATTTCAAGTAACATTGAGTTCTGATTATTGGGTACTGATCATCTGTTTTTGTGTTTGCTTTAAATTCAAATAGGTGTTAGATTTTTGAAAATGACCAGTGATTCTATTTGATAATGATAACATGGCTATGATTCTTTTTATTGTTTTGAACTAATGGCATTTCAGATTGGAAAAAAAAAAGAATTTTTATAAATTTCAGTATTGATATGCGTGTGTGTGTATATATATGTATATACCTTTTTCGTTTCCTTATTTAAAATGGAGTTAAAATATATATGTACTTTTCTTTTTTGTATTATAGCTGCAGACTTATTCACAGATCTGGAAAATGCATTTCAGGGGAAAATTGATGCAGCTTATTTTGAGACCAGCAAATACTTGTTGGACGTTCTTAATAAAAAGTACAGTTTATTGGAGCACATGCAGGCTATGCGGCGATATTTGCTTCTTGGTCAAGGAGATTTCATAAGGCACTTAATGGATTTGCTTAAGTAAGAAAAATATGAATACATATTTCTCATGCTTCTAAACATTTGGATAGAAAAAATGTATTTTAAAAGACAACTTTTAGTGCAACTCATGACTTGCTTATAAAAAAAATTAACTATAATTATGAGAAAAACTCAATGATTTAGCTTTATGGAAGGCATATTTTAAAACAAAATTAAATACATAAAAACAGAATTGTAGAAACTACCTTATTGTCTTTTTGATGGTTGCCAAAATAAAATTGTGGGGGTGATGTTGGGGATCTTAATTTTACTGTTTCAGCATATAAATACATTTCAGTGTCCAAGTCAGCAGTCAGTTATGGAGTACCTGCTATATTACAGGCACTCCAGACACTATATTAATGCTAGGGATGCAGAGGCAAAAATGAAACAGTTCCTATCTTTATTTTTCCATTTTACTAAAGGAAGTAACACATTCAAGAATAAAAGTGTAGATTCCACTGAGGGAAGCAACATGTACACAGATAAAAGCAGCATATATGGGGGCAGCTAGGTGACTCCGTGGATTGAGAGCCAGGCCTGGAGATGGGAGGTTCTGGGTTCAGATATGGCTTCAGATACTTCCTAGTTGTGTGGCTGTGGGCAAGTCACTTAATCTCTGTTCCCTGGTTTATCTGCCTTCAAACCAATATGTAATATTGATCCTAAATAGAAAGTAAGATTTTTTTTTAAAAAAGGCAACATGTAAATGTAAAAAAAAATTATAGAATTGTGATATAAATGCAGAGTTAATTTTACCTTTAGTTCATCACCAAACATACCAGAAAAGGGAAATTAGGTAAGTTTTTAAAGCTACATTTCTGGTTTTTAATTTGCATCAATAATTTGATATTAAACAATACTAACCACTTCTAGCATATTGATGTTCTACTTGGCAACTTTGGTTCCAGGGCAATATTTTTAATCTGGAAGCTAGTATGTATGACTGAATCATTACAGGAGTTTTTCATGTTTCTAGAAACAACCTTCACTATGGAGGGTACTCATATATTCAGATTGTACCTAGAATGAAGATCATAGTCATTATACATTTTATTTGGGTGCTCTAGGAGAACTAATTGCTGCCGCTACTGATAATTGTTGTCTAGTCATTTCAATTGTGTCTGACTTTTTGTGTTTTCTTGGGAAAGATACTGGAGTTTGCTATTTCATTTTATTTTTGTATTTTATTTTCATCTCATTTTTTAGCTAAAGAACTGAGGCAAACAGGATTAAATGACTTGCTCAAGGTTGTGTGAGAGGGGATTAGTACAGTAAGTGGTTAATTGAAGGAACTGAGTGAATTACACCAACTCTTATCTTGTCACTCAATTCTGGAGCTAGCTCAGTTTCCTTTCTTTTCAATTATGGGCCTACTCTGAATTCTGTCCTGTAAGAAAAGTTTATTCAGTTGTTGGAGTTGGGAGAACCCCTTATTGCATTGTTTGGATTTACCCCTGTGTGTTTGGGAAACTGAACTACCAGTACTGCTGTTATGTTGACCAGAAAGGCAATCAGATTCTAAGATTGATGTGAGGAGTTTTCTCATAAGTACACATCTCAAGCAACCAATATGCTTTATCTAAAAACTGGCCACATTGATTATTGATTTCCATATTCTTTGATTGTTTATAGATACTTGGAAGGAAGAAATGGTACGTCTCCTTTCCTGAATTCAGAGTATTGTACCTATTCACTCTCCCTCTCCCGGTTTGGAAAGTCCCTAATCTTCCAATTAGAAACCAGATTACCTAATGTATTATTTTAATTAATTAGTTTTATTTAATTTATTGTGTTTACTTTAGTAAAATCTGTCTCCCCCGTATGTGGGGTCCAGCCTTGACCTAAGGAAGAGACCTGGTCCCAATTTGTTGGGCAATTGGTATGCATGGTTAAACATATAAATATGCTTAGAAGAGCAAACCTTTGTTCCCTCAGTCATTCTGTCTTTTGCATATTATTGTTAACATATCTTGAAAGGATCTGAATCCAAATTTCAACTCAGATAGCTGTGTCTTTCTAACTCTAGGTCTGGCACTCTGCCCATTGCACCACTTAGTAGCATAAGAATAATAGTAATAATAATAATTACTAACATTTATATAGCATTTACTGTGTGCCAGGCACTATGCTAAGCTCTTAAAATTAGTGTCCCATTTGATCCTCACAACAGCCCTGAGAGATAGATACTATTATTATTTTCGTTTTATAGATTTTGTTTGCTTCCTCCAACAAAGGTTAGGTGACTTGCCCAAACTCATGCAAGTAGTCAATGTCCAAGGCCAAATTTGAATTCAGGGCTCTAGGCCCAGTGTTCAATTTGTTGTGCCAACCAGCTATCTCATATCTATATCTATATCTATATCTAGATCTAGATCTAGATCTAGATCTAGATCTAGATCTAGATATATATCTATATCTAGATCTAGATATATCTATATATATATAGAGAGAGAGAGAGACAGACAGACAGACAGAGAGACAGAGAGAATGAATCATTTGGAATTTGAATAACATGGCCATGACAAAAGCCCTTTGTGTTAACTAACCAACTTAAGAAGCATTTACTACAAACTAGATCCATAAAATAAATTCATTATTACTAAAGTAATTAAATTTCTTTCTACCTATGTTTTTGAACTTTTTAAGGGAAATTTGAGACTTATAATTTGATCTTTCTGAAACATTATAGATGAATTGACTAGTTAACTCTTCTTTTTTGTCTCGTCATAGATGTTTGTGTGTATGTATGATAAAAACCTATATTTTTAAAATCTATGTATTTATATATGTATGTTGGTAAACAAATTAGTTCCTGTTGGCCTTATGTAATTGAAAATATATGTTTATAATTGAGTTAAAGATTTCATAAGTTTTTTAATCTATGCCAAATTACATACACATTAAGTGCTTAATAAATCCTTATTGAATTAATGAATTGTTATAAGTAAAAATGTTATTTCACTGATTTGGGAATATATATATATATATATGTATATATATACATATACACACACACACACACACACACACACACACTGAGTAAGCATTTGAAAATATAGGCATCTTATAATGGAGCATTTTGCAGCCATTTGAGGGTTGATATTTGACTATTCAAAGTGAATTAAAATTAAATTTGTTTTGAGGGTATGTCAAGGATTGGGAGTAGATTTTGGTGATAATGTTTGAAATAATTGGAGATATCTTAAAACCGGGTAAATTTATCCTGTGATGTGATGCTCTAGTTATCAAAATACTTTTTAGGTGATCAAAATACTTTTTAGGTGCCTAATTATTTCTTTAAATGTGTCTTTTTTATCTGTCAGACCAGAGCTTGTCCGTCCAGCTACCACTTTGTATCAGCATAACTTGACAGGAATTCTTGAAACTGCTGTCAGGGCAACTAATGCACAGTTTGACAGTCCTGAAATTCTTAAACGACTGGATGTTAGACTTCTGGAGGTAATTTAACCTTGTCCCTATTTAAAATGATATGCACCAGTTACAAAACTTTTTCAATATTAATTTTGTGCTAAAACAAAACATTGCATATGATGCTTTTATTGATATTTAAGGCATTTTGAGAGGTAAGCAATTATTATAAAACAGTGAATATAATTGATCATCAAACTGATGTGTTTAGTGGTAGATTAGATTTTCTGGAGGCATGATAATCACCAGAAACAAAATCAGTTGTTGATTTGTGTCAAAATCAACATAACTAGTTTTTTACTTTTGTTGTTTGCTATGTTTTTTTATAATAATGTGAAGTATATTTTAATTATAGTTTTATTTGTTGGAAGAAAAAAATGGAAATTAATCCCATACTTGCTCATTTACAAAACAAACCTATCTACTGTAACCTATATTGTGATGATTTTTATGATTCACATGCTATTTTGCATTTTCTTCTCCTTAAGGAGAATAAATAAGATCTTTAGCTGTGGTTTTTTTATTTTTCTTTTTCATTCTAGGTATCTCCAGGTGATACTGGATGGGATGTGTTCAGCCTGGACTATCATGTTGATGGACCAATTGCAACTGTAAGATCATTTTGTATATTTATGTAGCACTCATAGTTGCTTAGATTGCTAAATATTTTGTTATTTTTAAATGGCCTTTCTACTCTAAGAACTTTTGATTAAAGTGATTACTTGGCATCTGGGATATACCCATTGAATGAACACTTAAGCCAAAACTTCAATGTCTTTAAATGATTAATGAGTGCTAAAATGCTCCATTATTAAAAACATTCTTTTAAAAAATAAATCATTTGTTCTCTTGTAGATTTCAGCAAGTACTTAATAAATGGATTGTTCATTTTATTCCATTATTCCTAGACTGTAGCAACTAATTTGGGATAATTTGCAAGGAACTATAAAATGTATTTCAAGGGAATCATATTTGTACTACTTAAATAAAATTTGATATGTAGTATTCATTTGAACTGATGAGAAAATGGTTGTACTATTGTTCAAAGTGCTTTTACCATATATAAAGAAATGTACTATTTCTTTTAACACTTATCAAAGAACAAAAGTTTGACCAGTAAAGTTGTCTTCTTACAGATGTATAAAGGCAGAATTGGGTCTTCTTTATTTTTTTTGCAGAGACTTTAACATATTATTATTGATTAGCATCTTTGAGCTTGTAACCAAAAGTTCCAAAAATTCTGTCTGATATTTTCACTTGACCAAACTTTATATTATAATATAATTAATACTAGTATTATTATTTGGACATCTGATTATGTACCTAGAAATTTTAGGAGAGCCCTGAACCTTATGATCTGTGATCAAGCTGATCTATTATTCTAAAAATTTAAATCACTAAGTACACTGTAATTTTAGAATTGCTATAGCAATTTCAGTGTCCCTTCTGGAATGATAATCAAGCTAGTAACATCTGTGCTACTGCCATCATATTAGTTTTAAGAAATATTGACTATCAGTGAAATTTTTCTGCCTTTAAATTCCTAAATGGGAACTGTTAACTTGTCTTAAGTAATAATTAAAATAACATTATTTATTCTTAAGTTCATTTTATTAACATGCTTAGCTTCTAAACATTTAATTTTCTTCCCCAAATAACGCACTAAATTACATTTTTGTTAAGTGCTTCATCTCAAATAACATAAATTTTTTTATTTTATACAAACTATGCATATGATAGCATTTTTTGACTGGCTAAAATCAAACAGAGAATAGGTTTTCCTATAAGGCTTAGAAAAGAATCTGAGGTTTAATATAAAAGAAATATAATTGCAACTACTCATGTTAGGTCGTATACATTAGATATTTTTGTAAAGTGTAAAGGATACCATATTAAATTAGATGAATGCTTCAAAGAAGTTTAAGTGCTTGGAGAAACAGATATCCTGTGGAGAAAATCTTTTAAATCACTGAACATTATCTATATGTGTGATCTCTCAAATTATTTCATAATGTTATAGGACTGAATAGCAGTGCAAAGGAAGATATTGTTGTTCACTTAACACTATAGAGGAACTCTTTGAATACTTGATGAAAAATGAAATTTTTTTCTGCATTCCATCTTTTGGAAAATAGTCAAAGATTAATAAAAACACATTCAGAAGTGGTTTAAAAGAGGAAAAAACAAAAAGTGTTTGAAGCAGAACTAGGAAAAAAAATAAATAAATAAAATTCATCTTAAAAAACAAAAGATCAGGAATATCATGGGAATTAATGTTAAAAAAAAGAAAAGGTGAAGGGTGGTGGCCTAGTAGTACCAGATCTTAAACTGTAGTATAAAGTAGTAATCATCAAAACAATCTGCTACTGGCTAAGAAATAGAAGAGTGGATTAGGGATAAATGACCTCAGCAATCTACTGTTTGATAAACCTAAAGATCCCAGCTTTTAGGATAAGAACTCACTATTTGACAAAAACTTCTGGGAAATTTGGAAAAATATGGCAAAAATTAGGTTTAGAAAAGTATCTCACACCTTATACCAAAATAAGGTCAAAATGGGTATATGGATATGTTTATGAAGAATGCTATTATAAGTAAATTAGGGGAACATAGAATAGTTTACCTGTCAGATCTATGGAGAAGGGAAGAATTTATGACTAAACAAGGGATAGAGAACATTGTAAGATGTAAAATGAATAATTTTGATTACAGCAAATTAAAAAGTTTTTATATAAACAAAATCAGTGCAACCAAGATTAGAAGGCAAATAATAAACTGAGAAGAATTTTTATAACATTTCTCTGATAAAGAAATTTCCTCAAAATTTCTCAAATATATAAAGAGCTAAGTCAAATTTATAAGAATCCAAGTCAATCCCGAATTGTTAAATGGTCAAAGGAAATGAATAGGTAGTTTTCAGATGAAGAAATCAAAACCATTAATATAATCATGAAAAAATGTTCTATGTTATCCATGTCCAGAGAAAGAACTGTGGAACCAGAATTACATTAGAAAAATATATGATTGATCACATAGTACAATAGGGATATGATTAGGGTTTTGATGTTAAAGGATCACTCTACTGCAAAAATATAAATAAAATGGAAATAGGTTTTGAACAATGATACATATATAACCTAGTGGAACTACTTGTTGGCTTTCAGAGTGTGGAAGAGAGAACGGGGGGAGTGGTGGGTGTTGTTATGAATCATGTAACCATGGAAAAATAATCAAAATAAATTTATTAAAAAATATTTTAACTCCTTCTTGATTAGAGAAATGCAAATTAAAACAGCTCTGAGGTGCCACCTCACACCTCTTAGATTGGCTAATATGACAGTAAAGAAAAATGACAAATGTTGGAGGGGAGGTGTCAAAATTGAGACACTAATGTATTGCTGGTGGAGTTGTGAACTAATCCAGTCATTCTAGTGGGCAATTTAGAATTTTGCCCAAAGGGCTATAACAAAATGCATAGCCTTTGAATCCAGTAATACCACTACTAGGTCTGTATCCCAAAGAGATTTTAAAAAATGGGTACTTGCTTGTGCAAAAATATTTATAGCTGTTCTTTTTATGGTAGCAAAGATTTAGAAACTAAAGGGATGTCCCTCAATTGGGAAATGGCTGAACAGATTGTGGTATATGATAGTGATGGAATACTGTTGTGCTGTAAGGAAAAATGAACAGAATGATTTCAAAAAGATCTAGAAAGATCTATAAGAACTGATAGAGAGTGAAAAAAGCTGAACCAGGAAAACATTATACACAATAATAGCAACATTGTGGGAATTGTTTATCATTCAAATTATATTGGAGAGATTAACGATGGGCTAAAATGAGCTGTCACATATTACCAATGAAGAATTATGAGCAATAAAAGGTTTAAAAGAGAATTACAATTGGTTTTATCACTAAAGAAGTATAGGCCATCATGTAGATAGGGCTTGAAATAACAGTTAACTATCCTGCTCTTTGGAAAAATTTCTATTTACAGTCCTGATAGGAGATCATTTCAGCTTTCTGAAGACCAACCTAGCTAATCATTAGCAGGCTGTTGAACTGCTTATGAATTTACTGAACATAGCAAACTATTAAGTAAGGAATATAATGGAGTGACCCACAGGCCTGTGTGAACTTCTTATCCAGAGACCTATTCAAATTAGTGGGAAATGTGTAGATGGTACTAAGAACCATAATAGCTTTTATGGATTATATAAACATTAACTTAAGTATTGGTTCTATACTCATCTAAAATGGAATGCTTATATTTGAAGGGAGAGATTATAGTTCCTGGATAGAAAATGAAGGTCATTTTAGGCAAGGATAGTAACCTATACCAGTGATGGCAAACCTTTTATAGATGGAGTTCCAGGCCCTGCCCCCACCATCAGATCATGTCCTGTTCCCAGGCCTACAAAGACCATCTGCTGTACTCCCCCCCCCAACCCCTCCCTGTGCTGGGTAGAAGGGCAGGTGAAGTGAGAAATGTTCTCAGCGAGAGAGGGGGAGGGGAGTGGCCTGAGTGCTCTGCTCCCTTCTAGCTCTGTATCCTGTGAGCCACCCACCTTATCCCCTGTTCACTCCCATTGGCTGCTGGGCAAGGGGTCAGAGGATGTGAAAAAAGGTCATCAGACACAGTGAAGAGGGGGAGGGGAGCAACTCTGCTAGGTCCCTCTGCCTTTCTAATGAGGAACTCTGGGTAGGGCAGGGCACAGAGAGTGCTCTGTGTGCCATCTTTGGCACCTGTGCCATAGGTTCACCATCACTGACCTAAAAAAGATAAGGAGATGAAGATGGAATCTTATATATGGGAACAACAAATTAAGGTAATAGTGAATATAAATGTCTGAGTGTGATAATAGATTTACCATAACCAAATATTTAGCACCCTACCTTTGGGATAGTCCTATTTATGGAAGAACAAGTTACATTCTAATAGGATTTTAATACATGTGATTCTCACCTTTTAATTTAAAATGCTTAATAAGTTTTTTCTGAACTTTACGTATGTGTATATTATACCTTTCATTCATCATTACATTGGATGTACTGACATCTTACTTGAAGTAGATTAGATGCCAATAGTTTTTCTTTATAAAATTGCTGAGCTGTAAAACATATGTCTATAGACTTTGATAATACTTTAAGTCTTTTTGATGTTCTTTGCAGGTATTTACTAGAGAGTGCATGAGTCACTATCTAAGAGTATTTAACTTTCTTTGGAGAGCTAAACGAATGGAATATATCCTCACTGACATACGGAAAGGACATATGTGCAATGCAAAACTCCTGAAAAATATGCCAGGTAAAATATAAAAGCTAATGTTTTACTGAATTCTGTTTTATAAATTGATGGTTTTACAGATGATCCAAACTATTTTACTGAATTCTTGAAAAATAAAACCTGTAAAATAATTAGAAATCATTGCTAATTTCTCTTTTTGTTTCTACCTTTGAGGAAGTTTTGGTTAGGCTCAATTATTCAATTAATGCAGTAAGCATTTATTAAATATCTACTGTGTTCTGGGCAGTAAGCTAAGTACACCTGTAAGTACAATATATACCAAATGAATGTGAGGTTGTTTTGAGAGGGATGGAGCTACTTTCTTAGGGAATCAAGAAAGACTTTATATAAAAAGTAAAGTTTGAACTGATACTTGAAGGAAAACCAGGATTTCTAGTAGTTGAAGTAGGGAGAGTAGGAGCATGTGTCCCAGTCAGGAGAGATAGCCAGCACAAAAGCATGGGGATTAGTGATGAAGCATCCTCTCCACAGAACAGCAAGTATGCCAAGATAGCTAGATAGACTATATGATTGTTTCTAAGAGAGCCAGGTCACTAATTTGTTAAAAACTCTTTCATTCTTATTTTTCATTCTGATATTCAAAAATTCTGTACTTCAGAAATGTAAATGAATAAACTTTTTTTTAAACAATCTGTGTATCGTAAATCAAAGTTCACATCCCGACCCTATTTTACCAGTCTGGCAGTTATATTTCCTCTTCAAGATTGTTACAATTATTATGTTGTAGTTCAAAAACTTTAATATTGAATTGATCTTAGAACATTAACTTTTAGTTTTATAAAGCCACACATAAATTTAATAATAAGTTAGCTAGGATTTTGATTGATAATTCTCAAGGTATTAGTTAATAAATAAATCAGTGAGTAGATAATTTATTTTAAAGTTTTAAAATTTCCATATATTTTTCTTTGTGGATGAATTTTTATTTGGCTGAAACATAGAGGAAGGATTTCAGCCTTATATATCCTTATTTTATAGTAAAGCAACAAAATACTTTGAGAAGAAACTTGAATTTTGAAGAAGGGAAACTTTGCTTCTTTATTAGATTAAAGACCTATCAGATTTAAAGGTATAAAGACAGTGTAATACTGGAAACAGAGAATCACATCACTGTACTTACTGAGTCCAGTCAGAATAAGCATATGCAAATAGACATAGAGAATAAATACAGGCAAAAAAGAAATATAATTATTATTTTTTGCATATTTAATGATTTATTGAGCTCTAAAAGTCAACTAACGTTAATTTAAACAATAACTTTGAGGTATAAAGTAAATCCATGTGAATCATCAGCATTCCTCTATATTATAAACAAAATACAGTAAATAAATTCCATTCACGATCACTCCATAATATATAAAACACCTATATGGATCCAACTACAAAACACTTTTTACAGAAACAGGTGTAAGTAATTAAAGAAATATTAATTGTTCATTAATAGGCCACACTGGCATAACTTACAAGACAATGCTGCCTAAATGAATTTACTTATTTAGTGCCATGCCAATCAGACTTAACAAAGAATGATCTCAATGCTAGGAAATAAAAAAAACAATGAAACTGATTCTGAGGATCAAAAGATAAGAATCTCAAGGGGGAGTAATGCAGAAAAGTGAGAAAGGAAGGAATCTAGCAATATCAGATCTCAAATTATACTCCAGAGTTACAAAAATGATCTGGTACTAGAGGGCAACTGGATAGCTCAGTGTAATGAAAGCGAGGCCTAGAGACAGGAGGTCCTAGCTTCAAATCTGACTTCAGACACTTCCTAGCTTCCTAGACCTGTATAAATCATTTGACCCTCGTTGCCTAGCCTTTACTACTCTTCTGCCTTGGAACCAATACAGAGTATTGATTCTAAGATCAGTAAGGGTTGTTGTTTTTTTTTAATGATCTTGTACTGATTAAAAATAGAAGTTGATCAGTTGTGCAAATTGGATATTTAACACAGAGAGGAAAAAGATATTGTGTTTGTTTTGTTTGTTAAAATGAACTATTTTGTTTTTGTTCGTTAAAATGAACTACTGGTATCCCACCCACTAAGATAAGAATTTACTATTTCACCAAAACTGCTAGGAAAGTCTAAAGCAATCTTTATACATAACTTGTTTATAGACCATCACATCTTATACCAAATGCCAAGATAATGTCAAATAAATAGATACCTTTGACAAAAAATAATGTCATCAGCAAAGTAGTGGAACAAGAAAGAAATTATTCTTTAGATCTATTGAGTTCTCAACCAAATGATTGAAATAACTACAGAAGATAAAATGGACAATTTTGATTATATCAAATTTCAAAAAGTATTTTTTTATGCAAACTAAATCAATGCAGTTAAAATTAGAATAGAAAGAGTTAACTGGCGAAAAATCTTGGTATCAAGTTTTCTGATAAAGGTTTTATATTCAAGATACATAAAGGAACTTATGGGTTAACATGGCTGCAGTTTAGATGCAGGACTCTTCCTCTCCTCATCACCTACCAATATAGACTACCTCAAAAGGTGAAGATATATAAAGAATTGGTTAAAAATATATGAATATGAGCCATTCTAAAATAGATAAATCATCAAAACATATGAATCAGCATTTTGAAAAGAAGAAATCTGTACTATCAACAACCATATGAAATAATGCTCCAAATCAGTAGGAATTAGAGAAATGCAAATGACAGCAACTCTGGAATTCCATCTTATACCTATACCAACTCATACGTTTCATACCATCACTTTTGCCAAGCTGGCAGAAGAGAAAAAAGACAAATATAAGAGGGGTAGAGAAAGCAGGCACACTAACACATTGTTGGTAGAGTTATGAATTGAGTAAGACATTTTGAAAAGCATTTTGGCACTATTCCTAAAAAAAAATCACTGAACAGTATATATAACCTAGATATGTGCCTCAGTGATATTATTAGGTTTATTCCACAAATATATTGAAGAAAGAGAAAAAAGACTCAAGTGTACAAAAATATCTAAAGCTGCTTCTCAAATTGCAAAAAGTAGATGCTAAAGAGATACTGTAGAATGTTTAAGCAAATTATGATATATCATTATAACAGAACATTATTTTTAATAAGAAATGGCAAAATGTATAGCTTCAATGAAACCTGAGATTTGTATGAACTGTTGCAGTGAAATTTGTAGAACCAAAGCAATTTATGTAATGGTTTTGAAAAACTGATAAATGTAAATACAAACCTTGATTTTGTAAGATTGAAAATGAAGCCACTTGTTGCATCTTGACAGTGGTAATAGACTTTTAAGTGTAGAGTGAGACATATGTTTAAAGATATTGCTAATGAGGGGAGGAATTTGCTCAATTGATTATGGATATTTGTTATATCTTTCTTTTTCTCTCCTTTTGTTTTGTTTTCTTTCTCTTTTCTTTGTCTCTTTCTCTTTATTTCTCTTCTTATTTTCTCTTTTTCTTACTCTTTTCCTTCTCATTCTGTTTTCTCTTTATTCCCTTTTTCTCATTCTCTTATTTTCTCCCTTTTATTCTCATTTTCCCTTCTTTATCCCCTTCTATCCTATCTCCTTCTTTCTTGTTCTCTTTTTTGGTCCAATTAATGAATGAGGGCACAGATATATATCTTGAACTAATTGAATTAACTTTAATATGTTATTATTATTATTTTAATAACTTTTGCCTTCTGCCTTAGTATAAATCCTTACATAGAAGATCAACAAGGACTAGGCAGTTGGGATTAAGTAACTTGTCCAGAATCACACAAAGGAAGTGTCTGACATTGAATATGAAACTAGGTCCTCCTGACTCCCAAGTCTGGAGCTCTTTCCACTGTGCTAATTTGCTGCCTTTAAAATTATTTTTGTAAAAGCATCAGCTCATAAGTCACTTTCTACAAAAGGTTCTTATTTTACCCCTCTGATTTGCTTAAAGAAAATTAATTGATTAATATGGTAAGGCAGAGTTAATAAGAATGGAAAAGAGGAAAACAAGGAATAACATCTTTCTAGCTATAGCTATGCACATGGTAGTAATGATAGGTGGAACAAAGGATATTGCCAAGGACATTAGAAACACCAACATTTGAAAGGGATATCTCCCTTTACCATCCCATTGACTTTTAGATTATATCAGAATGTCATATTGCACAGTTGTTTCATGTTCCTCAATGGATGGCGATAGTAGAAATTTCTTACTTTCTTTTATTAATAGCTATTGTAAAGAGTATGTGGATACCTGCCAGTAAGAGTGATTTTTTGTTGCCTAAAATATTAATTTGTCAGTTTCTTGATAATGAACAAACTTGTTTGCTTTTATTCTTTTCCTTTATAATTAAAAATATTCTTGCTTGCGATATGTTCAGTAGCCTTTCTATATTATTCACATGTGACAGTTATTGTTAGATGCTTTCTGTAGAGGTTGTCAATATTTACTAAAACATCAGGCTAGTCTTTGCACTTATATGTAGTTTGAAGGATTCTTCCCTCTTCTAATAGCTGTTGCACTTTTTAATTTGCCATATAATAGTTGACTAGATGTCTGTCTAATCTACTAAACATTTATTAAGTGCCTACTATATGCCAGACACTGTACTAAGTGCTGGTGATACCACTTAAAAAAAAAGACCTTTTTTTTTCATGGAGCTTATAATCTAAAAGGGGAATGAGACAGGAAAGTAGAAGTGGGAGAGGTACACGGGGGTACTTTGCATGGGAGCATCTTATTCCTTGCTATTGAAATCATACATTATAGTAGTTGCAAAGTGTAATTAGCTGAGAGTCACTTTCTTCCTTTTATAAAAAGGGGCATCAAGAGAAGTTTGGTACTCTACCCTAAAGGCCTCTAATCTGAGGAGAAGGGAGACTGAGGGAGATGGTAGCAATCAAAGCTTGAGTTAGCACATGATGGTGAGATCAGAAGTGATAAGTTTATTCTGGGGTAGGTGTCTTGGGCATAATAGTGGATACAAAATGGATTGTTGGTATTTTTTGTACTTTTAAGGGAAATGACTTGAAAAAGTAATGTTTTGACAACTTCTTTTCCATGATACTATGAAGTTATTAAAAAGGCAATTTTAACACTCTTATAAATTACCAGGCAGAAATATACATATTTATGGAAATATACAAAAATGCAAAAAAAAAGGCATATGAGAAAAAAATGGCATTTTAACTTTTTGTTTTTGTTTTCATTCGTAGAGTGTTACAGTCATAATCCTCTTTAGGGGGCACCTCCTACTGATGGTAGTGGCGTCTTAAAAATTAAAATGTAAATTCTCATGTTCATAATGAGAAAAAATGTTGCCAATCCTGTGTCATAGGCCATGATGACAGTTAAGTTATAGAACTCTAAAATATAGACATTCAAGGAATACTACTTTACAAGATTTTTTATTATTTTTGATGTGAGATACTTATTGATTCAGTTCTTTAGAATAAAAGAAAAAGAAACTCAGGTTCACACCCCTCCCAAACTAACCATGAAGAGGCTTCATTGGAAAAGATAAAAAAGAAAAACAAAGCCCTTGTAATAAATATGACAATGGAACAGATTCCCACATTGTATTTAAAAATGTACATTTTATTCTGCATTTCATGTCCATGACTTCTCTGTTAAGAGGTATGTATTCATTGTTAGTCCCTTGAAATCATGGTTGATCCTTGCAATTGGCCATAGTTCTCAATCTTTTCAAAGTTGTTTTTATGTTGTTATAGTATAAATTATTTCTGGTTTTGTTCATTTCAATCTCTTGAGTTCCTATAAGTCTTCCTAAGTTTCTTTGAAACCATCTGTTTATTATTTCTTACAATGCAATTACAATGTGTTCTTATATCATATTTCTTTTACAACTCCTCAGTAAATGAATGCTTCCCCCCTTAGTTTTAAATTCTTTGCTATCACTAGGATATTAACCTAATCTGTTTCATGTAAATTAGCAATTATGTTGGTATATAATTTCATAATTTCTGATTATTTCCCTCATTTTATCTTAAATTATTAAGAATTCTACTTAAATTTTTGTTATATGAATAGTTTGATTTTGGCAGTCTTTTTTTATCAGACTAATTTACTATCAATTGTATCATTTTTAAAACCAGCTTCTAATTTTCTTTATCTCTTCTATAGCATTTCCTTCCTTCCTTCCTTTGACTCCTTCCTTCCTTCTTCCTCCCTTCCTCCCTCCCTCCTTTCCTTCCTTCTTCCTTCCTTCTTTCCTCCCTTCCTCCTTTCCTCTTTTCCTTCCTTTCATCCTTTCTCTCTCTCTCTTTTTCTTTTGCTTTGCTTTTTAAAATTTCTACTTTGGCATTATTATGCCAAATAGAATAGATGCAACCTTACCTGACATAGGAAAATAATAGAAGCTTGAGGGCTAGGAAAGATCTGCAGAGAGGCATTTGGATTGATTTTTGAAGGAAGCTACACATTCTTATAGGCAGAGATAAGGTGGAAACGTATTGTAAGAATGAGCAACAACCAGTATTAAGGTTGGAAAATGAGAAATGAAGCAAATCTAGGTGACAGAGAGGATAAAATAGTTGAGACATTCAGTTTTGGGGGAAATGGGTTAATTTTGGATATGTTGAGTTTGAGATGCTTTCAAGACAATTTATTAAACAGTTAGTGATGTAGATAGAGCATAGGATAGAGACTAGGGGTGAATATATAGTTTTGACAATTAGAATAGGGATAGTAATTGAATGACTGAAGGAGTTTTATGGGCCTTGGTTAGTATGCATGATACAGCTGAAGATCCAACAGGGAAATTATGAAGGAACTCAGATAGGAGGGTACCCAGAAGAAGCAGATTACCAGCAGCATAAAATATTGTAGATCACTCAAGAAAGATAAAGAGGCCATTAGAAGTATGTTATTTTTTCATTATCATTTTGCCAGAGGCTTGGGACTCACTGGTTCTTGGCTTGATTTTATTGAGACTTCATAGTGATAATTGTCATTGGCTCTTGATTCAAAAGATTTGTTTTCAAAGCCTGCTTCTGGTACTTATTATTAGTGTGATTCAATTCACTTAGCTTCCTTTGACCTCAGTTTCCTTGTCTGCAAAATGAGGGAGTTAGACTAGTTGGCCTCCACATACTTTTCTAGGTCTAGGCTTATTATCCTCTAATTCCTCTTCTCGCTTCATTTCTGACCTTCAGACTTTCTCTACTATGACACTAGCTTTCTCACACTAGAAACCTTCCTCCAATCAGAGGCCACTTCTGTGATGAGTCAGTTCAGACACATAACAGGCACTTAATAATTTTAAAATGGAATTGAAATCTTAATTAATGAACATTATTTTTAGTAGTAAAGTAAAGTAAACTCAAGCTCACATTCCTAATAAACTAGTTCACATTCCTAATAAACCAATTCTACTTTTAGGAATGGACAACTGATAACTCTCAAGCTCAGATTTCTAATAAATTGGTTTATGACCTATAACTCAAACTTCTCAAACAGTATACTTTCCATCTCTCCTTTTCCCGTATCCTGCTTTTTCTTTCTCTTTCTTCTGCTCTATCTTCTTTTTTCCTCTGTCTAGATATATGTAGTTTTATCTACTTTTTTCTTTTAATTGCATTTTCTTCATTGTTTAAATCCTATTCCTCCTCTTTCTTTCTGCCTTTTTAATTCATTACTTCTTCCTCCACTCCTGGCTATAATGAAAAATTGAAGTGAATTCCTTCTCTTTAATTTAGAAAGCAGTTGAGTTGGATGCTTTATACTTCCCTGAGAGAATTATCTAGATTAATTTTTTTATGTGTTGCTTGATTAATTTGTTTTCTTCCTAGTAACGTATAATTGTAAAATGGTTTTACATCCCTGCTTTACATTCTTACTACCATACTCTTTACGCTACTCTTCTGTTCTGGGCAGAAAAATTCATGCTTCAGATGAGGACTATAAAAATTATTTAGAAAGTTGAAGAATAAAACCTAAAAATTATCTCCATACTTTTACTGTCTTATAAGTCACTTGAGAAATGAATACAAAGGAGGGACTTATAAAATTTATGATTGTTTGATACTAATAGAGGAAAACATTCTAAAATAGTGAACTAAATCACAGACTATTTAAACTCTTTATTTAATCAATATATAGGATTTGAATGCTAATGGTCTTTCCAACTAAAAGTTCTGTGACATGTATTTTAGTGAATAGATTGCTCATTTCTCACTAGTGATATATATTTGTTTGAGCTTTGCTAAAATTCTTGAAAACAATTCATCCTATTAAATAAGTTAAACATGGTTTCAGAAAACTTGTTTTATTATTAATTTATCTATTTTAATATTTCTTCATATAGATCAGAGATTGCCATCTGACTTAGTCTGATCAAATGGAACTCAAGTTAATAAGCTTTTAATGTATTGAAAGGGTAATATTACATATTGTGGGAAAGATTTTTCTCCATCTTGACCTTTTATTATGTCAAATTAAAATGACTTTTTGAGATACCTTAAATTAGATTCAAGAAAAATAAAATAAAAGTTTCTGGAATAGATGTCTTTTTTTCTTGGAACTTTAAAGATATTCCTTATGACTTAAATTGATTGAAATCAATTTTGGGATTGCCAGTGGGATTTGCCCATGGTAGATACTATGAATATTCATTAAATTAAATCTATCTTCATGCTCCATAAATAAGTAAATCTGAGAAAGTTATTTTTTCATTAGCTTTCACACTCTGTCCACATGTAGTCTGTGATATCAGGATGAAGCTCGAAGGGAAGTAAGATTAATCTTTGATGATGAATTTAAAAATTCATGTAATAAAAAACAAACCTTTACTTCTATAGTACTGTTAAAAAAATTGCCATTTTTTCTTTATACTTTATTTAAAAATGATTGTGGATCATAATCAAATAAATTGACATATTTGAAAACAAAAGATTTTATATCAGCAATAAAAACATGATCTAGAACACATTAATAGTGGAGTTAAAAAACTTAAAATTTTCAAGTTTTCAAAGCAACCCCTAGAGGGCAGTAGAGAATTACAAATGAACATTATAATCTCTTTCTGGATACATAAACCAAAGAAGAAATAGCCCACTTAATTTTTTTTTTTTGCATTTAGAATTAAATCTATCAGTTCATGTTAACTTAGTAGGAGAAAAGGCATAGTTATATGTTGGTTAGGTCATTTTTTGGTACTTCTAATACTATAATAATAATATAATAACATAATATAATAAAATCTCAAATATCATGGAATATTTATCATTGAAATTATAGCTATAAAGGAAGAAGGAACATTAGAGAAAATTTATTCAAATCTTATAATTTTATCAATAAGGAAGTTGAGGCCTGGAGATGCTATAATTTTCCTGTATAACCACTTTTAAAAGTAAATTAGCATGTTAAATATAAGCATTACTATAGATTATATTATAGTAATATAATATGTTAAAAATTAGCATGTTAAATCAATTTTGGAGGGAATCTTTCTGAAGAAGATTGAGATAATATGAAAGTGGTCCCCCCCGAATTATTATATAACAGTATATTAAACTATTTGCCATTTATGTTGGTTATTTGTAGTATTCACTTAACTGTACATTGGTGAAAGTGTTCATTGAATCTAAAAAACTAGTATTCTGATATGCTATTTTATCAGATTTATTTTTTGTTCTTAATATCTGCACAAAGCAACTTTAGTTTTTCAGTCTTAGATACTCAAGATAGATAATATTAGAGATATTTCTAGTATTCTTAATTGAAAAATTTTAGCCCCAAGAAGTGGCATGTTTCTAGAAAATTTTGAAATGATTTTAAATTGACATTCTGAAATTATTTCAAATGAGATATAAGAACATGTTGCTGAGTTGACATTGGCTAGCATAGATTTGAAAAGGTGGATCATTTGAATAGTTAAATGAGCCATGAATGCATGAATTACTGCATCTAAATCTATATCAGCTTTATCTTATAGGATATTACTCTGGTATGTGTTATTGATTTTTCTTTAAAAAAATATTTTTAGCTGAAGGAATGAGTGTAAGGAACCCAAAATATCTCATAGCAGTGGTATGTGTACCTGAAAAAGACTGAAATTATAGTAGTATTGATCTACTAGAATCTTTATTTTTTAGACGTCTGTTGTATCCAATTCCTCATAGAAGTAGGAAAGGAAAGGCACCTGACTTGAAGAAATTTGGAGGTGAATTTAGAAATGTAGATATTTTGACCAAAATGTATACAGATTTCCTTGTCTTAGAATGTGTCATTCATTGTGACTCTCATCCTTTAGAAATGCTCTGTAAAAAAAAAATGCTCTGTAAGAGAACTTAAAACTGTTGTCTCAGGGGAAAAGAAAGCAAAAATCTTAAATATGGGTTACCAAGGGACTATGGGAAATGTTTTTTTTGTGGATAGAGAATCAACTTAGAGATAAATACATATCGTTTGGATGGAAAAGCATTAATAATGTGGGTCCTGAGGGATGATTCAATGCTAGAAATGTACTTAATTAACATTTTTCAATAAATGTTCTAGCAGAAAGTGAATAATGAAATATCTTTGTTTACTGATAACATTTTATGTGTATAGTTAGTACCTTCTTAAACCAATATATCCTAAAAGAAAGGACCAACTTCAGAACTCTGGTCATACAATATCACTAACCTAATTATGTGTTCATTTCAGTCAAATATCTTTGATGCTTTCTTTGTCTGATATTCATACTTTCTCATCTCTTCTTCCTCTTGCTGGATGGGCAAACTAACAAAAGAGGGAAAACAAATACAAACAGAGGAGGAGTTGACTGATTCATTTAGTGACCCTGCTATGACATAGCCCTGTCTAATTTCTGTTCCCTCTTTCCTGGGAATGCCTTGTGGTGTAGTAGAAAGAGCAATGGAATTTGTCATAAGACATGGGTTCAAATTCTGATTTGAATTTCTGCTTATTTATTATCTATGCAACAATGAGCAAGTCCCTTAATTTCTTTGCCTGTTTCCTCATAGATTAAACAAGAATAAAAAATGGTAAATGTGAAACTGCTTTGCACATAAGCCTATAATATTAGTGGGCTTAACTAATTGGATAAAGAGCAGTTTTGGAGTCAGGAAACCTGAGTTTAAGTCTGTCTCTGAAATGAGCTTTGTGATGATGGCTCTGATAACTGAAAATCTCAGGGCAGCTAAGATTTTAAATTGTGAGTCACTGATTTGATCTGCATTAGTAGGAGGAATTTCCATAATGAAAGGTCCTTATGCCAGTGAAGTTACAGGTCTGTACCTCTTCCTCCAAAAAAAGCACAACTAATAATAAAGCTCCGTTCACAAATAGAAACAATGCAAGCCCTGCTTTTGCAGCTTTTTTGTACTTGAATGTGGCCTCAACATGAGAGACAAGCTGGTGGTCTCTTCAGGGTTATTGACTGTAATTGTTGCCTTCCTTCCCTATAGTTCAGCTCTGCAATCCCATTTTCTTAGTTGACATTAAGCTTTTTTCCTCTTTGTAAAATATCAGTGAATAGTGATAAACTACAAAGCAGATAGAAAAGTGAGAGATGTTTTTCATAAATGATTTCCTACTTAGAGAATAACTATAAAATGACATCATAACTCATGACCATGTTTTTTCAAAGACTGCCCTCCATAATGCCCTCCATTACTCCCTTTACCTCCAACAATCACTAACTTCCTTCAATGAATGGATGAAAAAGCATTTACAATATATCAAGCATTTTGCTGAACACTATGGATAAAAATGCAAAAGTGATCTAATCCTGTCCTTAAAGAGCTTATATTCTATGAGTTGTAGGGAAGAATACTTTACTCTAGGATGTTCTAGGGAAGAGGAATGAATCCTAGGGTAGTTGATTGACTATCACTTTCAAATGTATTATTTTCAATGGGAATATTACTTTGATTATACTTCCCAGAGAAAGAAATGAAAATGTAAGGTAGGTATGCATTGGCAGACCAGTTGACAAAGAGATGACTAGTATCAACATCTGGATATGAAGCACAACCTGGTGTGAGGCCCCTTAGCTTTATCGAGTTTATACTCAAACCAATCAGGACAGCTTAACCCAAAGTAAGTGTTAGTAAACTCATTGAATTAACTCCTCCTGGGCATGGTCTCTGGAAGTCTGGTGGTCCAGAGGGTGCAACAGCTTGACTGATAACAAAAGTAATCATTGGGTTGGACAGCTGGATGGGATTTTAAGTTTGTGCCACATTCAGTGAGAAACTTTTTCTGATCTTCCTGGTAGGACTCTCTTCCTCCTTAAATGGTTTTGTTTCTTGTTTATCTGCTGCATTTCCCCCAATAGAATGTAACCACCTTGAGGATAGGCACTCTTTCATGTTCATTGATACCTTTAGCACTTAGCATATTGCCTTGCACAAAGTAGGTACTGAATATTAACACTTTTTGAATTTAATTAAATGGAAGCTTTAGGCATACCCCATATAACAGTAATTGGGTCCATGGAAACAAGATGTGATGCAAAATGATGTTATAGGGATGGCAGAAGATACTTTGTTCTTCTATATGTACAGTGCTATAAATTTTGTAAATGGGCAGTCAGCTCAATAATACTGGTGAGCTTGTATAATTTCATGAGTTGGTTTTGGTTATCAACAGTGTAATTTGCTAAATGACATAGATTGAGGCAACATTATGTGAGCACATCTGTATGCTTAGAGGATAGTGGGCTCTATGTTATGTGTTATATGACACAGGAAAAAGACTTGAGCAGTGAATATTGAAATTAGTGTCTTTTCCCCCAAGTAATTAATTTCTTAAATGTTTATAGTTACCTTTATATATTTTACCTTTAGTTTTAGTAAGGGAGTCTACTGTAGTAGTGGAAAAGCATTGACCTAAAAGCCAGAAAACCAGACTCTGGTCTTTCCTTTACCACTAATCTTGGACAAGTTACTTTATCTCTTCTAAGTTTTCCTAATAGGAAAATGAGAGTATTGATTTAGGTGATCTCTAAGATCTTGTCTGTTTCTGACATTTTATGATTCTATGAAGCACTAAAAAACAATGAATTAAAATACCAGTAATAGTCTACACTATAATTCTAAACTATGCTTTTGTCTAACTGGATATTCTCATATTTCATTAGACACATTCAAATAAAATAACTTTCTTTTCTACATTATCAACCTCTTTCTGTCATTTAAGGATCTTTCAACAATTCCACATGTTTCTGTAAAGCCTAATCAACCAGAAGCCAAGTGATTACCTCTTCCTTCTTGCCCCTCTCTTTTGTTTTTCTAAATATATAGATTATAAATATGAACTTGTATTTCATAAAGAATATATATAGTCTTTATTTTGTCTTCATGTATTTTAGATATTTATAGATTTTTGAATATCACATAAACTTTAGTACCTCAATATTTATGTTTTAGATTATGATCAGCGGGTCTGTAATGATCATATCTCTCATACAAACCAGACAATCAGCACACTAAAAAAAGGATACTTAATCACTCCCTTCAGAAGTTAGTTTTAAAATAGTGTATATCAATAAGCAAATATTTTTAAATATATGTTCAAAGTACTGTTTAATATGTTCATACCTTAGTTGTATATGTGTATGATTATAAAGATATTTAAGTATTAAAATTTAGTATAATTTTTAAATCAGAATTCACAACTGATAGACCATTTCCTTTACATTTATTTTTGGTTTTAATGTAGGTTATGTAGGAACTTTAGGGGGAAAGAGAGGATAGTGGTTTCTTAAACATTTACCTTTATTATATAAGTACATACTATTTGATTACTTGAATAGCTAGCAAAGAAAAAAAAGTTGGGATATGATTTTCAAAAATGTCGAATTTGACCCATTTTCTTGTAATTATTACTCTAGTGGGTTTATCTTTGATTTGATCCATCATATACTTTAGTGTAACATAATATGCTGTTATGGTCTTTGTACTAGAAATTAACAGTGGTGAGCAGAGAACTGCTGCTCAGTGGTGACCTTCAAACCTTTTGATGGTTTTATAATCGTATAAAGAATAAAAGCAGACTCTGAACTCATCCTTAACCTGTTTCAAAGGTTCATATTTCTCTCAGGTGGCAAGGTCATTTTTCAGTTCCTTGAAGAAATGTCATTTTTATCTCCAAATAGCTAGGGAAATAGTAAATGTTTCATGCACTCATGCACAGTAGGTATACTAATTGTAAGGAAACTATGAAGTAGGGCCAGTGTTTGTTCAAGGAATTAGAGGATATAGGTATAAGATTTTAATAACTAAATATTACGTACAATTTTATTTTATTTCACTATCTTTTAGACCTGAGAAACAATACTTCTAGTTCTGAGGGATCATATGATATTGTTTGATTAGATAATCAAACCTTTGTTTAGCTTGTATTGCATGTAAATTGATTATAGAGAGGTCTTTTCCTCTTTAGAGTAGGTTAGCATTATTGCTTGTGATTCCTTGACACATAAGGGAAAAGGACATGATAGTGCTGGTTTTAAGTGCATCTGAGTTTGGTGTTTAACATATAAATTCTTTTACTTCTTTTACAGAGTTCTCTGGGGTGCTGCATCAGTGTCACATTCTGGCATCAGAAATGGTCCATTTCATTCATCAAATGCAGTATTATATTACATTTGAGGTACAATTTAACCATCCATTTTTTTCTTTTGATTTAAGCAAGTAAGGTGTTGTGCTAGTTATGTATCACATAAGTATCTTTTTTCCCCCAAGGAAAGTGTTATTTTGTCTGACTTAAAGGGCTAGAAAGGGTACAACTCAATCAATGTTGATTCTTATCTTCTTTCCCACCCACTAAGGTACTTGAATGTTCATGGGATGAACTTTGGAACAAAGTCCAGCAAGCTCAAGATTTGGATCACATCATTGCAGCACATGAGGTGTTCTTGGACACTATCATCTCTCGTTGTCTCCTGGATAGTGACTCCAGAGTAAGGCTTTATCTAGTATTTCAGATTGTTAGGAAAAAAAAAAGATATGGATGGTGTTTTCTTTTCTTGATTTGTACCACATGGAAAATTGTAGGAAACATTTCTTTGCAGCTACATTAATAATAATTAAAACATTTTTACTAAAGTTTGATGTTCAAGTTAACACTGTTACTGAACAGCAGTGGAACAATAGTAGTGAAACAAGAATGTGCTCTAAAATGTCTAAAATAGATATTAAAATGGTAAAGAATAATAATACCTATTCATCTCCTAAGTATAATAATAATATCCTATTATATTGTTCAAAATAGAAAAAGGATGTTTTAAGTTTAGTTTCTTTGATGGACCAATTAATCATCAAAGATGGTTTTGAATTAGGAAGGGCAAGACTAGAACAAAACAACTTGTAATATACCAGAACAAAACAAAATGTTACCTGTATCAGACTCCACATCTTATCTCCTTTACCTTCTTTTTCTTTCCATTTACATTATTTTAGGCATGCATATTGTTTTGCTAAGCTACTTTTCCTCTAGGTTGTTCATCTTACCTAGATTCTCTAAAATATAGTACAATTATCTAGTGTAATTTTGGGAATAGAATACCCTGGCCTACATGTATTTTCTTGTTAATTGAAAACTAAAGCAATTTTGCAATGAAATTATATAGCTTGAAGATATCTTCCTTCATAGCAGTGTAGGGATCTGCCTTCAGGAAATCTCTGTTGGGCACAATTGGTTTGATTTTAAAATACAGTAAAAATCAGTAGGGTGGTTAAATTCATGACCAAAAAAAGGTCAGGTTGATTCTGCATTTCTTAAGATACTAGACAAAATGTGGATTAACTATATGCAGACTTCAAATACAGAGAGAAGTTTTAGAATTTTTGAAACATGTTGTCTGATATCTTTCCATCTTATACAAAAAGATGTCATGAGAACTTTAGATGAAATCCCGATATGCTAGACCACATTTTATTGATCTACTCTAGTAATTTTATCCAAAAACAGAATATCGAGACTGTCCTACTATAGGTTATTTTTATTATATCTGTCCCAGCCTATAGTTATTACTAGTTATCTTTCAAAGTGATCACAAATCTATATTCTAGAATTTTGTCAGGAAATTAAGTCAAGATGACTATCCTGCATTTTGAAGAATCTGCTTTCTTCCCTTTTCAGAAAATTGGGATATTATTTGCCTTTCCATAGTTAGGTCAGTACCTCTTTTTTCTCCAATGTAAATAGTGACTTAGTATTCACATTGACATCAATGTCAATTGTAACATAAATATAATTTGTCCAAGTCTAGTAGCTTGAACTCATTGAAGGCTGCTAGGTGTGCCCTTGTAAATACATCTTCCTGTCTTGGGCATTCCTTCCTTTCCAGTGTGAAGATCATCCTTTTTAATAGAGTGCCTACTACAGTGCTTAGTACTTAGTAAACCCTTAATAATTGCTGCTTGATTGATAGAAAATATGGAAGAAAATAGTTCAGTATCTTATTGATGTCCATTATAATTTTCATCCACCTCTCAACAATAATTCTAGTCCTATTTTGATCTTTCTCTTCCCCAAGACATTTTGTTAAAGAGCCCCTTTAGTTGCTTTTAAAATTCATCAGAAGGGGGGCAGCTGGGTAGCTCAGTGAATTGAGAGCCAGGCCTAGAGATGGGAGGTCCTAGAGTCAAATCTGACATCAGACCCTTCCCAGCTGTGTGACCCTGGGCAAGTCACTTAACTCCCATTGCCTAGCCCTTACTACTCTTCTGCCTTGGAACCAATACCCAGTATTGATTCCAAGATGGAAGGTAAGGGTTAATAAAATTCATCAGAAGTCTTAGCTTATCCTGTGCTTTAGTAATCCAGATATAATTATGTTATCAATCATTTGAACTGATACATACCTATTTGCATTCTATACATGTGATCTGAAAGTTTGAGTTCTTCCTTATTGTTGGAATTAAATTCCTAAGAGCAATCCCATCCATCTTGAGCCACATTCCCCTAGAGAAGTCTGTGGCATCTTAACTAACCTTTCCTCAGATTTTTCTCTCCTAGACCTTGCAAATGAGTCGGACTATTTTGGGTATCATCCTTCGATCATCTATCAAAATTCTAAAATGGAGTAGTCACTTCCTTCTACAGTTTCAGTCATTTCTATTTCAACTAGTTCTTTATTGGTCAGAGTTAAACATATGAAAGGAATTTTCATTTTACCTGCTCTCTGCCTTCTAAAAGATGAAAATTATCATTAAGACAGATCAAGAATTTTTCAGCTGCCTTGACTATAATTGAAAGAAAATATCTGGATAGTTGAAGCCACTACTAGAATAATCTATGTCCTTACTAACACTTTCATCTGCTTAGGAAATCATCACCCTGTTCCATTTGTTTGGTGCTTGGTAATATACAACTACCATTTTACTGTTGCTCTTATCTAACCTATTTCCCTATTGTAGTTTTATACTTTATAAAAGAGGTATGTGGTTTAAATGATCTCAAAGTCAACCCTCTAAAGCAGAGACTGAAAGAAAGACTACAAGCATTGCAAATTGTGTTAGTTTCTCCTGTTGCTGTTGGTGAAAAACTATGGATTGTGTATGTGGAAGACAATGTTTGTTGCAAATTTGAATGGACTAATAATATTCCTCCCAAATCTATACTGTTGGCCTTTTACTGCTCCAGTCCATATGACTTCCTTCAGCCACCCACACCATAAAGACATTTCACTCACCTTCAGTCATATGCCACCAGGTCTTAGTTATATTCTTGAGGTATTACAGCATCACCTTTAAGATCTAGAGATTATCTCTGCCATGGCAGCAATAGGCCCTTTCTGTGAAGGTTTTAGGAAAATGACAACTAGTAACACTTTTCTATTTTTTAAGTGAAACAGTAATATCTTATTGTTCAGATTAAGTAAATATCTTTTGAGCCTCTGCTCTTTTATAAAATGCTCATGAAGTAAATCTCATCCCTTAAGATTAGAATCTCTTACAAAGAGGAGATACTGACATATTCACAGAACTAACTTAGCTCTCCCAAATTGAAAAAGAACTATAAATGAGACATATTTATTCTTGTATTTTTAAAGGAGCTGTGGGCATTGAAGTAGGGATTGTAGTACCATCTCATGAAAAGGGTGATGAAAAGAGCTTATTGAAAACATCTAAGCTCTCTGTAAAACAAACAACAACAGCAACAGCAACAACTAATCCCAACACTTTTTGCTTGCCAATGGTTGTCTGTGAATTTAGGAGATTTCCCCTTCAGCTTTCAAGATCTAGGTATCTGAAAGCCTAGGATTCAACCAAACTAACCCAGCACATTGAAAAAAAAAAAGTTGCTCTATGTAGCATTCCAAACCCATTCTCTCCCCCCACCCCCCATAATGGAGAAAGTAAATTTTCATAGCTTGTTTTTGATGCCAACCTTGTCTATAAGGATTTCACAGCATTTCATAGTTTTAATTGCTTTGTTTTGATACTTTGTTGTAGTCATTGTGTATATGTTTTCCTGATTCTGCTTACCTCATGCAAGTTCATGCTTCTCTTATGACAGAGAAATAATCATTTCTTGTTACTTATAGCTCACAAATATTACTCTACCTGTGTGTTATAATTTTAAAAATTCTGAATTTAACAAACACAAAATAATTTTTATTATACATAGTAGAATAGAAAAAGAGATTAAATGTGAAACTGTGGGTCTTTATTATTGAACAGTTTCCATGTAATATGTCATACTTGTTAGTTATTCTTTTCATCTTCAGGCTGTCTCCTATGTAGTTTTTTAAAATGTTGCTTCCCTTTCTTCTGAAAGGGTTTCTTTTTTCTGAAAACCTGTACCTATCCCCCTTTTTTCCCATTCTCCTCCTCACTGTAACAGGACCAGTTGTGTTGATACCACAACAAAAATAAAAATGAAGCCCTTGTAATAAATAAGCATAGCCAAGCAAAAACAAATTCCCTCATTGTTCAAGAATAAAAATGAATTTCTTTTTCTTCACCTTACATCTTGAATCTATCACCACAGTGTTGATACTTAATTATTGTGGTACTTGATCATTACATTAATCAGAATTTTTACATCTTTTAAAGTTACTTTTCTTTGTATTATTGTTCTTCTGATTCCATTCACTTTGTTTTGAATCATTTCATGTAGGCCTTTCCAGGTTTCTTTGAAATCATCTGTTTTGTGCAGTAATATCCTATTACATTCATATAGGAGAATTTGTTTAGCTATCCATTAATTGATGGATACCCCTTTAGTTTCCATGTTTTTTGCTACTACAAAATAAACTACTATTTAACTATTTTTGTACATATGTATCTTTTTCCTCGTTTTAAAATTTCTTTGGAATTTTTAAACCTATTAATGATATCATTGTGTAAAGAGGTCAGCAGAGTTTAGTGATTAGGGCATTATTCCAAATTGCTCTCCAGAATGGCTGTGTGTACTATTTCACAATTATACTAATAGTACATTAATATTCCTGCTTTTCCACAGCTTCCCTAATAACTTTGTCATCTTTGCCGATATAATAGATGAGAGGTGAAATTCCAGGTTTGCTTTTATTTACATATCTTTAATCAGTAGTGCTTTGGGGCATTTTTTCATATGGTTGTTAAATAGATTTATTTTTCTTTGAATATTTCCAGTTCACATCATTTGATCATTTATCTACTAAAGAATGAAGTACTTTTCTAATAATTTGAATCAATATTCTATATATTATATATCTGGAATAAGAGATCTTTATTAGAGAAGCTTGCTACAATGATCCCCCCACCCCATTACATGTTTTATTTAGCTGCATTGGTTTTGTTTGTGTAGACTGTTGAATGAACTCTTCCCTTATTAATAGTTTTAAAAGATATATTTTTTCCTTTCTCTTCAGATTTTCTTAGGATTTCATCTTTTATGTCTAAGTCAGTTATCTTATTTATAGTTTGTTTTGGCATATGATTTCTGCTAGACTCAAGTTTGTCCAACAATTTTTGTTGGAAAGTGACCCCAGTATGTGAACTCTTTGGGTTAATCAAACACTAAGCTACTAGGATTATTTGCTTCTGAATGTTGTATCCTGTAATAGTTAAAGGAACTGTAGAGGATTGAAGAGGTATAGGGAATAAGGAAGGTTTTGTAACAGGGAATGGAGGAGTTGAAGAGATAGAGGGAATATGGATGCTGATGAGGTAAAAGGAGAGAGATCCCCTCTGCTGAGAGGTTTTCTTTGAAAAATGGGGTTCCCTAGAAATGGGCCAACTATGATAGCCTGAGGGATGTCTTCTCTATTGATTGATGTTGAAGATACACCAGAGCAGGGGTAAGCAAGGACCCTCCTGAGGGTTCGAACCTCCCCCCAGACCAAGATCACCCAGCAAGGGTCTGATAAGGACCTTATGGGTGAATGGCTCTCCTTAGGTTCTGTTCCCTCTATGTTCCCCTGAAATGACAGTCCTCCTATCTGACTATGGGTTATTTAACTCAAGATGAATTTAATAACAAGTTTGGTTTGGGAAGGTATCAGGGTAGAGGGAAGAGGGGTTCCCTATACTTTTCCCCAGCTTGGGTTTTTGAGCTGAGGCTAGGCCTCACAGGCTGGTGGAGGGTTTCTTTTATTCCTGTCTATGCTAATCTAGGCTAGCTTTCTTAAGTCCAAAGTCTTAGCAGTAGACAGCAAGAGGAAGAAAATATTCTGACCTTCAGAGCTAGTTGGGCCTGTCTCTTCAGGCTAGCACCCCTAAAGACAGGCCTTAAATTCAAACTGCTCCTTAAATCCCTTTTATTGATGACATGATCACAGGAATCCAGATAGAGCACACAGTTGGGAATTATCTAGGAATAGAGGTACTTCTATCCAGAGACAGGGAGAGAGCTCTCCTTCCAGTCCAAGGGCCAGGAAAGAGTAACCTTGAGAGCAACTGTCACTCTTCAAGTCACCCTCTCCCCACCAACTGTCATCACTGTCCATCAATCTTCACTCTAACATTCCAACTGCTATTTGCTCCACCTCAGGGGCAGAAAATCCAAAGCTTGATTCAGCTTTCCTTTCCACAATCCTTAATATATTCTACTGACTGGAATTTTTTTTTTTACCAGTACCCTGCTGATTGCTATTTTGTAATATAGTTTGAGATTTAATTTGCTAGGCCTCCTTTCCCACTTTTTTTCATTATTTCCCTTCAACTTCTTATCCTTTTGTTCCTAAAGATGATTTTTTTTAGCTTAATAAAATCTTTTTTAGTTTGGTGTAGCAATTTCTTTTTCTGTTTTATATTTCATAAAACCTTTGTATAATATTGGAATTAATTACTCTTTGGTTGACAGAATTTACTTGTAAATTTATCCTGCCTTGGAGGTTTAATTCTTGAAGTTCATTTATGTCTTGTTTTTTGTTGTTGTTATTGTTGTTTATAATAGCTAATATTTAAATTTAGATCTTTTATTAAGGTGTGTATTTTGTGCTTTTGTAGATATTGTTTCTATTTTATTTAAGCTATCCATTTTGTTGGTATACAATTTGGCAAAATAGTTTCTGATTTCCCTTTATATCTTGTTTAATTGTTTTAAATTCTTTTTCATTTTTGATACAATTTGGTATATATTTAAGGCCGTTTTAATATTTTATTAGTTTTTGCTTCTGTGATTTTCCAAGATTTTAAAAATTGTACATTAAATTAATTGATTAGTCTTTTCACTTTCCCTTTTGTTGATGGATATTTTAAAAAAATTAATACTACAGCTCACATCAATGTTGCTAGTTGTAAAAATGAAATCTTGATTCTCTTAATCTCCCAGGTCCTTTTAAATCAACTTCGAGCTGTATTTGATCAAATTATTGAACTTCAGAATGCTCAAGATGCAATATATAGAGCTGCTTTGGAAGAGCTACAACGGAGATTGCAATTTGAGGAAAAGAAAAAACAAAATGAAATTGAGGTATATATACTTTTGAAATTGCACTTCAGTTCTTTAGGACTTTATTGGTATGGATATTCTCTACACTAATGCAAATTGCAACCCTTCTTAGTCTTTGAGACTTTGAGAAGAACCCATCATAGTTTTTGAGAGTTTCTGTGGTTGAAAAATCTTTATGAATGGACTTTGGATAATAGGAACTTCCTTTTAAAAACCTTTGCTTCAGTCATAAACATGAATAAATCTGATGACACTCCTGCTAAATTTTTTGGTTAGGGTTATTTATTTTTTATTTTATTTTTTTGAATTTATTTAGAATATTTTTCCATGGTTACATGATTCATGGTTTTTCCCACCCCTTTTCTTCTCCCTCCGTAGTTGACAAGCAATTCCACTCGGTTATACATGTATCATTGTTCAAAACCTATTTCCATGTTATTCATGTTTGCGATAGAGTGGACTTTTAACATCACATCCCCATCAAACCATGGGATCAATCAGGTGTTTTTCTTCCACATTATATTCATTATAATTTAAGATAAAGGCAAGAAAATTTAGAACAACTATAGTTCATCCTGTTGTTTGCTGTTAGTGGCAAGATATTTATCAGGGTTGGTTGTAATATAGAACTTTTATTTTGTAGTGAGTTACATTGGTAGTATAGAAAGCTGACTAATAAAATGAACTTATTACCACATAGCAGATACAAGAGAAGTATGGGATATGTATAATATTGAAACACATTTATTACAATGACCTTAGTTTCTCCTTTCTCCTCTCCACCAAACTGATGCCTTTAATAAGTCTGGATTCTAAAAACTATTTAACAAGTTTGACTATCAAAATCCCTGTTATATTTTATTCTATTTGGTGGAATGATAACATGATGATCCATTGTGTCTGAGTTGATGATTCCCTGTAAAACTCATTTGAATGGCACAGATTGCATAAATAGTACAATTAGACTTCTTTAGTATATTTTACACAACTGTATTTAGGACACAAAAGGGAATCTTGAAATTGGTGTTATACCCAAGAAATTATTTCATTTAGTAGACTAGGAGCACTATTAAACATATTAGGCAAGGGCAACTAGATGGCTCAGTGGATGGAGAACCAGGCCAGGAGATAGGAGTTCTTAGTTCAAATCTAGCCTTCCTACCTGTGTGATCCTGGACAAATTATATAATTCGAACCTCAGTTTCCTCATTTGTAAAATAAGGATGTAAAATGAGGATAATAATATTGGAGGTGCAATACCTATTTTATAGGACTCTGAAGAAAGCATTTAAATTTCAAGCACTACATAAATATAATTTAGTAGTGGAGATAAATTGAAAATTTTTTGAAGAACATATACAAGAAGACATGTAAGAGATTATAAACTAAGCCTGTGACAAAATAAATGTAATATGACAAAAATAATGAAGCAAGTCATAGTAACTACTTACCCTCTGATTCTACATAATTCATCATTTTGGTTTTTCAGAAGGTTCCCAAAAGGTACTCTTCACTATATATTCTATATGACCTTTTTCTACTTTTAAAAATAAGATATAATCTTAAATTGCCATGCAAAGGTGAATAGTGGATAGCACTAGAACTTACCATGGAATTCAGGGTACTTCTCAACTTTATGAGGTGAATTTTTTCTTCTAATAGCAGGTCCCTTGTCTCCCCCCCTCCCCCCCAACCACCACCATTTGTCTCATTGATATTTGGCTTTTCTCACTGTCACTTCCTTTCCTGGATTTTGAAATTACCCATCTTGGGTTCTTTGGAGGAACAGACATTTTCCCCTCTTTCTTGCTTGGTACCTTAGAAACAGTACATCCACATGAGGTTAGTTTATACTAGGCACACATTATAACAGTAGCTAGGCGAGGCACAGTGGCGAAAGCGATAACAGTTGTTAATTTAGTTGTTCATAAGAGTCATGGTCCCATATATCAGCTTCTGAAAACTGGGCCTTGTTTTCCCTACTTTCCTCTTTATTCCTCACAGACTCTGCTTCTAGGCCTTTTCTTAATATTAGATTGAATGTAGTGTACTCTCTGGTCCATTTGACCCAACAAGACAATGTCTCAATTTTCTAGGCTCTCTTCCAGACTTCTTGAAGTAAAAACCTCTGGCTTAGTGCCCCTTCACTGTAGTGTCTCCTGTTGGGCTTTAGGCAATGGATTACTTCAATGGTATTTGTTGGTCTTGAACTTAGAAAGAACCTTTTCTTCTGTCAGTTCTCAAAAATATAAAATTTTGTATTTTACCTTGTGACCTCTAAAACTATCTTCTTGGAATTCTAGCCTTGAGTATTATCACCCTTATCTTAATATCTCTTTAGTTTCTCCTCTAGGTTTAGCTTTTACTTCAATCTGTTGTCTCTATTCCACTTTCTTTCTGGTTGGCCTGCCTAAAATAAAATTTCCCTAGTCATATTGGTGGTTTTGCTCTTTCCTTTATCTTTTGAAACTGACATTAATTTCTTTGGTATAGGACATTAAGGCTCAGCTTCTATGCCCTTTCTGAACTTGATTTTTCCCATTCTGCACATGGTATAAGATTCTCTCTCAGACTAAAAGTGTCTTATTTTTGACTGTGTACTCCTTTTGAGCTATCCTAACTCTCTATTCAGGCTGAACTAAACTGAATTGAACTGATGAACTTCCAGAGTCAGTGAGCTTTTGAATATACATGGCATTCCCAATTCCAATTTTGTATTCAGTGTGCTACACATGACTTTATCTGCCCCTTCCTTCTCAGGGGAGTGGTCCATTCACATATGAAAAACAACATCAATGACAGAACCAAGCTCTAATCTCTTAGGTAGACCATAGCAGAATATTTTCCCAACCCAGAAGGGCAAAGTGTGCCACATCACACCTTAAGATCATCAGGTCATCAATTTCAATAGTCTTTAATTCCCTTGCCTCAAATCCCTTCTATCATTTTGGTTCTCTATTGCTTCACTTTTTCTCCTTTTAGAAATCTACCTGTGGTCCTACCACTTTTTCCCAAATCTGAGATAGGTATAGTGTTTCCATATCAACATCTAATTGTTAGGGATACAATTGTATCATTATTCTTATATTCAAGTCCTGCTTTTACTACTAATGTCTGAAACATTAGACAAATCATTTAATCTCTCTAGGCCTTAGCACACATTATAAAATTATTTTACTTCCATATTTTTAAATTTTCTTTTCTTCATATTCCATATTTCTATACCATCACACTTTGTACTCTGTGTGCACATTTTCTTTTCTTTGACTTTATCCTTTTTACATTTTAACAAAGTCTCTAGAGTTGTGTTTTTAATTACTTCAGATGGCAAGGGAAGGAATATTTTTACCCCTAGTCTGACTAGTAATGTGGTTTGACTTCAAGAAAACTTCATAACCAAAGATTTTTTATCGGAAAATAACAAAAAGTTGGGAGAATTGTATCACTGAAAGAATAGTAGAAAAAAGAAATCAACGATGTCAGTATTTATATAAAAATGCTCTAAATCATCAATTAATAGAAAAATTCAAATTAAATCAATTCTGAGGTTGGCTAACATGAAAGTAAAGGAATATGACAAATGCTAGAGGAAATATGAAAAAATATGATACGCTAATTCGCAATTGGTGGAACTGTGAACTGGTCCAGCCATTCGACAAAACAATTTTAAACTATTCCCAAAAAACTATTAAATTGTGCTTACCCTTTGACCCAGCAATACTACTGGTAAGTTTCAACCTCAAAGAGATCAAGGAAAAAAGGAAAAGAACCCAAATATACAATATTATTTTGAGAACCTCTTTTTGTGGTGGCAAAGAATCAAAAACTGAGGGAATGGTCAAATAGGTTATGGTATAGGAATGTAACGGAATACAATTATGCTCGAAGAAATCATTAAGGAAATAGATTCAGAAAAACCCAGGAAAAATGAAATAGAATGACAATATTGTAAAGATAATCAATTCTTAATCCCTTAGAACTGTAGTCAACATAATAAATAGTCAACATTTACAAAGAATTTATGAAGGAAAATCCTATCTGTCTTTAGATGGAGAGAGAACTGATCAGCTCAGAGTACAATTTGAGACATAGTTTTTCTTTCTTTTTCTTGTACCCGCTCCCATATAGCTAATGAAGAAATTTATTTTGTATGATTTCATATTCATAATGGATTTTGTATTTCTTGCCTTCTCACTGGGCGGGAGAGGGAGAGAATCTGGAATTGAAAATAAAATTGAATTTAAAAAAGAATGTATTAATGAAATAAATGAAAAAAGCACTTACTATGTGCCAAGCACTGATTAAAGCATGTTGACATTTTCTTTATCAGGTACAAGTTAGAGAATTGTTGGGCCAATTCATAGCTCTATCAGCTCTAAATTTGTATGTTTATTTTCCATCAGGCCCTTTACTATCATTTTTTCCCATCCTTGCTAGTTTTGATAGATATAAGATGATAACCTGTAGTGGTTATATTTTGAATTTCTTTATGATTTTGAGCATTTCTTCGGTTGTGGATAGTTTACCCTTCTTCTTTGGAAAATTGTTTCTTTAATTCCTTTGACCCCATGGGATATTAATAGCTTATTTTATGTCAGAACATAAGGAAAATGATTTTTCCCTGAGTATAATTTAATTTTTTTCAAGGGTTATACTTTGTAATTCATCTGGTGATTATAAGATGAACCAGAAATGACATTAAATATCATGTAATCCAGTGTTTAGCTGGTCTATCTAGACCAAACTTTAATAAATGATTATTCAATTAATTTGAATCAAACCCATTCACTTTACAGATTAAAAAACTGAAGCCCAGAATGGTAAGGTGAGATCCTATAGGTAGTTAATTCAAAGGCAGAATTCAAACCAAATCTTTAGAATTAAGATCCTGTTTTCTTTCAAGTATACCATAGTCCTAATAGACTAGAAACCAGATAGTTCTTTGTTCAGCTTCTACGGGAAACGAATATTGCCAAATTGTTGTCAATCTCATTGAATTTTCTGGTTTGAGAAGATTATTATGGTTAAAATTACTTGATGTCCACACTGAGTGCTGCCATAATAGTTATAACTATTCAACATGTCTCATTGAAGTGCCTTGATAAGTATTACAGCACTACAATGCTAGAATGTAATGATAAATTACTCTTATAAATAGGTTTATAATTTTTGAATATTGACATGCATTGGACTCAATTTGATGGCTACCCCCAATATTTTCTGGTTGTTTGGCCATTGTAATGGAGAGTACAGATGGTTTTCTGATGAAAATGTAGATTCATCAGAATTTCAAATTTTTTCTGTACACTTGCTTCATCTGACCAGTCTAGTCTTTTCTAAGAAGATATACTTATAATCATAAGCATAATAGGAACTAATCTATGCTCAGTCCAATGCTTCTAGCCTTGAAGAACTTAAGAAGACTCCTTCCAATTAGTATAGACCTGGGAATAATTTTAAAGCCTGCTTTTTAAGCCAAAAGATGCCATTGGAAATTAGGAGTATTAGGATAGTGAATTTAGGCACAAATAGAAGAAAATATTCTGTATCAAAATATAATTTTTAAAAATTCTTCTTGAAAATTTCCCCCTCTCCTGGTACTGTTAGTTTTTCATGCTCTAGAGTTTTACTCTTTTCTTTAAAAAGCTGTCCACATTATTAAGTTATTTCATGCCCATAGTAAAGAAAAGAGGGTCATGTGTTCTTATCTCTCTTATTTGAAAATGAAGCATAGTTGCATTAGTATTGTGAGTTAGTTTTAGATTTTTTAAAAAATAGATTAGTTCTAGGTAACGAGTAATAGTTAAAAGGACATAGGTAGAAATCAGCATGGTGTAATGGAAAGAAGAGTGGTTCTAATGTCAAAGGACCTACATTTATTACCTGCCTCTAACTCTTAATAATCCTTATAACTGTGGTCTCTTCTTAAAAGTTTCCAGTGAAAGGGAACATGCTATCTCCTTGGGCAGCTTATTCCTTTTTAGGAGAACTATGGTTGTTAGCTTTTTATTTATATTGAACCAAAATCTGCCACAATACCAATAGCTAATCAGCTCCCTCAGATGAACAGGTAAGTCCAATAGTTTTATCAGTAGCAGAATCTCTGTTTCCAATCCAGCCACTACCACTATCATTCAGGGGAACAACCTTTGTGAAGAAGGGGCCTCCTCTCCCAGCCACCACAATCACCTCTGCTAACTAGCCACTAGTGCTGGGCCAGATAAATGAGATAACATGTGCCAAGTAGGCCAAACCAACACCAAGAGCTTTACTGGCATCTCATCTTGATCAGAACTCTGAAGTTCAAGAATGTAAGTATGTCTGAGACCATTAGCTTTTTTTCTCTACCCCTGTTCCCATAACCATTAACCTGCCCATATCTGGTAGCTGGCCAGAATGTGGTGTTGGCAACTCCTTTTCCACAGGAGCTGTACCCAAGGATGAGACTTATTTGGTGGAATGTTTGAAATGATATGAGCTGCATCACATTATATTTATTGTGTGATTTCAAAATTGCCAAAGATTGGATTTTTCTTTTTAAGCCAGAATTTTCAATGAAATTTGGAATATTGTATTTTACAGGGTCAGTGGGGAATCACAGAAGCAGAGGAAGAAGAAGAACAAAAGAGGATTAGGGAATTTGAAGAGTCTATACCAAAAATGTGTTCACAGTTGCGAATATTGACACATTTTTACCAGGTACATAATAGAATAGCAGCAAAGGATTATATTCATTTGTTGTCTTATAGTAAATATTTGACAATTAACAATTCATCTTTAAAATAAGTAATTGTTTTTTAATCTGCCTTTTGAGAGGGTTGCTCATTGCAAATATAATTTTTGGTCTTTCAAGTCAGCCAACAGTAGCTGACCACAAAAAAATGTATTTCAGATACAAAAATGAGAAGTGACCTTTATGCCAATTATATTTTTAAACTAACTCTCCCTTTCCTAGTTTTCTTCATTTTGAATTTTTATTCAAAAAAATGTTGTTTTTAATGACAACATGTAATAATGACCATGTTGTTTAATAAAAAATATTTTAAAATGCAGCCTATTTTTGTATGAAATGTCTATATGTAGTAGAGACTTGAAGGACAAGCCATGCAAAACCTCTCTCTCTCTTCAAGTCTCTACCACATATATGAGCTAGTTCAGTTAATAAATTATTTTTAAAATTTCCTTTCAAAATGGATACGTGGTGGTGAACTCCATATTACTAATTAAAATAAGCAGTAGAGCTGCAAAGGAACTAATATATGAGTGATATGCAATTTTTAAAAGTCTGTGTATTCATTTTTAAAGGAAACTGTGATGGTCTTGTTTACCATTACACATTTTCATGACAAATTTAATAGATTTTTTAAAAAGTAACCTTAATCAGTATAATCCCAGTTGCGCTCAAATTACAGTCTTGATCTTCTTTGAAAATCATTACCATTCATAGTCTCTTTCCTTCACAGAAAAAGTTCCTTTCTGTTCTCCCTGTAGGAGAGCTTGAAATAGTAGTGCGTCAGCAGCTATTTGCCATTCACTGTTTCATAAATGAGTGCATACCCAGAGTTCCGTACCTGTGAAAATTATTCAAATTTACTTTTTTTTTTAAAAACCCTTACCTTCTGTCTTGGAATCAATACTGGGTATTAGCTCCAAGGTAGAAGAATGGTAAGGGCTAGGCAATGGGGGTCAAGTGATTTGCCCAGGGTCACCCAGCTGGGAAGTGTCTGAGACAGATTTGAAACTAGGATCTCCTGTCTCTAAGCCTGGCTCTCAATCCACTGAGCTACCCAGCTGCCCCCTCAGATTTACTTTTAATGAACTTCACATATCATTTTATTTCAAATTCATCACTCAACAGGAAGTGACTGTCTACATTTTCAGCAACAATATTCCACAGAAAAAAATTTAATTTCAATTCTTCCCTTTCCCTTCCTCATCATACATATTATATGTCTGACTATATTTATATAGATATGATAATCACCGACTTGAAAGTAGTTTATTTGTATTATAATTTGTATGCTTGGAACGCCTAATGTATTTTCCCATAGGAACAAGTCTGTGTAAATATTTGTTAACTTCCTACACCTGATCACAAAAATATGTTTATTCCATAATATCATAACAATACCTATGTTTTCCTAGTGTAATAAAATAAAAGTAACTAATAAATACAATAACTAATAAACTAATAAATAAAATAAAGTAAAAAACTCTAGGGTTCTATGAAATATGGTTCTCTAATGCTATAAAACTCAACTACCATATATAGCTATTAAAAGACACATTTGGAGTTTCATTTTAGAAGGCCAGAATAAATTTTTCCTTCACTCATGTAGGAGTTGTGGGGATCCCTTTTCCTCTACTCTGAGACGAGCTTCAGGAAGACTTGAAAGAAGACTTATTGCCACCTGCCAAATTCAAGTTTTTTAAATGTCACAACTTGACTGAAATCCTCCAGTTTAATCTCTCACTATTTTGTTTTATATAGCCTGTTTTCTAGACTAGTGGTTTCTGTTTTCTTTGATTGTGCATTCCTTTCAGGGAAAAATTTCTGAGTACACATGCCCAAATATGCATATTTACTTATTTATAAAATATTTTTATATGCTGAACGATTACATGCACTATAAAATTTACAATAAAACACTAATTTTTCAAGGGTGAGAGAAAGATAAAGTAATTGATCCTGGAGCCAAAAGACTGTTGCTTGTGTTTTATGACTAGGGAATGACATGGTCAAGATCTACATTTCAGGAAAATCACATTGGGAGCCAGGTAGAGGATGGATTAAAGTGGGAAGAAATCTCAAACAAGGATTATTATAAGGTTATTACAATAGTCCAAGTGGGAGGGGTGACAAGAGCCTGAATGAGGGTCCTAGCTGCTGTGTGAGTAAAGAAAAGGAGATAGATGCCAGAGATGTGAGAGTAGGGGGGGAAAAAAAACCAAAACACCAAGATTTGGCAACTTGTAGATTTGTAGGGTAGAAGGGTAGGAGATTGATGCAAGTAGATCTATTTGTTCATAACACTGAGTGTGATGAGGTGTGGGGAGCACAGTAAATCTGGAAAGGTCAGTTAGAGCCAGATTGTGGGAGTTTTGAAATGCCAAGTAGAGAAGCTCATATTTTTATCCTGGAGGCAACACTGAAGTATCTTAGCAGTGTAGAGCTATGCTTTAGATACGGCATATGTCACCTATGCTTTTAGGAATATAAGTTTGGCAGTTATATGGAGTCTGGATTGGAAAGAAGAGAGATGAGGCAGAGAGCAGCTCAGAGGCCAACTATATAACCTTGGCTAGTTTGGGATTGAATGAAGAGAAAGAACTGGGTCTGATAGTGCTGTGGCACTAGAATGGACAAAAGTGATAAGTTTTAGGATATAGGTTATAAGATGAATGGAGAGGATAGGAGGACTGAAAGGAGTATTGCCCTCCATAGCTTGTCTGCTACTGGCCCCTCAGTGCCTCCTTTTATAGATTACACAGAGTAGGTAAGTATTCAATAAATTTGTTGAATAAATAAATGAATATATATCCATGTGTGCATAGTGATCACATAAAATCACTATGTACACACGGATATATGTTGATGTATATGTCAATATATATAAATGTTTGTTGGTTTATTAGACTTGATGCTAGTTGGAAATTTATTCTATAAAAAAGTAATAATGATGATGGAAATCTTATTTAAATAACCATATCTAGTTAACTCTAGTCTCTTTAATGTTAATGTTTAATGCTTTCTTTTCCTCTTTTCAGGGACTTATTTTTAGCTCTAAATTGACAGAGTACTTAGCATATACTAAGTAAATATTTGTTGAATGGAAATATATGATTGATTAAAAGTGAATGTACTTGTAATTTGAAGTTAATTGTTTGGTGTATATTTATATTCATTTCTTTGATCATTTGAGATACTCAGTTCATAAATTTGTAATTAGTGGAAGAATAAGTAAAATTTAAAGTTTTCCAACACTTCATTGTAGCATAAAGATGATCTTGGGTTCTCAGACATGATTTTGGCAAAGTACTTGTTTTGGCAAATTCTACTATTTTGGAAACATTTTCAATACAGACCCACTGAAAACCCACACATCTTCTGTTCATAGGCATGCCCAGACAATTTTGGTGACGCTACCACCAGATTGGCTGAAAAGTGATGGATTTTTTAAACACATTAATAATGGAAAAGCAAATCAAATTTGTGAGATACCTTGGTGAAGGAAAACACATCCTTTAAAAAATCATACACCTTGAAATATTGAAGCAAATATGGTATCTTCTTAAGTATTAATACAAGGAAGATTTCCTATAGTCCAATTATATGCAATGAATAATTTCCGATAACCTCCAATGAGTCTCTTTTAGAAAAAAAATTGCAGAATATTCAGAATTTTACATTAGCTTTAATAGACCCCTAAGTTTTATCATGTTTGCTTCATTACTTTGCTCATTGTTACTTTTGTTGAATTTAAGGTCAGGAGAAAGGAACAAAAAAAAGTTGGTTAATTTTTTGGAATGCTGCTATGGTTAACTTTTGGGATGCAAAAAGCTGTTATTTATTTTGCTTTCATTTGATCTGGAATCAAAGCCCCCAAAAAGATTACAACTTTCAGACATAAGTTTTGAGGATTGTTGAGTTTTTTTTTTCCATTTAGCTTGTTTGTTTTACTGAATTTAATTTACTGTCCCTTACTTTCTCTCTAGGGTATTGTACAGCAGTTTTTGGTTTTACTGACAACAAGTTCTGATGAGAGTCTTCGGTTTCTTAGCTTTAGATTGGACTTCAATGAACATTATAAAGCAAGAGAGCCAAGGCTTCGAATGTCTTTGGGCACTAGAGGGCGACGTAGTTCTCATATGTGAACAAATTCCAAAACCATCTATTGAATCTATGGAGGATATTATTTGGTTGGACATAAAGATCCACACTTAAGTATGAAAACCAAATGGCTTGCAACTCTGTCTGCTCATAAGTACTTCAGACATGTGAATGTGTGGCACCATGGTAGAAATATAAAAAACAAATATTGTTTATACATTGGAGTTGAATATATTTGTTATATTACTATATTAAATAGATGGGTTTGCACTATTCCAATTTATTTTTTGAAACTTCATATTTAAAGAATGTCATGCTTTGTTGGAGCTTTCTAAGCTTTATATTTTTATTTATATTTATCATTTCAAAAATCACAATTTCTTTTAGAGAAAACAGGTGATGGAGTATTAAGTTAAAGTGTGACATCACTAACTTTTTTTAAACATCTTCTTAGGAGGCATCTTCTTAAACATCTTTTGTTAATAAAAAATCAATCAGATCCTGAAATAATTGTCCTTACCAAGAAAATACATGAAGAGTTTTATTATACTGGTTTTAATGTTGTAATGTATTTGCCTGTGTGAGAACCTTTGTATCTTGATACATTAACTTTACATACATTTGTTTTCTTTTATGCTTCGAGGATAACATTTTTATATTTGATTTCCTATTTCAGATAATTTCTAAAAGTCATATGCAAATAAAAATATAGAAAAAAACTAATAGAATTGGCATAAAACAAAAACACATATATAATTTAAATTTAGATCTCAAAATTGTCAGATGAAGTTATGTGTAAATATAGATAGGTGTGATTGAAACATTTTGTGTTCAAAATTCTGATGTGTATTAGAAATCAATTCATATAATGAAGATATCCTTTTGGTCTGGCTATTTTTTCATTGTAAATATTTATATATTACGGTTAGAGGAATTTTTTTTTTGTAAAAAATGTCATATCAAGTCATTTAAGTCTCCATTTATTATGTTCCATACATAAAAACATAGAAAAATTAAAACACAATTATCTTTCAAATATGTTGTCTATTTTTTGACTAGGTTGGAAAAAACCATACTTTAGGTAGAGAAGAGCAGAGAGCAATTTAATGTATATGTTATTATTATTTGTTCTCTAAAGTGAAGAAATGAGATCTTCATGGAACTTAATATGCAGAAAGAAGAATGAAATACAACAGAGTTTCTCATTTAGAATCCAATTCTTTGTTTTTATTCCAAATTTCTTGTACTTAGAAATTTAAATGAGAGAAATGAAGCTTTATAACTTCTGGCAAAAGAGAACTGAATTTTCAATGAAGTTTAGAATTCTTAATAGTACATATAGGAAGTCATGACAATTCTAACTTGATACTAATTAATTGTATGGAGAATGAGTTCTTTAATCCACCAAAATATGGATAACATAAATATGGTTATCATACATCACTATTGCCCCTTCTAGATCTTGTTAATTTTTTTCATACTCCCACACAGGATTAATTCAGACATCTACCTTCTTCCCTAATACTTCCATTGCTGTATAACATTGTAGTAGAAATTCTGTGGCACTGAATCCATTATAAATTTGTTGTTCAATTTCAACTGGGCTTTCACAGCTTCATATAAATTGTTTTATTCTTTCCTTATTGACACTATTATACTCTTCACAGGCACTATTACAAACTTCTTTTCCACTACCAATATTTCTGCTTCCTTCTTAGAAGATTTTCCGCATATGTTAGTTTAAAAAACAAAAAATTCACACCATCCATCAAGAATGCTCCTTTACCACTATTCATATCACCTCAGCATCGTTTCTTATTTTCTCCTGTAAAGATTACAATTAATAATTTGATACTCCAAGTATTATTTTAATACTATTTATTAAAATCAACTTAGAGCAAAGAGAAATTTTTAAAAGCCAGTGATTAAAAAAAAAAAACACTCCCTTCCTCCATGCAGATATAAGCTAGAGAGAGGGAGTTTCTGGGAGAGAGGACCAGGGTGAAGGAAGTCAAAACTGGATACCAAATTGACCAATGATGCACAACAGAAAAAGGGGATTGTGGAAAATGTAGTCTCTAGGGTTCAAGATTCTAAATCAATACATTTCCCGCTGTGATCCTTTGGGAGACCAGTCTCCCCAATGGATCATGAAAACATAACTAATAACTTGAAGTAAAGGTATGTAAAATATTAGTTTTTAAAGAGAAATTACAGTAATTTGGGGATAAGAGGGGGAAAAAAAGAAAAGGAACAAAACCAATAATAGGTGCATTGACAAAAAGCCAATTAAGGGGCAGTCCCCTTTGGCATAACAGTGTACATTCAAAACAAAGGCATTCAACCCTCCCAAAGTTCAAATTTGCCATATCTCAAAGTTCAATCAGGATTTTTTGGTGCAGCATGTGGTCTCTGCAGGTATCTTCACGGCGCCTTGTAGATTCTGGGAGGTAGAATCTTGTTCTAAATTAGGTTCAAATTCAAGTCAAAGTTCACAACAATTTTCTTTTTATATTTTATTTATGACTCTGAGGTTATTTTTAAAAATAATATAAAATATCAGATATAAAATATAAAAATAAAATTTGAAAAAATTTTGGGAAGAAGGAAAAAAGGAAAAGAATTCACAAATCACAATAGGTTCTTGTAGTGAGCCATGTCTCATAAGCATGCAACAATAATCATTCACTAACCCAATTTAACAGTCTGGGCTACAAGTTGTCACATCAGGAGAGAAAATAGAAAAAGAAACTAGATCTCAAGACAAATGGGAAATATAATTCCCTAGTTCAACCCTTTTCTTCACTTTTTCGGGATAATGGAGCCAGAACAATTGATGTTTTATGCTCAATATAGGATGTTTTACAAGGAAGTCCTGCATTTAACACATATTAAACAGCCACAACCTTGAGTTTCACACATGATCAAGTCATGCTTTTTGTGCAGAATATTATCAATTCCTATAGGATTGGCTTGGTTTCTTTTTTCTTTTTGTGCTTATTTGGCACTTTGCAAGTCAAGTTCTGTGCTCCTTTATGGCCTTTTTCTCCTTTGTTTAGACATAGTCATCAAGCAAAAGTCTCAGAATATTTAAATAACTAGTGGCAGTTTGCCATAGTCCAAAGTCTTTGTGGGTATGCTTTTATATGTTAGATAAATGGACATCTTAGGTATTCTATTGCAAAAAGTAAAACAGTTAAAAAAATACTTTTTCAATACTAGTGATGTGTGAAAAAGACAAAAAATGAGAAAATGAAAAAAATCACATACTGTATGACACATGTAGGAAGAAAACAAAATATTAAAATTGTGTATATTTCACAATTACAGAGGCAAAGTATAGAGACTACTTTTCAAAAAAAAAAAACTATTCAATTCCTCTTTGAGTTACCATGATCCACAGTTTGAGTGCAAATAAGGTAGATAAAACAATGTGAGTGCAAATGAGGTAGATAAAGCAATAATATATTCAAAAAATGCAAAAAAAAACTTTAGAAAAGGCACAAAATGTTACAGACGGCACATCAGGTCAATATAGGTCACTAATACAGATTTTCTTCTATGAGATAGCTTATGTGTTGCCCTACAAGACAATTTGTGCAAATACAAGGATTAACCAAATAAAGTGCAACAAAATAGTGCAAATCCAGCAATAAAGAAGTCTAATAACAATCAATAGTCAACTACAATCAGTGCAAGCAATTATTCATCAACAGAAGACACTCATTTTACATGGCTGCAATGAATCCGTGAAGCCCTCTCTCCAATTTTTATGGCTGTTGTTGTACTTAGTTGGACCTGGAATGGTCCATTATAAGCAGGTTCAGTTGACTCTGTATGTTTGAAATTCTTTATGTACACACTATCAACTGGTTTTAAAATCATGAAACAAGAAATCTCTGGGGCCTCCTTGAACAGCAGCTCCAGAGTCATGGAGTTATTGCAATTTTGTTTGTAATTGTCTGATATATGTAGCAATGGTTGTATCCCCTCCTAACAGTGAGGTATAGGCAGGGGTAAATGGTTGTATCTGAATAGGTGGATGTCCAAATAGCATCTCAAAAGGTGAGCCTTGCAAATCACTGCATCCGAGATAATAGGGCCAGAGGTAGAATTTCAGGCCACTTTAAATGAGTCTCCATGCACAATTTGCTAATCATGGTCTTAAGTTCTTTATTCATTTGTTCAACTTGGCTGGAGCTCTGCGGATGATATGGTATATGAAATTTAGGAGTTATCCCAAACCATGTATAAATTTGATATAAAACTGAATCAGTAAAATGAGTTCCTTTATCCAAATCAATGTGTGCTGGCAGGCCAAAATGAGGAATAATTTCTTTCAAAAGGACTTTGGCCACAAAAGCCACTGTGGCATGAGCAGTAGGAAACTCTTCAGGCCACCTGGTCAATTGATCAACTATGACCAAACAAAATTCATACTGTCCAACTTTTGGCATAGAGATAAAGTCAATTTTTAAGTGCTCAAAGGGTGTGAGAGGATATCCACCAAAAGCTTTTCCTCAAAAGGGTCTGTTGATTAAAAGCCTGGCAGGTAGGATAAGCTGTACATACTTTGAAGGCAATTGTAGTTATTCCAGGTGCTATCCATAGTATTTTAACAGAGTCTACAATGCCTTGCATGCCAAAATGACCATGTTTATGAATGGAGTGACAAATTTGGTTATAGAAAGCTCTAGGGAGCAGGGGCTTGCCATCTGATGACACCCATACTCCATTTATCTGTTTTGCTTTAAATTTCTGCTACCATTTTTCCACTTCCTTGTCATTATAGGAAAGGGATAGATCCAAATCATCAGTAATTTTTAATGGCACAATTAATTCAGGACCTTCTAAGGCTGCTAGTTTTGCTGCCATATCTGCTTGGTTATTTCCCCTAGAGACAGGACCAGTGCAACCTGTATTGCAGAGCAGTGAACGACAGCTATGGCTTTGGGGAGCTGGATGGCAGAAAAGTTCAGTAATAAGTTTTGCATTGGCAATACATTTTTCAGTTGATGTTAAGAATCCCCTCTGAAGCCAATAGCATGGCATATGCCAAAGGCATAGCAGGAGTCTGTGTGACTCTTATCCTTTGCAATGATACAGGCATGTTTCAAAGCTATGAGTTCTGCATCTTGTGCACTTACATTTGGGGGTAAGGAAGTTGACCAGAGAGTATCAAATTCAGTAACCACATCTTCTTTATAGCACACACCATTCCTCATAAATGAAAAACCATCGGTAAATAATATCAAATCTGAATTATCCAAAGGTGTGTTCAGTAAGAGGTTTATCAACAATAGACACTAAATATGTACAGTTGTGTAAAGGTTCTCTGGAAGTTGGCAAATCATGGAGAAAAGTTGCAGGATCAAGAATTCCACAGCGTTTTAGTGTGATATGTTCATTGTTCAATAAGGTTATCTCATACCTAGTAATCCTTTGGTCAGTAAATGCCTGTGTTCTGTGTCTTAATAACAATGCCTTAACCTTGTGTAGGAACATTATGGTCTGAACGCATCACAATACCAAATCAGAGATTTTTTTTACCAATAAAGTTGTGGCATACACTCCTCTAAGGCATGGTGGTGCTCCAGCAGGGACTGGGTCAAGCTGGGCTGAATAATAGGATACTGGATATTGAGCAGGTCCAAAAAGTTGAGTCAGAACACCTGAAGCTCCCGCTTTCAGCTCATGAAAATTTAAGGTAAATGGTTTGTCATAATTTGGAATCCTAGAGCAGGGGAAGACAAGATAGCTTATTTTAAATTTGAAAGAGCTGTTAGGTATTCTGTTTCTAATTTAAGTGGTTCAGGAACCAAGTTTTTTTGTGAGTGTTACAAGTGGCTTAGTGATTTCCCCATAGCAAGGGATCCACTGCCAATAAAAACCATGTTGCTCCAAGAATAGCTCTCAATTGCTTTTTAGTTGTAGAAGCACATAACTTTTGGATATTTTAAATATGCTTGGGAGAAATTAAATGGGGCCCAGCAGTCAAAACCTAAATATTGTACCTTGGGGAGATACCACTGAACTTTGTCCTTGGAGAACTTGTGGCTTCTCTTATGTAGCTCTAAAATAAGATGCTATCCTCTTGGCATGCTTCAGTGTTTGGTGAAGCCAAGAGCAAATCTATATACTGAATTAAATGGCTGTATTTAAATTTTATGGCATCTGTATCAGCTGTTAAGAATGGTGTGAACAAGGTGGGAATGTCCACAAACCCTTGGGGCAAATGAGCCCAGGGGAAAGCAAAGATATGCCTGGAATTCTCATGTATAGGTATAGAAAAGAAAGCTGAGCACATGTCTACCACTGTAAAGTATGTAGCTGTGCTAGGAATGGAAGAAATAATAGTATTTATGTTGGAAACTACAGGGTATCTCTTTATGTGATTGTTCACAGCTCTCAGATCCTGGACAAATGAATAGAGATGCTTGCCATTGGGCCCCAGTTTTGGCTTTTTAACAGGAAGGAAGGGTGTATTGTATTCAGATTTGTAGAGAATTATGATGCCTTGGTCAATCAGGGAATTTATTACTGGTTTAATGCCATCAATTGCCTCCTTTGAAAGAGAGTATTGAGGAATGGAAGGAGTTGGGCTAGATTTTGTTTGAATTTGTACAGGGACATCCAATTTAAGTAGTCCAACATCAGAAGATGATGTGGCCCAGAGAGACTCATGTATATCCTTTGGGATCTCAAAAATAGGATCTCCGTTTCATGAGCATCTGAAATAAGTATAGGGACTAAAGTTAAGGAATCCTCAGGCAGTTCCAGTGTCATAGAGCCATCAGGAGAGCAAGTTATCGTGGCCCTAAGTTTGCATAAAAGATCTTTCCCCAGAAAATTTATGGGGGAGCCAGGCATTAAGAGGAAAGAGTATTCCACAATAAGGGATATTATGGACACTATTCTATGGGAAAGCTTGGGAACCCTTAGGGGTGTCCCTGATAATCACCCCAACATTGTGTAAGGGTATATTTAGGGTTGAGACTGAATGTAAATTAAATGGTCACCAGAGATTTAATTCAAATCCCAAATAAAATACTCAAGTCAGTTTGGAAATTTTATGGTGATTTAATTAATATAGAAGGAAGGGATTAAGAAGAGAGAGGGAACAAGGTATAGGATTTCTCTGGCCTAGCCTGAGCCAAGGAAAGTTCAGAGACCTTCCAGCCATGAGGCCTCCTCCAAGATGAGGAGCCTCCTAGGAGGATGGCGTTTTTAGGGAAATTGAAGGAGAAAAAAAAGAATCAGCCTAAACTCCAAGAGAGCTCAGTGAATATGCCTAACCTGAACTAGGCTACTAAGCTACTTCCAGTATTGTATCAAGGATGCTCATCACCAAACCTGGGCAATATCTGCAGCCACTCAAAATGCTAAGATGCCCAGCACGCTGCCACCAGCCACCTCTCTGCCACAAGAGCCAGAGCCACCTCTCCAAGAAAAGACGATGGAGAGAGGAAGTGACCCAAAATATATAGGCCATTTTTACATCACTTCCTGCATTTCATATGTACCAATAGTAGCTTAAGCTTGACTTAGGAAAGCCCAAGGGGTCTGTCAGTTGTTTCTAATTTGTCATTTGCTAGCACATGTCTGTCATAGGCCATCCTTCTCAACACTTAATCCTTAAGTAAGGGTGTAGACATTCCTGCTTTATTAGACTAAACAGGGTGAAGTAAATCTAAAATTCACAATTTATTGAGCCAATGGAACTTCAACAGACCAGGAAACTCCAATGTCCAAAAGACAATCATGATGGGTGTTACCAACCTTTAATGTTACATGGGGATCATCGGTATGGGGGTGGGGGGAGCAGTGGATAGGAACAATGGGCAGTAAGGTTTCAGGGTCTGGAAAATCAAAGGTTGTATCCTCTGATTCCTGTGCGCCAACCCCCCCCCCCTCCATATACCTTTATAATCTTTGGGTAGTACCTTCCTTGGGCTCCCCCCTGAGGGACAGTAGCACCCTGGGTGGTTCGAGTACAAAATATACTGCTGTAGCTTCATTTGGTATGAGTTGTCAGGTGCCTTATTCATGTCCCTAGAATTATTATCAGTCCTAAAATTATGATTCTTGAAATTAACATTGTAATTATTATTCCTATAATTATTGCTTTGAGAATTTCTCCAGTGGGTATTATTTCTTATTGTCTGAAGTAAATTCCAACAATTCATCATTATGTGACCCTTCCTCTGACAGAAGTGGCAGGTAAGGGACTAATAGTTAGGTTCTTGGAAAGGGGATAGCACCATTGGTTGAGCATCATGCCCTTTGTCTTGATTATCAAACCTATCCTTTAAAGATTTGATTTCTTTTTTCAAGGTTTCTATGAAATTATCTTTTTCCTGTTTTTCTTTTTGGCCTGTAAAGACAGAAGCAGCAGTTTTCCTCAACTTTTCAAGGTACATCTGAGGCCACCATGGGCAATGTGTCTTAAAATAATAGTAGACCACTCTGCAAGAGTTGTTGACAAAATGTCTTTTTATTTGCTTAATATCTTTGTCTTTAGAAATATCAAGGTCTGGGTATCAACCCCCCAAGCCCAATGAGCTTATCCATGAATTGTGAGGGTGTCTCATCATTGGATTGTCTAAGGCTTTCAAATTTTGAGCATGCTTCTGTATCCTTGGAGCATTCTCGCATAGCTGTTATAATAGCCTCCCTACAAACAATTTCATTGCAATTGGTCCTTGGGACTGTTATAATCCCATTCAGAATCCTGAGCTGGCCAGTGTGCTGCACCACACCCCCGGACCTTGTTAACATGAGAGATGATCTTATTTTTCTCACTTTCTGTTTCTGAATCGAGCAAATTCTCAACTTCCTTATAGGATGGATCATATTGATAAAACATATTGGCCATCTTCTTGATCACCATGAGAGGTTCACATTCAAACTGAGAAATATTATATTTCAGTTCTCTAATTTCTTGAGGAGTAAAAGGTACATGGTGTCTTAGGGTCACCACATTCCCATTGCATCCCATTTCAGGCACTTTCCTTAAGGGGAAAAGGAATTCATAGGAATCATTCAATGACTGTGGTCCCTTAGAAGTTGTCTTTGGGGATACTGAGGCAACATTGGTAGGAACAAATACTATAGCAGGATGAGATTTCTTTGGGGTTGGGGCTGGTCATGGGTGGGAGAAAGGATAGGAAAGGATGAGGGACATAAGATCAGCCAGGAGTTGCAGAGTATGAGAGAGATGTTGCAGAGTATGAAAGAGTATGATATGTAGAGGAGAGGTGTCTTTTCTCCATTTCAGGAAAAATAAGATTGTCCTCTCTTAGTGGTTCAGGAAAAGGCTTGCAAAATTCAAACTTGTTTTCGATGGGATCTACATTTTTCATTAGATCATGTAAATAGTGTTTGAAATTTTCCAATTGAATTTGCCTGTTAGCCTGCATTTCTGCTTTAATCTCTCGTATAGTAGCATTTTTTGTCTTAATATGGAAGATTAGAAAAATAAAATTTCCTAGGAGTAAAAGGAGGAGGAGGAGGCAATTCAGAATCTTAAATGCCTCTAATTCGGCAAAAAGCCAAAGACTGCATAGTAGCATTTATGCTGTTTAGTATTTTGATAAAAAATGTATATTTATTATTATTTATTTATTTTAGAATTATTATTATAAGTGGTGGGTATAGGGCAAGGTGAGGTGTATCTAGCTTGTTATTTTATTTTTATGATTTTTTGGATTTTTATTCTTTAAAAGAAGGAAATTATTTAAATATTTATTTGTTGCTGCCCTCTAGTGGCTGCAGACAGCCACTGTAGCTAAGTAAGAAAAGGAAAAGAGAAAAAAAGAAGAAAGAGTAAAAAAATGAGGAAAACATCAATGCTCAATATTGACCTCTAGTGCCCAAGAAGCAGCACTACAATTGGGAAGGGTTAGGGGCATGGCTATGGGTGGGTTTGGGGGTAAGGGGTATGGTTAGGAACTTCCAGAAACCAAAATGGAGTATATGACTAAGAAATAAGGCAGATTTTGTAAAGCAAGGAGGGGTAGGAGTTAAGCTGAGCCTGGCAGAGGCAGGGAAAAGGACTTCCCTTTGTGCTGGCCTGAGGCTGGGGCTGATACTCACCAGCTGGAACAGCACTGAGGTAGCACAGTAACAGGGTCATTAGGGTTGGCAGAAAGCGGGGAGGGTTGCTCCAGCAGCTGGTGGAGACTGTGGGGGAGGAGCAGGGATCAGTGGAAGTGTCTTGAAACAGCAGTATTTAAAACCATGGGGTTGAATGCAGATCACCAAAAACTGTTAGATGCAGCTGTTCAAGTAGTGGGCAACCAGCGAGCCTGTAGGTCAGCCAGGGTTTTTGCCAAGCTGTGGCCAAGAATGGCCGATAGGGCTGCTCTCCAGGCTGTGGGCAGGGAGGAGTTTCTCCACCAAATCCCCCAAACTAAAGCAGCTGGGCCAGTAGGAGAGCGCCGGGCAAACCAGGGTGGAAAATACTCACAGCTGCTAGAGGCAGGAAGTTCCTGGCAGTGAGGAAGTGAACTAGCTGTAGCTGGGCGGTTGGAGCCAGGGTTTGAAAACTCCTAGCAGAAGAATCCTCAAAAAGTTCTCAGTTCAGATCCCTTTGTAAGTTGCCAAATTATAAAGATTAAAAATAATAATTGGATACTCCAAGTATTATTTAAAACTATTTATTAAAATCAACTTAGATCAAAGAGAAATTTACAAATCCAGGGAAAGAAAAACAACCACTCCCTTCCATAATGCTGATTCAAGTCAGAGAGAGGGAGCTTCTGGGAGAGAGCACCAGCTTGAAGGAAGTTGAAACTGAATACCAAATTAACCAATGATGCACAGCAGGAAAAGGAAAAGGGGATTGTGGGAAATGTAGTCTCTATGATTCAAGATTCTAAATTAATACACTCCTCTTTTTGGTCCTCTATAAGAGAATCTCTTTATTAACACTAACCCCAGCTCCTATACTTGTATCCTTGATCTATGCCCTCCTGTTTTTGTCTTCAATTATCTTAATTTTTTTATTTTAATAAAAAATTTCCACATATATTTTCCAAAGTCATATGATCAATGTTATCTCCCTCCCTTCTTCCTTCTCCCCTCCTGGACCTGACAAGCAATTCAATCTGGGTTATATATGTATCATTATGTAAAATACATTTCCATCTTTTCATTTTTGTAAGCAAATAATCTTATAAAACCAAAATCCCAAAACACATATCCAAATAAACAAATGATAAATTGTATGTTTTCATTTGCATTTCTATTCCAACAGTTCTTTCTCTGGAGATGGATAGCATTCTTTTTCATAAGTCCTCAGAATTGTTCTGGATCTCATTGTATTGCTGTTAGTGGCAAAGACTATCATATTTGATTATTCTGCAATATTGCAATTACTGTGTTTAATGATCTCCTGATTCTGCTTATTTCACTCTGCATCAATTCACATAGGTATTTCCAGCTCTTTCTGAATTCATCCTGTTCATCATTCCTTATAGCACGATAGTATTCCATCACCATCATATACCATAATTTGTTCAGCCATTCCCCAATTGAGGGACACCCCTTTTGTTTCCAATTCTTTGCCTCTACAAAAAGAATAGCTATAAATATTTTTGTATAAACATGTCCTCCCCCCCAAACCCCCATTTTTGTTTTTATTTTTGGGATACAAACTCAGGGGTTTGTCTCTCTATGTATTGGTGTATTCCAGATCTCTGCTCTGGTCTTTTATTTTCTTCACTCACTTCTCCAAATAATTTTAATAATTTTCATGCATTCATATATCTGATAGTGTAGTAAGCAAGGAAAGATTGCAAAATGATTCTGCAAAATGAACTACGTTTGATTGACAGGGACATGTGACAGACAATCACATGGAAACTGGGTCAAGATTCTAAGGTCCCAACTGAAAAAACAAACAAACAAAAAAAAAAAACCCAGACTTCTGGGAGAAGCTTTGGAAGTTACTTGAGATTTTCCATCTTTCTACAAGTTTTCTGGCCCTTTTTTGAGATACCAGCTTGAGAGAAGAAAACCTGTTTGAACTGGCTTCTGGCAGCTAGAAGGAAGACCAAAGAAGAATTTCTCTGCTGGACCTACTTTGGACTTTCCTTCTGGGATCTTGGCTCATTTACTGGACTCTGTTTTGTGAGGTTCTGTTTTGGGGGAAACAACTTATTAACCTAGATAAGTTAGCCATTAGGATTGTATTAAGGGCATTTAGGTTTGGTGATAAGATTAAGAACTTTTCCTTCTCCTTTGTTATCCTCCTTCCTCTTCCATTTCCCATCAATAAACTTAAAATATCTAGATGTTTCCCTCATGTCTATTTCCCTTAATTAATCCCATAATAACTCCCAAATCTACATATCCATTCCTCATCTTTCTGCATTTCATTCCTATATTGCCAACTACTTATTAGATATCTCCCTTCATCTTGAACTCCTGTGCATCTCAAAATATGTATATTCCAAACCAAATTCATCCTCTTTCCACTAGAAGCATTCTAACTCTCAGTTTCTATCAAATACAAAATCAATCTTCAAGTTGCAAATCTTGATTCATCCTTGACTCTTCATTCTCTTTTACTTTATACATTAAACCAGTTGCCAAATCTGCTGAATTCTGACATCCTAAATTCAGGGCCTCATCATCTCTCATCTAGAATATAATAATAGCATTTAAATTAGTCTCCTTGTAGCCAAGATCTTCCCTCTCCATTCTTTTTTCTCCCAATGTAAATTCCTAAACATAGGTCTGACTATGTAATTCTCATTACCCTTCATATAAAATATAAATATGTTCTTTGCCATTCAATAATAGTAATCTAGATCTAACCATTCTTTCCAGAATGATTACAAATTGCTCTCCTTCACACATTTTATGCTGTCGTCAGTTTTACTTGCTTTTCCCTATATGGCATTCCATTTCTTATCTCCATAGCTTTGGATTGATATATCTACTGCCTGCAATTTACTCCCTGATTTCTGCTTCTTGGAATCCCTTGTTCCTTTCATGCTTGGGTCTTGTTAGAACTCCCTCCCACAACCTTCATCCCAACTAAAACAAAACAAAGCATTTTTTTAGCTATCTTTTATTTGTCTGTGAATATTGTGTCCCTCCAATAAAATGTAAATTCCCTCAAAGTAAGGATTGCGTTATTTTTGCCTTTATATCCCTAGCACCTAGCCATGATGGCTGCTATTAGGAGATACTAAATAAATGCAGGATGATTAATTGATGTAAGTTAAGACTTAAGGCATTTATGCTTTTGTAAAAATTTTTTTAAATTTAAGTTTTTTTTTTGTTATATTAAAATACCCAATTAAACTCCCTCCCTTCTTCCCCTCCCCTCACCAGAGAAAGCATCATTTGACAAAGAGATATATTATATCTTCTTTCTATTTATCATTTCTTCCTCTGGAGGTTGACATACATCAGTTATTCAAACTGTTTCTGTCGCTGAATATCATGTTCTCTTGGTTTTGCTCATTTAGATCTTTCTATCTTTTTCTAAAATTAATTTTCTTGTTATTTCTAATGGTTCATTAGTATTCCATCACAATCATATGCCATCACTTATTTAGTCATTCACCAATTGATGGGCATCCCTTCAATGTCTAGTTCTTTGCTACCACAAAGAGAACTGCTATAAATATTTTAGAACAAATAACTTCTTTTCCCTTTTATTTGATCATCTTGGAAAATAAACTTAATTTCTGAGTCAAAAAGTATTCACAGATTTTATTTCTGAGCTTAATACCAGATTGCTCTCCAAAATGGGTTGGTCAGTTCACAGTTGTGGAACTGTGTATTAATAGTCCTATCTCCCCTCTCCCCCGATCCTATCTCCCCTCTCCCCCAAACCCCTTTAACATTTGTCATTTTTGCCTTTTTATCATTTTAGCCAATCTGATAGGTACAAGATGATGTCAGAGTAGTTGTTATTTGCATTTCTCCAGTTAATAATGATTTAGAGCATTTTTTCATATAATTATGTATAGCTTTGATTTCTTCATCCAAAAACTGTTTGTATCTTTTGACCATTTATCTATTGGAGAATAGCTCATATTCTTACATATTTGACAAAGTCCTCTATTTATTTCAGAGATGATATCTTTATCCAAGAAATTGTCTAAAGATTTCTTCCCAATTTTACTGCTTTCCTTCTAATCTATAGATATTATCTATTAGACTTTTGAATGGGATAAGACTTTGTGACCAAACAAGAGATAGAAAGCATTGTGAGATGTAAAGTCAGTAACTTAGAATATATTAATTTTTTTTTCTACAAATAAAACGAATGTTGCCAAGATTAGAAAAAAAGTAGTTCTGTAAAAATTGTTAGTTTCTCCCTTCTGTGATATAGAAAAAGTTAGCTTAACCCCAATGATATTTTTTTAATGTCACCTCTCATTCATTCTTACCTAACTCCTTCATGTTGATGGGTAAAGAATTTTTCAGGGTTTTATTTAATGAAAATTAAACAAGGTTATACATTGAAAAGATGTCATTAAGTTGCTTTATAGACTTCCTTTATTTTCATTACCTCCTTTTGAATTTTTTTCCATTTTTCCTGGACATTTTGAATTAATACATACTATCATGGATGATTTGATCTGTAAAAAATGAAAATGTATAATATAGTCATATGTTTAATTAAATTGAACTATGTTCCTAGAAGTCTTTTGATCATGCATTTCAGCATTTCAGAACCATGCACTCACAAAAATGAAACAAAAAAATCCTGAAAATTGCATTATTTATTGTTTCAACTATTAGGGAAGAACTTGTAAATAAATTATTTTTATATGTGGATTCATATTCATTGTTATTTTGTATCATTCAAAACTTGTTTGTAGATTTCCATTATAAAAATTTGAAAGTAATTAAAATTGGACTAATTTATATTATGAGCCATTAGAAATGAGTTTAAATGCTGTTTTTATTGTTTAGTGTTGTGTTCAACTCTTCAAGACCCTGTGGACCATCACACTGCATCATACTGCACATGAGGTTTTCTTGGCAAAGATAATGGAGAGGTTTGCCATTTCCTTTTCCAAGAGATTAAGTGACTTGTCCAGGGTTATACATCTACTAAGTGTCTGAGGCCATAATTAAACTCAGATCTTCCTGACTTCAGACTCACCATTCTATCCATTGAGGCACCCAGATGCCTCCCCAAAATTTAAGCATAGTGTGCCCTAAAAATTAAAAATTTATTTGTGGTAATTAACTAATAGGCTAGCGTGTGTCATTAAAAGCCCTGACCTCCACATTTAATTTAAATTATTAATTTCAGCCAAATTCTCTAATAAACATTTCAACATAACCAATTGCTCGACGATTTACAAGCTAGTTTGTGATTTTTTAAAACCAAAGTTGTCTTATAAATTATTAACTCATATGTCATGATTGATGATCCACAAATCACAAATTTTTCCTATTTAGGGTTCCTATTTAAGTCCACTTTTCCAAAAACCTAGCTAGGAATGGAGGGATCTCTAATTCCAAAAGAAAAGGAAAGGACTTCCGGGTAATCATGGCTGCAATCTAGACGCGGCACGTTTCCTCTCCCCAGCACCGAACGAAATAGACTACATCAAAGGAGCATAAAATCACCTTTGGAGGAACAGAAGGACTCCCCAGTACCCCACAGAGGCAAAGGTACGTGGGGCTTGAACATTTCCACACTAAAATAAGAAGGAAAAGCTTGCACAGAAAAGTGAACTGAGCCGCCCTTCCCCCACCCCACCTCCCCCACTAAACCAGAGTGAGCTACCTGAGCGCTCACCGGGACAGCGAGTGAGTGGGGAGCGTCTCTGTCTGGGGGGGCACTCCAGGGTCCTTGGGATCTGGGGACTGCCAGGAAAAAACGTCTCAGGGCGCTTTCACTGGAGAAGCCAGCGGACTTCGGGCGGGTTGCGCTGAACAAGGCGCACGGATTATCTGGGCGGAGCTGAATACCTGGGCTCGGAGGCTGGGAAGAACTAGTCTGAAGCAACCTAAATTCACAGAAAAACCGCTCTTATAACCCAGACCCCAGACCAAAAAGGAAAGGGAAATAAAACCACCAAAGGGATGGCTCACATGGCCCAAAATCAAGCCTCCAGGAAGAAAGGGAAAAAAGTGACTATTGAAAACTTTTATGGTGGAAGTACCCAAGGGAAAGAGGAGAATGAAGAGGAAATCCAAAAAAATTCAGAACACGCCTCCCAAAATGGAAACTATCAACAAGCTCTGGAAGATCTCAAACTGGAACTTATCCAAAAGATGGAAACCTTCTGGAAAGAAAAATGGGAGAAAGAGATCAGCTGTCTGACAGATAAGACTGCTCAATTGGAAAAAGAACTCGAAGCAGCCAATACAAGGGCAGACAAGGCTGAAAAGCAAATCCAGTCCCTAATGACCAGAATTAAGGACCTCGAAGAAAGTGAGATGATAAAACAGCAAGAATCAATAAAGCAAACCCAAACAATTAATGAATTGGAAGAAAACATAAAATATCTCACTGAGAAGGTCACGGACCTGGAGAACAGAGGAAGACGAGAAAATCTCCGTATCATCGGTCTCCCAGAAAAACCAGAGGTAAACAACAAATTGGATTTTATTCTAGAGGAGATTATAAAAGAAAATTGCCCCCACGTTCTGGAGCAAGGGGGCAAAATAGAAATAGAAAGGATTCATAGAACACCTTCTATACTAAATCCCCAAAAGACAACGCCTAGGAATGTAATTGCCAAATTCAAGAGCTTCCAAGTAAAGGAGAAAATCCTACAAGAAGCCAAGAAGAGGAGCTTCAGATACAAGGGGGCTCCCATAAGGATCACACATGACTTAGCGGCTAACACACTAAGAGACCGCAAAGCATGGAACACGATATTTAGGAAGGCAAGAGAGCTGGGTCTCCAACCAAGAATCAACTACCCAGCAAAACTGACTATATATTTCCAGGGGAAAGTATGGGCATTCAACAAAATAGAAGATTTCCAAGCATTTGCTAAGAAAAGACCAGAGCTCTGTGTTAAGTTCGATATCCAAGCACAGAAAGCAAGAGAAACATGAAAAGGTAAATATGAAAGAAAGGGAAAAGGAGATAAATCTTATCTTTCTCTTTAAGTCAAACTCTCTTCTATAAGGACTACATTTACATCTAATTATATATATTAATATGTGGGGAAAATGTTTTGTGTAACTCTCATAAATTGTATCATCATAAGAGTAGTTAGAAGAAACATGCATAGGGAAAGATTGGGGAATCAAGAAGATTTGGGGAAAGTTGGGGCAAAAAAAGGAAAAGGGAGGGGGGAACCGTGATAATACTAAGATTAACTTCAAGAAATAGGGGGGGAATCAATAGAATAAACTTTCCCATATAAAGATACACATGGGAAGGGGAGGGGAAGAACTCTCATATGAGAAGGAGAGGAAGAGAGCGTGAAGTGGAAGTACTTAAACCTTACTCTCAGTGAAATCAAATCTGAGAGGGAAGAACATCTAGATCCAGTGGGATCCTGAATTCTATCTTATCCATTAGGGCAAGAAAGAAAGGAAAATTAAGGAGGGGGAGGGGGGAGGGAGCACAAAAAGGGAGGGAAGGAGAGGGGGGAGGGGAAGGGAGCATAAAAAGGGAGGGGCTAGAAAGGGAAGCATCTCAAGGGAGGGGACTAGGGGGACTGACCTAAAGTAAATCACTGGTTCAAAAGGAGAAAGCTAAAGAAGAAAGGTCAGAACTAGGGGAAGACATCAAAATGCCAGCGAATCCACAAATAACAATCATAACTTTGAACGTGAATGGGATGAACTCACCCATAAAACGCAGACAAATAGCAGATTGGATTAGAACACAAAACCCTACCATATGTTGTCTTCAAGAAACACATATGAGACGGGTTGACACTCACAAGGTTAGAATTAAAGGTTGGAGTAAGACCTTTTGGGCCTCAACCGATAGAAAGAAGGCAGGAGTTGCAATCATGATATCTGACAAAGCCAAAGTACAAATAGACCTGATCAAAAGGGACAGGGAAGGTAAATATATTCTGCTAAAAGGAAGTATAGACAATGAGGAAATATCACTAATCAACATGTATGCACCAAATGGTATAGCATCCAAATTTTTAATAGAGAAACTAGGAGAATTGAAGGAGGAATTAGACAGTAAAACCATATTAGTGGGAGACTTGAACCAACCACTATCAAATTTAGATAAATCAAATCAAAAAATAAATAAGAAAGAGGTAAAAGAGGTGAATGAAATCTTAGAAAAATTAGAATTAATAGACATATGGAGAAAAATAAATAGGGACAAAAAAGAATACACCTTCTTTTCAGCACCACATGGCACATTCACAAAAATAGATCATACACTATGTCATAGAAACATGGCACTTAAATGCAGAAAAGCAGAAATATTAACTGCAGCCTTTTCAGATCACAAGGCAATTAAAATATTGATCGGCAAGGGTACATGGAGACCCAAATCAAAAATTAATTGGAAATTAAATAACATGATACTCCAAAACCATTTAGTTAGAGAAGAAATCATAGAAACAATTAACAATTTCGTTGAAGAAAATGACAACGGCGAAACATCCTTTCAAACCTTATGGGATGCAGCCAAGGCAGTACTTAGAGGAAAATTCATATCCCTGAGTGCATATATTAACAAATTAGGGAGGACAGAGACCAAGGAATTGGAAATGCAAATCAAAAAACTTGAGAATGAACAAATTAAAAACCCCCAGAAGAAAACCATACTAGAGATCCTAAAAATTAAGGGAGAAATTAATAAAATAGAAAGTGACAGAACTATTGAGCTAATAAACAAGACTAGAAGCTGGTACTTTGAAAAAACAGACAAAATAGACAAAGTACTGGTTAATTTAATTAAAAAAAGGAAAGAAGAAAGGCAAATTAATAGCATCAAGGATGAAAAGGGGGATCTCACCTCAAATGAAGAGGAAATTAAGGCAATCATTAAAAACTACTTTGCCCAACTATATGGCAATAAATTTACCAATCTAGGTGATATGGATGAATATTTACAAAAATATAAATTGCCTAGACTAACAGAAGAAGAAATAGTTTTCTTAAATAATCCCATATCAGAAATTGAAATCCATCAAGCCATCAAAGAACTGCCTAAGAAAAAATCCCCAGGGCCTGATGGATTCACCAGTGAATTCTATCAAACATTCAGAGAACAGTTAACCCCAATATTACACAAACTATTCGACATAATAAGCAAAGAGGGAGTCCTACCAAACTCCTTTTATGACACAAGCATGGTACTAATTCCAAAGCCAGGCAGGCCAAAAACAGAGAAAGAAAACTATAGGCCAATCTCCCTAATGAATATAGATGCAAAAATCTTAAATAGGATACTAGCAAAAAGACTCCAGCAAGTGATTAGAAGGGTCATCCACCATGATCAAGTAGGATTCATACCAGGGATGCAGGGCTGGTTCAACATTAGGAAAACTATCCACATAATTGACCACATCAACAAGCAAACCAACAAGAATCACATGATTATCTCAATAGATGCAGAAAAAGCCTTTGATAAAATACAACACCCATTCCTACTAAAAACACTAGAAAGCATAGGAATAGAAGGGTCATTCCTAAAAATAATAAACAGTATATATCTAAAACCATCAGCTAATATCATCTGCAATGGGGATAAACTAAATCCATTCCCATTAAGATCAGGAGTGAAACAAGGATGCCCATTATCACCTCTATTATTTGACATTGTATTAGAAACACTAGCAGTAGCAATTAGAGAAGAAAAAGAAATTGAAGGCATCAAAATAGGCAAGGAGGAGACCAAATTATCACTCTTTGCAGATGACATGATGGTCTACTTAAAGAATCCTAGAGATTCAACCAAAAAGTTAATTGAAATAATCAACAACTTTAGCAAAGTTGCAGGATACAAAATAAACCCACATAAGTCATCAGCATTTCTATATAATTCCAACACAGCTCAGCAGCAAGAACTAGAAAGAGAAATCCCATTCAAAATTACCCAAGACAAAATAAAATACTTAGGAATCTATCTCCCGAGACAAACACAGGATCTATATGAACACAACTACAAAACACTTTCCACACAACTAAAACTAGACTTGAACAATTGGAAGAACATTAACTGCTCATGGGTAGGACGAGCCAATATAATAAAAATGACCATCCTACCCAAACTCATCTATCTATTTAGTGCCATACCCATGGAACTCCCAAAAATTTTTTTTACTGATTTAGAAAAAAACATAACAAAGTTCATTTGGAAAAACAAAAGATCAAGGATACCCAGGGAATTAATGAAAAAAAATACAAAGGAAGGGGGTCTTGCAGTCCCAGATCTCAGACTATATTATAAAGCAGCGGTCATCAAAACAATTTGGTACTGGCTAAGAGACAGAAAGGAGGATCAGTGGAATAGACTGGGGGCAAGCAACCTCAGCAAGACAGTATATGACAAACCCAAAGATCCCAGCTTTTGGGACAAAAATCCACTATTTCATAAAAACTGTTGGGAAAATTGGAGGACAGTGTGGGAAAGATTAGGCTTAGATCAACACCTCACACCCTACACCAAGATAAATTCAAAATGGATGAATGACTTGAACATAAAGAAAGAAACTATAAGAAAATTAGGCGAACACAGAATAGTATACATGTCAGACCTTTGGGAAGGGAAATACTTCAAAACCAAGCAAGAATTAGAAAGAATTACAAAATGCAAAATAAATAATCTGGATTACATCAAATTAAAAAGTTTTTGTACAAACAAAACCAATGTAACCAAAATCAGAAGGGTAGCAACAAATTGGGAAACAATCTTCATAAAAACCTCTGACAAGGGTTTAATTACTAAAATTTATAAAGAACTAAATCAATTGTACAAAAAATCAAGCCATTCTCCAATTGACAAATGGGCAAGGGACATGAACAGGCAATTCTCAGCCAAAGAAATCAAAACTATTAATAAGCACATGAAAAAGTGCTCTACATCTCTTATAATCAGAGAGATGCAAATCAAAACAACTCTGAGGTATCATCTCACACCTAGCAGATTGGCTAACATGACAGCTATGCAAAGTAATGAATGCTGGAGGGGATGTGGCAAAGTGGGGACATTAATTCATTGCTGGTGGAGTTGTGAATTGATCCAACCATTCTGGAGGGCAATTTGGAACTATGCCCAAAGGGCGATAAAAGACTGTCTGCCCTTTGATCCAGCCATAGCACTGCTGGGCTTGTACCCCAAAGAGATAATGGACAAAAAGACTTGTACAAAAATATTCATAGCTGCGCTCTTTGTGGTGGCCAAAAATTGGAAAATGAGGGGATGCCCCTCAATTGGGGAATGGCTAAACAAATTGTGGTATATGTTGGTGATGGAATATTATTGTGCTAAAAGGAATAATAAAGTGGAGGAATTCCATGTGAACTGGAACAACCTCCAGGAAGTGATGCAGAGCGAAAGGAGCAGAACCAGGAAAACATTATACACAGAGACTGATACATTGTGGTACAATCGAAGGTGATGGACTTCTCCATAAGTATCAATGCAATTTCCCTGAACAATCTGCAGGGATCTAAAAAAAAATACTACCCACAAGCAGAGGATAAACTGTGGGAGTAAAAACACCGCTGAAAAGCAACTGCTCGACCACAGGGTTGGAGGAGATAAGACTGAGGAGAGACTCTAAATGAACACTATAATGCAAACTCCAACAACAGGGAAATGGGTTCGAGTCAAGAACACATGTGATAACCAGTGGAATCATGCGTCGGTTATGGGAGAGGGAAAGGCGGGGGGGGGGGGGGGGGGGGGAGGGGAGGAAAAGAAAACGATCTTTGTTTCCAGTGAATAATGTATGAAAACGACCAAATAAAATAATATTAAAATTTAAAAAAAAAAAAAAAGAAAAGAAAAGAAAAGGAAAAAGAAAAAAAAACATTTAGTAGAGAGCTTTATAAATGTAAAATGGTTACCACAAGAAAAGAGTAGCCCACCCTAGCTTGTAAATACAATTTCTTTGCAAAACAGAGATGACAGGAATGGAAAATTATGAGGAATGTTACCAAAAACAAACAAACAAACAAACAAATAAAAACTTGATAAAAGTGCAATCCTGCAAAGAGTTTGGCATGGAAGACCTAGAATTCAACTCTTAGTTATTCATATAGCTCACTTGGAAGTTCATTTGCTTTCCTTTGTGGCACTGCTTCAGTTTTATGGAGTCACTCCTTGGGGAGCATCTCAACCTACCACTAACAATGCAAAAATCAGAAAGTAAGAGAGGACAGTGTATATATGTGCTTCTATCTGTCTAACTGGTGATTTTAACCTTTATAAATATATATATATATATATATATATATGCATTTGTATATACACATACACCTATACATAAATGTATGTTTAAAAGTTGAAACTACCAAAGATTTTGGAAGGAAGAAAATATCCTACTGTTCAAAAAAGATACTAAAGCTAGCAGAAAGGGCGGATACTAAAACATAAAAAAATTACATACTTCTCTAAATAAATATTAATGAAAAATGAAATCAAACCAATAGCAGGTCAAATACGGTACCCTGTGGAATCCCAGGAAAGCACGGAACAACCATGTTCCAGAGTAGTTTAAAAGAGAAAAAATGACAAAATTAGAAGGGAAAAATGAAAACTTATGACCACAACAAAAGCAACTAGCAGCCTCAAAAATCTGAATCTACAATAATATATTTTCAAAAAAGCAAATAAGAGATTCAATATATAAATAGAATGGGATTGAAAAAAATTAAAAGTATTTAATCTCTATATAAACAAGTCAGAATGTACAAAGATGATTTAAAAATCATAGCTTTCCCAGAATATATAAAACGAAACATCATATTATGGGGAGTAATGCAAAAAAAAAGGTTCCCCAAATTTCTGAATACAGAAAACAAAACAACAATCCTGATTGCTTGTAGAACGTGTTATTGAATTGAATTGCCAATTTTAATCATTGTGTGTTATAGTTTTTTCCTGACATCTATGAAATTCTTTCAATTGGTATTTCATTTTCTATATTCAGAACTTCTAGATAATTCTCTACTATTATTTCCTTCATTAAGGTATTAAGAGTTTTTGTTCCGTCATATTCTTCTGGGTGACCTGTGATCCTTAAGTTTTCTGTATATATCTTGTCTTTGAGATTGGTATGCTTTGTTTGCCCAGTGGACATATTTTCTTTTAATGTTACAGTTTTTTGTTTCTCCTAGATTATCCTTCATTTCTGTATATTTGCCTTCCCAAACTATTATTCTCTTTTTTTTCCCTTTGGTGAGGCTTGTCATTACAGATTTCAGTTTTTCTATTCTGCTAAACATTTTTATTGTTTAGGCCATAAATTCTGCTTCCATAATTCTTATTTCTCTTTTAACCACTCAGGAACCTTGTGTTGTAGTTCCATGTTCTTCTTAAATTACACTGAATCCTCCATCATATCAAGTGTTGGGTCATTGTGCTATTTTGCAGCAATTTTTCTTAGATGCCTGAATTCCTGGAGTCCATATTTCCATCTTCTGTTACTTTTTTCTTCTTTGTGATTTATCTCCTTATGTTAAAGGGTTTTGAATTTTCTTTTTCCCAAAACATTTGGCAATTTCCGTTTTTTTCCCCTCCTATTTCCTCCTATCTGCTTGGGATTTCCTTGGGTACTGGGTCTAAAAGTGTCTCCGCCTTCTCCCACACTAGGCAATCCTAGGTTTCACCTCAAGTAACTTTTGGGTAGTCCAAGTTCCCCGTAGCTGGATGCTATACTCTTTCCCTTGGCCTAGGGCTATTCTGCACAGCCCCATCCTTCAATCCGTACACAGTGTCTGACTCTGATGTCCTACCCACTCTTTCTGTTCCTTTGCCTCTTGACCCATCGTTGGCCGTGTGTAGTTTGCAACACAAGTTCCCCTCAGCGGGCTTTTGCCTGGAAGGGGCTTTGGCTGCTTGGCTGTATGTCCTGGGCACGGCGAATTTCCAGTTTGGAGCAGTCTTCACAGCCCTGGAAAGGTGGGGAGAGGGATAACTGTGGTGTGGAGGTAAGTTTGGTTATACGTCTCCATCATGGCCTTGGGTCTGCTAGTGTAGCCTTGTTGCCAGTATTGTGGGAGGTCGGAAAGGGATGCTGAGTGAGCTCCAGGCCAGTGAGCCTCGGTTTATAGATTTGAGTGCTTTTTTTTTTTTAAATTAAAGATTCTGTTAAATTCTGTTTTGGGGAGGCTTAGGAGGTCATGGGGATCAGAGAAAATTTCAAGTCTGCCATCTTGTTGCTCATATGACCTGGAAGTCAAAAGAGCAATCTAAAGAGTCAACAGATCACGTCCAAGATAAAAAAAAAATACCCAACAACAACCATGCTTCGGACTCTAACATACATAGTGATTAAATTGAGCAATTCTAATGACAAACAAAACATTTCTTTAAGTGTCCAGGAGAAAGACATTCAAACACAAAAGAAAGGAAATTCTGATAACATAAGACTCTTCTGTATAAACTGTACTGTTTGTTACAAACTGCAGAAGGGAAAAGAATAATAATATATAACATATAATATAACATATTACAAGCACATGTGACAAATAAAGCAAAAGAACTTAAGATGCAACCAAAAACAACGTTTCCTGCAAAGCTAAGCCCGATCATCAATGAAAAAAGGATATTCAATAAAAGAGAGGTGTTTGGGGCTTTCTTACAAAAACGACTAAAAAAAGTGAGAGTGGAATATGAACCAATAATCCAAACAACAGAAATACACAAAAGGTAAATAAATACAATTGTCAAGGAAAAAATAAAATAAAATACCCCATCTCTGTTGATTTAAAACTTGTGATTTTAAAAAAACATTGATCTCTGGAAGCAACCATTAAGAGAGTTTGTTGTTTTTTAATAAATAAGGGGAGAGAGCCAAATGTGGAATTTATTTTCTTTAAGAAAAATTAACCAGCAATTTTTTCCTCACCTTCAATTGAGAAAAGAAAAAGAAAATGTTATAAATATGGATAATGAAGCAAAAATTATTATATTGGTCATATCCAGAATGTTTATCTTATTTTCCATATTGAGTCCATCACGCATCTGTCAGCGAGTGGAGAGCATTCTTTGCCAGGTCCTCATTGCTGGTCCTTGTGCTGATTAGAGTTCTTGCCCTTTTGTGGAAGAGGAGGAAATCCAGAGACCTCTTCCGGCCTGCTTGGTAGTGGCATTGCGGACTGTAAAATGAGGAGGAGGAATGCCAGCCTGATTGATAGATCAGCCTTTTGGATAAGCAGTGGGAAGGGAGCAGAATGGCCTGAGTTCTGAGAACCTTCAAGCCAACCGACAGCAGGACTTCACTTCCAACCCGGGAGATGAAGAAGGAAGCTGTGTCTTCTGGGAGCAGAGCTAAGAACTCATCCTTCTGGGACCCTCAAATGCCTTCAGCGAGACTCAACCATCATCTGTGTGTTTCTCCACAGTGATCTTGTGGGCCTCAATTGGCTTTGAGCCACTCGATCCACCCTCCCTGGCGTCCCCTCTCCTATTTACTCTTTTGAACTGGACGTAGGATTTAGCTAAGGATACGTACAGGAAAAGAAGCAGTTGGTGAAGAAAGGGGCCAAGGCACTGTGGCCTCTGGCCTCCAGACTGGGAAAGCCTGTCTGCAAGGGGGGCAGTTCTTAGGGCTCCCCTTCACCCATCTTCCTTTCCCCCCTCATACCCTTTTGCCATCCCCTTCTCCAAATAAATTCAATAAATCCTTTTGAAAGTATTAAGGCTTTGGGCTTGGCTCAGGGATCAAGCAGGGAGACTAGGCTCTCCCAGAGAAGGAGGCTCAGTCCAATTCCTGAGACTCAGCATTTCTGCCCCATCAGTCTTTCCTTGGCAGATAGCCACATGGAAACCCTTGGGCTGGCTATTGATGCCCCCTGGGATGTGGAGAGCCCCAAAGGGCCACCTTGTCCCACAAGGACAGCTCGGACTTTAGGGACCTTAATTTCTCTGAGGGAGGCACAGTGCCACCTCATTGATCAAACCGCTCTTTAGTTTTCTGTCCATCTCCCAGATGGTACCCCTGTGAAGCTGGACCTTTTGTCAAGAGACAGGACCTGGCTTATCTGTCCCCATCAGTAATGGAGGAGGAAACCCAATCCCATTCAGCCTCCTTTCCTTCTCTCTCCTCTCTCTTCTCCTCCATCTCCTCCATTACACGACTCAATGAGCATGCACAACTGTTGGGGACACTGTTTCAAATTGCTTTCTAGAATCGGTTTAGCGATCAATGAACACACCTTGAAAGGGTCTGTGGAAAGCAACATGTAAAGAAACTGGAGAAGTAATGGTGGAATAGGAAGTCTCCTCTGTCTTGGATCCTCAACCCCAGGTGAATAGGTGCCCTCTGTGGGACGAAATAGAATGAGAGGGTGGAAAGCAAGGGAGAGGGAAGATGTGTATATACACATGTTTGGGAATGTGGGATGTACCTTGTTCTTTAGTTGTTTTCAGTCATGGCCAACTCTTTGTGACCCCATTTGGGGATTTTCTTGGCAAAGAGTGGTTTGCCATTTACTTCTCCAGCTCATTTTACAGATGAGGGAACTGAGGCAGAGTTAAGTCACGCACCCAGGGTCACCCCACTTATAAGTGTCTGAAGCCGGACTGAACTCTGGGAAGATGAGTCTTCCTGACTAGCCCTGGCACTTTATCCACTGCACCACCTGGCTGCCCGGGGATGGGCCTTCATTGTATCAAAGACAGGAAGTGCTCAGTGGATGGAGTGAGGGTCTTGGTGTCAAGAAGATCTGAATTCCGAGCTGCATGGAGACACTTACTAGCTGTTTGACCCTCACAACCTCTATCTGCTTCCTTGTCCTCAATTGTACAACGGGAATAATACTAGCATTACCTCTCAGTGCTATTATGTGCAGCAAATGAAATAACATTTGCAGAGCACTTAGGTCAGTACCTGGGACATAGTAAATACTTTTCCTCCACCCCTTTTCCCGTTTTTCCTTCCCTCCTTCACCCTTCCCGCTCTCTTTCCCTCCCTCTTCCCTTTCTTCATCAATTCCATCAGTGAAAGAAACGATCCTACAAGAGAATTCTCAGAAAGGAGAAGTTGGTCATGAGGGTAATGAAAGGTGCAGATCTCAACTCAATGGCAGAATGAGTATGGCGGGAGTCAATATAGAGCAAGAGCACTTCCTCTGGGATCCATTGTTCTCCAGGGACAGAAGAGAAAGCGGATGTCTGGGAGGCATCTGGAAGACCATGAATTAAGATATAAGAGTTCCTAGTGGATGGGCCAGAGAAAGATCCTAGGAATGACAGTACGATTCAACAGCAAATCCCCATTACCTGTCTCATTCATGGACACTTCCAAGAGGGATACACAATGGAAAATGCCCCAAAACCAAACAAACAGTAGCCTAGACATTATCTAGAAGAAAGACTTCAAATTGGGTATTTTAAAAGTTTCAATTCTATAATGAATGAAAATAGATTTAATAAGAAAAGGTATGTGGGTTATAAATTACAGGATAAAAGTTCGGAATAGTAAGGGAAGAGAATAGAGATTAGAAGATAAATAAATCCTTTTTTTCAAAAACCTTAACAAAAGTTGGCATAAAGGAGAGGAGAGATTTGAAACTAACTGCTTAAATAAGGAGAAGAATAAAGGAAGAAAGAAGTAGATAACAAAATGAAATAAATCAAAGAAATAAAATTCTAAAACTAGGGAAACGGTTAACAAATGGGAGATATGGAGGGGGAGAGACTGACAAAAGAATTGCATCAAAATAATTAAAAAACTACTCACTGGTGCTGGCTTTGGCAGCACATATGCTAAAAAAACTACTCATTGACTTAAAAGAGGAAGGGGAACAAAAATACTAAAAACAACATTAAACAAATCTAATTCATAACAAATGTGAATGAATTAAATCATCTAAAATATAACAAAAGAGAATGAAAGATTAGGTCAGAAAATAAAATTCTACACCGGTCTGTTGCTTACAAGACACACATCTTAAAAGGAAAAACATACACAGCATAAAAATGAGAGCTAAGGACAAAACTTGCTGGGGACCATATGAATAAATATAAATAGGAGTTGTTAAGTTGTCAGACACAGTAAAAATAAATATTCATGTGGAAGCTGGGTGCTCAGTGGATTTGGAAAGTCCTGGGTTCAAATGTGACCTCAGGCACTTCCTAGCTATGTGATTAGTCACTTTATCCCAATTGCCTAGCTCTTACTACTGTTCAGCCTTGGAACCAACACTTAGAATTAATTTTAAGACAGAAGTTAAGGGCTTACAAAAATATTCACAAAATAAAGAGATAAACAAGGAAATTACATTATGCTGAAAGGAATTGTAGACAATAAAATGATATTAAACTTATATGCCCACATATGGTAACATCAAAATTCATAAAGAAGAAATTAATGGAATTGCAAAAAGACATCGATAGTAATACAATAATGCTAGGGGTATAGTATAATAGTATTTTTTAGAGTTGGAAAAATCTAATAAATATAAACATAATGGAAATATAGAATTGAACCAATTAATGAAGAATTTAGAGCTAAAAATTTATGAAAATTTCTTATTAGAACCACTAAAAATTAAACTTTTACTCAGTAACATATGATACCTTAACAAAAGGAGACCATGAGAAATTTCAAATACATGTAAAAAAGCAGACCTTTATAGACCATAACATCATAAAAAATAGTAATCGATTTAAGGAACACAAAAGGCAGAGAAATAAATGGAAGCACTAATAAAATCCTAAATTTTGAGAGATCCAAAGAACACATCACAGAAATAATAACTATTTGAAAAAATGGTGAGGAGGTAAGATACAAATACTTTTCTATTACATAACTAAATAGTCCTCAGAAGAAAAAATATATACCTAAAAATCTACATTAATAAAATAGAAAAAAGGATTAAAGAACTGAATAGGTACTTACAAATTATAAATGCAGCAAATAAACTCAAAATAAGTACAAAAGAGATTTTTAATGTTAGAAAAATTAGAAATGAGAAATCTATAGAACTTAAAAACAAAAGAAAAGCTTTTTATTTGAAAAACCTAACATTATAAATTGTTAGCGAATCTGATTTTAATCAGAAGGCAGAAAATAAACACAATTTTAAAATAAGCAAATAAGTCACAATAAATCCAGAAGAAATTAAAAAAAAAAAGCTGATCAAGGAGGGAGGGGGAGAGGGAAAAAAAAGGGAGGGAAAGAGAGGGAGGAGGGGGAGGGAACAAAAAGGGAGGGACTAAAAAGGGAAACATCAAGGGAGGGGACAAGGGGGACTGATTCAAAGTAAATCACTGGACTAAAAGGTAGAGCCGAAGAAGAAAAGGTTAGAATTAGGGAAGGCAATCAAAATGCCAGGGAGTCTACAAATGACAATCATAACTTTGAACGTGAATGGGATGAACTCACCCATAAAACGTAGACGAATAGCAGAATGGATTAGAATCTAAAACCCTACCATATGTTGTCTTCAAGAAACACACATGAGGCAGGTTGACACCCACAAGGTCAGAATTAAAGGATGGAGTAAGACCTTCTGGGCCTCAACTGATAGAAAGAAGGCAGGAGTGGTAATCATGGTATCTGATAAAGCCAAAGCAAAAATAGACCTGATCAAAAGGGATAGGGAAGGTAATTATATTTTGTTAAAAGGGACTTTAGACAATGAGGAAATATCATTAATCAACATGTATGCACCAAATAATATAGCACCCAAATTTCTAATGGAGAAACTAGGAGAATTGAAGGAAGAAATAGATAGTAAAACCATATTAGTGGGAGACTTCAACCAACCATTATCAAATTTAGATAAATCAAATCAAAAAATAAATAAGAAAGAGGTAAAAGAAGTGAATGAAATCTTAGAAAAATTAGAATTAATAGACATATGGAGAAAAATAAATAGGGATAAAAAGGAATACACCTTCTCCTCAGCACCACATGGCACATTCACAAAAATTGACCATACATTAGGTCACAGAAACATAGCACACAAATGCAGAAAAGCAGAAATAATGAATGCAGCCTTCTCAGATCACAAGGCAATAAAAATAATGATTAGTAATGGTACATGGAAAACCAAATCTAAAACCAATTGGAAATTAAACAATATGATACTCCAAAACCGTTTAGTTAAAGAAGAAATCATAGAAACAATTAATAATTTCATCGAGGAAAATGACAATGGCGAGACATCCTTTCAAACCTTTTGGGATGCAGCCAAAGCAGTAATCAGAGGTAAATTCATATCCCTGAATGCTTATATTAACAAACTAGGGAGAGCAGAGATCAATCAATTGGAAATACAAATGAAAAAACTCGAAAGAGATCAAATTAAAACCCCCCAGCAGAAAACCAAACTAGAAATCCTAAAAATTAAGGGAGAAATTAATAAAATCGAAAGTGATAGAACTATTGATTTAATAAATAAGACAAAAAGCTGGTACTTTGAGAAAACAAACAAAATAGACAAAGTACTGGTCAATCTAATTTAAAAAAGGAAGGAAGAAAAGCAAATTCACAGCATTAAAGATGAAAAGGGGGACAGCACCTCCAATGAAGAGGAAATTAAGGCAATCATTAGAAATTACTTTGCCCAATTATATGGCAATAAATACACCAATTTAGGAGAAATGGATGAATATATACAAAAATACAAACTGCCTAGACTAACAGAAGAGGAAATAGAATTCTTAAATAATCCCATATCAGAAAATGAAATCCAACAAGCCATCAAAGAACTTCCTAAGAAAAAATCCCCAGGGCCCGATGGATTCACCAGTGAATTCTATCAAACATTCAGAGAACAGTTAATCCCAATACTATACAAACTATTTGACATAATAAGCAAAGAGGGAGTTCTACCAAACTCCTTTTACGACACAAACATGGTACTGATTCCAAAACCAGGCAGGTCAAAAACAGAGAAAGAAAACTATAGACCAATCTCCCTAATGAATATAGATGCAAAAATCTTAAATAGGATACTAGCAAAAAGACTCCAGCAAGTGATCAGAAGGATCATCCACCATGATCAAGTAGGATTTATACCAGGGATGCAGGGCTGGTTCAACATTAGGAAAACCATCCACATAATTGACCACATCAACAAGCAAACCAGCAAGAACCACATGATTATCTCAATAGATGCAGAAAAAGCCTTTGATAAAATACAACACCCATTCCTATTAAAAACACTAGAAAGCATAGGAATAGAAGGGTCATTCCTAAAAATAATAAACAGTATATATCTAAAACCATCAGCTAATATCATCTGCAATGGGGATAAACTAGATGCATTCCCAATAAGATCAGGAGTGAAACAAGGATGCCCATTATCACCTCTACTATTTGACATTGTACTAGAAACACTAGCAGTAGCAATTAGAGAAGAAAAAGAAATTGAAGGCATCAGAAGAGGCAAGGAGGAGACCAAGTTATCACTCTTTGCAGATGACATGATGGTCTACGTAAAGAATCCTAGAGATTCAACCAAAAAGCTAATTGAAATAATCAACAACTTTAGCAAAGTTGCAGGATACAAAATAAACCCACATAAATCATCAGCTTTTCTATATATCTCCAACACAGCTCAGCAGCAAGAACTAGAAAGAGAAATCCCATTCAAAATCACCTTAGACAAAATAAAATACCTAGGAATCTACCTCCCAAGACAAACACAGGAACTATATGAACACAACTACAAAACACTCTTCACACAACTAAAACTAGACTTGAGCAATTGGAAAAACATTAACTGCTCATGGATAGGACGAGCCAATATAATAAAAATGACCATCCTACCCAAACTTATTTATCTATTTAGTGCCATAACCATTGAACTACCAAAATACTTCTTCACTGATTTAGAGAAAACCATAACAAAGTTCATTTGGAAGAACAAAAGATCAAGGATATCCAGGGAAATAATGAAAAAAAAAAACACATATGATGGGGGCCTTGCAGTCCCTGACCTTAAACTATATTACAAAGCAGCAGTCATCAAAACAATTTGGTACTGGCTAAGAAACAGAAAGCAAGATCAGTGGAATAGACTGGGGGAAAGCGACCTCAGCAAGACAGTATACGATAAACCCAAAGATCCCAGCTTTTGGGACAAAAATCCACTATTCGATAAAAACTGCTGGGAAAATTGGAAGACAGTGTGGGAGAGACTAGGAATAGATCAACACCTCACACCCTACACCAAGATAAATTCAAAATGGGTGAATGACTTAAACATAAGGAAGGAAACCATACGTAAATTGGGTAAACACAGAATGGTATACATGTCAGAACTTTGGGAGGGGAAAGGCTTTAAAACCAAGCAAGACATAGAAAGAATCACAAAATGTAAAATAAATAATTTTGACTACATCAAACTAAAAAGCTTTTGTACAAACAAAACCAATGTAACTAAAATCAGAAGGGAAACAACAAATTGGGAAAAAATCTTCATAGAAACCTCTGACAAAGGTTTAATTACTCATATTTATAAAGAGCTAAATCAATTGTACAAAAAATCAAGCCATTCTCCAATTGATAAATGGGCAAGGGACATGGATAGGCAGTTCTCAGATAAAGAAATCAAAACTATTAACAAGCACATGAAGAAGTGTTCTAAATCTCTTATAATCAGAGAGATGCAAATCAAAACAACTCTGAGGTATCACCTCACACCTAGCAGATTGGCTAACATAACAGCAAAGGAAAGTAATGAATGCTGGAGGGGATGTGGCAAAGTAGGGACATTAATTCATTGCTGGTGGAGTTGTGAAATGATCCAATCATTCTGGAGGGCAATTTGGAACTATGCCCAAAGGGCGATAAAAGAATGTCTACCCTTTGACCCAGCCATAGCACTGCTGGGTCTGTACCCCAAAGAGATAATGGACACAAAGACTTGTACAAAAATATTCATAGCTGCGCTCTTTGTGGTGGCCCAAAACTGGAAAACGAGGGGATGCCCATCAATTGGGGAATGGCTGAACAAACTGTGGTATATGTTGGTGATGGAATACTATTGTGCTAAAAGGAATAATAAAGTGGAGGAGTTCCATGGAGACTGGAACAACCTCCAGGAAGTGATGCAGAGCGAGAGGAGCAGAACCAGGAGAACATTGTACACAGAGACTAATACACTGTGGTATAATCGAACGTAATGGACTTCTCCATTAGTGGCGGTGTAATGTCCCGGAACAATCTGCAGGGATCTAGGAGAAAAAAACACTATTCATAAGCAAAGGATAAACTGTGGGAGTGGAAACACTGAGGAAAAGCAACTGCCTGACTACAGCGGTTGAGGGGACATGACAGAGGAGAGACTCTAAATGAACACTCTAATGCAAATATTATCAACAAAGCAATGGGTTCAAATCAAGAAAACATGTAATGCCCAGTGGATTTACGTGTCGACTATGGGGGGTGGGGGGGAGGAAAAGAAAATGATCTATGTCTTTAACGAATAATGCTTGGAAATGATCAAATAAAATATATTAAAAAAAAAAGCTGATCAGATCAAAGGATACACAATTATACATCCTAAAAAACCACGAAAGCAAAAGAAAACATTGCTTTCAATAGTATAAAATATCCAAACTAACTGACCACCAAATCAATGAGAACTACCAATATAGGAACTATCAAAGGGGGAAAACAGTTCTTAGCCCAGAGTATACTATTGAACTATGATGGCAGTGAGGTGGAGCAGTGGATAGAGTACTGTGCTGGGAGTCAGGAAGTCTCATCTTTCTGAGTTCAAATCTGACCCCAGACATCTACTGGCTACGTAACCCTTGGTAAGTTTACTCAACCATAAAATGACTTGGACAAGTAAATGGTAAACCACTCTGGTGCCTTTGCCACAAAAATCCCAAATGAAGTCACAAAGAGTTGGACATGACTAAACAACTATCAAACTTTTAAAGACTATTATTACCTACTAAACACAAATTATGGCCCAGAACAGAGAAAGAAAACATCCCACCACACTTCTTTTGTGAAACAAATATCAGCCCAATACCCATGCCAGGGAAAGATCAAGCAAAGGAATAAACTATAGCTTGATCATCTTAATGAATAATGATTCAAAATTATTGCACAAAGATGAGCAATTTATCCAGAAAACATTACCAATGATCAACAAACCATTAAATTTATACCACCAATAAGGTCTAGAGATGAAGAGTTTTGCCTAACGTCATAAAACCGGTTATTTGTGGAGAAGTCAGAATTAAAAGCCAGTTTTCCGGAATTCTATCCACTACTCTTTCACTCTATATACTCTCAGATTAAATATTTATTGAAGTTGTTTTCACAGCAAGATTGATCCTTCCACCACCACTAACTCTAGACAAACTAGGATTAATGTTTGGAGTAGGTGTGGGACTTTGGGAGCCTTTGCCTGCCCACATCTGACTTTACTCTCACACAAGGCTGTCTGGGTAGGGGCTAGGAAGAGTTAAGGACTTTTAAAGACATGTAATTAAAAAATATCATCAACTTATCTTCTTATAAATGCTTAAGATTTACCCAGCATGATTATACCTATATGTTTGGGTGGAAAAACAGAGAAACTTCAGCTTACTTTTCACTTAAAAAACAAACATAACCACCAAAAAACGAACAAAAGGGGCAGCAAGGTAGCTAGGTGGATGGATAGAGAGCCAGGCTTGGAGATGGGAGATCCTGGGCTCAAATGTGACCTCAGACACTTCCCAGCTGTGTGACCCTGGACAAGTCATATAACCCCAACTGCCTAGCCCTTACCACTCTTCTGCTTTGGAACCAGTACTTTGTGTCAATTCTAAGTTGGAAGGAAAAGGTTTTTTTTTTTTCTTCTTTAAAGAAATATAACAGTCTAGAGTGCCTTGAATCATTATGTATTAGAATGACAATTTTTCCCTGTGATATTTATCCCTCCAATTCATGCTGTATCTGCTTAAGCTACTCTGCTATTTTTTCCCCTTGGGGAATTTGTGTTTTCAGCTCATCATCTCCCCACTGTTCCAAAACACCACAAGCTTTTTGCTAATTGTCCTCAGAAGAATAGAGTCGGTTTAAGGATATTCAAAGACCTATTGAGTGTTTTAGGAGAGTCTACCTTGTGTTTTTCATTGTAGGTCAGTGATCTGATCTGCAAAGAGTAAAATCCATCTTGACTTAAACAAGTATTTTTAGGAATTTCCTATCCCAACCCTTCCCTCAATCCACAACACTCTTCAAAGACACAAAGCACATGCAAAAAATGCCTTTTTGCTCTTCTTCACATTTCCAGCTCAGAGCTATTGAATGGGGCACTAATCAACTGCAGAGGATGAATGATGAATGAAAGCTAAAGCATTTATTAAATTCTTCCTAGGTATCAGGCACTGTACTGCAAAGAAAGGCAAAAATATTCCCTGCCCTCAAAGAGTAATCCATTCTGATGGCAAGATAACATAGGTTGATAGAGCATTATTTAGTTGAGTAATTTTTCAGACTTGTATGACTCCTTGTGACCCTGTTTGGGATTTTCTTGGTAGAGATATAGAGTGGTTTGCCATTTTCTTCTCCAGTTCATTTTACAGATAATGGAAACTGAGGCAAAAAGAGTTAAGTGACTTGCCCAGGTTCACACAGCTAATAATTGTCTGAGATTGGATTTAAACTCAGAAAGATGAGTCTTCCTGACTTCTGACCTAATGCTCTATCCACTGAGCCACCTAGCTGGCCAGAGCATTATTAAATTTTTGTTATATTCTAGCCACTGTGTTGGTGATTCAAATACAAGTGAGCAGAATAGCCTTGCAAATGGGGGTGCACCTCTAAGGTGAGAGTGCTTTCATGCCAGCAGGTTCAGCTTCTGCCAGCAGTATGACAAAGCTTCATTTTGAAAAGTCTAAACTTATTTCCCAAAGCTAAGCTGATGAAAATGCCTTGAATGTTTGCGGAGGGTGGGTGTGACAGGAGAAAAAGAGGGAGAAGTATGAATTACACAATGATCCAGCAGCCACTCTCCTAAAATGTACCTCTGCTTTCTAGAAAATTGAGTAAAATGGGATGGAAATTTAGCTAAGTGATTATGATATTGTTCTGTGGACGTGTTGCCAGGTGTCTCTTAAAGAAGAAAAATAAATTTGTATGTCTATGCCTTTAACTGATTTAGGTTTTAATAAAAATTCAGCAAAAGGCTATTGTAAGGCTGCTTAAGTAGAACTAAGATTAACATGTTCCGACAAGGAGCAGGAGTTGGCTACTTCCCATTGAAAGGTCTCCTCTCACCTATGAGACCCTGTCAACTCTGTTTATGCTGTACCATGGAAAATGCCTAGAAAAGGAAATTCTTTAGCATCCATTACCAAGGCACAAATGTGGTTCCTTCCATGGAAGTCCAGGTAGTGGGGGAGAAAGAGTAGGGGGTGATTGAAAAGTTTTGGTGGATTTCAGTGGAGAAAGGGAAGGTCCTTACTTGCAAGGTATGTGGTCCAAACGATGTTTATTGGAGTAGTCTATATGGAGTGTTTACAGAGGACTAGCACCTCTGGTGTGAGGGCTTGCCAGCTGCTCATTCGCCTTTGGTGCCCACCTTTCACCCCACCTGTGGCTCCACGAAGCTGTAAAATGCTCAATTGCCACCCTCTGATTCAATCATCTTGGCAGACAGGCTAAACCAGGTTGAGGAAAACTGACAGACCTCAAACCCATCAAACTTAGGAAGATATCTACCCCTCGCATGTGACGACTTCCCCTGGTAGAATGGGTGGATGGGAACAATTTGCTTCAGCAGCTATGGAGGCTGAAACACTGTGGAGAACTTAGAGCCAGGTCGGACATCAAAGATGCCAAGGTCATCCTCTGCATTTTGGACCATCACCAGCCATCCTGACTATTGCCTTGCGACTGGACTTTGATGACTGGAAAAGAGTGAGGTGGAGAATTTTATGCAACTCTGAGTCGCTTAAATTCAATTCATGCTCAAAACAAGACATCACCCAACAATGATATCTATCCTCTTTGAAAATGAAGGTCAAATAACATTGGAGTGGCAGCTGAATGCCAGAGAAAGGCATTAAAAAAATCCAACAGAACAACCTTCATCTCCTTCTGGGAAAAGGATAATCATGAGAATTAGCAGCCGTAGGAATATGTAGAATGAACAGGAACACTTTTTATTTTTCTAGCATTGTTGAGAAATGAATTAGGTGTTCCACATAGGAGCATTTCCTAGAAAATAGAAACTTTAAATTTAAACATTATTTTTCATTTAAAATCTTAACAGATTTTGATGGATATCTTTCTAAAATTTATTATATGCTTCCTTGCCTTAAATGGATGATCTAGTATATCATTTAACTTCTTTGTGACTCAAAGCTATCCTTATAAACAGCAGTTAGATAATGTATGTAAAGTGCTTTGTAAGTATGAGAAGCTACATAAAAGTGAGTTATTATTCTTCAAGAGAGACTGATAATCACAGAATCTCAGAGTTGTAAGCTTAGGGTCCAGCATTTAGCATAGTACCTGATACATAGTAGGCACTTAATACATGTTTATTGACTGATTCATTGACCCAGGGGCATATAGTTCAACTCATACCTAAACAAGTATCTCTTCTAAAACCAATCAAGCAATAAAGGGGTATTAGGAACCTGCTATATGTCAGGCATAGTACTTAGTACACTAATATAATGAAGACTAATGAATACTTGGAAAGAGCTTATACTAATGAGGGAGCCAACAAGGATATTATGCCTATCTCTCTCTCTCTCTCTCTCTCTCTCTCTCTCTCTCTCTCTCTCTCTCTCTCTCTCTCTCTCTCTCTCTCTCCCTCTGTCTGTCTGTCTGTCTGTCTGTCTGTCTGTCTATCTAGAGATCCTTTAATAGAGAGATACTCCTAAGGGTGTCTATTGATCAATACTGGATAATTAATGAATCAAAGGTTTTCCTACTCTCCTCCCTTTACCTCCCACTTCTCAAGCCTTTCAGCTTTCCCCTCCCCCTTTCCATTCAAGTCCCTCAGGTTAAACTATGAGATTTAGAAGAAATACTCTTTTCTTTTGATTTCTCAAGTAAGGGGTTTATTTGGGGAAGACAGGACAAGGATGGAGGATGAGGTAAGAGGGAGGTAATGGGGTTCCCTCTTCTCTAAAATGAGGGTTTGAGGATATTGGGGAAATGGCAATTAGTCACTAGTAGGGACAGTCAGAGAGTTTGGAGGACAAATATTTTTTCTTCTTTCTTCTTTTAACCAGCCAGGTTATCAGTCAGTCAGCAAATATCAGTCAGTCAGCAAAAGCTTCAAGGTCTTCACCATCAACCACAAACAGCTAAAACTTAGTTCACAAGCCTCTCCTCCCAGCTCCAGAAGCCACAAGGGTCTCTCAGCGTAGGTCAGAAGTAAGATCAGCCCAGTTCAGCTGCTGGCTTGGCTCCCACTGCTTCTCCTGGGAACATTCCAAAGGAACTGTCACTTGACTGACAGCTCTTCTGTCCTCAGCTTTCTGTCTTGCATGTATGTAAATTCTGTCTTGCATGCATGCCTTGTAAATTCTCTTACACACTATCTATCCATCTATATCTCTCTATCCATCCATCTATATCTATCTATCCATCCATCCATCTATCCATCTCTATCCATCTATCTATCTATCTATCTATCTATCTATCTATCTATCTATCTATCTATCTATCCATCCATCCATCTATATCTATATATCCATCCATCTATCTATCTATCTATCTATCTATCTATCTATCTATCCATCTATCTATATCTATCTATCCATCCATCTATCCATCTCTATCTATCTATCTATCTATCTATCCATCCATCCATCTATATCTATCTATCCATCCATCCATCTATCTATCTCCATCCATCCATCTATCTATCTATCTATCTATCCATCCATCTATCCATCTCTATCTATCTATCTATCTATCCATTTATATCTATCTATCCATCCATTCATCTATATCTATCTATCGAGTTTTTTGCATTACATATATTTTTGTTTTTTGTTCTCTCTCTCTCTCTCTCTCCATATATATATATATATATATATACATATACATATACATATATATATGCTTCTTTGTACTATATATATATATATGTATAAAATTTTCTTGTTGTTGTTTGTACTAAACCAACACTTTGGGGCAACATCAGAAAATGTACCTCTTATTGTGCACCTTTAATCATTCACCTCTCTGGTTGTTCATCCTTCATTTTCAAAGGACGAATGACATCATTGGGTAAAGTTTTGACTTGTGCATGAATTGGACTTAAGTGAGGCAGAGTTGCAGAAAGTCATCAGCTTTACTCTCTCTTCCAGAGTCAAAGAAATCCAATGGCAAGATAAAAGTCAGGGTGACCAGCAATGACCTGGTGATGTAGTGGATGATTTTGACATCTTTTGATATCTGACCAAGCTCTAAGTGTTCCATGGTGCCTGCATCAGCCACCTTTATGGACATTGGAACAGTTTGTCCTCATTTGCACATTCTGTTGGGGCAAGTCTTTACAGGCTTGAGGTAGAAATTCTCAAAATCACTGACAGATTTGAGGCTTGTCAGTTACCTTCAACCTAGTTTTGCCCATCTCCTGGGATGTGGCTGTTAAGTGTGCTTCAGCTTCCAGGAGCCACCAGTGAGAGTTGGGTGAAGGTGGATACCAAAGGCGCATGAGCAGGTCAGGGTCATCCTGACTTTTGTCTTGTCACTGGGCTTTTTCGACTCAGCAAAACAGCACAAAAAGAATAATTAATTTGCAACTGTATGCTTCTGTGGTTTACTAATTATGAAAGGAAATGGCATCTCTATCCTTTAACTTTAACCAACTCACATTCTATAAAATATTCTTTAACAGATCATGTTTTTGTTTAAACTTGTCCTCATTTATTTAGTTAAATTAAAGCCAGTGTCTATATTATTCTTTTAATTCTGATTTCTTCATTCTGTCTTTATTATTTTGTATTCTTTATGTTTGTCATTCCTTATGGGGAAATTAGACAAGTAATCTCCAGCCTTGGATTAAGGAAGGCATGAGTTCAAGTTCTACTGGACTTGACTTATAGTGTTTGTTATGACAGTTGACAAATCTCTAAGCTCTCAGTGCTTCTTGAACATCTACAATCGACAGGCAAGACTCAATCTGCATCTGTACAGAGAATTTCTGTTTTTGCCTTAGAGAAGTAAAATCACATTCCTGCATCTCCTTTCAAAGGTCTAGCAAAGCCATTTTATGTGCATGTCTTACAATTTATTTGATCATTTCCTAATCACTGAATACATAGTTTACTTCCAGTTGGCTGCTGGGAATATTTCTGTACTGGAGAGTTTTTCTGCCTTCCAATATTCCTAAAGATAAAAATCTAATAGTAGGATGAATGGGTTAAAAGGGATGACTGCTTTTTTTTTTTTTATCATATATTACCATATTGCTTTCCAAAAAGGTTGGACGAATTCATAGTTCTACCAGCAGTGGATTAGCATGTTTGAAATACTCATTCTTCTGGGTCTTTGTTAAATGTACTCTATTCCCTTACCATCCTGGTTGTTTTCCTCTGGCTGTATCCCAACTTGTCAACATTATTATGGAATCATTTGTTCTACCAGAATTTTGTTTTTAAGAGATTTCTATATCTTTTGATTCTATTTCTCTTTAAGAACTTTTGGCCCTAGTGAAGGGGGCCAGCAGTTAATAGATTGGCCTAATGCACACCACTGGAAAGATCTTCAAAGAAAAGTAGAAAAGTGTCAATAAAAGAAAGGATTGAAGTGAAATGGAAAGAACAATGCTTACCTCAGTTTCTTCATTTGTAAAATGAGCTGGAGAAGGAAATGGCAAGCCACTCTAGTATCTATGTGAAGAAAACTCCAAATGAGTTTATAGTCAGATATGATTGAAAACAGCTAAATTTCCTGTCTTCAGGTACACTATCCACAAAGCGACCTAAATGCTTTACCTCTGGGGACCCAAGTTTTCTTTTCTTTACCAAATGAACAGGTTAAAACTGAATAATCTTTAATCCAAGGTCTCTCCTATCCATAAATATAATTTCATAAGAAAAATGTCAGTAGGCTAGGGATTTTTTTTCTCTGTTGGTTTAATAGAGAGATGTTTGAGGAGAATTGTAAGGCAAAGAAATATTATTATCCTTTGCCATAGAAGTTCTGAGACATATTTGAAGTTGACTTTCAGTGGCATCCTCAGTACCCAGATCCTTGAACATTCAATTTCCTGAATTTTCCCAGGTCAGGAAGGTGGGAGCAGAATAGTTATGGAAAAACAGAAGAGGAACATAAGTGATATACTCTAGAGCATTCCTTCAGAGCTGAGAGATCTAAGTTCATTCTTGTTAAACTTATCTAAGACCACAGGCTTCCATGTTTGAGACTTAACATCTGAACTGACAATCCATAGCACATTACATCTTTGTCCCAAATAGCTAATATAACAGCATACACTATTCAAAGTCTTTTATCTGTTTCCTGTTGTCTTGGATTGTGTTGTTATCTATAATACCAGTAGACTTCATGTGTGGAATGGAGATGGCCTGGATAAAAGGGACCTCTTGGATCTTTGCACCATTGGCCACTGTTGACCTTGCTATGTCATTGCTAGGCTAGGAGCACCTTGGCCAGAGTGGTGAGGTCTCTTAGCACACAGTATCAAGAAAATGCCCATTTAAATGATGCTTCCTGACTCCATTATATTAGTTTCTTCATGTATCATTTTAATGCCATGTTGCCTACTTCATTTTCCTAATGCAATTAACACAAAAGGAATGCATTCTTCATCCTGAGTCCTAGAGATGCTAGTAGGCAGAATCATCTTTTAAATGTTTTGTCACACATGAGAGCTTTAGCTTATACTACTGATTGCTCTCGGTCAGGATCCAAGAAAGGGTTTTCAGATAGTATTTAGATCATCCACTTCTTGCTTAATCCTATCTCTGGAATTCAGATCACAGTGAAAAGACTGAAGATTAACTCAGCAACTCTGTCAGACCTTTCTAGGAGTTTTATCCCAGAGTTTCAGAGTCCATCCAGTGGCATGATCAGTGAAAGGTAAAGGTGGGAGGGGTAAGGGCAAACCAAGTGCCATTTATCTTCCCAGCTCTCCAGATAACATTCAGAGCAGAGCATAGTATTGCTCTCTATATCTACAGTTTAACTTGTAATCAATTAATTTTTTAAAATTGCTTAAAGTAGCCATCTATTTCTGCAGACTTCCTAATCTAGATTTTATCTTATGGGAAGTGTTTCAAGATACAATAATTAATCATAATAATTTTGGAAGTCTGATGAAGTAGGCCTCCCATCTTTTAGCAGAGAGGTGAATGTATAGCCCTGAAAAGTAAGCCCTTGTGCCAGAGATGCTAGCTTTGTCTGAACACCTCCTATATGCCCATGAACCTTTGGTGTCCACCTGGCACCCAATTCTTACCTGTGGCTCCAAGAAGCTACAGCATGCTCATAAAATTGTCTCAGTGGATGGTCTAAACCAGTTTGAGGGTAACCAATAGACCTGAAACCCATTGGTGAGTTAGGGCAATGTCTTCCCTAAGCAAGTCAAGGTGAAATGGGCAGATAAGAATGATTTTTTCCAAGGCCAGGAAGATGGCTGAAGCAGGCACTGTGAACTAACTCAACTACTAGGAGAATTGAAGGAGGAAATAGATAGTCAAACCATATTAGTGGGAGATCTGAACCAACCACTATCAAATTTAGATAAATCAAACCAAAAAATAAATAAGAAAGAGGTAAAAGAAGTGAATGAAATCTTAGAAAATTAAAGTTAATAGACATATGGAGAAAAACAAATAGGAACAAAAAGGAATACACCTTCTTCTCAGTACCACATGGCACATTCACAAAGACTGACCATACTCTAGGTCACAGAAACATGGCATACAAATGCAGAAAAGCAGAAATAATAAATGCAGCCTTTTCAGATCATAAGGCAATAAAAATAATTATCAGAAAGGGTACATGGAGACCCAAATCAAAAATTACTTGGAAATTAAATAATATGATACTCCAAAATCGGTTAGTTAGAGAAGAAATCATAGAAACAATTAATAATTTCATTGAGGAAAATGACAATGGTGAGATAGCCTTTCAAACCTTATGGGATGCAGCCAAAGTAGCACTCAGAGGAAAATTCATATCCCTGAGTGCATGTATTATTAACAAATTAGGGAGGGCAGAGATCAATGAATTGGAAATGCAAATAAAAAACACTTGAAAGCAAACAAATTAACCCCGCCCCCAAAAGAAAACCAAACTAGACATCCTAAAAACTAAGGGAGAAATTAATAAAATTGAAAGTGATAGAACTATTGAACTAATAAACAAGACTAGAAGCTGGTACTTTGAGAAAACAAACAAAATAGACAAAGTACTGGTCAATCTAATTAAAAAAAGGAAAGAAGAAAAGCAAATTAACAGTATCAAAGATGAAAAGGGGGAACTCACCTTGAATGAAGAGGAAATTAAGGCAATCATTAAAAACTACTTTGGCCAATTATATGGCAATAAATATACCAATCTAGGTGATATGGATGAATACTTACAAAAATATAAATTGCCTAGACTAACAGAAGAAGAAATCGATTTCTTAAATAATCCCATATCAGAAAAAGAAATCCAACAGGCCATCAAAGAACTCCCTAAGAAAAAAATCCCCAGGCCCTGATGGATTCACCTGTGAATTCTATCAAACATTCAAAGAACAGCTAATCCCAATACTATACGAACTATTTGACATAATAAGTAAAGAGGGTGCTCTACCAAATTTCTTTTATGACACAAACATGGTACTGATACCAAAGCCAGGCAGGTAAAAAACGGAGAAAGAAAACTATAGACCAATCTCCCTAATGAATATAGATGCAAAAAATTTAAATAGGATACTAGCAAAAAGACTCCAGCAAGTGATCAGGAGGGTCATTCACTATGATCAAGTAGGATTCATACCAGGAATGCAAGGATGATTCAATATTAGGAAAACCATTCACATAATTGACCATATCAACAAGCAAACCAACAAAAATCACATGATTATCTCAATAGATGCAGAAAAAGCCTTTGATAAAATACAACACCCATTCCTATTAAAAACACTAGAAAGCATAGGAATAGAAGGGTCATTCCTAAAAATAATAAACAGTGTATATCTAGAACCATCAGCTAACATCATCTGCAATGGGGATAAACTAGATGCATTCCCAATAAGATCAGGAGTGAAACAAGGATGGCCATTATCACCTCTATTATTTAACATTGTACTAGAAACACTAGCAGTAGCAATTAGAGAAGAAAAAGAAATCAAAGGCATTAAAATAGGCAAGGAGGTGATCAAGTTATTATGCTTTGCAGATGATATGATGGTCTACTTAAAGAATCCTAGAGAATCAACCAAAAAGCTAGTTGAAATAATCAACAACTTTAGCAAAGTTGCAGGATAAAAATTAAACCCATATAAGTCATCAGCATTTCTATCTATTTCCAACACAGCTCAGTAGCAAGAATTAGAAAGAGAAATCCCATTCAAAATCACCTTAGACAAATTAAAGTACTTAGGAATCTATCTCCCGAGACAAACACAGGATCTATATGAACACAACTACAAAACACTCTTCACACAACTAAAACTAGACTTGAGCAATTGGAAAAACATTAACTGCTCATGGGTAGGAAGAGCCAATATAATAAAAATGACCATCCTACCCAAACTTATTTATCTATTTAGTGCCATACCCATTGAACTTCCAAAAATTTTTTTTACTGATTTAGAGAAAACCATAACAAAGTTCATTTGGAAGAATAAAGGATCAAGGATATCGAGGGAAATAATTAAAAAAAATACATAGGAAGGTGGCCTTGCAGTCCCAGATCTCAATTTGGTACTGGCTAAGAGACAGAAAGGAGGATCAATGGAATAGACTTGGGGTAAGTGATCTCACCAAGACAGTATATGACAAACCCAAAAACCCCAGCTTCTGGCACAAAAACCCACTATTTGACAAAAACTTCTGGGAAAACTGGAAGACAGTGTGGGAGAGATTAGGTTTGGATCAACACCTCACATCATACACCAAGATAAACTCAGAATGGGTGAATGACTTGAACATAAAGAAGGAAACTATAAGTAAATTAGGTGAACACAGAATAGTATACATGTCAGACCTGTGGGAAGGGAAAGACTTTAAAACCAAGCAAGACATTGAAATAGTCACAAAATGCAAAATAAACAATTTTGATTACATCAAATTAAAAAGGTTTTGTACAAACAAAACCAATGTAAACAAAATCAGAAGGGAAACAACAAATTGGGAAACAATCTTCATAACAAAAACCTCTGACAAAGTTCTAATTACTCAAATTTATAAAAAGCTAAATCAATTGTATAAAAAAATCAAGCCATTCTCCAATTGATAAATGGGCAAAGGACATGAACAGGCAGTTTTCAGCCAAAGAAATCAAAACCATTAATAAGCACATGAAAAAGTGCTCTGAATCTCTTATAATCAGAGAGATGCACATCAAAACAACTCTCAGGTATTACCTCACACCTAGCAGATTGGCTAACATGACAGCAAAGGAAAGTAATGAATGCTGGAGGGGATGTGGCAAAGTAGGGACATTAATTCATTGTTGGTGGAGTTGTGAATTTATCCAACCATTCTGGAGGGTAATTTGGAACTATGCACAAAGGATGATAAAAGACTGTCTGCCCTTTGATCCAGCTATAGCACTGCTGGGTTTGTACCCCAAAGAGATAATAAGGAAAAAGACTTGTACAAGAATATTCATAGTTGCGCTCTTTGTGGTGGCCAAAAAATGGAAAATGAGGGGATGCCCTTCAATTGGGGAATGGCTGAACAAATTGTGGTATATGTTGATGATGGAATACTATTGTGCTCAAAGGAATAATAAAGTGGAGGAATTCCATGGAGACTGGAACAACCTCCAAGAAGTGATGCAGAGCGAAAGGAGCAGAACCAGGAGAACATTGTACACAGAGACTGAAACACTGTGGTACAATTGAACGTAATGGACTTCTCCATTCGTGTCAATACAATGTCCCGAACATTCTGCAGCGATCTAGAGGAAAAAACACTAGCCGCAAGCAGAGGACAAATTGTGGGAGTAAAAACACCGAGGAAAAGGAACTGCTTGACTACAGGGGCCGAGGGGACATGACTGAGGAGAGACTCTAAATGAACACTCTAATGCAAATACCAACAATATGAAAATGGGTTCGAATCAAGGACACTTGTGATACCCAGTGGAATCACGCGTCATCTATGGGAGGGGTGGTGGGAGGGGGGAGGAAAAGAAAATTATTTTTGTTTCCAATGAATAATGTGTGAAAATGACCAAATAAAATAATGTTAAAAAATAATGTGTAGGAGAAATAAAAAATAAGTTCAGGAGACACTAATAAAGCAATATTACTGTGACTTGTTAAATTTTTATATATATTTTAAAATAAGCTATGTAACAGAAAATCATAGTTTCATATGTGACCTCAATTTTGTTATTTTTTACATAAGATGCTTGTGTTTGTTAGTTATTAAGTTTGTGATAAAAATAAAAATTTAAAGTATTTGATGGAAAATATGAATGGAAAGGAGAGGAACTGTTATAGAATCATAAAATGACAAAGTGGGGAACAAACTTTCAAGATCATCTGGAACAATATCCTTGTATTTGCTCAAGATTGCACAGTCACTTTTCTGCAGAGCTAAGACTAGACAGAGCTCAGAATTTTATTTGAACTCATAGCTGGGGTTAAAACAAAGATTTGGGTTTGGGGGTTCATAGTGTAGTAACCAAAGGAAGATTGCCAAAATGATTCTGCAAAGTGAACTGCATTTGATTGACAGGGACATGTAACAGACAATCACATGGGAGCCTGGGTCAAGATTCTAAGGTCCCAACTGGAAAAAAAAAAGACAGACTTCTGGGGGAAGCTTGTGGAGTAGCTGTGGTTTCCATCTTTCTATAAGTTTTCTGACCCTTTGTGAGATACCAGCTTTAGAGGAGAAAAATTGTTTTTACTGACTTCTGGCAGCTGGACAGAAGATCAAAGAAGAATCATCACTTCTCTGCTGGACCTACTTTGAACTTTACCTCTGGGGTCTTGTTTCATTTACTGGACTCAGTTTGTGAGGTTCTGTTTGGGGGAAAACTTAATGCTTTTTAAAAACTAATTAATTAATTAATTAATTAAGTCAATTTAGAACATTATTCCTTAGTTACAAAAATCACATTCTTTCCCTCCCTTCCCTCCTCCCACTCTTCCTGCAGCTGACACACAATTCCACTGGGTATTCCATGTGTCCTTGATCAAAATCTATTTCTAAGTTGTTGATGTTTGCACTAGGATGTTCATTTAGAGTCTACATCCCCAATTATATCCCCCTCAATCCATGTGGTCAAGCAGTTGTTTTTCTTCAGTGTTTTTGCTCCCACAGTGTTTCCTCTGGATGTGGATAGTGGTTTTTCTTATAGATCCCTCGGGGTTGTTCAGGGTCACTGTATTGTCACTAATGGTGAAGTCCATTACCTTCGATTGTACCATAGTGTATCAGTACAATGTTTTCCTGGTTCTGCTCCTTTCGCTCTGCATCACTTCCTGGAGGTTGTTCCAGTTCCCATGGAATTCCTCCACTTTATTACTCCTTTGAGCACAATAGTATTCCATCACCAACAGATACCACAGTCTGTTTAGTCATTTTCTAATCGAAGGACATCAAGGGGAGACATTTTTAAATAAGGTCAAAAGTCAAAGGAGAATGTTCACCTGAATTTGTTGAGGCATACATTCTTCATTTTTCATGTTTAGCTTAACCATTGAGAAAAAATTGGTAAATATGAATCTCTTTGGTAACTTTGGTGGCACCTTCAGTAGTTCATCTGGAATGGAAAGATGGAAAGTAGAAAGTACCAGCTAAAAAAGAAAGTAGTGGTATTCACCTGTTATAGTGATGCTATGAAGAGAATGTGCTGTTTAATGGGTAGAGTTCTGGAATTGGAATTGGAAAGACTTGAATTCAAAGATACTTAAGAGACTTACTATGTGACCTTGAAAATATTATTTAGCCTCTTTCAGCCTCATTTTCTTCATCTGTAAAATGGAAATAGTAATAGCACTTATTCTAAAATGGTTCTGAGGATCAAAAAAAGAGAATATTTGCAAAATGCCTCTCTTCTTAAGGAGGGGAGATGGGAAGATGGGAAGGAGAGAATTTGGAACTCAAAAGTTTAAAAAATGATTGTTAAATTTTTATATATAATTGGGAAATATTTAACTAAAGAAATAAAAAATAAGGGAATATTTGTAAAGCACTTTGCAATCTCTGAAGAGCTATGTAAATGTTAGTGATTTGTATTTTATTTATATTTTCATATTTGTTATTGTATTCTTCAATAAGATGGCAAATTCCTTAAGAGCGGGGACTTCTTAAAATTAGAATTTAACCCTGTGCAGGGCATATAGCTCAATAAGTAGTTTTACACTTGACTCTAGCCATTGGGTTATTTTTTTTTTAATGTAGGAATAGAAATTTCTCATGTGGGAACAAAAAAGGCTATATTGTTTTTTTAGTAGGGGGAAATAAAGATGAGAAATCTGTGTTTTGAAAAAAAGAAAGGCCCATGAATAGGATAGGCTATTAGAAAAAAGGAATTCTTGGCTTTGTATCTGAGAAATGGATGAACGCTAGTGGGGCTAATAAATATTTGAGAATATAAGCATATCGCATAAATTCACAGATTATTAAAGCTGGAAAAGATTCTAGTCTTAAACTCTCATTCTGCTAATAGGGTTATTGAGTCTCAAGAGGGAAAATGATTTATTTAAGATCTAACACTGTGTCTAGGAAGCCCCCATTTAAAAAAAAAGGAAAAATAGCAAGTGCTCATTACACGCTGAAGGGCAATTAACTAAAATACCCTTAGAAGGATGAAGTCAATCTGTTTTAGAGTTAGTGGCAGAAAGAGTCTCATTTGCTCTGGGTTTATCTGTTCTCTGTATTATACAGACCAACTACTCTGGATCACTGCAGGCCAGACCATTTGTCCATCCATCCATCCGTCCATCCATCCATCCATCCATCCATCTCTTTAACAAGTATTTATTAAGCACCTACCGGATGCCAGATACTATGTTAGGTTCTGTGGATATTAAAAAAACAAAACAAAACAATAACAACCCATCTTCAAGAAGTTAACATTTTTCATTCATTTGGGGGAATTCCTATACGAGATTTTTTGTTAGCTTGGACTGACACTTGCTGGGTATCAGTATCAGTTTTTGAGACAGTACCTAAAAAATATACACAGTTTTTTATGAAGGTAGAGCCTTGGCTTAAGAATACTTGTACCTTAGCTTAAGACTATGTACATTAAGCTTGTATACTCCCATAGGCTATTGTGTGAGGTCTTAGTTGGGTTAGGTCTTAGTACAATTAGAATAGCAAAAACTATCGGTATTGACGGTCCTGATGGCTATAATTAGAACTTGAAATAAAAACATGGTTCCTATGAACCACTGGTCCATTTGCTCATTTTTAATTTTGATGCAGATCCAGAAAGATGGGTAATTCTCCCTCGATTCACATTTTAAACTTATCATTTTACTTAAGACACATTGAATAAAGAGGTAAGTGGATAAGATAGGTTTAAGTCCTGATTTTAAACTTCCTGGAGCCAGTTGATGTCACAGTTGAAAACAGATGGAAGGAAGACAGGAGGTTCTTTAAAAGTCCAAGAAGTGGCAAGTACAAGCTAGCTGGAGACTTTCATAAATCTGACATGTTTGCTGACCATTTCATCTTGAGCACATCCTGGATGAATATTTAATAGCTGGCAGTATCTCTTTACTCTCTATCAGCATCTGGGCTGACTCAATCTTGATATCCTATGTAAACTGGGCGCTCATGGAGAATTATTCCTTTAAAAAAAACCCTAGCACTTCCGTAGCTAATATGTTTTTTCATAACAATCTGCAAATATTTTTATTAATTTCCTTTAGAGAGGCAACAGCCAAACCTGCCTCATTTCCAACAGAGGATATGGCTTTTGGCTGTCCCACTGCAGATGCTTTATCAACTATGTCATTAGCTTGCCTGCTTTATCTCCATGTTCATGTTTAATATTTGGCACTATTACTGTATAATGTCTTTTATGCCAGGATTTCCAGGGGCTTTGAAAATGTCCATTAATTAAGGCCTCAACCCTCACTGAGAGATGAGATGTTACTTGCCAGTTAACCAATAAAGAAATTGAAGTTCACATTTACTAGCTTACCTCTCTGGGAACCAGCAGTTTTGGTTTTTCTGTACCAGTGTTTTCATGAGTAGCTCCCCAGTTTTGTTTTATATTTTCCTGTTGGTGCCCAGGTGGTCACCTGTGGCTACAGTTCACTCCCTTCTTATTGTTACCTGTTGAAATCTTCTTTCTGAGGTTCTGGCGTAATTCACAAGCCATCTTTTCTTCTAACTCCTGCTTGAAAGTGATCATATTTTCTCAGGGTCTTTGGATCTTGCCTTTGTCCCTCTCCTGTTCAGCCTTGTGTTATATTTATTTCTGTATATCCTATTATTAGAATCTTATTAAAATGACTCCAAAGGAAAGGCAGATAACTGGTTCAGGGAAAGAGCAGCATTCAACATTTTTTGTTCCACCAATGTAGGGAATCCCTGGTGGGGAAACCCTCTACCAATGCAAACTGACAAGTGCTTTTCAATTTGTAATCTTAGAGAATTGCCTACTTTGTACTGAAAGCTTAATAAAATTGCCTTGGATAACTCGCTCTGGTTCTGAGTATGATATTGTGAGAAGAGAAACAAGTTCTGGATTCAGAGGACCTGTGTTCAAAATGAATCATGGATGCTTACCATTCATGGGACCTTGGGCAAGCAATTCAGTCTCCTTGGTTTCAGAATCTTAATTTTTAAATGAGAGAGTTGGGTAAGATGGTTTATGGGATCTTAGATCTGAGATAAAGGCTTTTGGAGAGACAAGCTCAAGCCTTCCTGATTCTATCTTCAATATTTATAGCTGTCTGAAATAGCTAATTGCCCCATTATAAAAAAGCATCAAGACATTCTTTTGGTGTTCATGATATTTTTTTTGTGGCATGGTGATGTTTGATATAGCCTCTGAAAGGTACTTTAGAGGAAGCCTGAGCTACTATATAGAGTGAAGTAAAATAGGGGTATATATATAAGAGAAAATGGAATGTGGATATTGTGTGACCCAGAGAAAAATATTATCAGGTGTAAGGCATGATGGCTATTTGGGTACAGACCAGAGATACTCTGGGGCTAAAATGAAATAATAGAAGTAAAGTGTTTTGCATAACTGAACACACTACTTTATAAATGAGAACTCTTATTATTGTTATTCATATTATTTTGTTTCTAGTTAGTCTCTATTCACCATGCTTCCAGTCTGATGAGGACTTAATTCTGTTAGTTTTATGGTTGAACTGAGTATTTAATTGGTCGCCAGGGATTTTATTTCTAAATCCCAAAAATGAATTACTAAAGTCAAATGGAATTTATGGTAGTTTAACTTACAATAGAGGGAAGATATTAGGGAAGAGAGAAAGAGAAGAAAAGGAAAGAGAGAGAGAGAGAGAGAGAGATAGATAGAGAGAGAGAGAGAGAGAGAGAGAGAGAGAGAGAGAGAGAGAGAGAGAGAGAGAGAGTTTTACAGTTTCCCGGTGGCTGAGGGCTCTAGAAGATCAAGGAAGGAAGTCAGCCTTTATAGTCACCATGTGTCAGTTGATTCAGCAGATTCTTTATCAGCCTCAACTCCAGCAGGCTCCATTCCAAGTATATCTCTTTCAAACTCCATGTGTCCCTCTTCACTCCAAGTCTCTCTTCACTCTAAGTATGTCTGTGTGTGTCTCTGTTTCCACTTTTAAAGACCATTTTCTCTTGTGCCACTTCCCTAAATTTTACATTTACCAATCACAGCTGATGTTCCACTCCAGGACTGCCCACTCTTTCACTTGTGGGTCCTCCCACTCAATGTATGAAATGGGTGTTCACACCTTTTTGTGTTTAAAATCCCAAATAAATGGGTAGATCTCCATACTCAACTTTAAGTACTGTGCTTACATTTTTGGGGATTAAAATCTAAAAATAGACTGGATTACAATTTAAGCTTCACAATCAAGGAAGAGCTAAGTACCTTCATTGTTACAATCAGGGGAGAGCCAAATCCAATCTTTACAATTCCCTGTGTGTTCTTAGGCATCTGGGTGGTGGATAGAATACTGTGTCTGGAGTTAAGAAGAACCAAGTTCAAATCCAGATTCAGACACTTACCCTCTGTTTACCTCATTTTCCTCAACTGTAAAATAGAGATAATAACACACCTACCTTTCAGGAGGATCAAATGGGATAATATTTGTAGAGCACTTAACACTGTGCTCGACACATAATAGATGCTATATAAATGCTTATTCCCTCTCTTTGCTTCTTCTGGGCTCCTTCTGTTCTCAAGCAATGCTTACAGAGTAATACAGGGGTGTGCTGGTAAAGATTTAATAACCTGGTTCTTAGGGGGAAAATATATGCACACACACTTTAAAAATTATTTTAACAAATGCATGCACTTTCTATTCCTTTTATTAATTACATGTAGAAACAATTTTCTATCAATTGCTTTCTGATCTTTTGTGATCCAGATTCTCTCCTTGCCTCCCTCCCCTTCCCAAACTTCCCCAGGCACTAAACAATTTGATGACATTAGTTATTCCAGTGTTGTCATGCAATACAAAATTTCTTATTCCTCATGTTGTGAAAGAAGACATCACACATATAAGAAAAAACTAGGAAATCAGGCAAGAAATGGCATGTTTTAATCTGCATTCATACTCTGACAGTTCCCTCTGTGGCTTTGGATAGCATTTTTCATGATGAGACCCTTGGGGTTGTCTTGGGTCCTTGCATTTCTGATAATAATTTAGTTCTTCCCAGTTGATCATTAGGCAATATTTCTGATTCTGTATACTTTGTACTCCTGGTTCTGCTCATTTCACTTTTTATCAGTTCATACAAGTCTTCCCAAATTTTTCTGAAATCATACTAATTTCAGAATTCAAAAAGAATTCATCTTTTCTTATGGATCAATGGTATTCTATTACAACTGTATACTACAACTTGTTCAGCCATTTCCCAAATGATAAACTTCCCTTCAGTTTCCAATTTTTTGTCATTACAAAGAGAACTGTTATAAATACTTTAGTATATATTCATATTATTGTTGTTTCTAGTTAGTCCTTTTCCCTTCTCTCTGATCTCTTTGGAATGTAGACCAAGTAGTGGTATTTTTGCTGGGATAAAGGATATGCACAGTTTTATAGCCTTTTGGGTATAGCTCCAAATTGCTCCCCAGAATAGTTGTCTCAGTTCACAGCTCCACCAACAGAGTATTAGTGTTCTACTTTTCCCATGTGGTCTACGCTATTTATCATTTCCCTTTTTTTCTTATTAACCAATCTGGTAGGTGTGAGGTAGTATCTCAGAGTTGTTTTAATGTGCATGTCTCTGCACATACATTTAAAAAAAATTTTTATTAAGAAAATTTTTCCATGGTTGCATGATTCATGTTCTTTCCCTCTCCTCCACCCACTCCTCTCCTGTAACCAATGTGCAATTTCATTGGGTTTTTTATATGATATATGTCATGTATCATGTGTCATTGATCAAGACCTATTTCCATATTATTAACATTTGTACTAGGGTTATCACCTAGAATTTATATCTCCAATCATATTCCCATCAACCCATGTGATCAAGCAGTTACTTTTCTTCTGTGTTTCTACTCCCACAGTTTTTTCTCTGAATGTGGATAATGTTTTCTCCTAAGTTCCTCCAAATTGTCCTGGGCCATTGTATTGCTGCTAGTAGAGAAGTCTATTACATTTGATTGTGCCACAGTGTATCATGATGTCTCCTTATATAAGGTGTAAACCTTAAAATTTCCCAGACCCTACTTTATAAGATTGGATTAAGACCATTCCCCATTTGGGCAGTGAACTCTACTTAAAGCAGGAATGTGAGAATTCTACTTGACCTACTTGGGTCTGCCCGAGGGGAAGATAAAGTTGTAAACTCTTTTCTGAACAACGAAAAGTACTTAAACCCATACTTTTCTTAAGCTAAGTACCTATAAAGGTCAAGCAACTTGTGAATTTACAAGGAACAAAGAACTGGAAAACTTACTCAGAGCTTTCCTGGTGTGAATTACTCAAAAATCCACACCTTCACTAAGAATGGGCGGTCCTTTAGAAACATCTACAGTGATTGGTAGATGTAAGGACTTAGGGGAGGTGACAGAGAAGATTTTGCCCTTAAAAATAAGAGCTCAGGGAAGAGCTGGAAAGTCATTCTGAAACATTCAGATTGGAGAGACTCATTCTGAGGAGACTGATTCTGAAACATTCAGATGGAGGAGGGAGCTGGCGAAAGCAGCTGAGATGCTGCTGGCCTGGTGTCATTAGAAATCCTTACTTAGACAGATCTTATGGTGAGTTATAAAAAACTGACTTGATTTTTCTTTTAAGACTCAGGTCTAGGCCATATTGGCTTGAGGCCCTTCATACTTATTCCTTTCTTACTCTCTCTTTCTTTGATTACTCATTGTATTGTTAATTAAAATCTCTATAAAACCCAATTGACTTCGGTATTTGAATAATTGGGAATATTTCCCCACCTTATATTTGATTTTAAACCCAAGACACTGTAGTGAAACATACTTCTGTGGTCAAACTTACTTACCCTCTCTTATATCTATCACAATTTATATCTTCCACTATTTTAACCACTACAGTTTAAGACCTCAACCATTTTAAATCTCACAAAGGTTCTCCTGGTTCTGCTCCTTTCACTTTGCATCAATTCCTGGAAGTCATTCCAGTTCACATGGAATTCCTCCAGTTCATTATTCCTTTGAGCACAATAGTATTCCATCACCAACATATACCACAATTTCTTCAGCCAGTCACCAACTGCAGGGCATCCCCTCATTTTCCCATTTTTTTATGTACATACATTTATTTCTTTAATTTTATTTAATTAGATGATTTAGAATAATTTTCCATGGTTAAAAGACTCATGTTCCTTCTCTGCCCTCTCTCTTCCCCCCTCCCATATATCATGTACAACTCCACTGGGCTTAACAGGTACCATCGATCAAGACCCATTTCCTTATTATTAGTAATTGCACTAGGATGATCTTTTTAGAGTCCACTTTCCCAGTCATAACCTCACCGACCCATGTGATCAAGTGGTTGTTTTTCTTCTGTGTTTCTTTTCCCACAGTTCTTCCTCTGGATGTGGATAGTGCTCTTTCTCATATGTCCCTCCAAATAGTTCTGGATCATTGCATTTATGCACATATATTTAAAAGTTTTATCTGCGTTATTAAAACTTCACTAAGTCTAGAATCAATGAAACAATAAGGAAAGCTCTGATTTGTAGTAGTTGCTGATTTCTAGAGTGAAAATTTTAAAATGGCTCCTAACTTATTAGAGCTGACTCCAGTACATCCCCAGTGAAGACCCACCAAGACCTTAATTTTTAAGAATGAAGTATTACGGAGCAACTTTAAGGGAGGAGATTCTTTGTTTAAAGGAAGTAGTGAATGTGTCAGGACAGACTGGGTCAGGTTAGAGGTAGGCATCCCCTAGCTAATGTCACTGGCCAAAGGGGTGATCCTAATGTTGGTCTCTATAAAACATTTTCCAAACTTGGGGATGATGATGATGAAAAGACCTGGCAGCTGTGCTGATCTGAACAGAAGAGTTCTGGGTCCCCCTCAGTCTTAAAGTGAGGATCTAAGAATAAGATAAAGAAACCAATGGGGCAGCTAGGTGGCTCAATAGATAAAATGCCAGGCCTGCAGGCTGGAGATCTTTAAATCTAGCCTCAGATTTTTCCTTACAGTGTTACCCTGGGCAAGTCACTTAACCTCAATTCCTAGCCCTTACCACTCTTCTACCTTGGAACTGATACTTAAAACAGAAGGTAAGAGATTTTTTTTTTCTTTCTTTCTTTCTTTCTTTCTTTCTTTCTTTCTTTCTTTCTTTCTTTCTTTCTTTCTTTCTTTCTTTCTTTCTTTCTTTCTTTCTTTCTTTCTTTCTTTCTTTCTTTCTTTCTTTCTTTCTTTCTTTCTTTCTTTCTTTCTTTCTTTCTTTCTTTCTTTCTTTCTTTCTTTCTTTCTTTCTTTCTTTCTTTCTTTCTTTCTTTCTTTCTTTCTTTCTTTCTTTCTTTCTTTCTTTCTTTCTTTCTTTCTTTCTTTCTTTCTTTCTTTCTTTCTTTCTTTCTTTCTTTCTTTCTTTCTTTCTTTCTTTCTCTCTTTCTTTCCCAACAATGGACCCAGCAAATAATATAATTAGTTGGTGCGATGCTTGTGAGTAACTGAACCATATTCTCTCATTAGAATATAAGCTACTTGAGGACAAGGATCATTTTTTTCATCTCATATCTCTAGCACATAGTATGGTGCATAGTAATTTAATAAGCTTTTGTTGAACAGGATCATTAAAAAATAGTCCAACAAGGGATGAATCCCAGGTCTTTTACTCTTTTACTTTTACAGTTTGCTTTCTCCCATCTGTGCTGTCTCATCCTACTTTGGTCATTAAAAATCAATTTAACTTAAATTAAATCCAACCACACATTTGTTAAACAATTACTGGTTTCTCTTAGTAAAAAAGAAAAATCAAACATTACTTTTTAATCATACCATTAGGAACATATGACAGCCTTGAAAAGCTAAAGAGGAAGGCTATGTTAATTGCATTCAGTAAGAAGTTGGTACAAAGAGAACAAGATTTTTTTTTCTAATACAATTCCTGGTACTAATATGTTGCTAAAATTTTAAATGACAATGATAACTAGGTAATTGGTGCCAGCTGCCTCCTGTACTTGGAGGGGAAAAAGTTCTTCCTTTCTCCCTTGTTGTGGAAAATTGTGTATCTATTACTCTTGTACTATCAGGATTTCTTAGATATACGTCTCTTCTTGACTTCATGATATATTTTTTGAGGGCAGGAATTTTAGAATTCTTTTCTTATTTCTTTTTCTATTGCCTTTTGTAATTCTATCAGGATCCTGCCAAACATTGAATTTATTTTATTTTTTTGCCAATTACATGTAATAATGAATTTCCACATAAGTTTTCTTAAGTTGTATGATTGATTATCTCTCTTCCTTCCTTCCCTTACCTCTCCAGGCATAGCACTTAATGTAAACTTTAATTGGTGTATATTTCTAGATCTAATTTTACTTTGGCTTTGTCAGATATTATGACTTCTTTTTCTCAGTTGATGTACAATAGATTTGGCTCCATCCTATTACTTATTGAGTCTCTTAAATTTTGTTTTGTTTTGTTTTGTTTTTCTTTTCCCCCTCTTTTTAAATTACCTTTTGATGATTCTCTTGAGTTCTGTGCTTGGACATCAAATTTTCTGTTCAGGTCTGGTCTTTTCTTTGCAAATTCTTGGAATTCTTCTATTTTGTTGAATAACCATACTTTCCCCTGTAAGAATATAGTCAGTTTTGCTGGGTAGTTGATTCTTGGTTGTAGACCTAGTTCCCTTATTTTCCAGAATATATATTCCATGCCTTTCAGTCCTTCAGTGTAGATGCAGCCAGATCCTGTGTTATCCTCACTGTGGTTCCATGGTATCTAAATGACTTCTTCTTAGCAGTTTGTAATATTTTTTCCTTGGTCTGGTACTTCTTAAATTTGGCTATAACATTCCTGGGTATTGTCAGTTGGGGATTAAGTACAGGGAGTGATCTGTGTATTCTTTCAATCTCCACTTTTCCCTCTTGTTCTAGAATGTTTAGACAGTTTCCTTGTATATTTTCTGTAGTATGATGTCCAGGCTTTTTCTTTTGTCATGGTTTTCCTGTAGACCAATGATTCTTAAGTTAGCTCTCCTGGAATGATTTTCTAAATCTTCTGTTTTGTGAATGAGGTGTTTCATATTTTCCTCAATTTTTTCATTCTTTTGATTTTGTTTTATAGTTTCCTGCTGCCTTCTGAAGTCGCTTGCTTCTAATTGTTGTATTTTGGTTTTTAAAGACTGAATTCCTTTCCTGGCTTTTTGGTCATCCTTTTTCTTCTGGTCTGATTTTCTTTGGAGGTCATCTTTCATCTCCTTTGCCTCATTTTCAAGCTGATTAATTTTTGCCTTTCAAGACACTATTTTCTTGTTTTAGTTTAAGTGCCTCTGTTTTCTGATGACTTATCTTGCTTTTTAAATTCTTTTTCCAGTCGTCTTCTGCCTCTCTTAATTGTGTTTTGAATTGTGTTTTGAGTTCTTCCAAAGCTTGTGTCCAATTCACTGGAGTTTCTGTGTTTTTGCTTGGTGTTCCTTGATTCTCCTCTGTTCCATTTTCTCTTTGTTCATTGTCTGGATAGAGGCTGTCGATTGTAATTTCTTTTTTCTTTTTCTATTGTTTGCTCATATTTCCTCCTTCTTTTCCCCCTGTAGTTACCTGTAGTCTTGCTCCTCTCATTATGTGCTGGATCTTTGGTTTGAGCTTTCCTGTCCACCTTTACCCTTGGAGCTTAGTCAGCAAAGCTCTCAGAGCAGTCTGTGGGGAGGGGCATTGGAGCTTGAGTTACACTGTCCTCTTAAGGCTTGATAAGATAAAGGAGTTGATCTTGCAGAGCTGGATGTGCCCGGTGGCAAAAACCTCAGGAAGGGAAGGAGCAATATGGAGTGCCTTAGCTGCAATTGAGCTGCCTTCTCTGAGGTTCTCCTCCAGCTGCCTGCCTGCCACCTGTGTTCAAAGCCGTGAGCCTGGCACAGCTTTTGCCCACAACATACTCCCTCTAGATGAGTGCCCTTGCCTGCCCAAAGATTCCAGCCACTGCTGGAAGCTCAGTACTGTAGATGGGGGAGGGGTCCTGGGACCTTCCTTTTTCCTTCCCCTTAAACCTGAGTGTTCTCAAATTCAGGCTTTTTGGGAGGGTGTACCTTTTAAGTCCAGCAGGAGGGTTCCTCAGCTCTGTCCTGTTGTTAGATTTGGTTTTCAGTTCCCAAGGAGCATTTTGTTTTTAATTGGTGAGGAAGGGTTTTCAGAGGTCTGAACTTTCACTGCCTCTATGCAGCCATCTTGACTCCACCCTCAATTGGTGTCTATTTCTAATGGAATGAGGCCCTTTGTCTGAATTTCTCATTGTAAGTTGGATTTACTCTCACAGAATGTTTACCAACCAATGTGCATTTACTAAACCCATACCACATGCCAAGTACCGTGCTGAGGAAAGTGTAGTCCATATAAGGGGGATGATCTAGGAAAGAACTGAAAGTGAGTGTTATTGGAGGTCATAGTGAGGATAAAGAACAGGATTGGGGGCTTCAAGACAGAGGGAGAGGTAGGATGACAACAATATGATCAGATAAGAGAATTTCAGAGTTCATAAATATGACAAGATGGAAGGCAGGACTATCGCTGTGTGTAGGTGAGGTGGGGTGGAAGACATGGGAATGGAGTAAGTTAAAGAAATGGAATGGTAGGATGTTTGAAGTCCTCAAATATTAGGGCAGGAGATGGGAGATCAGAAGAAGGGGGAAATGATCCAGGCACTGAACTCAGTGAGGAAAGAAAGAATGGAAAACATCCTGAATGTGGTTAGATAACAGATACCAGAATCTTCACTGGGGAGTAAATATGGACTGAGTTAACTTCAAAGGAGATGTTATTGAGTGATAGTGCTAGAGGGAGAATCTGCAAGTGGCAGTGGACAACAAGGAGAATTATAACTTTCCTGCCACAATTAGCAAGTATGAGTGAAAGTGCAATCAGTGCTTTCTGAAAAGAGATGCCAAAGAAGCTGTGTTTTCAAGAGGAAGATGGGGTTTGGTGAATGTAAGATGAGAAAAAGAATGAGAAAGGACAAGGTTTAAAATAAAGCAAGTTTATTACCAATGGATTAGACATTCCAGTGAGCGCAATGGAGATTGGGTAGCTTTGGGGTAGGATGTAGAGGGGTTGGCTTAGAAATATTACAGTAACTTGAAAATTCATATGGATAGGAAAAAAGGTGGAGGTCAGTGGAGGCTGTTGTCTTGTTTTTAGTTGGAAGTCTTCTATTTTGTTGAATGCCCATACTTTCCCTTGGAAGTATATAGTCAGTTTTGCTGGGTAGCTGATTCTTGGTTGGAGACCCAGCTCTCTTGCCTTTCTGAAGATCATGTTCCATGCCTTACGATCATTCAGAGTAGAGCTTGCAAGGTCTTGTGTGACCCTGATTGGCATTCCTTTATATCTAAATTGTCTTTTTCTGGCTTCCTGTAGGATTTTTTCTTTTGTTGGATAGCTTTGGAATTTGGCAATTACATTCCTGGGAGTTGTCTTTTGGGGGTTTAGTGTAGAGGGTGTTCTGTGAGCTCTGTCAGTGGCTGTATTGCCCCCTTGTTCTAGAATCTCTGGGCAATTTTCTTTGATTATATCTTATATCACCATGCCCAGTTTGGTGTTTATTTCTGGCTTTTCTGGGAGTCCAGTTATTCTTAAATTCTCTCTTCTCCCTCTATTTTCCAGATCTATCACCTTGTCGGTGAGATATTTTATGTTCTCTTCTAATTTCTTGGTGTTTTGGCTTTGCTTTATTAGTTCTTGCTTTAAAGCCTGGTTTTCTTTTACAGTTTGGTCAAACTGGTTTTGTAGGTGCGTGAATTTCTTTTGCATTATTTCCCACTTTTCCTCCCAGAGGGCTTCCATCTTTTTGGTCATTTCTGATTCAAATTCTTCATGGGTTTGTGGAGAGTTTCCATTTCCTTTGGAAGATTTTGGAGCATTTTCTTGTATATCTTCTTCTATCTGCTCTGTATTTTGTATTTTGGCTCCATAGAATGTGTCCAAAGTCGCCCCTTTCTTCTTATTTTTCTTGGTATTTTGGGGCTTCTGTGCTTCTGTGGAGTTTGCCATCTCTGAATGTGGAGGATTAGCTTTTCTTATCTCTGTCTGGTGTTCAGAGGCTTTAGTCCTGGGCAGATGTTGGTTCTATGAGCTTTCCCTGGGTTAAACTGAATATGCCTCACTGGAACTGGAATGGAAGGGTTGGACCACGAGGCCACACTCTCCACCAGGCTCGCTTTCCGGAAGTTGCCTTCAGAATCGCTGGCCGTGAGGCTGTTTCGTCGGCCTGCGGGGGGATGGGCTGCAGCTTCCCCAAGCTCCGAGGGCAGGGACTTTCACTGAGACTTGGATAGCAGGATGTGAGGCTGTCTTGCCCGCCCTGAGGGTTGCTGTTGTTTTGACCCGCTCTCTGCAGCGGGAGCCCCAGGCAGTAACTTTCACTGGGACTCGGGTAGAAGGCCCTGAGGGTTGTTGTTCAGAGGACCCTGCTCTCTGAGCCGAGCTGGGCTGCGGCTTCCGGGAGCCTTGGACTCTGCGCTCCTACCCCTGAGGTCCGAGGGATCTCGGGTTCTGGCTTTTGAGGGGAGCCGTACCTTTTGAACCGGGTCCAGGTCCAGGAGGAGGGTTCCCAGGGTCTGTGCTATTGATCGTTTTGAATTTCGGCGCCTTAGGAGCTTATAGTTTGAGATTGGTCGGGAAGGGTTTTCCGGAGATCTGAACTTTAGCTTTCTCTAAGCCGCCATCTTAACCGGAAGTCTATGTGTTGTCTTGTTTTTAAAGAGGACTAAAGTGGCATCACCTGGTTGACATCTTTTGACCTACACATTAAGTGGACTTAAGTGAGGCAGAGTTGCACAGAATCATTGGCCTCACTCTCTCTTGCAGTCATTGACATCCAGTGTCAAGACTGGCATTGTTTAAAACCAGCTACTGCTCAAGAATATCCCAGGCTTCTCTAGGAAGTGTTGACTGAGGAAGATAGAATGCTCTGAGATGGTTGCTGGGATATTTTCCTCTAAAAAGTTGGAAATGATTTTTTTGTCAAAAGTGATTTTTACCATAGAGCTTGTCACATAAAGTCACGTTATTACTCGCTCTCCTTCAAGGACATAAGTTTTTCCCCCTATACCCTTATATATGATTCACCTCAGTGATTCAAGCCCACACTTGTAACCCTGCAGGGTGCCTGTGTTAGGTTTGTGTCTGATAAAGCAGATTGTAAAAGTAATTTTGACCTTGGAAGTATAGTTATGAAAAATATGAATGGCTCAAAATGGTGACTTCAGAAAATTCTCTAACAGTGGAAAAGGATTTGGGATCCCAATCCTATGTGATAAAAAGCCTTTCCCCTCCCCCTCCCTCCCATGTAGCTCCCAGAACTCTCTGTCTTCAGCCCCATTAATGGCACACAAGAAAAGGCCAGGATAAGGTAAACTGTGAGTGTTTATGAGAAATACAACCAGATCTTGGGGACAGCTAGATGGCTCAGTGGATAAAGAGCTAAGGCTGGAGATGGGAGGTCCTGGGTTCAATTTTGGCATCAAAAACTTCTTAGCTGTGTGACCCTGGGCAAGTCACTTAATGCCCATTGCCTAGCCCTCACTGCTCCTCTGCCTTGGAACCAATGCATAGTATTTATTCTAAGATGGAAGCTAAGGTTTTTTCTAAAAGATTAAATAAGTCAGATGTAATCTTTAAAAGGATTAAAGTGCTTGTAGCATCCCCTTTGAAATAAGGCAAGGATGGACCAAGGACCATTACAGACAGAAGCCTGTAATCTTTTTGCACTCCAGCCACCTGAGTGAGCACTAATCTTAGTTTTCACCTCTAAGGTTGGAAGAAGGGAACTGCAGATGTCATTCATTGCCACTGGTTGCTTTGGTTACACTGCTGGTCAGTGTGTGTGGGATGTGGGAAAGATTCCACCCTTTCTCCTCAGAGCTAGGTGGCCCAGTGGATAGACCACTGGGCTTGAAGTCAAGAAGACCTGTGTTCCAATCTAGCCTCAGACTCTTTCCAGATGTGTGACCCTGGGCAAGGCACTAATCCTCTGTTTGCCTCAGTTTCCTCACATTGAGGGATGATAATGATAGCACTCACCTCACAGGGCTCTTGTAAAGATTGAGTCTGGCACTTGGTAGTCAGCTAAATGCATGTTCCCTTTCCCACAACCTCCCTCTTGTCTTCTTGAGTTCTTGCCAGACATTTCCCCCTAAAACTTCCTGCTATAGGGGGGGAATCTTACTCTTCAGTCTTGATCTTGCATTAATTCCTCTTGTCTTAGGCTGGGAAGACATGCAACTTCCAGAGTCTTTGTGGACAGCCCAAGTCCTGCCTGAGAGCTATTCCATAGACCATAGATGTATAGTTGCAAAGGATGGGTCAGGGGCTCTCTGAAAATGCCCACCATCCAGGAATCGATTCAATTATGGTAGGATAGACCCAGCTTGTCTTTTTCTCAGATTGTAACTAGAAGTGAGACTGATTCTTTTATTGTAGCAATTACTGATATTTCCTTGACTCAAGTTTTCTTGAGATTTTTCACCCTGAGGCCACACATGAGTCCAGTTCATGAGTAAGGTATCCTGGGACACCATGGGGCAAGCTTTGCTATTGGCTCTTCAGTTGGGGAAAATATTTTGGAAAAAGAAGGGAAGAACGAATAGTAATGTTTGCCTCAGTGTGTGCCAGAATGCTCTTGGCTCATTCTCCATACTCACCTACGCCCAGGATTTCATAAGGGAAGCAGAAGGGGGCAAAGCAAGGCAGCTCTGTCCTCACTCTTAGGTATACATACAATGTTGATTCATATGTTGTAAAATGTCATTATCACATCAGAAGACAATTTAATCATAAAAAAGTGGATGGGTGCCCGATATGAAAAATAATTTTTATTTTGGGGCTAGATTACAAAAGTAAAGTATAACTTCCAGAATTCTATGGGGCTCTACCATGATTTCAGGTGGAAAGAGGACTAGCTTACAGTACATTGACAAATGAGAATTTGAACCCTTGGACTGTTCAGTTCTAGTCCGAGTGGGAAGGCCAGCTAGGAGAGCTAACATTCCCTCGTGATGTTAACTGCTTTTCTTGCGAATTTTCTACCAGTTCTGAGTTCTCTGTTGTATATGAAGAGGGGTATATGTCAGACTGAGTCTCTTCAGCATAATACAGTGAGTCGAGGGAAGCATTATACTGAGACTTCCTGGCTAGATCATTTAGCTCAGATGGTAAACTCAGCTTGTTCGGATCTTGCTGAGACCCACCGGCATTATTAGGATCGTTTTTCTTCATATATTCTGTTTGCAAATGAGGATCTGGAACATCACACGTTTGATAGCAATTTGTTTCAGGTAGGAATACATTCTGGATAGCATCAGAGTCACTTAATTCTGAAGAAGAAATAAATTCTCTGGGTCTTCTTAAGTTTCTATAACTTGGAATTATTAATCCATTCAGTGGCATTATCTGTCCCTTCCCAAAATCCCCAGCAAAAAATGCTCTATTGTTGAAGTTAGAATTCTGAATGAATAATTTTCCTTTGCTGTCATTGTCTCTAAGATGCCCTGGAGACTGTAAGTAGCGGAGATTTGGGGTGTCTGGTCTCATCCTAGCAGTGTCTTCTCGCTTTTCTGAGAATATGTCCTTAATGGAGGCAGATTTTTTCTTCATATCCTCAGTGATGTAAATGTTATATGTGTTGTTTACTGGAGGCTCCCTATAACAAAACACATAGAAATTTATAATTGTTTTCTCCCATCTAAGAAAAATACACACCCACCCACAGTGTCTGACTTGCAGGTCAGGGATAAATCCTTGTAAACTCAGATAAGAAGACAGTAGTCCCAAGTTGGATATATTTGGGGGGAAAGAGGAAGAATTCATCTTTTCTTAAAGTGGTAGCAGAGAAATTCTTTATGAGTCCCCATTGTCAGCCCCACTCCATGCATCTCTGATAGAGGACAGAGGAGCTGTCCATCTCTGCCATTCTCCCAAAGACTAAAGCAAAGGAACAGTTCCTTTCAGGGCTGTATGGAAAGATGACATAGTCATTTCTGAGAAAAATGACAAATGAGACAGTATTTCTTCACTGTGCTCCCATCTTTCCTATTGCCTTTTCAGTTTAGGACCATGAGATGTGTAGACAATAAAGATCCAGGACTGGAGTCAGGAAGACCCGAGTTCTAGTCCTGCCTTGAATACTTGCTAGCTCTGTGACCTTAGACAATTAACTTGATCTCTGCCTCATTTGAAGATGGGACTAATAAATAACACCTTCTTCCCAAGTTTGCTATGAGGATCAAATGAAGTATTTGTAAAGAATTTTAGCATAGTGCCTGGCACATACTAGATGCTATATAAATGTTAGTCATTATTATTATGACCTTTAACACCCTCTTTTATCTCAGACAATGCCTCCTACAATGGGCATGAAATGTAATTATTACACTTGTTTGGAGGAGCATAATGTAATGCTGAGTTTGGGGCAAGGAGACCTGGGTTGGACTATCAGCTCTGATACTTCTTAGCTTTGAGACTCTGGACAAGTCACTTGACCTTTCTGAATTTCATTTTTTCTCTTCTGTAAAATTGGGGAAATAATACCTCTGGAATTTCCTTCATAGAGTATTTGTAAAGAAAGGATGTTGTAAACCTTGAAAGGTCATATGATTTAGTAGGTAGGACACTGAACTTGAAATCAGGAAGACCTAGCTTCAGGTCCTTCCTCAGAAACTTACTGTGCTTTCTGGGCAAGTTACTTTCCCTTTCTGCATCTCATCTGAAAAATGATTACTTGTCTTTGATGACTTCTAAGGTCCCTCCTAGCTCTCAATCTATGATCCCATGAACTTTAAAGGGGTACAAAAATGCCAACGATTAGTCCCACCAACATGGTGGTAGTGACAGATGGTTTATTCCTTCCAGTACAGCTGGCATTTGAAAAGAGGACAAATAGAAAAGAGTAATTAGAATCTAATGGTGCACTCTTGGGTCCTGTAGCACTTGGGTCAGAGAAATTCTTGGGGGGGGCAGGAGCCTCACTAACGACCTTCAAATAATTTAATGCAGGGGATCCCTTACTCTTCCTGTCTGTGAAGGACATTGTGATCACAGACCATATTTGAAAGAGGACAAATCTGAGAGGAGAAAAAGACAGAAGGTGACATCACAGCCCCAAATCTGTTCTCAGGCAGAGAGGGAAGGCAAATTATCCAACAAGTGGGATGCAAACATTATTGCTATTTAGTGACTGCCAGGGATTGGTTCTCATGCTGACACTCAAGCATGGGCTCTTTCTCCTCATCTCCTTCCTCTCTTCCTTTCTCTGGTAAAATCTGGAATATCTCTTGCCCTACTTGTTGAGTCCCTGCTCTAAAGCTATCTAGCTTGGGTATGTTGTTCTAGTTAGGACATCTTTCAGTGGCTTCCTTTGCCAGTGGTCATTCATTTCTGGATTATTGGATCACAGAATTTGCAGCCAGAAGGGAGATCTCACAGGTTATCCAATCCAACCCTCCTGCTAATTTTACAGAAGAAGAAATGGCCTCAGAAAACTGAAATGTTCTTGCTCAAAGTCACATAGGCAGAAATTAGAAGACTTAGAATTTGAACCCAGATCTTCTTATTCCAAATCCTGTTCTTTCCCCACCATTTCCCCCAGATGACCATGCTCAAGAAGACATCACATTGAGTCTAATCAGAATGGATTTTTTAGGAAGAGGAGAGGTCTTAATGATGAGATAGTTTTTTTGAAGTGTTCAAAATGAAAATTGATGAGAAAAGCAGTTTGCCTTGGGAGAAAGGCTTGTTTTAATCACATGCTTCTCTAACCATTAGTATAGAGGATATGATATAGGGCCTGTGCAAGACCTCACCTTGGCCGGCTCTTCATACACAGTGAAGCAAATATATACAGTAATAAAACAATGATAAACAGTAGGCCTGTCACCGTCAGACAGGTTACAATAACATTCTTCAGAAGTACCCGTAGAGAAGGAGCCGGTTTAGGTGAATGAATATCTAAAAAAGAAGACAAGAGACTGTAAAGAAAAAGGGAAGTGATTAAAATGCTGCAAAAATTGCTGTCATTTCTGGAGTGTCCTGATTATGACACATGTACACACATATACACACACACATACACAAAACAAACAAAATTGAAAAAACAAACAAATAAAAGAAATATCTGATAGTATATTGAAAAATGTCACCCTAGCTCTCTTTTTATATTATCTTTTCCCACTGGAATATAAGCTCCTGAACTGTAAATTTGATCCAACCAATTTGTAGAGCAATTTGGAATTATGCTCAAAGAGTTATAAAACTGTGTGTATCCTTAGAACCAGCAAATCCACTCTTGGATCTGTTTCATAACATGATCAGAGAAAGAGGAAAAGAATCTATATATTCTAAAATATTTATAGCCGCTCTCTTTGTAGTGCAAAGAACTAAAACTGAGGGGATGCTCATCCATTGAGGAATGGCTGAACAAGTTGTGGTGAAATACGATAATAAACACAGAAAAATATGGAAAGACCTCCATGAAAAAGTAAAGTGAGTAGAACCAAGAGAATGTTATACACAGTTAGAGCTAATAATGTTTGAAGAATGACTTGTGAATATCCACCTCCAGAGAAAAAACTGATAAATAGAAGCATGAAAGACATAGTTTATACAAACACATTTTTTCTGTGAAATAATGCCTTCTCCAGTGTGGGGAAGAAAGGAAGGAAGGGAGATACCTGATTAGCTTTTTTATTAAGTATTTTCTTTTCCTTTTTTTTTTTGAAAAATTTATTTAGTTGGTCAATTTAGAACATTTTTCCTTGGTTATGCGAATCTTAAAAACTACTCAGACTGCACATTAGAAGATTTGATTTAGCTATTTCCTTATTATAACAATGGAGATACTTGGTCTAACAAGAATCAGGAATATCTTGGGAACTTTACATTACTCCACCCATACTTAGACATACTTTAGGGAAAATAAAGTTATAAACTCCTGATTGAACAATAAAGATACTTAACTCATACCTCTAGAACCTTAAGCTAAGTCTATTTTTATATCTAATACAAAAAGGTGTTAAGTACCTGTAAAGGTTAAATTAATCACAAAAAGGTCAAGTAACTCACAAAGAGTGAGCTTAACAAAGAAGTGTGAAGTACTCAGAAGATATAATCTAACCAGAGAAGGTGAAAACTAAAAAGTGGTGAGAACTAAGAATGGGCAGTCCTGGGAAAGGCATCTACTGTGATTGGTAGATGTGAAAATTTAGGGGAGGTGACATAAGAGAAAATTTCTTTAAAAGGAAGGGGTAAAAAGTCAGTTGAAAAATTCAGTTCAGTGTGGTTATTCTGAACTTAGTTCAGGAGATTGAGTTCAGTGGAGGACTGGAACTCAGCTTGGATACGGTCTCGTGGTGAGTGATAAGACTGACTCCTTTACTCTTAGGCTCAGGAAGGCCACTTTGGCCAAGGCCTTTAACTACTGCCTAGCTCAGCCCGAGCCAGAGCAATTTAAAGTAATTCTCTCTCTCCTTTCCTTAATTCCTTCTCTCTATATTAATTAAAATCTTCATAATTTCCAGACTGAATAGAGAATTTTATTTGGCGACCATTTAAATCTAGATTTCAAGTCACAACACTAAAATTATCCTTACAGTTACAAGAATAATTTTCTTTCCCTCCCCTCCCACTCCCCCATCCCATAGTTGATACACAGTTCCACTGGGTTTCACATGTGTCCTTGGTCAAAACCTATTTCCATGTTGTTGATGTTTGCACTAGGGTGATCATTTAGAGTCTACATCCCCAATCATATCCCCATCGACCCATGTGATCAAGCAGTTGATTTTCTTCTGTGTGCCTATTACCACAGTTTTTCCTCTGAATGTGGATAGTGTTCTTTCTCATAAATTCCTCCGAGTTGTTCTGGATTATTGCATTGCCACCAATGGAGAAGTCCATTATATTCGATTGTACCAGAGTGTATCAGTCTCTGTGTATAATGTTCTCCTGATTCTGTTCCTCTCACTCTGCATCAATTCCTGGAGGTCATTCCAGTTCTCACAGAATTCCTCCAGTTCATTATTTCTTAGGGCACAATAGTATTCCATCATTAACATATATCACAATTTATTCAGCCATTCCCCAATTGAAGGGCATCCCCTCATATTCCAATTTTTTGCCACCATAAAGAGCACAGCTATGAATAGTCTTGGGCAAGTCTTTTTTCCTTATTATCTCTTTGGGGTACAAGCCCAGAAGTGCTATGGCTAGATCAAAAGGCAGACAGTCTTTTAGTGCCCTTTGGGCATAGTTCCAAATTGCCCTCCAGAATTGTTGGATCAATTCACAACTCCACCAGCAATGCATTAATGTCCCAACTTTGCCACATCCCCTCTAACATTCATTACTTTCCTTTGCTGTCATGTTAGCCAATCTGCTAGTTGTGAAGTTGTTTTGATTTGTATCTCTCTGATTATAAGAGATTTAGAATACCTTTTCATGTGTTTATTAATAGTTTTGATTTCTTTATCTGAAAATTGCCTATTCATGTCCCTTGCTCATTTATCAATTGGGGAATGGCTTGACTTTTTATACAATTGATTTAGCTCTTTATAAATTTGAGTAATTAGAGCTTTGTCAGAGATTTTTGTTATAAAGACTTTTTCCCAATTTGTTGCTTCCCTTCTAATTGTGTTTGCATTGGTTTTGTTTGTACAAACCCTTTTTAATTTAATGTAATCAAAATTATTTATTTTACATTTTGTAATTTTTTTTCTAACTCTTGCTTGGTCTTAAAATCTTTCCTTTCCCAAAGATCTGACATGCATACTATTCTGTGTTCACCTAATTTGCTTATAGTTTCCTTCTTTATGTTCAAGTCATTCACCCATTCTGAGTTTATCTTGGTGTAGGATGTGAGATGTTGATCTAAACCTAATCTCTCACTGTCTTCCAATTTTCCTAGCAGTTTTTTTTAATCAAATAGTGAATTTTGGTACCAAAAGCTGGGATCTTTGGGCTTATCATAGACTGTCTTGCTGAGGTCACTTACTCCAAGTCTATTACACTGATCCTTCTTTCTCTCCCTTAGCCAGTACCATATTGTATTGATGACCACTGCTTTAAGGTATAGTTTTAAGGTACAGATTTGGTACTGCTAGCTCCCTTTCCTTCACATTTTTTTCATTATTTCCCTGGATATTCTTGATCTTTTCTTCTTCCAAATAAACTTTATTATGGTTTTTTTCTAATGCAGTAAAAAAGCTTATTGATAGTTCGATAGGTATGGCACTAAATAGATGAATTAGTTTGGATAGGATTGCCATTTTTATTATGTTAGCTTGTCCTACCCATGAGCAATTAATGTTTTTCCAATTATTTAGATCTAGTTTTAATTGTGTGGAGAGTGTTTTGTAGTTGTGCTCATATAGTTCCTGTGTTTGTCTTTGCAGATAGATTCCTAAGTATTTTAATTTTTTAGGGTGATTTTAAATGAAATTGGGCATATTTTTTCAATAAACTGTTTTAATTTTGTCCCAAATCCTCAGCATTTCCTTAATCTTGCTTGTACTGATTACCTTATGCACCTCAAGTTCCTCCCCACTGATTTCCTGCAAAACCTCTATGTACGGCTGTTGCTGTAACTCCTTCAGTTCCTTTGTCATCAGTTCCTCACTGTGCTTCTAGATGAGGTCATCAATGTCAAGCCAATGCAATTAAATACAGATGCTCACATGGCCAGATAAACACTGAATTAAATGAGACAGCCTCATGTAACTTGTGAAACTGAACATTCGGTAGGCTATCTAGTGGAGGGTGGCAGAAGCTCATAATTCAAATATCCGCTCATGACTTAAGCAAAAAATCCCGATTTTAACTGCTCATATCTCAAATTGCTCACGACTTAAGGTGTTTGTGTAACAGGGTACCACTGTAGTGTCAAATATCTTACCATAATCCAGATCTATGTCTGCTGAATTTCTGTTATCTCATTAATAAAGGAAAGTTGATATTCATTTGATATTTGATATTTCATTTGATATTTCTTTTGAATCAACTTCTGGTAGATCTTATTTTCCACTGTTTCACTATATAAATGTTCATAAACTACTTTAACTTCTGGTAAAATTTCAGAACACTTTATTCATATAAAATTCTAAGGACACAATATACTCTTTTGCTGGCACATATTTGGGTTTTGAGAATAATAGGGCTTTTCATACGTCAAAGATTTACTATCATACTTCCAGACCCCTGAACTTGTAAGTCATTAACTTTCACCTTTTTATTTAGCTGACTGACCACCTTTTGGTGTTCAAATTTAATAGGAAGCTTCTAATCCCAAACCAAGATCTTCCATCATCTTGAATTACATATAATAAGTTTTTAAGCAAGGCTGTCACACTGATTTAATCTTCTATTAAATATAAGTCTTCATCTTAATTGAGTTCTCCCATAATGATTTGTGAGGTTCTTAAGTGATTAAAACACACCCAATTCCATTTCCATATCCTTCACAGAACCTGTATCCAAATTTGGGTTCTTGATGTGATACTCAGATATCATTGTTCAACCTTTGTTTTTCATTATGAATGCTTGGAATTTTTCTATTTTATTAAATGACCATACTTTCCCCTGCAAGAATATAGTCAGTTTTTCTAGGTAGTTGATTCTTGGTTGTAGACATAGTTCCCTTGCTTTCCAGAATATCATATTCCATGCCTTTCGGTCCTTCAGTGTAGATGCAGCCAGATCCTGTGTTATCCTAACTGTGGTTCCATGGTATCTGAATGACTTCTTAGCAGCTTGTAATATTTTTTCCTTGGTCTGGTAGTTCTTGAATTTGGCTATAACATTCCTGGGTGTTGTCAATTGAGGATTAAGTACAGGGAGTGATCTGTGTATTCTTTCAATCTCCACTTTTCCCTCTTGCTCTAGAACGTTGGGGCAGTTTTCTTGGATAATTTCCTGTTGAATGATGTCCAGGCTTTTTCTTTTGTCATGATCTTCTGGTAGACCAATGATTCTTAAGTTTTTTTCTGTTTTCTGTTTTCTAGATCTTCTGTTTTGTGGATGAGATGTTTCATATTTTCCTCAATTTTTTCATTCTTTTGATTTTGTTTATACCTTCCTGCTGCCTTGTGAAGTAATTTGCTTCAAGTTCTTGGAATCTGTTTTTAAAGACTGAATTTCATCCCTGGCTTTTTGGTCATCCTTCTCCTGATCTTTCATCTCCCTTGTCTCATTTTCAAGGTGATTAATTTTGGCTTTCAAGACATTATTTTCTGTTTCCAGATGATTTGTTTTGCTTTTTAAGTTTTCCCCCCAGTTGTCTTCAACCTCTCTTAATTATTTTTTAAACTATATTTTGAATTCTTCCAAAGCGTGTGTCCAACTTGCTGGAGTTTCTGTGTTTTTGCTTGGTGTTCCTTGATCCTCCTCTGTTCCATTTGCTCTTTGTTCATTGCCTAGATAGAAGCTGTCAATTGTAATTTATTTTTTTCTGTTATTTACTCATATTTTCCCCTTCTTTCCCCCCTGTAGTTGCCTGTAGTCTTGCTCCTCTCATTATGTGTTGGATCTATGAGTTCGGGCTGTTCTGTCCTAAAGGAGCTTCTCTCTTCTGCCAATTGATCAGGTTAGTCTGATCTTTCCTGGATGACAGTAGAAGCTGAAGAGGAGCTGGCATTCCCACCCTGTTGTCAGGGTTGTTGCCTGTAATTTGTTGCAGCTTTTGTCCTTAGAGCTTAGTCAGCAAGTGTCTCAGATCAGTCTATAGGAAGAGGTGTTGGAGCTTGAGCTTTCCTGCCTTCTGAAGACTTCTTATCTACCCTAATGATGAGATTGAGCCAGGGTGGAGTAGTTGATCCACAAAGCTGGATGTGCCCTGAGGCCAAAACCTCCAGAAAAAAAGGGGGGGCAAGTTGGAGCATCTTGGCTACAACTAGGCTGCCTGCTCTGTGCTTCTCCAGCTGCCTCTCCAGCTGCCTGTGTTCTATTCCCTGAACCTGGAACAGCTTTTCTGGCAAGGTACTAATTCTGGACTAGCTCCCTTGCCTGCTGAGAAATTCCAGTCACAGCTGGAGGCTCAGCACTGTAGGTGGGGGAGGGGTCTGGGACCTTCCTTCTTCCTTCCCCTTCTTGAATTCAGACTTTTTTGGGGCATACTTTTAAGTTGGATTTAGGAGGAGGGCTCCCTATCTCTGTACTGTTCTTAGATTTGGTTTTTAGTCCCCTTGAAGCATTGTGTTTTTGATTCAGTGAGGAAGGGTTTATGGAGGTCTGAACTTCTGCTGTCTCTAAGCCTCCATCTTGACTCTGCCCTCTCAGTATTTTATTTTTCTAATTACATGGAATAACATTTTTCACTATATATTTTCTGAAATTATAAGACCCAAATTGTCTACTTTTGTCCATTCCCTCCCCCTTCCTGGATGTGGTAAGCAATGTGTTATGGATTTTATGTGTATTATCAAGCAAAAACATTGGATATCTAGTGATTTTAATGCATGAAACAAATAAATTAATAATTTTTAAGAGAATGTAAGCTCCTTGAGTCTGGGAGAGACTATCTTTTTTGTATTTGTATCACCAGGTCTTAGAAAAGGAAAAGTTGCTGATACATAGTAAATGGTCAGTACTAGAATGGTTGACTGATTGCTCATTAAGAAGACCCAGATTAGCCAGTGTGAGCTTCCAAATACTGCCATTTTAAATTCCTCAAAACTTTGCAACATCATATCTCCTGTCCTCTCTTTTCTTCTGGCATCATAAAAATATGTACCATGATTCACTAAGGTTGACTCCTCTGTTTGTGCCCTGGATCCCATTCCCTCTCACTTCCTTCAGTAGTCATCTTTTTCAGTATTCATCTCCCCACCTCAATCACAATCTTCTGTCCCTCCATCTCCCCTGGCTTCTTTCTTTCTACCTGCAAACATGCTCAAATCTTTCAGTCTTAAAAATCTCTTAAGTCAATAACCTCTCAATTTCCCTGACACTGTTTTTGTCTCATTTGTTCCATTAAATTGTTCTCTTCCCTTCCACTGCCAAATTCTTGAAAAAGCTGTCAATGTTGAATGCTTTTACTTCCTCATTATCTAAGAGATGTCCTCATCCCTTCTATTGAAACTAATCTTAATTGTCATTAAATAACCATCTCCTTACCAAATTCAATCTACAATTTTCAATCCTAATACTCCTTTGGGCAGCTAGGTGGTGTAGTAGACAGACCACCAGGCCTAGAGTTCAAATCTAGCCTCATACACTTACTAGTTATATGATCCTCAGCAAATCACTTAATCCTGTTAGCTTTAATCCACTGGAGAAGAAAATGGTAAACCACTCCAGTATCTTTGCCAAGAAAAGCCCAAATGGAGTCATAATCAGCCATAACTGAATAGCAGTTTCCCTTGACTTTTTTTTTAAACCCTGACCTTCTGCCTTAGAATTGATACTGTGTTGGTTCCAATGTGGAAGAGTGATAAGGGCTGGCAATTGGAGTTAAGTGACTTGCCCAGGGTCCCATAGCTAGAAAGTGTCTGAAGCCAGATTTGAACCCAGGACCTCCCATCATTAATCTTGGCTCTCAATATACTCAGCCACCCTTGCCCCCTTGACTTTTGCTGATGCTTTTGCAACAGTTTTTTGACCCCCTCATACTGTATATTATCTCTTCCCTTGACTTCAGGAATAACACACTCTTAGTTTTGCTCTTACCTTTTCAATGAGTCTTCCATTTCTTTCACTGATTTTTCATCTCTTTTCTAACTTATTAATATGGGTTCCCTTAACATTTTGCCCTTGGCCCTCTTTTCTTCTCTCTTTAAATTCTCTCCTTTGTTAACCTCATTCACTCTCATGGTTTATCACCTTTATGCAGATACCTCCAAATCTATCTCCTCTCCTAAAGGCTCTTCTGATTTCTAGATGCTCTTGCAATATCCTCTTCCAAACTGTGTATGTTCCTAGTTCTTAATATAATGCTCTGTATACAGTAGGTCTTTAACATAGATATTTGTTAAATCAATGAATAAATTTGACTTATTTTAGAGCAGAGAAGACAAAAGGGATACTGTAGTTTTTATTTGAAAATTTTTATTTAATTAATTAATTTAAAATCTTTTTTCATGTTTACATGATTCATGTTCTTTCCCTTACCTCCTCCAATCCCCCCTGTAGGCAACACATAATTCCACTGGGTTTTACATGTGTCATTGATCAAGACCTATTTCCATATTATTAATATTTGCACTAGGGTGATCATTTAGAGTCTACATCCCCAATCATATCCCCATTGACCCATGTGATCAAGCAGTTGTTTTTCTTCTGTGTTTCCATTCCCACAGTTTTTCTCTGGTGTGAATAGCTTCTTTCTCATAAGTCCCTCAGAACTGTCCTGGGTCATTGCATTGCTGCTAGTATAGAAGTCAATTACATTTGATTATGCCACAGTGCATCAGTCTCTGTGTACAATGTTTTCCTGGTTCTGCTCCTTTTACTTTACATCAATTTCTGGAGGATTTTCTATTTCACATGGAATCCCTCCAGTTGAATATTCCTTTTAGCACAATAATATTCCATCACCAACATATACCACAATTTGTTCAGCCATTCCCCAATTGAAGGGCATCCCCTCATTTTCCAATTTTTGGCCACCACAAAGAGCGCAGCTATGAATATTTTTGTACAAGTCTTTTTCCTTATTATCTCTTTGGGGTACAAACCCAGCAGTGCTATGGCTGGATCAAAGGGCAGACAGTCTTTTAAAGCCCTTTTGGCATAGTTCAAAAGGGATACGTTAAAAGGGAAAGGTTAATGAAGGCTAGGACCTTGGTCTTAGTTGCTCCTACATTATCTGTTTTCATTGTCAGTTTGCTCCTATATCCCTCCCAGGGCCTTTCAAATATCTCAGTTCAGACAATCAATTCCTAAATGTCTTCTCTTCCCTATCCCGTCCCATAAGATGACTCAGCAACACTATTTTCCTTCCGTTGTGAGTCCCTAAGTCAACCTACTTACATGTTTGGTTATTTTAGGAAAGACTTCCTTATCAAAGCCCGGAGAGCCAGTAAGCAGTCTCTCTCAAACACCTTCCCTCCCCTATATACTAGCACATACCCTCTGCTTGAGACCAGGGCCTTGGGTGAACAGCAATTTAGAAATTATTTCCTTTGCTGATTCTGAAACCTAAATGATGCAGCTGGGTTACTAAATCAACTTCTGTAAATAAATAAACCATTTCTTGTTCGTATTGTCTTTAGTTGCTATTTCTCATGTCTCACTTCATTAAAGCTTTTTATTGTAATCTTCAGAGTTCAATGAGGACAACAAAATCTGCCCTGTTAATTTTGTAATTGAGGTCTAGGCAAACAAATTGCTGGAGCCATAGAAAAATGTTTGCTCTCTTTCAGCTGAATACACACAATACATCTTAGCTGAATAAGACCCAACTGAAAGGCATAAATCAAGGGTTTAAAAATAGGGTGTGCATAGCAAAATCGCACTAAGTCAATGTACTAGCCAAGGGCCACAGGACAAGAAGAGAGTGAGAGGATTGATTTCCTGAGGCCACCTGTAAAACTCAAATGACTGCCCTCATGTTCTACCGCATTGACATTTCATTTCTAAATCTCTTCACCCTGCAACGCTGCCATGACAACCTCTTACTTTGGGCAAGGTGACTTGGGATGTTCAAGATGTGTGTGGACAAGGGATAGTGAGGGATACTACCTACTACTACTAACAATCATGACTGACATTTATATAACACTTTAAAGCTTAGCTGCTATTGACCCAGGCAAGAACAACATGAGCTAGTACAGATGTTGTTGGCCCTATTTTACAGATAAGGAAACTGAGTTTAGGGGGAGAGTGCTGGGAGTGTTTTATGCATTTTTTACAGAGGGAGGTAACTACTTCTTTCTGCCCTTCTTTTCCTTCTGTGACTCTTAGCTTATCAAATGAGATCATTTGCTTCTGCTGTTGAATCTTTTTCTGCCTACTCCCTACCGATCACCCCGGGGCCCCCAATTGCTTGGTTGTCATGGAGAGATGAAGAATCAGACATCAAATCCCCCTTGACTTTTGCTGATGCTTTAGAGGCAGTTTTTTGACTCCCTGCTCTCATATTGTATATTTTCTCTTCCCTTATCTTTAGAAATACCACATTCTTCATTTTGCTTTTACCATTCCAATGGGTCCTCCATTTCTTTCACTGCTTCCTCATCTCTTTTCCAATTTATTAATATGGGTGCCCCTTAAGGTTTTGTCCTTGGCCCTCTTTTCTTCTCTCTTTACACTTTCTCCTTTGGCAACCTCAATCACTCTATTTTACCACCTTTATGCAGCTGACTCCAAAATCTATGTCTCCTCCCCTAATTTCTCTTGGAGTAATGAGAAGTACAGTGAGCTTCACTCCCCAAACTCCTCAAAACAGAACTAGAAAATGCATTCAACTGAATTCTTACTAGGAATTCCAAGAAAAAATTCCGTGAGTCCCTATTTTTTTTTCCAATCCAGTTTGATATGGGGAAGCAGACAGACCTATGGATACTGGGGATGGGATCTAGCCTGGGGCATATTGGTTGGGACATTCTAATGGAGGGAGTCTAGTCTGGCAGAAGGTCTAGGAGTGGTAGTTCAATGTCTTGGTGATCTCAAAAGAAGAATGGAAAGAGGGGAAGGGGAATCAGTAGAGAAGGAAGGGAAGAAGGGATGAAGATTAGGGAAAACTATTGCACATAATTGGAGGGAGCAATTAGAAGTCTATACAAACAAGAAGGAAAGGGTGGGAGAAGCCACTAATACTTGAACCTCTCACCTTTGTACTAGGCAAATAAGGGAAGAAAACACACATATAGATGGTGGCTATAGAAATACACTTTATTCAATAAGAAAACAGGAGAGAAAAGGGAAAAGGAGAGGGGGGAATTAGCAGGAGGGTGGTTTAAGGGAGAGATTAGTCCTAAGCAAAACAAATTCTAAAGGATATATAAAAAGTTTATATCTCTTTTTCTAATGGTAAAGAATTGGAAAATGATGGGCTACCCATCAGGTGGAGAATGGTTGAAGGAGGTATGACTATAATTATTATTGAATCCTATTGTGATGTAAGAAATGATGAAGGGAATAGATTCAGAACTAGGACATGTATGAACTGATGTAAGAAATGATGAAAGAAATGGTTTCAGAACAATCTGAGAAGGCGTGAGAATGATGAAGAATGAAGCAAATAGAACTAGGAAAATAATTTATATACTAACAACAGGAGAGTAAAACTAATTGGCTGAAAGAATTATGTGACGGGAATTTACACCCCTCTCCTGGGATTGACATGATTCTAATAAACTTTATTAATTTATGGCCAGTATCTTAAGTTTAACTCTTTACAGAATTAGAAACTCTGGTCAGCGTTATAATGAATCATTATTCCAAAGAACCAGTGATGAAACATGTTATTAATCTCATAAGAGAGGGGAAGGACTCCACGCAAAATAAGACAACTTTTTTGGATATGATAAATGCAGAATTTGTTTTCTTTGACTATGAATGTTTGTTACTGAATTTTTTTTTATTCTCATTGGGATGGGGAGAGAGAAAGATGAGAAGATTGATTTTTGCTCATTGAATGAAGTACGATTTTAATGCTTTTAAATTGCCATGGAAATTTCATAACTCCTCCTACAGAAACCTGGCCCCAGTTAGCAGCCTCAGTAGACTTTTAAGCCATTTTCCTTCTCCCTGCATTTCTAGGAATAATAACATATTTCTGTAATTTAGACATTTGTTGGTTTTGGTTCTCCTATTAGATTTTAAGCTTCTTGAGAGAAGAGAGATCCCTGCCCTGGCTTAATACTGACCCCAGGGTGCTTCCTCTCCATGTATCCTGTGGGTGCTCAATACATACTTTAATGAATGATTCCCTGATGGCCGTGTTCAGACTCTGGGCAAAGCTTCATTGAGGTGAGGCTGGAGTCATTCTGATTTGCTAAGCCCAGGTCTGATTTCCAGGAAGGCCCTGGCTCTGTGTGTATGTGCTAATTTGCATGGCTAGATTATAGGAGCAAAATTAAGCTGGCCTAGAATCATAGTTCTGAGCATCGGGGCTCTCCTAAACCCTTGGCACCGCTGACATAGTAATTAACTTTCCTGGAGTTCTAATACTATCTGCTTAGTGCATTGGTTTCTTAAAGGGTTGTCAGAATTGCCTTTTATAAAGCCCTATTATCAGTGATTTAGAATTGAGCTGTGAAAGTGCACTCTGGTTTGAAATACATCATGTAGGATCTTAGCCCGGGAACACATTTTTCTCACAAATATTTTTAAGCCTATTTGACCATTTTAGAAGTCGTATCTTTAAAAAAATGTTTTCTGGGGCCTGTCACTTGTTTTTTTTTGCCCTCTCATAAACTCAAAATCAATTTTTCTCCTTTAAATAAAATGATGCAGCCATTTAGTCTGTCATGTGGAACAAACCTTCTTTGGGGCTTACAGAAAATATTAAGGATAGAGGAGTTAATGTTTGAAAATTGGCCACTGTGCACGCACAGAAACTGTTTTTCTAACCTTTTTAATGCCTACATTAGTGTTAGAATAGAGGCTGATTTTGTTCAATCCTTTTCAAAAGAAGGTATCTCAAAGCACAGAACAAAGGCATGGTTTTGAATGCAACTTGTACACTGACTGCTGAGGCAAATGGGGTGACCGTTAGGGGCGGAAGCATAGCTCACAGAGTCAGGACGGCTGGGCATCCTACGGTCAAGCCATGACCATTGACCTCGCCAGTGCATTTGACAAAGCTAAGTGGCTGAGGCAGCTAGGTGGCACAGTGGATGGAGTACCCAGCCTAGAGTCAGGAAGACGCATCTTCTTGAGTTCAAATCTGGTTTCGGACACTAGCTGTGCGACCCCGGGCTAACTCTTTTTGCCTCAGCTCCTCATCTGGGAAATGAGCTGGAGAAGGAAATGGCAAATGACTCAAGTGGTTTTGCCAGCAAAACCCCAAATGGGACCGTGGTCATGAAGAGTCAGACATGATTGAAAACAACAACAACAAAATGTTCACTCTATCATTTATCTTTCTTTATATCTACCTCTCAAGCTAAAGATTGGACAAGAGGCACCATTCAATGCACAATAATTTATTCTAAAATATACACATATGAGAAAAATTGGGAATAGTCTCAGAGGGAAAGAACTGAGATTTAGGAGGAATGAGACAGGCTTATTAAAAATGATTATTTGATACTTAAAAGAATCCAAGGAAGTTGGGGGTTACACATGAGGAAGGAAAGCATCCTGGGCATGAAAGACAGACAGAGAAAATGCTTGGAATCAGGAGATCCGGTGCCATCTGAACAAAAAAAAAATCAATGTCACTGATTGTTGGACATGTAACAGGGAATACGGTATAAGAAAGCTGGAAAGGTAGGAAGGGGTCATTTTTTTAAGATTTTAAAATAGAGGATTTAATATTTGATCTTGGAAATAAAATGGAATCACTGGAGCTTATCAGCAGGGGAATGATATTGTCAAACCTGCGCTTTAGGAACACAAAATTGGCAGATGAGTAGAAAATGGACTACAGCAGGGAGAGATGAGGCCGGGAGCCTTAACTGCAGGCTATTGCAATGACCCATCTGGGAGGTGATAAGGACTTGCACCAGGGTGGTTGTAGTATCACAGGAGAGAAGGGATCCTATATTACAGATTTCATAAAGGTAGAAATGGCTGTACTTTGCAAACTAGAAAGCTCTCTAGAAATGCAAGATATTGTTTGTTAATATGATTATTTTTATTAGAGCACCAGCATGGTGGAGGGAATAAGGAGCTGGCCTTGGAACCAGGGAGACCTACATTTAAGTCTTGATACATATGACTTCTGTGACCTTGAATAAGTCACTTAACCTCTTGATGCTCTAGTCTAGACAATTCTTTATGTCAATATATGACAGAAAAGAGACCAGTCTGGGGCAGCGAGGTGGCTTTAGTGGAGAGAAAGCCAGTCCTGGGATCTGGCCTCAGATACTTTCTAACTCTGTGACCCTGGGTAAGTCACTTAAGCCCCATTGCCTAGCCATTACTGCTCTTCTGCCTTGGAAATGATACTTGGTATTAATTCTAATACAGAAGGTAAGGGCTTTTTAAAAAAGAAAAGGGACCCATCTGCATTCTCATCCATGGAGTTAACTAAACCTATAAAACCAGAGGTCTAGTTTCATATGCTTTAACACTATTATTGTTACCAATAATTACAATAATCTTATCGGTGATAATGATATTATAAATACCTTATGAACCAACAACTGTCTTTAGGAAAGAGATGAATTCAGATCTTTCTTGTATCTTCTAGATACATTTATATCTAAGTGTTCCTGGAAATGGAGCTAGCTTACCGGAACTATGATAAATGTATTTATTAAAGAAACAATTTTAAACCTTTACCTGTTATCTTAGAATTGATCTTAATTATTGATTCTAAGACAGAAAAGCTTTAAGGACTAGGCAATTAGGGTTAATTGACTTGCCCAAGGTCACACAGCTAGGAAGTGTCTGAGGCCAGATTTGAACCTAAGTTGTACTGATTCCAGGTCTGGTGTTCTATCCATTGTGATCCCTGACTGCCTGACCCCTGGGGATAACTCTTTTTATAAGATAGGATCCTATCCCAAGAGACTTTTGAGAAAGAACGTTATCCACATGGAGAGAAAGAACTGTAGGAGTAGAAACACAGAAGAAAAACAAAGGACTTATCATTGGTTCATATGGATATATGATTGGGGTTTTCGTTTTAAAAGATTGCTCTATTGCAAAAATGAGTAATATGGAAACAGGTATAAGTGATAACATGTGCATAACCAGTGGACATGCTTATTGGATCTGGGAGGGGGGAGGGAAGAGGGAAGGGAAAGTAAACGAAATATGTAAACATGGAAAATACTTTTTTAAAAATAAAAAGGATATGATCCTAATTTATGAATGATAAGTATACCCAGTTCAATAGCAAATGTCTACCTGAACTATCTTTTCTTGTGCATGAACACCCTTCCCACCCCCACCCCCCAATTCTTCAGAGTTTGACTCCAGAAGCTCCTTGCTGCTTTAGGCTTGACAAAGTGAAGTTAACAGACAAGTAGAAGATGTAGTTAAACTAGAATATCAGAGCCATCCTCTAGCTTGGGAAGGGCCAGGGTCCACAGAGCATTCTTGTTTACAAAGAACACCAAAAGTTCCCGAGTAGCTAGATGTAAGTGGGGAATTTCTGGCATTGGTTCAAGGTTGCTCACATATATGCATGGAAGTTAGTCCAGTTCGCAGTTATTTTGCTAAAAATTCCATGAAAGAAAGCTAACAGATGGGATTCCTTAATCATCTCTGGTTGGTTGATACAACAGCCTTTCAGCCCACCAAAAAGCACTAGCCCATCAGAGGTGGTCCATTTCTTGATTCATTTGAAGCCTGAGAAATCTGGTTAAGAACACGGAGGTGACATGTAATTGCCACTCTCTTTCTCATCATTTAACTCTTTTATTCCATCTATGCAAGAGAGAAAGCTTGGAAAATTACTACTTTCTGATTTCTCAGTTCTTTTCCCTAGTGGAAATAGCTTCCTTTAGAATACAAGTGACAAATCATTCTGATTTCTTAAAAAAAAAAAAAAACTGGAGAAGTTCATTTGCATTGCTCTATATCAGTCCTCCCTCTCACTTCTATTCCTACCCCTTATTCACGTCAACATTAATTAAGTAGCACTGGGGATACCAAGATAGAAATTCATGTTAGAAAAAAGGACTTTATGGAGTAAAAAAATCCTTACCTGTCTATCTATGATCTCCATGTATGATATTCAGTAGAAACTTAATTAATAAAAATTTTCCTCCTTCTCAATGAGTTAGAATTCAGCTTCCTTATTCCTTTAGTCTTCCTTTCCCCCTTTTCTTTTCCTCAGCTTCTGGAGCCCTGCCCATGGAGGCAAAAGGCTTCAGGGACCAGGTAATCTGGCAATATGGAAACAAGGTAGGCAACGCCATTCCCTTCCCCTCCAACCCTCTTTTTGGGAAATGTAATGCAGTTTTGTAATGCAATTAATTGAAAATAAATTTGACTCGATGGCACTGAATTTATTAGCTTTAAGACCACTGAAGTGTGAGCGTCAGTTTTCAAGAGAATTTAAAGAATAAGTCAATACCTATGCTCAACTGGGGAATGTGGATGACTGAGTGAATGAGAAAGACCACCTTATCCTCACTACTGGGAGAACAGCTCAACAAAAGTTTTAGTGATGGGGAACATGCAACATTTATATGTGAGTGGAAGCCTGTACTGGGTGTGCAAGTTATTGTGTTCATCAGCAACGATTATCTAAAATGCAAAATCTATGTGGTAGATGACATGTAAAGAGCTTCTTTCCCCTCACCAGGCTTTTAGCATATTCCCAATAGCTATGCCCACCCAAACAGTCCAGTGGGATTTCACTGATTTACAAGATTCCTAAACTGAGGCAGACGGCAACCTACTGATGCCTGCTCATCTTGTGAAGCACATGAAACAAACAAATACATTTTCTCAAGAGAGACTAAAATGGCTACTGTAGATTTTCAGCTTAGAATCTTAGAATCAAGATTGTGAAACTATGAAACTGATCTCCTCTTTCTGTCTGTTGGCAGAGGGTGGGTTATCCAGTCCATTCTCTCTGTCTTCTGACAGGGTCACTCTTGAACCAACCTCAGTGGATGAGAATTTATTATATGTTGGAACATATCTAAGGAAGGAATGTATTCTTGACCTTAGTAGTTTATTCCAGGAATCAATAATTCTCCTTGGGGGAAGTTCAGTTTGATTCAGTTCAACAGCCAAGTCTTTTGTAAGTGTCTATTAAATGTTAAGCACTAGGGATATAAAATGAAAAATGACGTGGTCCTTGCCTTTAAAGGAGCTTAGCAAACATGTACACAAATTGAATAGTTTTCCCTAATATATAAGGGGCAGAGATGTAGTGTATAGAAAGTTGACCTTGAAGTCCGGAGGATTTGGGTTCAAGTTTAACCTCTAACAATATTTGTTGATTTACCCTGAGCAAATCACTTCCCCTTTGGCAAGTCTCTAAATCAATAAGTTACTGAGCAGTTGTAGTTGTATGTTGGTAAAGGGAGTTTCTTTACTCAGAGATTCCTATACCAAAGAAATCACAGGTCCAGTTCTCTTTCCTTCTCATGTATGTATTATGCATTCATGTAAACATGTATACATTTGCATTTTTCTTTTTGCCTCAGTCCTCCAACTTTCAGTGGCCCTGGCAAGTTGGGTCCCTAAAGGAGCCGCTACTACCCTTCTGGTTTCAGGGGTAACTTTATAGGTAGCACTAATTGATTACTCCTATCAGTGTGCTTCCATTAACATTAGTTCATAAATTCAGTCCCCTCTTGTATCCTTGCCTTGTTGTGGTGGAGGGGCTTATATAACTCAATGAAACTATAAGTACACTGTGTAGAGTTACCCAAGATGGATGAGTTCTGTATAGTGAAGAGTTCTGACAAAAAGTGATCTAGAGAAGAAAATGGAAAACCATTCCAGCATCTTTGCCAAGAAGACCTCATGAACAGAATAAAAGACATGACATCAGAAGATGAACTCCTTATGTCAGAATATATCTATTATGTTACTGAGGAAGAGCGTAGGACAGCCATGAGTAACTCCAGTATTAGTGAGGAGGCTGGATCAAAGCCAAAAAGGTGGTTCCAAAATGAAGGAAGATGTTGGTGCCTCTGGTGGCAAAAGCTAAGTCTGATACTGTAAGGATGAATATTGCATACGAACCTGGAATGTAACACCTTTTAACCAAGGTAAACTAGACGTGGTCAAACAGGAGATGGAAAAATTAAGCATCAACATATTGGGTGTCAACTAATGTAAATGGATGGGAATGGGTGAATTTAATTCAGGTGATCATTATATATACTATTATTGAGAAGAATCCCTTAGAAGAAATGGAATAGCCCTCATAGTCAAAAAAGGGTGAAAAAAAAGGACTTGGGTATAATCTTGAAAATGACAAAATGATATCTATTCAAATCCAAGATAAACCATTCAACATCACAGGAATATGACTTTGCTCTAACCAATGATGCCAATGAAGCCAAAGTTGATCAGTTATATGAATAGCTATAGCATCTTCTAGAAACAACAGCAAAAAGATGTCATATTCTTCATAGGTGATTGAAATGCTAAAGTAGAAAATCAAAGGATAATTGGAATAACAGACACATTTGACTCATAGTACAAAATGAAGTAGGGCAGAAGTTTTGTCAAGATAACTCACTGGTCATACGAAACACTATTTTTCAACAACCCCAAAGTTTAGTCTACATATGGGCATCACCAGATGATCAATATTGAAATCAGATGGAATATATACTTTGCAACATATATATATGTTTTGCAATATACTTTTGCAACAAAAGGTAAAGAAACTATACATTTCAGTTAAAATAAGACTAGGAACTAACTGTTGCTCAGATTATGATCTTATTATTGTAAAATTTAGACTTAAATTGAAGAGAGGGAAAACCATCAGACTTATCAGTATAACCAAAATAATAATTTTTATGAATATGAAGTAGAAGTAAAATGAATAGATTTAAGGGATTATAGAATGCCTGAAGAGCTGTGGACAGAGGTTCCCATATTGTATAGGAGGTAGCAACAAAAAAACATCTCAAAGAAAAAGAAGAGCAATGATTGTCTTGTCTGATGAGACTTTAAAAATATCTGAGGAAAGAAGGAAAGTAAAAGGTAAAGGAGAAAGGGAAAGATAATTTAAATGAAGACAGAATTCCAGACACAAGGAGAGATTAGATTTTTTTAAATAAACAATGCAAAGAAGTAGAAAAAAACAATACAATGAAAAGATAATTAGATATATTTAGAAAATGTTTCATGTAAAAATGAGAATGATAACAAAGTGGTGGAAACTTAATTGAAGCATAAGAGATTAAGAAGAGGAAGCCATAATATACAGAACTATACAAGAAAGATCTTGACATTAGTCAAGTGGGTCTTATAAAGCATTGCTATCATAAAGTTAGTGAAGGTGAGTAAAAGATGATACTGTTAAAAATAAAAAAACTCGATATGTTAGCAAATTTGAAAAATTTGAAAATGGCCACAGCATTGGAAAAGAAAATTGCATCCCAATCCTAAAGTAAGGCAATGCCAAAAAATGTTCAGGTAATCAAACACTTTCACTCATTTCACATGCCAGCAACATTATGCTTAAGATTATGCAGGCTAGACTTTAGTAATATTTATCAAAACCAAGAAGTACCAGAAGGGCAGGCTGGTTTTTGTAGAGGCAGAGGAACTAGAGACCAAATTGCCAACATTTGCTGGATCATGGAAGAAGCAAGGGAGTTAAAAAAAAAATCTACTTCTTCATTGACTACACTAAAGCCTCTGACTCCATGGATCACAGTAAAATATGACAAATGTGCAAAATGATGTGATTACCAGATCATCTTGCTTGTTTCCTGAGGAACCTGTATGTGAGTCAAGAACCAAATATGGAGTGACCATTTGGTTTAATATTGAGAAAGGAGTAGAACAAAACTGAATGTTATCACCTTATTTAACTTATGTACAGAATATATCATGCTCAATGCCAGTCTGGTCATTTCAGATGTTCAAACCATACCACTCTAATGGGCAAAAGAAAAGAAACCTTTTGGTGAAGTTGAATGAGGAGAATGTAAAATATGGCTTGAAGCTTAAATTAAAAAAACAAAACAAAAGAACTAAGATCATGGCAAATGGTCCCATCACTTCTTGGTAAATAGAGAAAAGAAATGAAAGCAGTGTCAGATTTTATATTCTTGGGCTCAAAGATCAGGGCAGATGGTGACTACATCACCATAAAATTAAAAGATGATTGTTCCTTGGGAGGAAAACTATGGAAAATCTGGACAGCATACTAAAAAGCAGAGACATTACTTTGTCAACAAAGATCTGTATAGTCAAAGCTATGGTTTTTCTAGCAATGTATGACTATGAGCTATAAGGAAAGCTGAGTTCTGCAGAATTGATATTTTCAAAATTGTGGTACTGGAAAAGACCTTTGAGAGTCCCTTTGACAAGGAGACCAAATTAGTCAATACTTAAAGAAATTAAATCAGACTATTCATTGAAAGTTCAAATACTGAAACTGAAGATTAAATCCTTTAGCAACATAATGAGAAGGCAGGACTCGATGGAAAAGATTATGATTCTGGGAAAGATTGAAGGCAAAAAGAGAAAGAGATGGCAGAGGATGAGATGCATGGCTAAATGTCATGGAAATAATGAACACAAGCTTGGAAAGACTTTGGAAGATAGAGGAAGATAGAGGCTTGGTATGCTGTGATCACAAAGAGGGGCATATGACTGAACTACTCAACAACAAAACAAGTAGATTCAATTAGCTCTTTAAAAAACAAACAAACATCCCTTACCTTCTGTTTTAGAGTCAATACTATGTGTTGGTTCCAAAGCAGAAGAGCTGTAAGGGTTAGGCAATTGGGGATTAAATAACTTCCCCAGGGTCACAGAGTGAATTAGTTCTTCTTCTTCTTCTTCTTTTTTTTTTTTAAGATTGAAATGGGATCAAAAGAACAGGAGTTAACCAAGCATTCTTCCCCCAAACCAGGGGCACACTCTCTCGTAAATATACATAGTCACAGGGAGGTTGGGTAGAGTGGACACAAATGTAAAGTATATTTGTTGTGAAGCTCATGTCTAAGGAATACACGTGGCCAAGGCACCTCCAGAGCTAAAGAAGAGCCCTGACATATTTTCTCTTTCTGAAGAGTCCTCACAAAATTTGCTTTGGGTTGGAGCATTGCTTTTGATGTTGGGTATGTTATTCTCCTGCTCATTGGGGCTTGCTCTGCCTGACCACTGGACTGGCTCCTGAGAGTGTGGCTTTGGTGCTAGACAAATTGATCTGATGAACCACTGGGCACAATCTTTAATGGACAGCTGCAGTCTCCATCACCTCCATCCTTAAGCTCTGCTGGGTGTGATTGGATTATTTTAGCTGAGATGCTGCAATGTTCTTTTCACCTGGAATGCTCTGGTGCTCTTTCAGAAAAGCTGAGCAGAAGCTCTTAGAGAGGCTCCCTCTGAGCATTGGTTTTGAAGTTTATGATGATCCACAGGAGATGGGGAGAGATATAGCCTCTCCTCTTTAACAGTTTTTCATGGTTCAAAGTTAGATTTTCTCAACGAGATTCATTTCTCTAATTTAGATTGACTACTCCAATAAACTTCACGATTCCTGTTGGGTCTTATGAGTAGCTAAAAACAAAGGTATGGGCAGCCTATGCTCTGGATGCAAACACATTGTCTCTGTTGGCCTTTTCATATGTAACTGAATTATTCAAGCTTTTGAGAATCCCTTCATATTTTTCATTTATACCTGAAAGGTCTTCACCTTTACATTTCTTTGTTTATTTCTTTTCTCCTTAGGATTTTGGATTTTCCTGAAGTCTAAATCTTTACTTATGAAGTGCATATGTATGTATGAATTCATGTATGCATAGATTCATAAATATATGCAGAATATATGCATATATGTATTGAATGTGATTATGTGATTGACAGACCCTTGGGGGTCCTAAAGCATTTTCAAACTTTTCACAATACCACTAAGACTAATCTCTAATATAGAAAATATAAGTAGACATAACCCACATTTAGGGTCTTCAATAAAATTTAAGAATTTTAAGGTTTCCTGAGGCCAAAAAATTTGAGAACAGCTTCTGTACAATCTTCATCTGGTCTTCTAAATATATTTTGCATATGAGTGATAACACATGAGCTCTCAAGTGTCTTCCAAGTTTGGCATTTTTTGATTGGTAACCAAGAGTTCCATAGCCAGCATTTCCTCCCTGGTGATACTACATGAATTTTGAGGACTTCTTCCCTCCCCTGTAAAAGCATTAAGGCACTGGTTCTTTGGCCATGAAGGTGGCCCTTTCAGTAGCTCTGACTCCATTTTAAGCTCCTTATCTTCCCTCTTTCCTCCCTTTCATTGGGAGTTTTTGCAGTCTCAACAGTCCCCCTCTCCACCAAAGCATCCTTTGCCTCCTATAGCACAGAAAAAGGAAGCCACCTGAGTCAGGGAAATATCAAAAATATTCCTTGCATTCAGAGCAGTTGCCTTCTCTCAGGATAACCCCCCCCCCCAAAAAAAAAGGTCAGAGTCCAATAGTCACAATGGAACAATCTAGGAACCATTAGCGCCACAGCATGAGATGTTCTCTAAATGCAAAATTATAGGGTAAGGAATGTTCAGTCAGTCCAGCAATCTGACTGGCTGATCAACTCTGAGTGCTTTATAATGACAACACTAAAGAGTCAAAAAGTGAGGTTGTTTATCTGTAAATGGAGGTCTCGCAACTCTCCGAGCATTTCTCTATTGCGACACATAGATGAGGAACAGTTACTGAACAGTTCCCATTTTAAGCTAGTCAGAGACTCCTGTGTTACAGGGAGCCAGCCGTGTGGCTACTGTAGCTGGTGGTCTGCTCATATGAAGGCTGGCTGCTAGGAGGATCCAGGGGGAACACTTGCCACTTCTCCGAAATCACCTCTTTTCAATCAGGGGGAAAGAGTGCTTCTAAGCCAAAGGAAGAGAGAGAGGAGAGAATTCAATTTGATTATTTCCTAGTTGTTTGGAGATGAGACTATTGAATTATGGGATCACAGAAGTCCACATCTTGGAAGGGACGGTAGAGGTCCTCTAGTCCAACTCATTATAATGCTTCGCGAATAAGCCCGGAGAGATGAGATAATTTGTCTTGAAGCCATAGAATCATTCAACGGTTTAGTTAAAACTAGAGCTCGGGGCTCCAGTACTCTTCATATTTGCCTGGTCTAGATTTCTACAAATTGGGAACCAAGTCTTTCTCACTGACCCATTAGGAATAGTATCAGAAAAAAGGAATAATGTCAGTTTTGCTACAATCCTTGTCCTGAAAACATGAATTTGTTCCAATGCTAAGCATATATTTGGGAACAATTTGAGCACAATACTGGTTTTGTGTGTGCTGAAATAGTGAGACCAGAAAACGGTACCAATTCACAATCTCTCACAAGCTGCAACCATTCTGACCAACTACTCCCACAAGTCGATTTTCAGGTCTGTTTAAAGGCAAAGTGTTATATGTATAGTCTCTGATATAGTAGGACCTGTGGTTGGAAGAGGGTTAGCTGGCTTCCCAACCCTTCTGCTCTGGCCTGCGGCTCCACAGATTGTAGTCGTAGCCTGTCCAAGTTTTCTGAGACTTCTTATTGTTATTCAGTTATATTCAGTTGTGTCCGACTCTTTATTACTCCATTTGGGGTTTTCTTGACAAAGCTACTGGAGTGGTTCACTATTTCCTTTTCTGGTTCCTTTTAAAGATAAGGAAACTAATGCCAGTAGGGTTAACTGACTTGCTCTGGGTCATACAGCTAGCAAAGGTCTGAAGCCAAATTTGAACTCAGAGAGATGAATCTTCCCGACTTTAAGCCAGCACTCAATCCACTTTGCCACCTAGCTGCCCCTGAAAGCTAAACAAAGGAATAGAACTTTTCATTGGTAGATAGTAGAGCTACGAAAGATTGTTAGACAGAGGAATTATGTGACCAGATCAGTGTAAAAGAAAGAACATTCTTTCATTCTAGAAATGGTAATAAAGATGGATTAGAGAAGAAAAAAAGTGAAGATGGGATCATAATATTACCAGATGGATGGTAACAAGCTCCTACACTAGAGTTAATAGGAAATATTTATGTTTGGACCTTCCAACCTGAAAAAAAAGGCAAAAATGAGAGAGAATTTAAAAAGAGTTTATTAAAAAACATTGAAGGAGAAACATGGAAGCTGATCACTGAGGATCATCTCTGGGCAATCAAACCAGACAGCTTTTAAAGAAAATTTTTGTAATAAGAGAAAAACAATTCTTATAGGTATGCATTTCTAATGGGGGGTGGCCATTGCTTCTCAGCTCCTCCTCAATTGCTGCACCATAGAAAAATGAAATTAGAGAGAAGGGGTATGGGATGAAAGCTCATGTGTCTGTGTGTGAAATAGCAGGGAGGACAAGAGGAACAAAACGTACGTGATGTAGACCAGCTGACACTCCCCCCAAAGAGTCTCCCCCAATGGACCGATTAACAAACATGAAGAAAAGCCGGAGTAGAAACAATGGAGGTTGGTACAAACATTTCAATACTATAATGATGTCAATAGGAATAAAAAGGATGGGACAGATGCAAGAAATATTTTGGATATGAAATCCACAGGACTGAGTAATTGATTGGTGATGATAGTTAAGGGAGAGGGCAGAATCAGAGGTAATCCAGGGCAGCTTCTCTGACAAAAATACTGAAGCCAAAGGGTTTAGGGGGAAGCCACTATCCACAGTTTGGGAAATGTTGAGTTTGAAGTCCCAGTGGGAGATTAGATGGAGATGTCTTTTAAGAATTTAAATATGCAAGTGTATAATTCAGAATATGGGTTTGGGCTAGAGATCAATGTGTGAATAATCTGAATCTAGTCATAGAATGTTATTGCCAATAAAGAGAAAAGAGATGAATTCCCTTCTGGGAATACCTACATTGATGGTTTGGGAAAAAAAGATAAGAAAACAAAGATAAAGACAGAGCAGATATAGAGGAAGGAGGAGAACCAGGAAAGCGGAGTATCTCAAGCCAAAGGAATAAAAGAGTAAATTAACCATCTTTGATACTTAAGGAATGTTTTGTTAACCATCAGCCAGTCTTCTTCTAGCTAGGATCTACTTGTCTCACTGCAAGGGTTTGTAGAAACCCAATTTCTCTTGTCATTCCCAATTAACAGTGATTTGAACTGACTGGTTAGTAGATCAGTTAATATGTATTAAGTTCTTGCATATTATATGTAAAGCAAAGGTAATCTGGTGTTACAGTGGATAGAGTGTTAGGCCTGTAGTCAGAAGACTCATCTTCCTGAATTCAAATCTACCTTGAGACACTTACTACCTGTGTGACCCTGTGTAAGTCACAATCTTGTTTACCTCCATTTTCTCATTTGTAAAATGAACCAGAGAAGGAAATGGCAAACTACTCCAAGAATCTGTGCCAAGAAAACCCCAAATGGGGGTCACAAAGAGTTGGACATGACTGAAAAATGATTGAACTGAACAAGAGAATAAGAGTATCTAGAATCCAAAGGATTGTTGATATTGGGCTCTAGAGATAGCCAAGAAAGTTAACCATAGTCTCTTGCCCTTCCATACTATACCTTCCTTCATATTTATTAAACCTCTATATCATTACTGTGACATCTATTTTTCCTATTCTCGTATTCCAGCATCCTTGTTATGGCCTTTATTCTCTCCCAAATTAGGCTCCCTTATCAATTCTTTTAATCAATTGTTCGCTGCCATGTTAGCAAAACTTGACCTATTTGCCTTAGATCAGTAAGGCAACCCTGGGCAACTAGAACATTCTGTTTAATGGCATCCAGTTATATGTTTCTGAACATTGCAAGAGAAAGTAATAACACTGTATTTGGGTTGCTATGAAGTCAACGTCATCATCATAATTGATATTATGGCACTTTAGATGCTTACTATAGTGGTTGTTACTTCATCTCCTACTTAATTTAGAAGTTCAGTCCAAGTGAGCTTTCTAAACTCTCCTCTTTTGGTCTTCAAAAAGAAAGAATTCATCCTTCCTGCTCATAATATCATAGGATCACAAGAGTTAGAGTTGAACAAGATTTTAGGGATCATCTTGCCCAATACTCTCAGTTTGCTAATCAGGAAATGATAGAAGTTGCAGAAAAATTAAATGGCAAAGCTGGGATTATATTTGGAGATGCCATGAATCAAATCACATTCCCCTCCAAATCTAACAACTATTCAGAGAAAAAATCTGACCTGCTTCAGTTAGCCCTGTTCCTTTTCATCCCTGTTAAAAAAAAGAGATTTCATTGTTCTAGTCATTCGAGTAGAAATTTTACTTTCCTTCTTCAGGAAAAAAGAAGTTTTGAGACCATATTATTAGTAGTCATTCTTTACATTATCATTAATATGGAGTAAAGTTTATATTTACCTGATTTATTAAGATTTTGAAGAATTGATTCCATAACTGACATGTTGGACTTTGAAGTTGTTGATAAAGGAGTCTTTTCTGTGTGGGGGGGGAATAAGGGTAATTAGCAAGCTCCAACAAATAATTATAGCTTAATTCCAAAATGCTTTTGCTTTCAACCTTAGAATGCTATTAACTCTGCCAGGGCCCAGCTGCAGTGCCTCGTTGTAAGGTTAAGAGATAGCCACGGTCAGTCATCATCTTTTCATAATCGGAAGTCATTTCATGGTAGGAATAAATAATATCCGGAACTTTACCCGGAATGTTTAAACTGATTCCAGAGTAATTCTAAACTCAGGATATAGAATTGGTTTGGTTTTGTTATAGAACTGTGGAAACACTGTGATCCTGTATCACACCAGGATGAGTGGAGTAGATAGGACAGTGGAATATAATAAAAAGAACAGGACTTGGCATGAAAAATTTGATAACCTTCATATCATGTTCATATCATGTCAGCTTTCTGAGTCTCAATTTCTTCATCTGTCATATGGGTACAATACCTGTCTAACATACTTCCTTATAAGTATAAAAAGGAATAATGTTTGTGAAAGCATTTTGTAAACTGTGATGTACTATAAAATGTTATTACCATTTTTGAATATTTTGACTTGCTTTTTCTGTGTCTACATTCTGGGAAATTCTGTCATTAAACTAAGTATTTAATTAAACAAGATCCTTGATTTCTAAAAGCCGTAGTGATGTGGGCTGAAGAGTCCCACTAAACCTTGCCAAGTAGCTGTACACAAAAGATCATAGAAATAATAACTAGTTGATTAGTATGGGGCCACCTCTTGGAAAATTCATATGAGTTGATTAGACTTACAATTATGAAAAAACTCTTTATATCATATAACCCAAGTCCTTGGTTAAGGGAGTTCAGTTTCCCAGTCACTCTGGACTAGGTTCAAAGAATGCTCAATTTCCACACTTTCTGCTTTCCTTAGAATCTACACAGAAAAGAGCAAAAGTTGACCTAAAGTTGCCCAGGAATGCTTAACATATCATTAGCATTCTATTTACATTGTGGTTTGCAAACATAGTGAATCATGGGTAAGGCCACACAGACCAAGGTGGACCATGGGCAAAGTGACATCAGTTCCTTGGAAATGACAGGGCAACAACCACCCAAATGACCCCTTCCTTATAACTAGTCAAGATACAGAGCATTCCTGAAAACTTCTTAGAGCCACTCCATCACCATGACCTTTCCACTGCCATGTCTTTCCATTACCAAACTTTTCCATCACCAGGACCATTTTGTCACCTTCTTCTCTTCCTCAAGAAAGCTTGTTCCCTTGCCATGGAGATTGCTTGAGTCATTAATTCTTTGGACAAGACCCTAATCTTTCCCCTCACATCATTAGGAGTAAGGAAATTGAGAGTGAGAAGGGGATGGAGCCTGACAGGTCCTCTGACTTGAGCCTCACTCTCCAGCAGACTTCAATTCAACAAGGCAGTCATGACAGCTAATAAGTGGTGAGCTGGACATTGACTGGAAATACTTGCCCAGTCCTACCCCATTGCTGGTTTCTCCCCACCCAACCATATGCTTATTGGCAAAGGTGGTTTGCTGTGTGGGACTGGGTAGATGTAACAAATTGGAATATGTTTTTCTGATTCTTGTCTCATAGACCCAGATCCGGCTGAGTATGGTTAGGAATGTCTTGGGTCTGAAGACAGCTCTTAGCCCCCAAACTGGACAAAGGTGCTTTAGAATTCCAATCTCCTGTTCTATACCCCTTTGTCTTCTTAAGGGTACCTTCGTCCCTCTTCAACAGTCCATTGTTGGAACATTCTCTTCTCCCTTCTCTCTTTCCCCTTAGTGAGGTATTCTTTCATCCCCTGTATCCCCATCTGTATAATATAGTAGCAGAACTATGCACTAAGTAAATAGTTTAACCTGGGTTCAAGCATAGATACTATTATTTATGGTCTAAGAGATCTTAGTGGGGAAAGGAAAGGAGTGGCCATTTATATACCATCTACTATGTGTTAGGCATTGTTCTAAGCACTTTAAAAAACGCTTACCTTCCATCTTAGAATCAGTAAGTTTTGGTTCCAAGGTAATTAGGTTTAAGTAACTTGCTCAGGGTTCCACAGGAGGTACCCAAGGCCAGATTGGAACATAGGTCCTCCTGTCTTTAGGCCTGATTCTCTATTCACTGAACCCCCTTGCTGCCCCTATGCTAAGCACTTCTGAAAGTATTAAATCCTTTGACCACAACAACCTTGGGAGGTAGGAGCTATAATTATTCCCACTTACATTTGAAGAAACTGAGGCAATCAGAGGTTAGGTGACTTGAGGAGGGTCATACAGATGGTCTGAAGCTGGATCTGAATTCAGATCCTTTTGACTCCAGGTCCAGCTCTCCATACTCTGTATCACTAGGACCTTTGGCTTGGACGATTCACTAGACTTTTCTGCATGCTGACTTTTTCATTTATAAAACAAGAGTCACATTTCTATAATTTGTCTCCTAGGTGATCAGGTTCAAATGAAACAAGGTATGTAAAGCACTTTATGTGGGTCAGCTATTTGGATTAATAAGTGGACATTCATTCAGGCAAAGACGCATTGCCGATAATAGTTTGAAGCTAGTTTTCCTCCCTTAAAAGTGTACATTTTCAAAGTTTTAACCTAAAGAGATTGTGTAACGGCAAAGTTTTAGGCATCTAAGAGATGGAGGAGAATTTATAACTGTGACATGGGCTAAAAAGGGTCTTCTTCTTTCCCTGAAAATCATACTATACAGGTATTTTGCCGTTTCATCTATTTAATAATAGGCACTCTGGAATGATGTTGCTAATACTGATAATGGTAACAATAACAACAATTAACATTTATAAAGTGCTATCAGGTTTGTAGTGCAGCTAGGTGTATAAAATACCAAGTTTGAAGTCAGGAAGATTCCTCTCTGAGTTTAAATCAGGCTTCAGACACTTAGTAGCTGTGTGACCCTGGGCAAGTCCCTTGACTCTGTTTGTCTCAGTTTCCTCAACTCTAAAATGAGATAAAGGGGGACAGCTGGGTAGCTCAATGGATTGAGAGCCAGGCCTAGAGATGGGAGGTCCTAGGTTCAAATCTGTCCTCAGATACTTCCCAGCTGTGTGACCCTGGGCAAGTCTCTTGACCCCCATTGCCTAGCCCTTACTTACTACTCTTCTGCCTTGGAGCCAATACACAGTATTGGCTCCGAGACAGAAGGAAAGGGTTTAAAAATAAAATAAAATAAAATGAGGTAAAGAAGGAAATGATGAGCCATTCCAGTGTCTCTGCCAAGAAAATCCCAAGAGGAGTCCCCAAGAGTTGGGCATGATGGAAACAAGTGAACAACATAAGTACTTTTTGTATGGTATATTTGATTCAATGTAACATTCATTGAGGGTAGGAACTATTTTGTTTTTGACACAGTTCTTAGCATAGAGCCTGGTACATAGTATATATTTGTAAAACATATCATAGACCCAGGGGTAGAAGGGAACTTCAAAACCATCCAGTCCAAGCTCGTCATTTTACTCACTCAGAAATCCCACCACTTTCAGATGGGTCCCAAAGAGGTTCTGCAAATTACTTGCCTAAGGTCACACTGGTAAAAAACACACGAGGCAGGATTTGAACCCAATCTTCTGTCCCCAAATCCAAGACCATGTGATCACTAAAAGTCTTTTCTTTTCCTTTTTTTTTAAAATTCTCTGAAAGGATCATCAAGAAAAATGAAAGCATATTTATCAAAAAGAAAAAGATGGGTGAATTCCTGGATGAAAATTGTTGTTAGGAATAATCACTACAGTTATAGGAAGACGAATAGGAAAGTACACTTTAATGCTCTTTCCTGGTGACCAGCAACAAAGATGGAAACTGCCAACTCAGGACCTTATTTCCCCTAAACTGTAGAACAGTTAGCACAGTTTCCACAGGTCTAAATGTAGCTTCATAAGATAGTACAAACCTAATCAGAGTCCTCAATATTTCATTGGGTTCGGGATCTCCCTTAGTCAAACTCAATATGTAAATGTTTATAGAATTGAATAGAATGGAACAAAAAGACTAAGAAGTGTAGTAAGTGGCCATGACTCTCTTGGAAGCCAAGAAATCCTGCCTCTGACACATACTAGCTATGTGGGCAGGTTACTTACTATCTTAGTGCTCCAAGCAACTTTCTTAGACTGAACATTAAACATGAATCGTAGAGCACTAGACCTGGAGGCAGAGGACCTGGGTTCCTCCTTCCTAACTAAATGACCCTGGACAAGTCACTTAATCCCGATTGCCTAGCCCTTGTTACTCTTCTGTCTTACAAGCAATACTAAGACAGACATTGAGGATTTTTAAAAAAACAACAAAGCCAAACACGAATTGTAGATCTATGTTAGTGGGTGCATTTCATGGAAGGAATTTCAATGATGAAAGCATATTTCATTCAGGAAACCTGATGGGAAGTCTTCATGCCAATAAAAACACAGGTTTGGACCCCTTTCTCCCACCCAAAAAACACCTAAGAATGACGCTGCTAAGAGCTGACATTTATATAACGCCTCAGGTTTCCAACGTGTTTTATATCACTCAATAACTAAATTTTCAATAACTATAATTATCTCATTTGATGTTATGACAACCTTATTAAGTAAGTGTGAGGGATAGTCTTTCCATTTTGTTAATGGGGAAATAGGATCAGAGAGGTCAAGGATCGTGCCTAAAATCACATAGGCAGTAAGTCAGAGGTGGAATGTGAATACAGGATTTCTTGACCCCAAGTCTAACAACCTGTTTTCTATACCTGTAAACCCCCCAAATTTTTTCACAGGGTACTCTGATCAGTACAAAATTCCCACAACTATATCCCAATATGTTTGTGTATTTATAAAATATGTACATATCCTAGTGTATAATACATAAATTATATATATTCTATAGTGCATACATATAATATGTAGGTGTATAATTTTATCGTTGTTGAGTTGCTTTCAGTTGTGTCCAACTTTTTGTAACCTCATTTGGGTTTTTTTGGCAGAGATACTGGAATGGTTTGCCATTTCCTTCTCCAGCTCATTTTACAGAGGAGGAAACAAGCAACAAAATTAAGTGACTTGGTCAAGGTCACACAGTTAGTAAATATTTGAGTCCAGATTTAGACTCAAAAAGATGAGTCTTCTTGACTTCAGGTCTGGCATTCTATCCACTGAGCCATGTAGCTGCCCTTGGTGTATCATATATAAGTTTTACACACACACACACACACACACACACACACACACACACATATATATTATCTATATTTAATACTATATATGTGTAGAATATATATATAAATAATATATAGGTTATACATATTTTACTTCTTTATATATATATACTATATATATATAGTATAGGGTATTGGTTTTGTAAATATACTACTTACACATGTGTATAATATATAGGATAAGTATGTCATCATGGACATACAAAATGGAAAAATGGGCTAAGGATAAAATAAACAACATTTAAAAAATAAATTTATTATATTTAATTAATTAGACAAAAATCTTTTTACTCTCTTGATTTATTAATAATATCTTACAAAAATCAGCATGATTGAATGTTTCATTATTTGTGCAAATTGTGCTTTCACATTTTTCAATAAAGTGATTCGATGGCCTGGTTCTAAGTTCTGTTTATTCTGAAACTTGATCTTAAATAGCTGTCCTGGATGAAAATAATATGTCACAAAGCCATGTAAACAGAAATGGAAGAGATGCACCATTGGCTGCCCTTATCAAATCATGATACTCATTTTCCAGACTCATTCATCAATTATGATGAAATGCAGCTAGTAAATTTCCATCTTCCCTGATGTCAATCAGTTCTTGAAAACTAATTGGAAGGCATTGCATTTTTTGACTGTTAAACCAAGGGAAGAGAAGCCACATTTATTACTTGCCTAATATGTGTCAGGCATTGTACCAAGTGCTTTACAGATATTATCCATTATTCCATCCTTATAGCAGCCCTGTGAGGAAAGTGCTATTGTTATGCTTATTTTACTCAAGGGAACTGAGGCAGCAAGAGGTTAAATGACTTGCCCATGGTCACACAGCTATAAGCATTGGAGGCTGGATTTCAGCTCAGGTATTCCTGACCCCAGAGCCAGCACTATCTGTTGTTTTGCTTACCTCCCCAAATGGACCGAACACCCACTGAAACTCCTCATTTGGTAGATTATTATTTTTCCAACTATTTTAAGTACAGATATGAAAGTTTTTCTAAGTGATACTTTGTTTGCAGCAACAAAAACTTACCTTTTAAATGTCTTGTTAGTGGTGATGCCTTTACATTATCATTAGTTACTATTTCAAGGCATGATAGATACTTAGGGAGAGGTTCAATATTCAATAGCCTGTTCTAAGTTCTGTTTATCCTGATATTTGGTTTTAATGGCTGTTATGGGTGATAATGATACCTCACAAAGCTACATAGACAGAAATGAGAGAGATGCATCATTGGCAGCCTATTGCTGGATTTTATCATTTTAGTCAATAAAACTATAATTATAATTTGGAGAGCATTGCTTAGGAAATGATTCAAGAAGGAAGGAAACTTTATCAACATCTGTGATTTGCATTCTCAATTTGATTGGAAGGATCAGAATACATGATTTAGTCCTTGGGAATCCTGAAGAACAAAATGTTAAGAGAACTGGAGTCTTGGCTTGACTCCTACTAACGAAAATACTAGTTGTGTGGCTTCCGAAACTCAGAAATTGTAAGTGACCAGAACCATGGAGCAGATTAACTAATTGTGTGGTATATCTGTAAATCTGTAAAATAATAATAGCTAACATCTACACAGCTCTTACTATGTATCAGGCACTGTGCTAAGCACTTTGCCATTATTTTCTTATAACAGCCCTGGCAGATAGGTGCCATTATTATCTTCATTTTATAAGTGACGAAACTGAGGCAAATAAATTTAATGGATTTGTCCATGATCATGCAGTGGCCAGATTTGAACTCAGGTCTTCCTGACTCCCAATGTTCTGTTCACTGTGAACTGTCTTAGTAAGGGTGTTGGGTCAAATGATTTCTAAAGTTTTCCATTCACTTCTAACATTCTACGTCTATGGAAAATAAGGTTGTGCCTCTAGTGTCTTATAATCATTTTATTTCTAGACGTAGTCAAACAAAGAGAATGTAGTAATTAGTAATCCCAGCATCCAACTCTTTTTCCAATAAGAGTAAGCTCAGAGGCAAATCTCACTAAGATAGTTATAGTAATAATGTTCACATAAATGGTTTCTTATCAGCCAGAAAGTATTTCAGGGCATCTGATCTATACTAAGTACCTTTTGACTTTTGGAATCATAGTATGTAAGATCTTTTTGAAAATGCCATATGACATTAAAATCTAAAGAGTTATAAAATCAGCCAATTAAGCACCCCCTTTGTGCATGACATCATGCTGGGCACAGGAATTAGAGATGAAAAAGGACAGCTCCTGCCCTCAGTAGGCTTAAAATTAAAAGGACAAATGTCTTCAAGTGAGTACAACCCAAGGAAGAAAGGCCAAAGAAGAGATTTAGGGAAATACAAGAAATATAGGGAGGAACTAGGTAAATGGTCAAAAATATATGAATAAAGTTTTAAAAAAGAATTATATACTGTCAACAATGCTCAAAAACTTATTTCAAATTATTAATAACATGAAAAATGTAAATTTAAAAATTCTGAGGTTTTACTTCCACCTAACAAATTCATGGGTATCCTCCTCCTCCTCCTCCTCCTCCTCCTCATCATCATCATCATCATCATCATCATCTCTAGCATTCAAATTTGTAAAATGCTTTTTAAATTTGGTCATTCTAACCTTAAAACAACTCTTGGAGGTAGGAGATATTATTGTTCTTATTTTGTAGATGAAACTGAGGCAGACAGAGGTTAAGCGATCTGTCCAGGTTAACACAGCTAGTAAGTGTCTGAGGTCACATGTGAGCTCAGATCTATCTCAACTGCTTGTCTGGTACAAAACTCTGCCTCACTTAAATCCAATTCATGCTTGTGTTAAGACATCATTTGTCTGTATCATTTGTCCTCTTAAAAAACAAAGGATGAACAACAACTATAACACAGTAACATATCTGAATACAATGCTAGAGGAGCTGTGGGAAGACACTTTTGGTAGAGCTTTGAATTGGTTTAACCATTTTAGAAAAATATTAGGAATTATTAATCATTCAATGAGGACAGGATATTGTGTGCCTTGTCATATGTCATCCCTGAATGAGTTGTTTGGGCTAGACTGATTCTTCTTTGTTATAAGGGAGAGTTCAGTTTGTTGGAGAGTTTGCTATATCCAGCAGCATCTGACAGTTATATAAAAACAAAAGACATTGATACAACTTTTTTTTCATATTTCAATGGTTTTATTTTTTTAAAATTAATTAATTTAATAGAATTTATTCCCAGATATCTCAGCCTCTCTCTTCTCTCCCCACACCATAGAATGTATCAGCCAAGAAAAAGTTATATAAATTGTGTCTTTTGTGTTTCTATTTTTCAGTTCATTCTTTGGAGGTGGACATTTATAAGTTAGTTAGTCTTCAAATAGTAATTCTATAGCTGCATATGTTTTATTGGTTCTACTTGTTTCACTCTTCATTACTCCATGTAGGTCTTTTAAAGTTTTTTTTAATATACTTGCTCATAGTTTCTTATGGCACGGTAATATTCCATCACAACCATGTACCATAATTTGTCCATTCATTCCCCAATTGATGGATATCAGACTTATTTTTTTAAAAAGAAAGAAAAAAAAGAAAAATAGAGAAGTGGAGATCCCTTCAGGAAAGCCTTCCAGAAGGATCAGAAGGATGTAGTGTTTGAACTATTTTGTGAAGGAAGAGGAAGGCTTTATCTAGCAAAGATATAAGAATTTATTTTAGGGTTGAGAAATACTGTGTACATGTTAGTAGTAGCCCAATTTGTTGGAAAATGAGTGTACTGTGGAACAGGGTTAGATAGATAGAAATCAAATTAGAGAAGGCTAACATTTTTAATTGATAATACACCAGGATAAGGATTTGGCATTTTATCATCTAATCCATGGAAGTGGAACACAGCTATATTTATGCATAAGAAAATTATTTCGGGGACAGCTAAGTGGATCAGGAATATTTGGGTTCACATCTGGCCTTGGATACCTCCTATCTATGTAACCCTGGGCAAGTCACCTAACTCCTATTGCCTACACTCTTCTTTCTTAAAACTGATACTTAGTATTGATTCTAAGACAGAAGGTACAGGTTAAAAAATAAAAAGCAAAAAAAAATTATTTCAGTAGCTCCGTGAAAGATGGACTAGGGAAAAGGAGGTATTGGAGCCCAGGAAAGCAGGAAAGGTAATTCTATAATAATAATCAGTGCAAGAGATAATGAAGGTCCAAAATGAAGGTAGTGTGAGTAGAGAAAAGGGTTGGATATTGTACGAGTTAAATTGTCAGATCTTATAAATGTAGGACCAAAGGACTCAAAGGTGAGATTTTGAACTTTCATCAGAAGAAAGATATAGTAAGAAAGATGATCTCAATATAAAGTCCACAGGTTTAAGAGGAGAAAGAATACTAGTCCCATTTTGGCTATGTTGAGTTAGAGGAGATAGCAGGATATCTGTGTGGAGATGTCCCTCAGGCAATTAGAAACATGAGACTGGAGATCAAGAAAAAATTGGACTGGAAATATTGATTTGGGAATAAACTGCAAAGATAGAATACCTGTTATAATGGCATAGTTATAACAACATAGATATAGAGAGCAAAGAAGGATGAGAACTGGAACCTTGAGACACACCTCTGTCTAGGAAGCAGGAGAAGAAAGGTAAACCAGTGAAGTCCTATGAGAAGAAGCAGGGAGATTAAGTAGAAGGAGAAGCAGAAGAAAACAGGAAGTCAAGCAAGGAGAATATCAAAAGGGAGGGAGGTGGTCAAAAGTGTCAAAGGCTGAAAAGAACAGATGATGAAGAATGAAAAAAGGCCATTAGATTTAGACATCTAAAAGTCCTAGAGAAATTATAAAGAGCAGCTTAAGTAGAGTTGTAGTGGATGGAATCTAGTTTAAAAGAAGCAAATAAAAAAGAGAAAACTATGTTCTTAGTTACAACAGAAGACTATGTTGTAATCATAGATTATTATTGGGGAAATAGAATTTTGAATGAAGCAAAGCCTTCTTAGACATTATCCCAGGAATTTGGGATTCACTTTCAAATGGATCTTTTTAGAAGTCAGTTTTACCTGTAAAGTGTTCCTCAGAGTGCAATAATGCATTTTCAGTCCACATTTAAATAATGGAAAACCTGGCAAATGAAGACTTTATCTGGGTGTGTGCATGTTTGGTGAACCTACTTCTGGAATTGCCTGATGTCAAGGAATGTAGTAAGTAGACTCTACTTCAGAGAATGGATAGGCATTCTGTAACTGTTTTATGAGTGCTTATTGTGTGGTGAAGAAAAAGCCCTTTGGCTGCCTTTGAAGGAGGAACTGAGTGTGCTCACAACAGACATTAGCTGACTCAATTGATTTTTTTGTTCTTGGTGGAGACTGAGGAAAGACATGCAAGCCTCTGGCTGGAAAGAGGGACTTTGAACCCTTCCCATTTCAGTTCATGGCTCCTGTACCTTCTGTCTTAGAATCAATACTAAGTATCAGTTTTAAGAAAGAAGAGTATAGGCAATAGGAGTTAGGTGACTTGCCCAGGGTTACATAGATAGGAGGTATCCAAGGCCAGATTTGAACCCAGATCTTCCTGATCCACTTAGCTGTCCCTGAAATAATTTTCTTAATGCATAAATATATGCATTAAGGTCCAGGGAATAGAGTTCATACCACCAAATCTGATACACCAGTATAACCTGAGAAGCAACTAATAGTGGACCAACTTATAGTTGAGATATCTTGCACAGCAATGAAGTGATACAACCAATGATCACGCTGCATTTGGAAGAGAGCTTGGTGGTCCTACAGTTTTATAGCAATCACTTTAAGTTAGAACCCACTCTTTCCAGGGACCAAAGTGGTAGAGTATTGGTATTTCTGTTCTTCATCTATCTTCTCAGTAAAGATACCATTTAAAAAGCTAGTTGATGTTAATTGCTAAAATGATGTTGTAGCACTAATCACTGAGTCAATCAATGACATAGGAGAGATTATCTATCAATCGATGTTATAAAGTAAATACTACTTTGGTTGGCAATTGATGTTAGGAATAACATCATTATAACATTATAACATTATAACAAAATAACATTAAGGGAGGTGTAAGCCTCCCTTAAGCAGCCAGTAAAGATACCACCAACCCCTCAGGGGTATCCCTATTACTCTGATGTAGAGAGGCAGCTGGGGGGGGGGGCAGTAGATTGGAATTGTAGTCTAGAAAAACTGATTTCAAATTCAAGTTCTGTCTCGGACTTTTGTTAGCTTATGACTTTGGGCAAGCCACTTAACCATTCTGTGTCTCAGTTTCCTCCTCTGTAAAATGGTGATAATATTACCTACTTCCCAAGACTGTTGTGTGGATAAAATGGGATATTTGTAAAGTACTTTGCAAATCTTAAAACATTTTATGAATGCTAGTGTTTGTTGTTGTTGTTGTTGTTATTATTTTATTTGGATAGCATCACTATGGCAACCCAGTGGAGGTTGGGAAAATAAATCCAGAGGCTAGGATACATTTACATACTGGGAACTGTAAAAATCAACTTTAACCTGAATTGTGAAGTTTGACAAATTCAGGCTTTGTCCATCTCGTGGAAGAAGGGAATTCTCATGAAGGAAGGGTTACATTGGAAACACTGATAGGAGACTCCTGCCTCTAAGCCTGGTTCTCTATCTACTGAGCCACCTAGCTGCCTGATAACATTTTAAGATTAAAAATTGGAACCTTCTATCAGTGGTACTCTGATTGTACTAATTCTTAGGAGCAAATTGAGGGGGGGGGATTAATCTTGGATTACTGAGAATCTAAAATTGGATCAGGTCTACCATCGCTGTCTTTAATTATACTCCAGAAAAGAGGTCTGGAGCAGAGAACATGACATATTTATAAGTAATTAGACTTCAGCATTTTGAGCATCTTGGATGTTGAAAATGGAATAGCCATCAAAGGATTCCCCCCATAATTTCTCATTTGGAAATGTTGTTGTCAACAATGGTAATAATTAGTGACATAGAAGATGACCATTTCATTAATGTGAGTGCTTATTTGACACTGGCCACAAACTTTAGCTCAAACTGGCCAGTGAGTTTGTCTCTCTTTGGGAAGGACCAAAGATTTAGAGTTAGAAAGGATTTTAGAGATGGTCTAGTAAAACTCTCTCATTTGTCTAATAATGGAACTGAGATCAGTCCATAAAGGGCAATAATTTGCATATAGGTTAAAATCTTTTGCCAAAAAAGTCTCCAAACTAGAAAGCAGCACGATCACTTTCTGCAAAAGAACACCTTTTATTGAGGATGATTTCACCTTTGGGAACATCCAAAAGTTCCAGTGAAATCAACCCAATATTAAGTTGGCTGAGGGCCTGCCCTAAATGGCTGAGAAATGGGAGTCACACATTTTTGAGAAGAACTCAGCTCAGCAGGGTATTGTGAAGTCATTATACTTTCCAATTTCACAGCACGGAAAGCAGGAAGTAGCTTGCTCCTAGTCTCTGCTGATAAAAATGATTTTGTACAGTGAATACTTGAAAGAAAAAACACTCCTCTCATTGTTCTCCTATGGCAATTTTTTTTAGCCTCCATGGTCCGGGTAGAATCAGTTAGTTGTACCAAAGGTGAAATTACTCAGGAATATGAAGAATTTTTCATCTTCAGGACCTTGGATGATTATTTAGTTTTTTTTTTAAGTCAATCACTAAAAAAAACAAAAGAGTGTTGCTCATTAGAAAGAAGCAAGAAGTTATGACTATGTGTGACCCTGAATATTTTTCTAAATCCTAAGGGCTGTCCATGTGTTTCTTAAAAGAATACAATTTATATGTGTAAATTTAGTGTCTCTTGAAAGAAAAAGAACAAAAGTGTCTCTTGCTAGCATTAGTGACTCTTTTCCTTACAGATATTCCAGGTTACAAAGTAGCCAGAATAATGATTATAGGCAAAAGTAAAATATTAAAAAATAAAAAAGAGAATGATTTTGTTGGGAGAGGGAAATATTTGTAAAGAGAGGAGGGATATAATAACAATAGCTATTATTTATATATCACTAACTTTGTGCTTTATACAGAAATGTTTGGATCATTTATTTCAGTTGTGTCTAATTCTTTGTGGTCCTATTTGTGGATGTTTGTGGCAAAGATACGGATATGATTTGGCATGACCTTCTCTGGCTCATTTTTAAAGATGAGGGAACTGAGAGGCAAGCAGGCTTTAGTGATTTGCCCACGGTTACACAGCTAGTAGGTACCTGAGTTCAGATTTGAACTTTGGAGTCTTCTCAACTCCATACCTGGCACTCTATCTGTTGTGTCACCTCGTTGCCCTCAGAGAATATAAAGGGGGCTTAGAAGACCAGAAAAAGAATTGCAAATTTAAAGTTACCAAGTCACATCCTTGGGTTGGGGGTACATTAGGCCTGTGGCACCACAGATAGTAGCAGATACAATTTAGCCTTAGAAGATGATGCTCCCTTGGAAGGTTGCTGTCCCTGAGATCCTGGTGGAGGAGGACATTCTGCAGGGACAAAAGGATATCTTTGCCTCCCCATTACTGCTTAGAAAGTCACATTGCAAGTTTTCTCCCTAGGCTCAAGGGGGAAGATGGATATTATGATGTATAGTTTTAAGGAAAGAAAAGTAGATTCAATGAACATCAATAATGTTTTAGTACATTCTTGTAAATACAGCATTAATCCTAGTAACATATTTTGTTAGAATGATTATTTGAATCTAACCCCTTGGAGTTTACTCAAGTCTATGACTATTCAAGGGTATTTACAAGTCCTTTTTAGGGGCTATTCTGTTTTTTTTTTACTTTTTAAACATTATTTTATTTGGTTATTTACAAACATTATTCATTGGAAACAATGATCATTATCTTTTCCTCCCCCGCCCCCCTCCCACCACCTCTCCCATAGCCAGTGCACAATTCCACTGGATATCACATGTGTTCTTGGTTCGAGCCCATTTCCCTGTTGTTGGTATTTGCACTAGAGTGTTCATTTAGAGTCTCTCCTCTGTCATGTCCCCTCAGCCTTTAGGGGCTATTCTAGTACTGTGCATATTGGGAAGAGGCAGGGTTTTGTATTTTTAAAAATGGAATTCCCATAGTGGCCCTTCGAAACGAGTAAAAACAGAATCAATCCTGTTAACAAATCTTATTGGAATGATGATTCAAATTTGACCCTTTGCAGTTTAGTGACAATTATTCAAGTGTGGTTTTGATTCACTTTTAAGCATCTATTCCAGTACTGTATATATTGTGAAGATGTAGGTTTTGTATTTTTAAAAACATAATTCCCATAGAGGCCCTTCAAGATGAGTTAGTAGAGAAGAATTTATTTTCTGGGGGAAGAGAGGGAGGGAGGAAGGGAGGAGGTGATGAATGTTGTTATTAGTTAGATTATCTAGGAGAGCAAAGGTTTCAGTTCTGGGAGGCTCCAATGAACTGTCAGATTCAGAAAAGCGATAAAGGCCTCATGATTCTGCTGTGAATCTCGGGGATTAAAATCTTCTTTTCACCATTAACACTTTCAGGTCTGTAAAGTACCCAATAGTATTGTATTGCTACTGAAAGGTAATGGTCTCATTGGGAGATAGCCTTCTAAAGGTTCATAGGGTAAAGCTGGGCAGTCTATACCTTTAGGGCTTCACAGAAGAATCCCAAGGCGTGCCTTCATATTAGGAAGGATGAGGAGGGAAATTTGATCATTGGGATCTCTTTAGCACAGTTGAACATGCATTATATTTGCTGACCTAGCTACTTTCTTCCTAATCAGATGATCTGTACGATGGAAATGCCAGACTAGGGACAGGCCTGGAGATGTAGAAGATTCATCTAAGCCCCGAAAGTGGAGCTGATAGGCTGCTGGAGCCACAGCCGGGGGGCACCAAAGTGAATGGGTGGCTGGCACAAAAATGGGATCCAATATGTCCTCACAATATTTCTAAGACTTAAAGATACATGTGATAACTACTTTAAGACTGAGACCCACTATTTTTACAAAGTGAGCAATCTGGAACCACTCAGACTTGTCTCCATTTCATAGGGATAAAATGATCTTCAAGCCATTTAGTTTCATTCAACTCTATCTTAGAAGACGATTAGAGGAAGAGAGGAAAGACAGAGAGCTCGCTGAAAGAAGACTAAACAGCTCCTGTGTTTTTGTTTTTAGAGCAGTTGCTAAATTTCTTTTTGTGAGATGACATAATACAGCGGAAAGAGCACTAGATTTTAAAGTCTCAGCATCCGGATATGAGTTCTGGCTCTGCCCCTCACTACCTGGGTGACTCTGAGCAAGTCACTTCACTCCTATGGACATCATCTGTAAAATGAGGGGGTTAAATTAGAGGCTCTAATTTTAGGTTCATCTTTAATTATTGAGCCTATGGCTTTTTCTTAGAGATATCTCTTAGCATATGACAACACTTATCTGTGTATGTGATACATCTACCTCCCCCCCCTCCTTCTATTCTCCTAATAGCCTTTAAAAGGCAGGGAACTGTTCCTTTTTGCCTTTATATCTTCAATTACCTTCCATTTTTGCCATGTATGCATCTGTTAGGTACTAAATAAAAAGTGTATTGATGGGGGGGATGATATAAGATGGGAATGGGATGGCACAAGGCAGGATGGGTAGGGTAGAACATGATGGGATGGGATAGGATAGGATAAGATAAAATAGGATAGTGTGGGGAGGGGGGGAAGCTGGGTAGCTCAGTGGATTGAGAGCCAGGCCTAGTGACAGGAAGTCCTAGGTTCAAATCTGGCCTCAGACACTTCCCATCTGGGTGACCCTGGGCAAGTCACTTCACCCCCATTGCCTAGCCCTGACTCTTCTGCCTTGGAGCCAATATGCAGTATTGATTCCAAGACAGAAGGTAAGGGTTTAAAAAAAAATAGGATAGTATGGGATAGAATGGGATGAGTTAGGAGAGGATGGAATAGAATAGAAGACATTAGGAGAGGATAGGATGGGATGGGAATTACCAATTGTCTAACTGATCCACAGAATATCTTAGGATCACTTTGTGGGATTTTGCCTTAATGAATTTTATTTTATCAGTGTTTCTCAGAGAGCAATGATCACACCAACGCTGAAAGGATCTCAATTCAATAGTCACAACTCTGTATGGAAATTAGTATTTACCCGGTAGCAATCTGCATTTTTGTACTTGCTTATTAAGGAAAAAGGAGAAGCTACTTTCCCCTCATGTATGCCACCTGGTGATCCTGTACTCTGGAAATGTACCTGCCATGATGGAACGTAAGCTTCTCGAAAGCAAGGACTATTCCATTTTTCTTTATCTCCCCAGTACTTCAAACCAGCTCTGACATATAACTACCAAGAACACGCGTTCTTAATAGATGCTGATTGATTGAGTGGCCCACTTTGTGGAGGCCATTCTGCTTGATCCCAAGTTTTTAGTGAAGAAACAATGGAAACCAAGGGAATTCCCATGGGAATGAGGACATCTTCCCTTCCGGGACAAAGGTTTAAAGAGGCCGTTACTTTCTATTAGTGAGAATAACTTTAGGATTACTTATTTGCTTCCTTTTATGCATCCAGAACAACTCATTTGAAGCTAAAACACTGAACCGAGAGGGGAAAAGATTCCAACAACCTGTTTCTGGTTTGTGCTCCACAGAAAATAGCTGACAAAATTGAGCGCGTGTCAATCTTTGCTCAGAAGGAAAAAAGCCTGAAATCTTCACCTTCCAGAAAGACAACAATCCCTTCAGACAAAGCTTCAGATGACTGATTTGATATTCTAATGAGGCGTTGGACACTGATTACTTTAAAACGGTTTCCTGATGGACCAGTGGGGCCTTTCTCTCCACAGCACACAGCAGTTTCAATCCCCCAGGAAACCCAGGTCACCACCCTCATCACTAGCCCATTCCATTTGCATGACAGGGACCTAAACTGTCTGGAGGGTAATAACACTGAAAGAAAAATAAAAGAAGTGATCGGGAAATTCCTCTCAGGGTTTTTTGAAAAGGCAGAAAATGCAAAAATGAAGACAAAAGAAAATATCTGTGGGTAGAATCTTACTCACCATTTCCTGAAGCTGCCTTATATATGTTTCTTTCATGGCAGATGGTCATGCTGGTTATTGTTTAGGGTCCAGATTGAGTTTTTGATTAGACAAAAGTATATAACATAGTCCAATTCCTGAAGGGTTAGGCGTGGGTTGTTGTTCAGTGATTTCAGACATGTCTGATTCTTTGTGATCCCATGTGGGGTTTTCTTGACAAATTTATACTGGATTTATTTGCCGTGTCTTTTTCTAGCTCATTTTACAAATGAATAACTGAGGCAAACAGGGTTAAGTGACTTGTCCAGGGTTACACAGCTAGTAAATGTGAGAGGTCAGATTTGAACTCAGGTCTTCCAGGTTCCAGGCATGAGTAGAGATAACTAAATAAGTTGATTGAGGGAAATGTCTTCCAAATAAAGAAAAATTGTCTAGAAGTTAGTTGGTCCAGCACCTAGCACCATGCCTCATAATAGATGCATAATATATGTTTGCTAAACTGAATTGTCTGCAAGTCTTCAGGATAACCTGAATTTTTCCTTACTTTTCTAGTGTTGGGAAACAGAAAGGTCAGGGGATTGAGAGGCAGAAGACTAAGGTTAGAATTGTGTATATTTCAAATATGAGGGACCACTCTTACAAAGGCACAAATCAGATAATAGAATGCTAGATAGGGAGAATAGATGGGGACAATTTTACTTTCCCTAAATGGGAGAAATATGATATATAACTGGAAGGATAGGGTAGAGGAGTAGAAAATGAATTGAAGGGTTTAAATGCCAGGCTGAGGATTTAAAAAATTTTTATTCTGAAAATAAGCCATTAAAGATTTTTGAGAAGTGTGTAACATGGCCGGATTGGTCTTTTGGGAATTTCAATTTGGCATCTTTATGGGGGATGGATTAGAGAAGGATGAGATTAGGTAGAGTCAAGGAGAGCTCCAAAGCTTTGAAGTGGGGTGATTGACTTAAAGGATTGTAGTGCCATCAATAGAAATGGAGAATTTTTAGAAAAGGGATGACTTTGGTGGAAAATATAACGAATTCTCTTTCGGACACGTTGACTTTGTGATGCCCACAAAACATCTAGGTGGAGATGTCTATCAAGTATATGGGGATATAAGACCAATGTTTAGGAGTTTAGGATTTCCTATATTATAGTTGTGAGTCACTCATATAATTGAACTTGTTTTTTATAACTTGCAACTTAATATAATAATTAATAGAACTTATTTTTATATTGATGATGTTGCCAGGGGAGAGAGGTTTAAAGAAAGGGAAAAAAAGGCTCAGGGGGCAATATCTTGGGGTATGTCTGTAAAAATAGACTCGAACTCTGAACTTAAATCCCCACAAGCCCTTGCTCCACTTCCCCAAAATGCTTTGTAATCTCACGGAATTCTGAGGTGGGCTGAGATCAAGAAGGGATTTAAGCTGATTGCAAAGGCTTTTGCGTCTCTTTTTGGACTTCCGTTTTGGAGCAGAGGTGTCTCTTCCATGATGTGAGGCTATCTTGTCTAGGCCTCTGGCCTAGGCACGTGTTTTTTCTTATCCTGTATTTTCTTTAATCCTTAACTTTAATAAACCTCTGAAAAATATAATACTCCTTGCAGAGAGAAACTAATTTCTACCTGCCTCAGTCTCCCCTAAATTTTAATCTTTACAGTTTGGCGTAACCACTTCGGGAAAACAAAGTATCTCAATCTTCTGATTTCTTTTCTGATCTTTAGTTCAGCTTTTAATATCTAGTGCCTAGAAATTTTTTTGAGCCACATTTCTCTGGCCGAGTTTTTTTTTTTTTACCCTCGCAAAGCTGCAGTCCCCGATCCAGACCTGTTGCGTATGCCACCTACCCCACCTGGCTCGGCCCGTCGCTTCCTGCCTGCAGCCCCGATCATCCTCACCTGGTACTCTGGCTCCCGGCCCTACCTACCCTGGCAGCCCACTCGGGCTTGGGCTCCTGCTCCCGGCCTCTCACCTGGTGCCTGATCTCTCGGCCCTGCCTGCCTGTTTCTGCACCCCAGACTCACGAGCGCGACCCCAGCCGGCTCATCACCCAGATCCTTGGAGCAGATCCACCAGCTGGTAACAAACAAACTGGGGTATTGACCACGTGGGGTATCAGAGCAGGGGAGAGAGAGAAAGGAAGAGAGAGGAAACAGACTTTTCAAGCAGGAACCTAAAAAGCAATGGGCTGTTTAAAAGGATACCTTTTGACTGTTCTGGTAATAGCATTGACCTTCACCTGTGTGTCAGGGAGAAGATTCAACTAACTTTGAAGGGGCAAATGGGTGGCTCAGCAAACTGAGAGCCAGGCCTACAGACATGTGGTCCTGGGTTAAAATCTGGCCTCAGATACTTCCCAGCTGTGGGGCGCTGGACGGGTCCCTTAACCCCCATTGCCTAGCCCTTACCACTCTGCCTTCGGACAATAGACACTTAAATGGATAATTAAAAAAAAACAACCAAGGAACTTTAAAGACTGGAGGTTATATATTCTAAGGCATTTCAGACTCCAATGGTTTATAAAAAAATCTCTATGTTTCTATTGCATTTTTTATTTAAGGTTTAACTTTGTGATTTTAAGTTTATATATTACTGGATTCAATATTATTCTGTTATACTGAATCATTTGAATGTACTGAGTTTTAAAATTCTGTTGCTTTTCCCCTATAACCATATATTGAAAAAAATATATATCATTGTGATAATTAAGCCCATATTAGAAAAAAAAGTTTTTCTATTTTTCATTTTGTAAATTGTCCCAGAGGATGGATGGACTTCAGGACTGGTTATAATTGTATAACAACCTTTGGAAAATTTAATATGCTAAATACTCCTTGCAGAGAGAAACTAATTTCTACCTGCCTCAGTCTCCCCTAAATTTTAATCTTTACATGTCTCCATGATTATGGGGCTAGAGTTGGATAGTGATTTAGGAGAGGAAATTGAGAAAGATCAGTCAGAAAGGTAAGAGAAAGACTATAAGTACGGTCACCAACTCTAATGAAGGAGAGAGCATTCTAAAGAAGGGGGATGGCCAGCAGTATCATTATCTGCAGAGAAGTCAAGGAATGATGAAGACTGAGAAAAGACCATTGGATTTAGAAATTAAAAGTAATATAGAGCATTTATTAAGTGCATATACTATGCCAGGCCCTGTGCTAAACGTTGGGGCTATAATACAAACAAATAAGGCAATCCCTACCCACTAGGACCTTACATTTTTTTTGGAAGACACATATATAGAAAAACGAAGTGAAGGATAAAGGGTCCATATTTGGGAGAAGGTGTCCTGTGAGGAGGAAGAGAAGTTTGAAGAGTGAATCTAAGCTTGAGTGATGTCAAACATGGTAGGAGTCCTCCCTAAAATGGTGGACCCAGGAGAGAATCACCAGTCACAATGGAGGTTTCTCTAGAGTCAGTGATAACTATAGAAAAAGCTTTTTCAATTTGAGTTGGAATGTAAGAAGCCAGATTGTAAGGGATTAAGAAGTAAGGCTCTCTTTCCCTCTCTGCCAAGCATGTGGGGATTCTGAAGAGGCTCTTTCTTGGATTTCCCTTGGGAGAGAGGAAGAACATCTCCATACTGCCCCTTACTCCAAAACCTTTGATGGCTGTTAGTATTTAGGAGCAGACACATGTTGCTTGGATGGGCCTTGACATGAGTATTGAACTCCTGATTGTCTTTTCCACTTTATATTATGAACATAGATGGGATGGACTTTTCTGGAGTGGCTATCTCTTAAGTTCCAGAGCTCTGTTTTTTTGTAGTTTGTGTCAGCTACATTTTGGGTAAAGCCTTCTGCAATTATAGCTGACACTAATATGCACCTACTATGTGTCTCAATGGTAAATGCCTGGGAGATAGGTACTGTTATTATATCCAATTCACAGATGAAGAAACTGAGGCAAATAGAAGTTGAGTGACTTGTCCAGGATCACACAGCTAGCAAGTGTTTGAGGACGGATTTAAACTCAGGTCTTTCTGTCTCCAGACTCAATGTTTTGGTCACTGTACCACCTAGCTGCCTTTGTAGAGTAGAGGCAATACAGCTACTACAATGCTTCTTAAGAAAGATGACCATAGCAAAGAGGATGAAGAGGATGAAGCCAAGTCTGTGTCTGGCTTGCCAAAAGACACAGACCTTGTTTGGAGATGGCAAAGAGTCAAGGTGAAGGTAAAATGCATGTTTAGCAATCCTACTAAATGTTTCAGGTTTTAACGTTTTAAATAATCTGGCACCCTATCCCACCTTCAGAGTATAACAGATGCTATGAGTCTTGGAGTCATGTTCTAGATCTCTATTCCTGGTACGTTAAATCTTTAAGGGCATCTCCAGAACCCCGTCTAGAGAGCCAGTCTGTTGTCCAGGAAACCTGTTGTCTCTCTAAAAAGATAGTAAGCTCTGTGAGGGCAAGAACTATTCTGTTTCTATATTTTCATCCCCAATACTTAACACAGTGCCTAGTACACATCTCAAATTTAATAAATGCTTGATTGAAAAAGAAAAAGGAATGTGAGAAGAGGAAATGAAAGCAACAAGGATAGGCAGTCACATTAAATAACCGCAGTGCTAAACAATCTCCTTTTCTTTAATCTTCCATCATCGACTTTCCCCAGTTCTTCCACTCAAATTATCATGGAGGTCTTTAGCTGTGAGACCCTTAGAATTGCAGCTTAGAATCATGTTTCCAGAGAGGATTCCACCTTAAATCTGTGCTTTACTCTCTGGGAGCAAAGCTAAATTAGGAGCTGCCTTAATATTCCCAATTTAGCTTTTTCCAAAAGCCAAAAGGTATGACTCAGACTGGCATACCAGTGCTGTAGGAGGAAGGAAAGGAAGGAAAGCAGTAATTGTCAGGTATAGGGTCTCTAGGGGGAGATATTTGGAAATGCTATCATGGCTCAGTCTGTTTCTTTAGCCTTTTGCCATGGGTGAAAGGGCTGGGATTTCAGGAGGAATGTGCTGTTTAAAAATGTTAAAGGTTGCCTCCCTTTGCAGAAGTATGGAGCTCACTGTGTGGAAAATTGCATGATATCCAATTTTTTAGAACATTGATTTTGCTGATTTGAAATATCTTTCTCCTCTCTCTGTCTCTCTCCTCTCTCTCCTCTCCTCACCTCTCTGTCTCTCTCTGTCTCTGTCTCTTTTTCTGTCTCTGTGTCCCCCTTCCCCCTTTCTTCCTTCTCCCTCTCTCCCTTCCTCTCTATATTTCTCTCCCTCTTTTTTCCCCCTGTCTTTTTCAAAGAAATCTTTTGTTATAAGGAACAGCTCTCTATAGGAGCTGGGGGAAATGTATGTGAACTCTAGGCAGAGTTAAAAAATAATAAGCAAAAATCTATTTTAAAAAGAGTGAGTCTCCACCGTATTTTCTTCAGTTTTCAGGAATGATAGTCACTCTGACCCCTAAATCCAATAGAAGTTAAAGTTACAAATTACTTACAGATAATTCATGGTTCCATGATTCATGTTCTTTCCCTCACTGGGTTTTACATGTATCATTGATTAAGACCTATTTCCATATTATGAATATTTGCAACAGAGTGATCATTTAGAGTCTACATCCCCATCCATGTCCCCATCAAACCAGGTGATCAAACAAATGTTTTTCTTCCATGTTTCTGATCCCATAGTTCTTTCTCAGTATGAGTAGTGTTCTTTCTCATAAATCCCTCATAATTGTCCTGGATTATTGCATTGCTGCTAGTAGAGAAGTTCATTACATTCAATTGTGCCACAGCGTATCAGTCTCTGTGTACAATGTCCTCCTGGTTCTGCTCCTTTCGCTCTGCATTAATTCCTGGAGGTCATTCCAAGTCACATGGAATTCCTCCAGTTCATTATTCTTTTTTAGCACAATAGTATTCCAATACCAAACAGATACCACAATTTGTTCAGCCAATCCCCAATTGAAGGGCATCCCCTCATTTTCCAATTTTTGGCCACCACAAAGAATGTGGTTATTAATATTCTTGCCCAAGTTGTTTTCCTTATTATCTCTTTGGGATACAAACCCAGCAGTGATATGACTGGATCAAAGGGCAGGCATTCTTTCAAAGCCCTTTGGGCATAGTTCCAAATTGCCCTTCAGAATGGTTGGACAAATTCACAGCTCCACCAGCAATATATTGGTGTCCCAATTTTGCCACACCCCCTCTGACATTTATTATTTTCCTTTTGTCATATTAGTCAATCTGCTAAGTGTGAGGGGGTACTTCAGAGTTGTTTTGATTTGCATTTCTCTAATTATAAGAGATTTAGAACACTGTTTTATGTGCTTATGGATAGCTTTGATTTCTTTATGTGAAAATTGCCTATTCGTGTCCGTTGCCCATGTATCAGTTGGGGAAAGCTTGATTTTTGTACAATTGATTTAGTTCCTTATAAATGAGAGATTAGACTTTTGTCAGAGGTTTTCATTCTAAAGATTTCCCCCAATTTGTTGCTTCCCTTCTAATTTTGGTTGTATTGGTTTTGTTTGTACAAAATTGTTTTAATTTAATGTAATCAAATTATTCATTTTACATTTTGTAATTTTTTCTATTTCTTGTTTGCTCTTAAATTATTTCCTTTCCCATAGATATGACAAGTATACTATTTTAAGTTCATCCAATTTACTTATTGTTTCCTTCTTTATATTTAAATCATTTACCCATTCTGAATTTATCTTGATGTAGGATGCTGTTGATCTAAACCTAGTCTCTCCCATACTGTTTTCCAAGTTTCCCAGCATTTTTTATCATATAGTGAGTTTTTGTCCCAAAAGCTGGGATTTTGGGGTTTATCATACACTATCTTGCTGAGGACATTTAGCCAAAGTCTATTCCATTGATCCTCCCTTCTGTCTCTTAGCCAATACCATATTATTTTGATGACCACTGCTTTATAATACAGTTTAAGATCTGGTACTGCTAGGCACCCATCCTTTGCAATTTTTTTTCATTAGTTCCCTTGATATTTTTGGTCTTTTGTTTTTCCAAATGAACTTTGTTATAATTTTTTCTAATTCAGTAAAAATGTTTCTTGGGAGTTTGATAGGTATGGCACTAAATAAGTAAATTAATTTGGTTAGGATTGTCATTTTTATTATATTAGTTCATCCTACCAATGAGCAATTAATAGTTTTCCAATTATTGAGATCTAGTTTTAATTATGTAGAAAGTGTTTTGTAGTTGTGTTCATATAGTCTCTATGTTTATTTTGGTAAAGAGTCCTAAATATTTTATATTGCCTAGTGTGATTTTAAATGAAGTTTCTCTTTCTACATCTTGCTACATGGTTGTGTTGGAAATATATAGAAATGCTGATGATTTATGTGAGTTTATTTTGTATCCTTCAACTTTGCTAAAGTTGTTGATTATTTCCACTAGCTTTTTAGTTGATTATCTAGGATTCTCTAAGTATACCATCATATCATCTGTGGGGAGTAATAGTTTAATTTCCTCATTGCCTGCTTTAATCCCTTCGATTCCTTTTATTCTCTAATTGCTACTGCTAGAGTTTCTAGCATGATATTAAATAATAGAGATGACAAAGGGCATCCTTGCTGCACTCCTGATCTTATTGGGAATGCTTCTGGTTTATCCCCATTGCAGATGATGTTTGCTGATGGTTTTAGATATATGCTGTTTAGTATTTTTAGGAAAGGCCCTTCTATCCCTCTACTATCTAGTGTTTTCAAGAGGAATGAGTGTTGTATTTTGTTGGAGGCTTTTTCTGCATCTATTGAGATAATCATGTGATTTTGTTCATTTGCTTGTTGATGTGGTAAATTATGTGGATGGTTTTCCTAATATTGAACCATCCTTGCATTCCTGGTATAAATTCCACCTGGTCATAGTGAATAACCCTTGTGATGACTTGCTGGAGTCTTTTTTCCTCATATTCTATTTAAGATGTTTGCATCTATGTTCATTAAAGACATTGGTCTGTAGTTTTCTTTCTCGGTTTTTAGTCTGCCTGGCTTTGGAATCAGTACCATATTTGTGTCATGAAAGGAAATTGGTAGAACTTCTATGCTTATTTTGTCAAATAGTCTGTATAATATTAGGATTAGTTATTCTTTAAATGTTTGATAGAATTCATTTGTGAACTCATCTGGCTCTAGGGATTTTTTCTTTAGAGAGTTCCTTGGTGTCTTGTTCAAGTTCTTTTTTTGAGATGGGATTATTTAAGTATTCTATTTCCTTTTTTATTAATATAGGCAATTTATATTTTTGTAAATATTCATCCATTTCACCCAGATTGCCATATTTATTGCCATATATTTAGGCAAAATAGTTCTTAATAATTACTTTAATTTTCTCTTCATTATAGTTGAGCATAGCTTCACTAATCTTCAAAAAGGCTCAGGACACAAAAAATCTCAGTCTCAGAGGCAATAAGAAACCACTGCTTTTTTTTTTTTCAAAGCAGGAGAATATGATTGAATTTGTTCATTAGACTAGGAGCTCCATGAGAACCAGAACTGTCTTGTATTTTTCTTTGTAACCTCAACTCTTAGCATAGTGCCTAGAGCATTGTAAACCCTTTATAAATGTTTATTAATTTATTAATTTGTCTTAGGAAGATCCTTTTGTCACCTGCTCAGGAGATGGAATTAGACAGGGAAGAAAAAATAGAGATAGGGATACTAACTAGGAACTTACTATAATAAAATACTATTAAAATTACTATAGTAATAAAAAAAAAGATTACATAGAGCTGGAAGGGACCTTAGAGTCTGTCTAGTCTATCTCCTTCATTTTACAGATGAGGAAACTGAGGCCCAGAGAAATTAAGTGAATTGTCCAAGTAATTATTATGAGATTTGAACTCAAGGTCCTTTCACTTCCAGTCCATTGCTCCCCTTCTCCCCTGCCCTGAACTGTGCCATACTGAAGAACTGACAAGACATGGCAACTGATTGGCTATGGAGGAGGGAGGGAAAAAAAAGTCAAGGATGATTCTGAAGCTTTTTTTCTAGGTGACTGGAAGGATCATAGTGAAATAGGGAACTTTGGAGAAAGGAAAGGTTTAGGGAAGAGAAAGAGAAAGAGAAATTGTTAAGTTCCATTTTGACAAGTTAAATTATAAGGACAGTACTTTGAAATGAATTTAAAAATTAATTTACTCAGTCACTTAATCAAATTAACAACTATTTATTAAATATTCCAAATTTGAGTATAAAAATTCAGGAAGTAACCTCAGAGCTTTTGTTACTTTTGGATCACATTTTGGACTGATTGAGGGCAAAAGTGATCCTTAGAAACCATGTAATCCAACCCCCTCATGTAAGGAAAGTAAGGGGTAGCAACTTGCCCAGAGTCACACAGTTCAAGTAGTTTGACAGAGCCAGAATTTGAACCCAGATGCTCTCACTCCAGACCTAACACTTTTTCCACTACACTGTATAAATGTGCTTTGCTAATACTATTACATTGAAATGAGAATTGAGAATGTCTTTTGTATGGGAGATTTCAGCAGTTAGGACAAGAGGAGTAAGGGACATGAATAGGGTGGGGGAATGCACCAAATGCAGATCTTGGGAGCCCAGAATTGGAGTTGGGGCAGGCTAATGGCTTAGTGGTTAGATTCTTTTTCCTTCCTTCCTTCTTCCTTCCTTCCTTTCTTCCTTCCTTCCTTCCTTCCTTCCTTCCTTCCTTCCTTTCTTTCTTTCTTCCTTCCTTCCTTCCTTCCTTCCTTCCTTCCTTCCTTCCTTCCTTCCTTCCTTCCTTCCTTCCTTCCTTCCTTCCTTCCTTCCTTCCCTCCCTCCCTCCTTCCTATCTTTCTTTCTGGATTTGGAGTCAATTCCTAAATACTTGGGTTTCAGGGAGATGTAGTTCTGGACAGACAACAATTTTCTTCCTACCTTGAGAGAGATGGGGATAATGTCAAAGAGTCTGTGTGTTTTGGAAGACTCAAAAGGGAGGGAGTGATGAGATGGAATGAAAGGATCATTAGACTACCAGACACTGAGTTCCATTGAGAAGCTCTCTGACATTGTCTATGATATTCATGGATAATAGAAATGTGTCTGATCATCACTGAACTCCCCCCTTCAAAAAAAGTGATGTAAATAGTGTCACTGGCTTCCTTTGCTTCTACTTTGTCCCATCAGGGGAGCATATGTTGTATGGAAACCATATATGTTCTTCTAATTAATCAGCTCAGCTCACCTTTAGGGAGCACTTACCATGTACCAGACATTATGCCAAGTTCTGGAGATATTTTAAAACAAAAACAAAACAGTCCCTGCCCTTATGGAGTTTAAGTTCTACTTTAAAGCTGCCTTTTTCTAGGTTAAAAATAAAATCTTAACATTATTGAAATTGTGTAAATCCATGTCTACAAACAAAAGAAGATATGAGTCACCAGAGAGATAAGGTCAGTGACTGAGACTAATACAGAGAGGGCGGGGGCAGGTCTGAGTCTTATATCTAAATGTGAAGGTTTCTTTTCTTTTCTTTTTTAAATCCTCGTTGGTAACTCTGAAGAAATGATAGTGAATCTTATGATTTTAATCAACTTTGATTTTTATTTAATAAGTATTTCAATTGATTGAACCATTTAATAATCCCAAAAGAATAGAACCAAATGGTACCAAAAAATATTTTGGATTTTCTTTTCCCCTGGACCAAGAATGAACTAGAACACTATTTTGTTACCTTGGGTCTAACTGGGTGATAGGATCATATAGTTTCATCCATTCTAATACCCTATTTACATGTTTAGAAAGCCTATATATATATATATTTTCATATATATATATATTTGTTTGTTTATTCGGAGAAAGCTCTCTGCAGGCATAAACTGAAAATTATGAGGAGGGAGTAGAAAAAAAGAAACAAGTGGAATGGAGGAAAGATATGTTTAGTCTTGACTTATGATACACACATTCTAAAGGAGGGAAGCAGAGGGAAAGTAGTCTTTTACTTTCTACCTCCAAACCCATACTTGGACATGGATATTAAGACTACAATTGTAATGTGTACGATGAAAAAGAAGAAGTTTATTATAGGATCTCAGACTTAGAAATTGAAGAAATCTCAGAGGCTATCCAAGCCCCTCATTTTATAGATGAAGAAACAGAGAGCCAGGGAGATCAAGTGATTATACAGGTGCTAGGTACCACAAATAGGATTTGAACCACCATCCTATCATTTCAGTCTTATTCTCTCTCTACTCCATCACACAGTTTCAATTGCTTTAGATATTTGTTGAAAGGAATTGTTCAGAAGTGTGTATTTAGAAATAGGCACCCCAAATCCTAGCATTTCATGAATATACTCTCTCATCTGTCCTTGAATTACTCATGGATGGACCTTCCATCCTGTAAACCCTCAATTCTAAGCAAATGAACCACAGAGCTCCTCTGCGCCTTTGGAATGGCCAATTACTCCTGAAGCAAAGCAGGAGGCTATGCTGGCTGGGTCTACTACAAGTTGACCTTCACTGATGCATGGCAATCCTTTTTCACTTTTGATTGACTATATATCTTATTCCTCACAGGGCTCTTCCAAACCTCCAAACCCTAGCTATACACTCAGCAGATAATCCTAACCTCCTAAAGAATTGAATAGAAGAGACTGAAACTATCTAAAGAGAACTCCTTCATTTTCTCTTCTTTACTATTCTCTGGGTCCTCATTTCTCCTCTTCTCCAAATTCAGAGAAAAAGATGTCCCTTCTCTTTGACAAAGCTTATATACATCTGGTATATACACACACACACACACACACACACACACACACACACACACACACACACTTCACCTGGTTACTCCCTCAAATGATAATCCATTGTGGGAGGGGGGAGTCACATAATATCCTCTTCTTCAGCCCTTTAACTTCAGTGTTCCATAGGTTTTTTTCTCCATCAACTAAACACTTATTGTCTGTAAGATCCTGTGCTTACAGTGATGAAACGACAGTTTGAGATTCAGTAAAAATAACTCAGAACCCTCTATATGTCCCACTTTTCTACATCAAATTCATCACAGGAACTGAATTCACAACTGAACTCACCTTTTCTCATCCAAATATGCTCCTCTCCTACTTCTTTATGACTTGATGGCACCACCTTCCTAATTACCTGGACTCATAACCTCTGAATTATAGCTGCCCTTTCTCCAACTCACCATTCAATCAATCCATTAATTAACAGTCATTTACTAAATATTTACTATATACTAGGCATCAGGTGCTCTCATCTCCTCAATGTGGTTTCCTCTCTTCCTGAAATTACTCATGGCACTTTCTTTGGGCCTCTTTGCAATTTTCTTTCTCCTTCATTTCATTATCAATTTTGAATGCACCATTTTCTTTGATGATACATCTATCTCTATAGCTATGATTCCATGAAAAGAGAGCCTGGAATACCCCAAGGGCAGCCTGCATTCATGTTGCTTCTGATTCTAGAAGTTCAATATTATTTGGGTCTACATGCAGAGAGTCCATCCTGGTCAGATATAGTCATTCAAATGGTTGAAGGCAAACCCAGGAAAAGGTAATTTCAGGACTCCATTGAGATATGTGAGGGGAAAGAATGTGATTTCTTTCCATCTTGGTTCTCTTTTTCTCATGGTCTCTCCAGGTCCTGGGCCACTCATTTGAGAAAGAAGAAAGTACTCCAACAAACCCATGTGAAGTACTTGGTGACAAAGAAAACCCTACCCTGTCTTCCCAGATGTCAGTGCCCTGCAGTAAAATTCCAGTTCCCTTGGTTGACATCAGCTTGGTATATTTAATACATACAATTGTCTTGAAAAACAAATAAAATCCTATCTATGAGCAACATTGCAACCTTAAAACATGATACCAATGAAAAGTATGGTTATTATTACCTTCTTTACTATAGCAATGTGTCTATAAAATACAGTGAAAGTATTTATCCCGAGTATTTAGATTTCATATGTAAAATGAATTTCAGAAATAGAACCATATTGATTAATTATGGGAGAGAGAGACAACATGAATCAAGTAACCTTGGAAAAGTTATGCATAGATTTGTTCCTGGAATAAAATAAAGAAAACTAAAAAATAAAGAAAAAAATAAAGTATTCCACACACACGAAAAAGAACTGTATTGATTATGGAAAATTTTACTTACTTAAAGGAACTCCTTTATCTAGGTCTTTGGCCTCTGCAAAGCGTTCAATAAATTCATTAATATCTTCCTTTTTGATTTGAGAAACATCTGCTTGGGAACCTATGAGCAGGAATGTTCATAGCATGTTAATAGCAGGCAGATTTTTTTTTTCATTTCAGTAAAAATGTATTCTGATCTTAATTTCTGACCTTTAATTTTGCCCAAGTGATTCTCCAAGGTATTTAGAATATTATTAATCCAAACATTGCTAGGAGACTCAGCTGCATCTACATTGGGGGGAAAGATTTAAAAAATAAATTAGCACTCAGACAAACAATCAGATAAATAAACAAATAGACAGCGTAATGGATGATGGATAGGAAGATTCAGATGAAGGGAACACCACTGGCCAATTGTTCTGACTCTCACTGTTTACACTTTAATTGTCCTAGACAGATCTAGGAAGAACATGCTGCTGAAAAGAAACAAGCCCTGATGCCTTTTGTCTTGATTAATTACATAGCTAGTCAAGTGGAAGGCACCATGGAATATCTGCAATTGGATTTCATGGTTCCTGCTACCGCACACTATGGGGATGGAACTGAAAATGTAAACCACCTCCAACAAAGAAAGGACTCAATGAAATCATATAGTGCGCACCGCCCAAGGCAGGGGAGGCACCCACGTCTGCAGGCTGGGCAGGCCCTTTCTATGCTGGCTGAGGGAGGGGGTCTCCCCACAGCCTCTGGCAGTGGGATTTCCCAGGGATGAACAGAGCAAGGACAGAATGAATATACTGCTGTGTACTTGTGGGTAACAAGCTCCCGTCACAGTGCGGGCATGGGAAGGGAGAGGAAGGAATACTCTCCCTTGTGGTACCAACTGCTCACGAAATTTTTCTGTTTATCAATTTCTGAGCATGT